>NW_028227258.1:42455000-43100000 GCF_978045245.1 Mus caroli
TTTGGATATATGCCCAGGATAGGTATTGCAGGATCCTCAGGTAGTACCATGTCCAATTTTCTGAGAAACCACCAGACTGATTTCCAGAGTGGTTTCTCCATCTATGGTAATTGAAAGTTTGGCTGGGTATAGTAGCCTGGGCTGGCATTTGTGTTCTCTTAGTGTCTGTTATGTTTCTTTCCAGCCTAAAATTTCAGCTACTGGAGTAATCACACTATAGACTTTATTTCATTTCTAGCTGTAGTTAGTTTGATATATAATACATTATTTAGCCAATGATAATTTTAAACCCTAGAACAGCATGACATAAAATACAATGACTCAGAGGACGGGCTTGATGGTATAAGCAGGCAATTCCAGCTCTCAAGTGGCTGAGACAAGAGAGGAGGATGGAGAGAGGATGTTGTTGGTTTGGTTTTTGTCCAAATTTATTTTCATATTTTCGTTATGTTGGGGGTTGGTGTTAGGGTGATGTGGACAAGAGAGTGTAAGTGCCCTAGAAGGCCAGAGGTGGATGATGCCCTGAAGTTGCAGGGAGTTGTGACCATCTGACTGCTGTGCTGGGGAATGAGAACTATGAGCCCTTCCAGCACTGAACCATCTGTCTAGTCAAAGATTGAGAGTGTAAAGCCAACCTAGGTTACACAAGGAGACCTTGTCTCCATAAAATGCATGCATGCTCACACATACACACACACACACACACACACACACACACACACACAGCACATACATACTCACCACACACATATATATACACACCAACACACCACACACACACATACACAAACCACACACCACACACATAGATATATATATATATACACACACCACATACATACACACCACACACATACATACCCACCACACACATACATACCCACCACACACATACACACACATATATACACACCAAAATACCACATACACACATATATACCACACACACACACCAACACACCACACATATACACATACCACACACATAGATACACATATACACACTACACACACACACACACACACACACACATACCACCGAGAGAGAAAAAGGCAGAGAATTTGAAATTATCAGTATCAAAACAATAGTTATTGTCTCTCACATTATTTGTCTAGCAATTCCTCCATCTTGTAATGTTACTCTAGAGTATAAATACAACTTAACATCTTTCCTTACCACTAAGAAGAAAAGAAAATATCTATATGAAATCATTGATGAAGCCACATGGAGAATGTTATTGAGTTTCTTCAAGGTACCAATCCAGCAAGTTGGCAAGAAAAGTATTAAAAACATTGTGTTTATCTTTGGAAGATGAATAAAGTATAAATCTCTGAAAGTAAATTGAGCATATTTTCCTATAGGAAACTGCACAGTACAGTGTCTTTAAAATGTATAATTTCATTAATAAAAGCACATAGCAACTTTACATATTCATGGAGTACATTGTGAGTTTCAAACATCTACATGATATGTAAGGATGACTTTGGGCATCTGTTATTTCTTAAATTTAAAGCCCCTACCCTCTTGCCAAGGACACTGTCTTGTGATATGAGTGGAGAAAGAGAACAAACTTTTTTTTTTTAATTTGTGCATCACAAAGAGTACAATGGCAACCACTAAAGAGAAGGTGCTGTTGACCGCACTTTTAATACAAAACCAGAGCTCACTTGGTTGTAGCTGTCGTGTATGTAAGAAGAGAGCTTTTAAGTGGAAGTCTTATGTACAAGACAGCGTCTCCCAAGCACAAAGCTGCAGATAAGTTACATTGGCCATTTGCCCCCAAGAGGAGCCATAGTGTGCTTAGATAGTTAACACTGATCATTCAGTTCTGGCAAAGAAATGCAAGTCGCTCTGGGAGCTGGAAACTGCCACTGTGCTGAGATTCTTGTTAAATTAAGATTATCCAGCCCCACTGAGGAGGAAAAGCCATTTGCATACTCACACCCTGAGATCTTAATTTTCCAGACAAGCCTTAATAACACTTTATACCAGGAAGGAAAACTATTCACTGCAATTCTTTCTCTTCCCCTACCCCCCACTGATACTATATTAAAAAAAAAATTGAACATGTAGCCATGGATATTCTTAAAAGTTTCTAATTTTTGAAGTGTTTCACATTGTAGATATTTAGCTTTGCAAAGACAAGGGTCTAAAGAGAATTGGGGGGCAGGGAAATTAATTCCAATAAATACTCAAGTGTGAAAACAGAAATAAATCATATTTTATATTGTGTACACCAGATAGTTCTCATAGTAACTATAAATTGTATGAAGTTAGTATTTTAGGCTTACCAAGGCAGTACTGTGCTTGCAATAAAATATGAGAAACCTTTAATTTTGGAATACTATAACATTCCATATGAAACATATATTTTGTAAAAATAAATATTTAGTAATAGTAAAGTTGCTATTTTAAGGAATCATGTTTGAAGTATATTTTACTTCTATTTTTGGCTATCAAATTGTACTATATCAACTAAATATTAATTCAAAATGTCTCCTGATGTAAAACTCCTTTTTTTTTTTTTTTTGAAGAATTGGGTTCAGAGAAAATGTCATCTTGTCAGTTGTTACTAGGTTTTATTTGTTCACAAACTAGCAGTTTTTATGTTTATTCTATTAGGAAACATATTCAAACATTTCATTACAGTTAGCTTTTTATTTCATTGGTTTTAATGATCACCAAAATATTTTATGTAGAAGATACTCCTTTGATCTTCACATTATCTGAGCTTGTGTGGCAATATTTACATTCCGGGATTTGCAAGAACAAGAATGTGCTATTTGTAGTTTTGGGTCTAGTTACTAGAGAAAAGTCCCACTTCTACATGACAACTGAGCATTGAGAATGCTGCCTGCCTGAGTCTCTGTGCCAGCAGTGATGCACCATTGGGTTAGCTGCTAATTGGCATTCACTCTGTTCTTTGCTTTCTGTATGAGGAAAAAAACCACAAATCTACACACTATTGAAATAAGCCAGTCTTCACTAAAAACCTGATCATGATGAAGCTTGTTCAAAATCACAAGGAAGTGCATGTGAATGCATTAAGTGGAGTGAGTTTTGCATAAAATGATAAATGCAAATAGATAAGGATTACAAATGAACACACAACACATCCAAATAGTTTACTAAGACTTAAGAGAGTATGTCACCGTTTTCCTATTATAAAATTTTATTGAAATTTCTCATAGGATTGTCATTACTCTCTTTACATGGTACAACAGTACAGTCTGATTTGCTTGTTGTTAATAATCGTGGAAACATGAAAATACAGCCAGGGATTTGTTTGCGAAATGGTTGTGGTGCCGAGGCATAACTGCAGTGTTCTTTCTTTAATACAGACTTTCTCTTCATATTGACTCTAATCACTTGCTCAAAATCAAATACTTCACAGGTGTCATGACTAAATTATTAAGTGCATGCAAATTAATTTTATACCTGTAAACAAACATTAAACTGTGCATAATAAGCATTCAGAAAAGATTTCAAACAAAATAAATATTACTAATGAAAAGGAAGAAGAAATTGAAACTTACATATCTGCTTCCGTTCATTACAAATGAACAAACTGTCCTCCAGGAAATTTTGAAGTAGTTTTAAAAGTTCCTTTCTAAGCATTATTTTCAATTTTAAAACTTTCATGTTAAAATATAATCACCTATATAATCATAAATCTTCTCCCTAATCATATTTCCTAAAACATTGGGAAATAATCATTATTAAGACACAAACACAATTTCTGTACATTAAGAAGTACATTTGTTATGTACTAAATGTCCTGTTAAGTTTTCAGCTCTCATACCTAGATATAGACTTTTCATTTTAAAGAACAACACAGTCCAGTCAGCAACCACAATAGCAGCTCTCATTGTTGGCCAATATTTAATAAACTTCTTTCTCTCAAAAATAAGAAATTGAGAGCTAAAGAGGCAGCTCAGAGTGTGAGAGCACATATTGGTCTTCTAGAAGACCCAAGGTCAGTTCCTCACACCCATGTCAGGAGTCTCATAAACACTTGTTCCAGTTCCAGGGAACCTAATACCTTCTTCTGGCCTCTGCAGACATACATATGCACACATAGAGAGACATACATGCAACCTCCCAACAAACACACACACACACACACACAATTAGAAACAAAAAGAGAATTTTCTTCTATTTCATTTAACCTACTAACCACATATATTATACTTTCTAGGATGAGAGAGAGAAAGTAGGTTTTAAGAGTGTGCTCTGCTTTTGCCTAGGACCCCATTTAGTTTTCAAGGACCCATGTTGAGAGGTTTACAATTGCTTGTAACTCTAGCTCCAGGAAAATCTGGTATGTCTGGCCTCAGCAGGCAACTGCACACACCAAAATAAGCAAAAATAAATAAAATCAATCTTTAAAATGTTTCTTGTTGGTAATCAAATGGAATTTACAAGTAGTTACAAAATGAACAGAGAGAAAAAGACAACCAAATTTGATGCATAAATGACTAACCAGGAGACACTAGGTCCTGCAAAGAACTGATCTTTTATGAAACTCTCTCTCTCTCTCTCTCTCTCTCTCTCTCTCTCTCTCTCTCTCTCTCTCTCTCTCTCTCTCTCTCTCTCTCACACACACACACACACACACACACACACACACACACACACCCCAAAGCTAATCAGAAGGAACTGTTGGCATTATTAAATACACAGGGGGACCGGGGGCTGATCAACTCTTGTACTACTAAGCGTCAGAATAACACTGGGCACATAAAAGATTCAGAAAGGAGGCCAATCACCATTCAGAAAGGAGGCCAATCACCGCTCTGGAATGAGCAGTCAATAATATGACAACTATAAAAGGCCCATTTAGAATTCAGAGATAAAAAAATAGTTGTAGTCTTTGCAGTCCCATTAGGAATCAGTCTGCAATCACTTCCTTCTTTATGACAACATTCAACCGTGCGCTTTAGATCTCCCAACAGAAACCATAACGAGCCTCCACAGTGCCACACTACCTGCCAAGAAAACAATCCATCTTTCAGGAGCCCCAGCGACAATATTCCTCAATGCTCAGTGAAAAAAAGTATAAAAGTGCTTGAGTGTTGTCATTCAAAAGCACACCATTACAATCCTCACTGGCAACCCGGAGGACGTTAATGAGGGAAAGGCTGAAGCACACAAAGGAATCCTGGGCATTAAATTCAGAAAAAGAAAATAATTAAAATAAAAAGACCGTAAGTCAATAAATCGATGACTACCTGACAAAAATGACCTTGTGAAGTGTGGAACAATGCCTACTACGCCCCAGCAGGAGAGCTGGGAAACTCAGAGAGGGACACCCAGGGCTTTGATTCATTGCCCAGTTAATGCCCAATCTGTCCTTACAATCATTACTGCCGTTGCACATATGGCTAAATGATCTATGAGCCACTGAGTAAATAAATCTGATAATTACAGAAATACAGATAAAAGCAGGACTTTTAATTTTCTGGTTTTTTTTACCTTATTTATCTCTTTCATTAACCATTTTTTTCTTGTGCTTTAGAACATTTACTGGGGGTGATGCATGTCACAGCATATGTGTACAGAGGTCAGAGGACAATCTGTGTGAGTCATTTCTCTCCCTCTGCTAAGTAGGTTTCAGGGATCAAACTCAAGATGGCAGGCTTAGCAGGAAGTGCTCTTGCCCACTAAGGTATCTTGGTAGCCATTCTTTATTCTGTTCCCATTAAATATCAATGTTAATTTTACCTTTAGACCATACAAAATTTAAACTTTTCCCAGGAACATTTCAGGGTCAATATGTATGACCCTGAAAAGGTAGGTCCCTCATGAAGCAAGGCTGTGAGGCATTTTTAAATTAGTGGTTGATAAGAGAGGCCACAGGCCTTTGTGAGCAGTGCCACCCCTGGGTAGATAGTGCTGTGTGTATAATTAGCAAAACAAAACAGACTGACTGAATGAGCCAGAAAGAGCAAGGCAGTAAGCAGCACTCCACCAAGGCCTCTGCTTCCTTCCATTCCTGAGTCCTTGTTCTTGAGTTTCTGCCCTGACTTCCTTTGATGTGGGGCTGAGGTGTGAAAATGAAAGTGAAATAAATCTTTTTCTCCCCAAACTGCTCATGTTTGTGGTGTTTTATTGTAGCAATAGAAACATTAACTAGGACAGATACATGCATTTTAAAAGATTTGTTTTATTTTCAGTTACATACCTGTATGTGTCTGTGTATAGGGTATGCTCATGGATGAGTAAAATCCCCTTACAAGTCCAGAAGAGAGCAGCAGATCTTGAGTTGGAGTTACAGGTGGTTGTGAGCTGCCCAGTGTGGGTACTGAAGGCCAAACTTAGGAGTCCCACAGGGCCAGTGTGCTGTCCTAGCAGTTAGTACTTCTCTCCACCTGGTGGCATATACAATTTTAGTAGCCTAGGTGAGTGAAAACCTGGGAACATGAAAAGTGTTTTGAACCTGGAAGACTCTTGATGACTAATGAAAGAAACCCCAGGTAAAATGTATATATGTGTGTGTGTGTGTGTGTGTGTGTGTGTGTGAGAGAGAGAGAGAGAGAGAGAGAGAGAGAGAGAGAGAGAGAGAGAGAGAGAGAGAGAGAGAGAGAGAACCAGTCAATGGGATGAGAACACTTAGGGACAAAACAGTGCATTGCCTCTATCTCTGAACTTTACTGAGACCATGTATATGTCTTTTACTGTGGGTTAACAAGGAATTTCTGTCACATCATTGTTTCTTTTACTGCCTCCAACTCCCTACACCTTCCTTAGATGGTAGTAGAAAACTGAGCTTTTGCCAGCTACCATCAGGATGGTTATACAGAGTTTAGGTTGATAGCTTTCATTCTTATACATATATCAGCTATACATCAGAATCTTGATTTCAGAATTTTATATACCCTTAAAGGGTCAAATTTAGTCCTAGAAGTTAATATTTTTAAAGGACACTAATTCATTCTACAAGAATTAGAGAACCAATATATTGTAAGAAAAAAATAGAATTCTTGTTTACTTAATGAAAGTTTATTGAATGCTTATACCCCAAATATCATCCTAGCTGCTAAACATCACATAGCAAATAAAACAAAATCTTTGCCTTCATTGTCTTTGTGTTATGGTAAGATAGATAAATAATAGAAAATAAATAAAAAGCATAGATACAATTTAAGTAATAGTAAACAAAATGCAAAAAAGAGAAAGATAAATGAGGTAGATACAGTGGTTTTAAATTGCACCATTTGAACAATTGTCTGGGGAAATTAGTGTTCTGATGTCCCTTCTGTGAGAGCTTTCTGAAAAGAAAAATCAAGTATAATTTCAAACATACAGCCTTAAACTAGAGAATAGCCAGGGATAACGCCTGTGGTGATTTGTACGTCCTTGGTAAGCACTTGGATTTTTCTACATGAAAAAACAGTATGATACATTGTATAGAGATTAAACAATAAACTCTCTAGGACAGAATCCAAGAGCCCAATAGGAGACTATGCAGTAATTTAAGTATGAGATATTAGAAACTTAGTTCACAGTGGTTAAACTGAAGGTAGTGAGAAATAATTCAGTTCTGCATTGATTTCGAAACAAGAGCAGACATCTATTTAAATTTGTGACAAACGGTAAAGATATTTACCCAAGGTGATTTCAATGTTTTGACTTCCTTAGTACAGAGTATCGCATAATATCATTTCAAAATACATGTAGCATAAATAGATAAAACTGAAAGGAGAAATAGACTGGACCACATTACAGACAGGAATCTACACTCTTCTAATAATAACTGAGAGAATTAATGTACTATAAAATTAACAAGCACATAATGAGCAGTGTTCCTAACCAACTAAGCAAAATTAGTATTAATAGAACCTATAGAAAACAACTGTAGAATGCCCTTTTTTTCTATAATTACATATGGGATGTTCCCCTGGATAGACCATCTGTTGCACCATAAAAATAATTCTCAAACTACTTAAATCTTTCAAGATATTTTATTCATCCTCAATGGAATTAAATTAAGACAAACCATGAAAAGGCATCTAGAAGTGTCCTCAATTTGACTAGCTAAAATCTGGCTGGTGATCTTGTGATGGGTCTGCCTTGGATTAAAATCTATGATGGATTTCCAAGTGAAGGCAAGGACCAGGAGAATTTCATTTAGGAAAAGTTTTCATTTTAGGAAAAGTTCCTGCTATTAATATGCGTTTCCTCCTAATATATATATATATATATATATATATATATATATATATATTCACTAAGTATAAGTCCACCCTTTTGAACAGACCTCTGCATAACAATGAAGATGATTTATTGTCTTGTAGTGATACTGATATAGACAAATAGGTGATTTCTTAATTCTCAATGATGATCCTATAAGAATTCCTAAAATTATAGTTATTATTAAGCTATTTTCTTATAGTCAAACATGCAATGAGAACTCTGCCAGTCTTCAAGTGTCATGCATTAATTGCTTCTGAGATAGTGAACAGGCATCTACTATGCAGAGTACATTCCCAAAGGTTGTATAACCATTAACCAAAGGTCATAAAAAGGGAACTATTGATTTACTATAAGTGCAAGGGCAGAAGATAAAATATCAGCTGAGTTTATGTATACAAAATTTCACTGACAGTCACAAGAAGTCACTTTTTTATTGGATATTTTATTTATTTATTTATATTTCAAATGTTATCCTCTTTCAAGCTATCCCCCCAGAAATCCCCTATAACTGAAGTAGAAGAGTATGTTCTTAATGTAGGAAAGTGCACACATGAAAATTGTATAATTAATATATTGAATGGAGAATTACATTTTCCTTGCTACTAGAAAAAATACACTTGTATTCAACATTATATTGTAATGTGTTCTGTGTAATATATAGATAATCTCTTTCGATACTTTTTCCTTCACAAAAATACATACATATACATGTAATAACTAAAGGCTATAAGTTAAGTCAATTAACTAAAATATTTTATTAATTTACTAACAATCAATTAAAAAGAAACATAAAATAAATCCTTCATTGAAAAATATTATTAGAACATCATTTGTGAAAGTATCTAACAAGATAAAACACATAGGCAGTTTTGACAAAAATGAAAGCTTTATACACTTAATGCAATGAAACTTCTCTGATTAAAAATTTTAAAATAAGGATCTAAAGATATTGTGCTCATAGAATGGAAGGTCCATTATCATCCAGTTGCCAACTAACACAGATTTATTGTACTTTTAAAATAATCTCAGAAACAACTTAAAAGAGAAAGTTGTTTTTTATTTCAATGTACAATTCCACCTTGTAGCCCATCATTGAGAAGAACTCAAAACCAACCAGTCACATCACATTCCCAGTGAGTTGGCCCTTCCCATTTCAATTAACTTAATTATGACAACCTCCTCAATACATCCCCACACGACAGACAGATCAGGGCAATCCTTCTCGTGACTCTTCCCTGCTTGCTCCAGGTTGTGTCTCACTGACAATTAAAGCTAAGCATCACTGTCAGTCTGAGATCATCACATCCTTTATGATCGGTTCCTCACGAGCAATCTGCCTAATTCATCTGCGACTGAGCATAAATGATTTTTGTTTGCTTAGACTTGAGTCAAACTCCAGTACATTTTAAACTGAGTGGAAAATATGTAGTTAGACAAATTTTATCTGGAAGTTTGCATTGCTTTAATTCACATCATTGCTTAATCCCTCGGTAGTTTCACCCAGTAACTTAGTAACTGGAATGGGTGGTCAGGATTTGAGAAGAATGAAGTGCAAAACCTGTTCCTTTTGGTTCGATGAATTCTCAGTGATGGAACTCTGAATTCCCTAGGAAAGAACTATTTGTGTGCTTCTTAATCTCAAATATCTGACTTCTTTTCTCCATCTCTGCTGAATCCACTTACTTCTCCTTCAGTTCTCATTCCCTTTCCCGGTGAGCAAGGGGGAATTGCCTAAACCAGCTTAGTTTTGCTCTAGCTTATACCACCAGCTGAAACTTAAGCCTCTCTGAAGGACGTAAAATAGTTTTGGAGTCCTGAGAGCTGGGTCATTACTACCATGGATGCTTGAGAATGAACAAAAAGTCTGGTAATTTATTGCTTAGTGGGGGAAAAAATCCTAAAACCCCAGGCATTTTGGCATAATTTCTTTGACTTTGCAAATTCTACCCTCAGAAGAGAACATGGACTGACGGTGGTAGAAAAGAAATGTTTCAGATGTGTATTTATCATTTGATCTATTTACTTTTGTGCCGCAGACCCTCTGGGTCCCTGTGTCTGTGTGGAACGGGTCTCTAGACGCGGGTGGGCAAAGCGTGGATGAATGACAAACAGAAGTACACAGGAGAGGTTGTGTGTAGAATCTGAATGTAATTTTACAACTCGAGCATCAGACTTTTTATACAGAAGACAATAAGGAAGTTGGGTGACATGCCCGCAAGGTACAAAATGAGGTAACCGGATGCTTAATGACTCTTACACAGAATAGAGGAATGAAAACGCATAGACTGGCAGGAACTGGGCAATAAAAATAACTGAGACAAAGTCAGCCCTATCTAAGGTCAGCTATAGTCTTAGAAGCCAAGTGTGAGAACTTTTCACTCCTAGGGCAAGGGCTTTCACACCCAAGTCATGGTTCTAACTAGGGAGTTCATTCTAGCTAACCATCTCATGAATAATGCAATACTCTAAAACCACAGCCCGATCTGCTTCCTAAACCATTGTAAATTCCTGTAAATAGGTGTAACTCAGCTATAATTCTAAGCATCTATTCTGGTTTCCCCTATGGTCAGAAACTTCTTTCTTCCTAGGTGATGGTAGATTCCTGTGAAGGGCAGTGACCTAACATTTACTCAAAGAGATAGTGTAATACCAGGGGCAGTACTGAATTCCAAGCCCAAGGTCTTGCTAAGGACGAACTAGGACTGTTGGAACACTGGCAGACAGCTTTAGCTATGTCATAACTCAATCTTAAAAGACACTTATAACAGGATGATATTGAAAGAGAGCATGTGGATCCATACACTAGACTAACACGGGAATGGAGAATTAAGAGAACGCCAGACTCCAGGAGGAGAGCTTCCTTGAAACTCTTTTTGCCTCATGAGCAGCTTTTAGGCATCTCTGCCTGACAGGCTGACTCGACCAGAGTGCCGTGGCACTTTTGCCTTTTGAGTCAGGATGAATGACAGCTGGGCTCACAGGATAGAAGAACCTATAAGCCTAGTCTCTATAGCTATTGATCTTGGAATGCCACTTAGAACATGCTTATTTGTAATCACCTGGCTTCTTTCATAAAAGATGAATTTTAGAGTAGAATAACAATTTATTCCTCTAATTCT
Source organism: Mus caroli (assembly GCF_978045245.1). NCBI lineage: Eukaryota > Metazoa > Chordata > Mammalia > Rodentia > Muridae > Mus > Mus caroli. The sequence continues at coordinate 42,466,317 of NW_028227258.1, forward strand.
CCTGCCTTTATATGATAATCCATTTAGTAAATATGAATTCATACTACTTTGATGTAGAAAAGATCAATAAAACTCTAAATAGCTCTTCTCAGGCTCATTCTTCAAGAATGTCTCTTGGTTTGGTTGGAAAGTAATGGCTTTTGCCCTGGCAATGTGCAAGGAAACCATTACTTTATGATTGGCTGTAAAAGTTAATGAGATGACACATGCAGCAACCAGTTATTTGTGAAGGATTACCTCTTCTCAGTAATAAGTGCTTTACTTTCAATGTTTGGTTAATTTTTCCTGCTATGATTGAAAGTGTCTCTCTTACAACCCAACTGTAGGATGCTATATGTTATTTTCAAGCATTCAAAGTACTATATACTGGTTTTGAAACTGAATTTTGTTACCATATCAAAAAGTGTTGTTTTGGCAGTTGAATAACAATTTGCTCTTGGTTACAGTCTCATTTTTGTACCTTAACTGGGGGAAGGGTGAGGTTGGGATCTCTGAGGAGTTTCAGACTGCTGGTTAACCTCTAGCCTGAAGGAAAAGACCCATAAACCTCTCAGAGTCATAGATCTAGACATAAGATAGAAGAATTATTCAAACTAAATCTTGTTCCTATCTCTAGCAATGGAGAATTATAGCGTAAATGTTTCCCCCCAAAATCATCCACAGTGTGTGTGTCTAAATTCAGTAACTAATTTCTTTCTGCCACACCTTTTATAACTTTTATAAAAATTAAAAGGAGCCCAATATCTGACAGGGAGTGATATCCAAAATTTACAAAGAACTCAAGAAGTTAAAGCTTTAATTTATCAGAAATTCTAAAGCTGAAGTGGTGTCATGTTTTATAAACCAAGACACTCTCCAAATACATCGATAGAAGAATTCTGTAGGTGGGTCAAAATAAAGCAGGAATCCTGTGCTACGACCCACAGATGCTCTCTAATGACACTCTTAGCCTCTCTGTGGAACGTTAGAAAAGCCTACTAAGTAGATGTGCTCAAAAGGATGTTGACAGTTATAGAATTATAACTGCTAGATCAGACACAGACAGACAAGGAACTCTTATATTTGAGATTACTTAAACAGATTCACATTTTCTATGTCTAAAACATACAAGAATAAGAATTCAGTCATATTTAATAAATGAATGCACTTCATCTAGATGTAAAGTTTGCATGCTAGGAAAGCTATTGACTTGATTTTAGGTCTCCCACACGCTCCTTATTGGAATGTTTCTGGCTGTTCAAGAGACATAGCATACGACAGTGTAGTGTGTTATTAGTCAGCAGACATGCATTTGCATTAGTTTGCCATACCTAGGCTGTTACAGTGCATCATAACCTTTAGGAATTAAGTATTTTTGAAAGTGAAATATTAGTGGTATTTTAAAATATTTTTTAACCACATCCACACTTTGCCCCAGTGCATGGTCCTAGAACATAGAAAATTGTGGTAAACCTCAGGTAGATGGGTGGCATTATGATTTGGATCTGATCTGTCCTCCAATTTCCCTAAGCTAACAGCTTCTTCACCAAACATGGAGATAGCAAGAATGATGCCACATTTAGGAGGTAGGGCCTAGCAGAAGAAAATGAGTTTCCTAGAGGAAGTCCTATTAAAGAATAATAGAACCCTGGTCCCTAATTCTCTTTCACTTTCTGGTCATCATGAAATAGTAGCTCTGTTCATCTATGTGCTTATTGCTATGATGTTAGGCTCAAAGCATCAGGACCAAGTGACCATAGACCAAAACGTCTAACATGACATACGATAAACTGTTATTCTTTTTAGTTGATGTATGTACCAGCTAAAGGAAAAGGTTCTTGTGAAGTCATGTTGGTCCAGTCCAGAGGAAGGTGGTCATCAGGTACTAGAACAAAGAACAATTTCACACACACAGGGGGTTTTCTTGATAGGATCAAAGAACAGGTCTTAGAAGTAAAGGGTGAGCAAACATTTGATTACCAAGAAAGTCTGCTAATCTCTTGATAAATCAATGTCAGAGTCTTCAAGTATCTTTCTGGGCCAATGATGTACAGCACTGAGTGCTTGGGCACTAGGAGAAAGGTGTGGAAGGTGGGATCCTCATGCATCATTAGTGATGCTCTATTGTGCCCAGACGTTAATAAAGGTAGATTCCCAAGCCCCTTCATTTCTTCTCCCTGGAACATTTTGCCTATCCCTAGCTTGAATTTGCTTTACTTTCTCAGCTGCAATTGTTAAGCCTGAGTCACCACCTTTGAGAAGTCCTTAATGCCTGCAGTCACAGATGAGAGTCCACTGCTCTCTGGTTCTCTAACACGGTGGTCACTTCAATACCATTCAATACCATCCTTCACCATCATTCTGGAGAACTGCAACTTCTCTCTCTGTTCTGCTGTGCAATAAACCTTTTCAAGATGGGATTTACATCTATTTCACCATGTAGGCACAGTGAAGGACTAGGAAGGCACTTTGTTAAAAGGGATAATTTAAAGGAATAAACATGTCGCTTATTTTTCTCGTAACTCTTTGCTCTCTAATATGTAACTCAGACTAGAAAATGAAGCACGGGTAAGAAAATTAACTAGGGATTTTCTGTCACTCCTCTGTCATGCATAGTTGGATGGTTCTTCAAACACAAACTGAAATTAAGAATTGTCTTTCCCAACTCACAGGAGCATTGTATGGATCACTTGAGACAATTCTGTGAAGTGTGTTGTAAAAAATCTGTGTACCAGGCATGTTATTATCACTGGAGGGGGGCATCAATGGCATAAAACAAATTGTACTGAAATTCATCTCCAGAAGAAACAAATACAAAATGATACTTCAATTTCATTGAATGTTGAACATGAGTTTGGTGATCAGTTTTACTGCACATCATCAATACATGGCTACTCAGCAAATGCTGGAATCACAACTCAATTCCTTGAATTAAAAACATTAGAATTTTGGGAGAAAGTGCAGGAGGCCTGGCATTGTTAAATAGATTTGATTAAAGAAGAGTCCTTTATGAATATTTTCTTTTTTCACAGATTGCAGTCTTTGGAAGGCACTTGTTCAAAGCACATTCTTGAATTTTACAGTAGGTGTAGGGAGGCTTTTAAGACAAAGCCACAAAGTTAACAAGTTGGGTTTTGTTTTTTTCCTGTTTTGGGTTTTTGTTTTCTTAGTTTGCTCTTTCTTGAAGATTTTTCTTCTCTTATGGTATATGTTTACCTGCTGCTTCCATTCATCAACTTTTAAAAGAGTGACAGAATGGACAAGATAAATACATATTGCAAGGAGACTCTATTAGACTAGCTTACAGGATACAAGCTAGGTAGCAATATCCATGCCAGGGATGTTGGGAATTCTTTGTCTGCTCCACCCAAAACTAGATGCCTCAATGGTCCCAGTCTGGCTCTGAGACCCCATAGGATTCCTGGAGAGTAAGTTGCTTGCTGGGTTCTGATTGCAGTAATAGCTGGAGCAGCAGCAGCAGCAGCAATGGGTTAAATGAACCCACCAGCAGGAAAGAGAAATAAGCAAGCAGATAGCTCTCTTTTCCCTGGGACCTGTTCATATATCTGGGCTGCTGCAAGTAGAAGATACTGGCCCAGTTAAGCTTCCCTGATAATTCTATGAAAGAGCCATTCAGAGGGATGCCTCTTATTTGATTCTGGGTCCAACTGAGTTGGCAGTCCTCCGTGGTTTCTTCACATCCCACTTGGCATTTCTGGGACTATTGACAAATCACACACTCAGCTTCATATTGTGAGCCTTGATAGTATAGTTTTCTTGCCTTCTCACTTAAGTGTGTCCTAAAATATTTTGAACTATCTCTTTATCCATTTTTATACCTTTTCCTTCCAAAAAAGAAGAAGTTGACTTTGTTGTATGGCTAAAAAGTAGCTCCAAAGGGAGATAGAGAGGGAGAAGAAGAAAGAGGGGAGGGGAGGGGAGGGGAGGGGAGGGGAGGGGAGGGGAGGGGAGAGGAGAAGCAGAGAGGTTCATGACACAAAAACTTTTGTAATCAGTAGGTTTGAAGTCTAAGCTCTTAGTGGTGCAGGTGGTGTGGGTGTAGGGTTGGCTGAGGGTGCCAGAGATGCAGCAGTGAGTCTTCTCACAGTGAGTCTTCACAGCTCCACATGAAGTGTTAAGACGGAGTAGACAGAATCCTCAGCAGCCAGAAAAGCAGAATCATTTCTGGGCTATTTATAGACAGATTGTTCTGTCATTGGGAACACATTTGAAACTAAGCTCTTTTCTGAGGCTTGTTCCTGTCCTTTAACTCTCCCTGGGGTGACTGTCTTTCTTCCAGAACTTATACTTTATAGATTTCTATATCAGAACCTAAAAAGAATGTGAAATCATCCTGATATTGTTGTCCTTTCTAGAGTTTTCTCTTCCTTTCCCAAGTTCTCTCCACTATATGTTAACTCCATGTTATCACATCCTCAGTCATAACAGCCTTAGGCCTGAGGATGTCATGCCTGGCTTACTGTCACTTTAACAATCTTTCTCTTGTAACTGTGCATGTTGCCAACACTCATGGAAGTTACTTTTTCAAATCCTAACATTTGTTTCTTTATGTGCTCTTCTCTGGCATCCTTTTTTCTCCCCTAAACTATTTCTGACATTCATTCCATTTCAATCAAAAACAGCTTGTAAACAAAATTCCTCCATAAGCCTAAATCTAAGCACAGTGGCTTCTCCGAGCATCCTTCATCTTCTCTGTGCCCTCTTACTAAGCTTTTGATGAGATCTTTCAACTCGTTTATGAATTTAAACCCCTTAATTATAATTATTTATCTTGTTTCTTCCCTTCTTCCCTACAATTCCACTGTCCATCTTAAGTTTCCCTTTTATTGCATATATGTCAAAGTTCTACTATTGGCTATATCTAACTCTTTGCCTACTTCTACTTGGCACCTGCCCAGGTGAACATTATTTGAGAAAACAAATTAGTTGAGTTGACTCACACACTCATAGTTAATCACTTTACCTTGGTTGTTAATACCATTCAATCCAAACACTCACTTCTCTAATTCCTTGTTGTCTCAGATGACTCCTTCCCACCCCCTCTTTTTCCCTTCACAAACTTCTGTTTCACCATCTTCATTCTTGGACTGATTAACCAATCAAAAGGACTTCTCAAGTTCTTCTCATTTGTAAACACCATGTGTTCCATCTGTTACAACAGGACTACCTATTCTTTTGTGTTAAATTCTCCCATCCTCTGCTACTTAAGGACACCATTTCAACCAATTATCAGTTTTTATACAAGAATTGGTAGCTGTTTTTTGTTAAGTTTTCTTCACTGTATCCAAATGCTATTACGTCTCCCACCTTAAAAATATCACCCTTAACCAGACTTCCCTTATCAGATACCAGCCCCTTTCTCTTCTTTACAAATTCTTTTGGTAAATCAAAATAGTTGCCTGCACACTGTTTTCTAGATTTTTCTTCTCTATAACTTATTACAGTCACATTTGCAACCTCTCATTTCACCACAACTGGGCTTTTTCAGTTCAACAGTTGGCATTTCCTAAATCAATGGTCATTTCTAAGGTTTTTTTTTTTTTTTCCTATGGAACCAACAAACAGACTTAAGAAAGCTGGTCTTTCTGCTCTGGGAAGTGCCATTTGACACCTTGAATGCCACATTCTTTACCCTACTAACTCACGAACCAGCAAAATAATAATAATAATAATAATAATAATAATAATAGTACAAGAAGGTACTATGAAGTAGAAAATTAATGGTTCTTTGGAGAGTCAGTTGTGTCAGATGGTGTTTTACTAGGGCAAACACTTGAAGGAGTGTTTTCCTGCAGAGGACACTGGTGTGAATGGGTACTGCAGACTTCTGAAGGAAATTTTCAATGAAGCAGACACAGGAAAGAGGATGTTCTACTAAAGCAAACATGTGAAAGGACACCTGATGAAGGATTCTTTGCTAACATCAGGCATGTATTGGTCTGCCTTACATTGCGTAGTTGAACTCCATTTGTCACACCTTGGAGGACTTGGGCTGATTGGATGTGTGTGCTGAGGCAAGACACATGCGATGAGGCTGAGGACAAGAGATATTTTGAGGGTATAGATAGGACTCAACTGAGTGATAGAGAGAGCTTTGCTGAGGGAGGCACAGTGGAGAACTTCTTCTGGTGTTCTTCCTGGTCCCTCCTGCTAACTCAAGCCAAGGCTGATGCCTGACTGTCCATGTCACCACTGTTACTAACCCAACTCTACCAAACTGGACTATTGGTATATCCTCTATCCATGAAATGTTTGCGAGTGGATGGAGCTGCCTCTTCCTGCTAACCTGTGAACTAAACTGCCAATTTCCAGACTACACAGATGGGGTTGCTCCAAAGAACCTTTATAAACAGGTCCAATTCCCCATATCCTTTCTTTTCCACTACTTTTGGTTGGTGGTGAGCTATAAGGAAGGTTATAATGTTTAAGAACCATCATTAAAAATAGGATTTGGAAAAATTAAAGTTACAGTACTAGAACATTAAAGTGAAATTGTGGGCTTTTACATCTTTTTAGTATTTTTTATTATTATTATTTTAAGCACCTAAAAGTTGTCTTACTCAGTTACATACATTTAAGACTTTTTGTAATCCACCGAATGATCTGACACATTGGTCAACACAAATTGTACTCCATGGTTTATTGTTGTCTAGTATTTATTTTTGGTTTTGTTTTTGAGAGACAAAAAGCCATGAAGTTGGGTGAGTAGAGAAGAAAGGAGATCTGGGAAGAGTTAGAGGAGTAGAAAGAATATTATAAAATTATATGGAATTTTCATACACTACATGTAAACATAGAAATGAGCATGTGAAGTGTTGAGAGATGGAAATGAATTGGAAGGAATTGAATGGAAAACTGTTTGATCACTGTACATAATACACATTTAGAAATTTTCAAGTGAACAAAAACAAAAACCCACTTCAAAACTCAGTGGTATGTTTGATGGATATCAGAACAGCTACATAAGAATTTGGTTTATACTTTAGGGTATGTCATCTATTTCCTTTCTTTTCATTTTAGCATAACCATATCCTTATAAATAGCATTCAACAGAGTCTTCCCTCTTTTTTAGTTTGACGATCACTACTCTTCAAATAAAGTGATTTATTGAGCGTGGTGTGTGTGTGGGGGGGGGGAATTTGGAGTTCACAAACCTATGTGGGTGTATTTGAGACTATGAGTAACATCAGAATGTCTTCCTCATTACTTCATAGCCTTATGGTTTGAAGAGGGGACTCTCATTGAACGCGAACCAGGGCTAACATGACTGACTTATAAACTTCAGGAATCAACACAGATGGTTATAAATACACATCACATATCCAGAATATTTTCCTGTGCCTCTGTGTTCAACTCTCTTCACTCTAACCTCCATGAAACTATTGATATACTTTCTATGACAAAAAAAATACTTTGCATTTTCTATAATCTGACTTAAATAAAATATAGAGGGTGATTTATTTTTACTTGATTTCTTTCTCTTAGCATAATAATTTTCATGTTAATCTAGGCTGTGTGTTCTGATAATACTTCTCTACTTTGAGTTATCATCCATTGAATAGATCTACAACAAGTGCTTTTTATCTGACTTGGTTTAGTTTCAGGTCTAAATGTTGATAGCCACTTGGAACATATCTGGGTATCTGGTTTTAGACTATGGCAAATAAAGCTCCCCAATCACTCTCATTATCTTGGAGAGGACACCTCTCTTAGTGTCTCTGGAGAAGATGGGGGGAAGGGACTAGATAGCTAGGTACAAGGTGAATGCATATGTTTTTATGACACTGCTGAATGGTTGGACCAAGTCAGGCAGTATTTTTTTCTTGGCAATGATGAACAGCTCTACTTATCTCACTACTGCGTGAAATACTGGTTTTTTGTTAAGCTTTTGTCACTTAAGTGTAAAGTATTCTAATGAGTGTTTATAATGTCTCACTGTGGTTTTAATTTGCATTTACTTAATTCCTAAGGAGCTGTAACATTTCTTTCTGTGCTGATTTGCCATTCTCAGATCATCTTTGATTACAGACCATTTGTAGATTTTAATTGGGTAGCTTGTATCATTCAGTTGTATTGAATCTGTATTACATTTTGCATGGAAGGCTTTTTCTTAGATAAGTATCCTAAAGATTTTCTCCCAGCTCTGTATTGACTCTTCATTTCCTTAAGGACACCTTTCAAAAAGTAAATGGAGTAGCAGAAACTAAGACCTATGCATGCCTTGCCTGAAGTTACCCAGCTCACATGTGTCAGGTCTGTAATTTAAGTTTAAGTCTATTTATTTTTCACACCAGAGGTCTTACTTATTATGCCATCTTCCTAAAAATAAAATAATTAATCTATATCAACACATAATGTTAACAGCTTTGCACATTTGTTTCTTGAGAATTAGTCTAATGAACAAAACATGGCTTCTGCGCACCTTCAATCAAAGACAAATACGGGAAGAAAAGAAGGCTACAGAATGATGATGACATCATAGTAGTGCACTACACTGAAGCTGAAGAGCATAGAACAGACTAAGACTTATTATGTGGTGCTGCTGAGAAGATGACCAATAAAAGGATAACCCTCTTCAGCATGAACCTGACATTCAAAAAGCTGTGGGAATCATTGTTGTGCTGGGTTGCTCTAGGTCAGCCTAACAAAACGTGAAATCATATCAGAGGAGAAAACAGTTAAGGAATTGCCTGCCTTTGATCAGGCTGTAAGCAAGCCTGTAGGATATTTTCTTAATTAGTGATTGATGTGGGAGGACTCAGCCCCTGGTGGGTGGTACTTCCCATTGGATGGTGGTTCATGATGCTTTAAGAAAGCTGATGGAGGAAGTCATGTGCAGCAAACCAGTAAGCAGCATTCCTCCCTAGGCTCTACTACAGCTCCTGCCTATGTTTCTGCTTGGTTTGAGGTCCTGTTTTGGCTTCCCTCAATGGACTGAAATTCATATTTAAGCCACATACACTTTCCTTCAAGGAGGAGAGGAAAGAATTTTGGTTATGGTGTTTCATTCTAGCAATAGAAACCCTAACTAATACCCTAACCTTAACTAACCCTAATTCTGTACAATCGGAAGTAAAGGTTATATTCCTGGGAAAGTAGCAGAATTTCCATTTTTAATATGTTCTGAGATCTAGTTGTGTGATTCTTTACATAGACTTTATCCTCCAAGTCTCCTGGAATATTTATCTCAGCACAATAAAACTATGTTTTTAAAATATTTATTTAGGCAACTGTGAGAGTTATGGAAAATGAGTATGATGTAGGACAACCTACTATAACTGGACAACAGGGATTAAACTGACAGAAACTAATTAGGTAGAATGAAAGGCCTGGATTTATGAGATAATTTTAAAAGAATAATCAATAGCTCAAATACAGAACACGTAACATGCTAACCAAGTACAGTGTGTGAGCCAAAGTGAAGTATCTATGAGCTTATTAGCTGCAGAACTGCAGAGGAAAAAAAAATACTCCACCCATTGTGTATCTGAGACTCATTATCTGACAATATGCCTCAGGTGAGCAAGTGACTCAAAAGCCATAAGCTGAAAAGGAAACATGATCTTTAATAATGAAAAGCATAGAAAACTCCAACATTAAACACTGTATATGACCCACAGAAAAGCAAGGTTATTCTAATGTTATGCAACATTGTCAATTGTCATGACTGCCTTAGGTACTGTATATGCCATAAGAACAGGCTATAATCACTATTAATCAGAGTACCTCATGACAAGCTGCTTGGGCCACACAGGCTGGTAAACTATGTATTCTAACCTAGAGAGTCGAAGGTCTTAAACCGCCAAAGGCTACATGTGTCTTGAGAAGAGAATCATCTTAGTTTTGGAAGCCAATGCTAACACATGGCATTTGGTATACAAGCGTATCTTATGTAACCTGAAACCATGTATAAAATCCAGGTCAAGGATAAATTTGAAATCTTTTCATCAAAATACAGAAATCTGAATTATTTGGTCATATAAGATGATCCAACAGCTGAAGATCAGAAATTGTACATGGGAATTATCGATAGGTGTTACACTTTGTCTACCCATAGACAAAGGCAGTAAAGCACAGAGTAGCAGGGACTGGAGACACAGTTCTCACATATATGGCTTACTTCCCATATCATGTTTCTTAAAATGAGAGAAAAGAAAATAGCATCTTTTCCATTAGAATACATAAGCATTAGTTATTATTATGTGACAAATATTGGCTAGAAGAGTCACTACTGGGGAACTGTCGACCCTCCTGGAAGAGAATTCTTCTTGGGAAGACCAATAACTCCATTTCACCTAGGAACGTGTTTGTTCTTTCTAGGAAAGTGGGGAAATGCCATGAAGGTCCACCTCAAAATGCAGTTGAAATCCAGTTCACACTTGAATACTATAAGGTAGATTTTGTTGACTCTGGGCTGTAACACAGGTGAGGTAGAAATGAACAGTTAAAGTTGCTATTGTATTTACCCCCGATTCTCCAGCCTTTAACAAAGTTGTACCTAAGGCTGTGTTTATAAAAATCTTACCAAATACAATCAGTCACTTGGATTTTACAATTAGTCTTGTTTTCACTTATAGTCTTGTACTTAAAACCCAGTTGGGGTACTAGAACACAAGCAAATATTCTCTGGAGTGTGTATGAGAGGGTATACATGCAACTTTCCTTAAGAATCTTGCTCTGTAGTATTAAAAAAGACAGCATCTAGCACTGTGGCCTTAATGACAACAGGATGGAATGAGTCAACAGTATTCAGAGGTAGGAATTCAAACCTGAGTAGAGGAGATAGGCCATGGTGGAGGTGTCAATTTTCCCACCATTTTCTATAGTGCCTGGAACCCAGAGTGATGGTGCTCACCTGGAGCTAAGGTGAAACAGAGATGTCTGAAGGATGCCAGATTGATCCATAAAGCAGTGTTTGTGCCCCAGGGAATTCTGCTGTATGTAGCAGCAATTACCACAGAAACTTGGGAATTGGAGGGCAAGGAGGAGGAGCATAGGGTTTGAATAGAAAGAGGGACTGGGAGATACATTTTCTGTGCTTGATATCCTGTCAGATAAGTGCTGGATGTCTATAGAAGAGTGGCAGACAAAAGTGGGATGGCCACTTACCTTTAAATTTCAGAAACATAGTGAATCTTTTTGTTAGAATCAAACCATGAACTATTTGGTACACTTTAAAAATGTTACTCATTATTTATCCTGAATTCAAAGCTAAATAGGTACTTGTATTTCAATTTGTGAAATTTAGCTACCATGCCTATCAGGCTTCGTGTGTATTCTAGCATCAGTAGTTGGCCCTTATTCTTCAGAGGACAGGTTCTGTGCATCAAACTTCCAAAAAGGCTTACTATAGTAAGGCTTAAAAAATATTTGCTTAAAACACAGTGCCACCTAGCTGGGACATTGCTACTTAACTACTTCATGCCCACAGAAAGTAAAGGTCACTTAGCAGTCCAAATCTTGTGTTGCTGTTCAAAACTTTTCAGCATTCAGCATATTTCACTAGCTTCTTGTAAAACCATGCATGTTGAATGGTCCTTTTTTCTTCTTCATTTTTTCTCCTGTGGTTTTCTTCTACTAAAGCAATAGGCAGCATTTATTAGGTTTCTAGGTTGTATACAGGAACTATCTCCTCTTCTAGTTTGAAAAAAAAAATGAATCAGATCCACAAGAATATGCAGCCCACATATTCTTAGATGCCCACAGGGACACACCCACACCAACTAGGCCACACCTACTCTAACAGGGCCATACCTTCTCATGCCACTCCCTGGGCCTAATATAGAGAAACCATCACAAAGGGTTCTATACATTTTCCTTTTAATTTTATTTTTTGAGAATCTTATACATGAGCACTGTATGAGTCATGTTTCTCTAAAGTAAAGGAACTGATATTAAAAGGATATTTACTACAGTGACTTATAGAATATATAGTCTAGGTAGCCACACAATTATTGTCTAGGAAGAGAAAGGCTGAGAATCCAGCATTTGACAGGACTGGTTATCGGTACCGTCCCAAGCTGGTGCTGGAGGCCAAGAAGATCCCTGGAGAGCTGCTGGTTTTCCTTCTACATTAGAACCCTGAAGAAGTTGGAGTAATACTGGCCACATCAACAAGGCATATGAACTTGTCTATGAGACTAGAACTAAGCAGGTGAAGTACAAAAGCTTCCTTCTTTCATGGCCTTTTATGTGGGTTGTAACTATAAGGTGTAGCTCAGACTTAGTGAGGGTCTTCCCTCTTCAAATAATTTGATTACGAAAATCCCTGCAGACTTTTGACAATACTCCGGGTTTGGTTGACTCCAGAAGTAGTAAAACTGACAACCAAGATTAGCCATCCTAAGTTATTGCATTTATAGCATTTTCATTCACGTCATCTACTCCCTCTCTAACTCCTCCTGCATGCCGCCACCCTTTCAAATTCACGATTTCTTATTTAATTATTAATATTACATATATGCTTATGTAAATATAGCCTGCTGGATGCATTTAGCATTTAATCTTAAATGCTACCATTTAGGATTGGATAATGTATCAGGAGCCTTGTCTCTGGGGAAGACTAATTCTTACTCTCTCCCTTAGAAATCTCTGTTGGCAAATTAATTCAATGTTGGCTACATAGTTTAATCTGTCAAAACCCTGTGCCTTCTTCTGTGCCTCATAAATCCATGTTTCTCTATTGTGGACCCTTCTGAGGTACATGAGCAAGCTAGATTAACTTTGGTGTCCATTTCCAAGTTGTTGAGTATTATTACAGGTACTAGATCTGATTTTTATCTAGAGAAGTGGTTGAAGCCCCTATTCTCACCTCATAGGCAAATCTGTCTCATTTGTAACCAACCCAGTCAGCATTCCTCCTTTAAAGAGGTATAGGGTTTATATCTCATAAAGGCCATAAAACTAGGTCAGTCAAGCACTTTTACAAATATCTGATAATACATTCTGTCCCTCCAAAAATGCAGTAAACATTTCTGAAGAGGCAGAAAGTTTATAAGATTCAGAGATTTGGAAGGACTGGAACAAAATGATACCTTATAATCGTGACTTGGATCTTTGTGCTCAGGAACTCAAAGCTTTCTGTGGTTGTCTGCACAAGACCTGAATAAGATCAAGCCAGTCTAAATTCTAGTATGGATAAGAGAGGGCCACATGAGTCTTCACCCTTAGCTTAAGTCGGGAAATGTCGAGCTTAGGAGTGTGGTCTCTCATATGTTGACAATGTTCCAATGGATACCGTACAACTCAGGCATATTTAGGTAGCATTAACTGGACTAAATGGGCTATTAAAAATAAGGAGTGGAAAGTGTAGATAAATATGACTAAAATATGCTGTATACATGCATGAAATATCATGGAATAAATAAATATTATTTTAAAAAGGAATAATGGATAACAGACAAGATAAGAAGTAATAGTCTCAGGAATAGTAATACAGAATTTAGGGCTATCCTCTGATTGTGATATTTAAGTTTTCAGTAAAAAAGGTATGTTGACCAGTCTCCAAAAAGATTGTTACATTTTTTAATATGTACTTTAAAGCCAACTTCATCTTAGCACCATTTTATATATTTTTTAAAAATCTTGTAAATATATTCTAGATGCAGTGACCTATGCTTGTAATCTCAGAACTGGAAAATATAAGGCAGGAGGATTACTAAAAGCCAGCATGAACTACAGTGAGGCTCGGTCACAAATATGTATGTATATACATACATGTGTATATATGTATACATGTATACACACATGTGTTTTAGACACAATCCAAGAGAATCTCTTTAAATTACAGACTCAGATTCTCTACTATGAAAATTTTTCATTAGCATACTTCATGTTCAACAGCTCAAAAGCTGGATGATACTGTGTTATTGACTAAAGTCCATACTTAACTTTGATGCCCTTCTTTATGCCTCATGTCCTCATTCTGTCCCAGGATGCTACCCAGGATACTCTTCCAGTTACCATTTCATTTCTTTAGACACTTCTGGGCTATAATTGTTTTCGAAACTGTCCTTGTTTTGGATATTCTCCACAGCTTTGAGGACCAACTGCAGTTAGATGAAATTTTGTAAATTACCTCTCAGTAGATTTCTGCTTGATATTTTTCTCATGAGTAGCCTGGATATAAGGTAATGGACTACAGAACACAACATTTCTAAAGTCCCTTTTTCAATACATATACAGTGACATCCTATAAACACAACTTATGAATAGTAGTATTTCTTTTGATCACCAAGTCAAGGAAGTGTTTGTATTTATCTTCTCTGTGTAGTTATGGTTTTCCATGCCACACTCTGAATGGGATTCACTAGATGATATGTGAAGGTCACACTTGAGAGTGACAAGTGATGCCCCAAGATCTCTAGTTAGAGTATCTGCCAATTATCACCCTTTTTGTTCAGAGCCATCACAGTATTCACAAGCAACATTGGTTACATAGATTGAAATTATTGACAAATGGTTCCAATTTTTATTGATATTTGGTTACTGGCAAATACAGACTCTTTTATTCCAATCTTAGTAGTTATTATTCACTCTCATAACATCCAGTATACATCATACAGGACATTTCTCACTGTATCTCTATCTATCTATCTACCTATCTATCTATCTATCTATCTATCTATCTATCTATCTATCTATCTATCTATCTATCAATCTGTCTATCTATCTATATGTATATATATATACATAGATATACATATATGTATCTATACATCAATGCACATAGAGAGCTCTCTCTATATATAATATATATTAAAGAGCATATATAAAACTCTATGATATATAATATATGATATATATGTATGAGGCATATGTAGAGAGAACTCTATGATATAGTATTCTGAGCTATTAATGAACTATGGAGTGTACTCAAGAGTGAGAGGTACAACAAGAGTTTATGTGTACAAGGAAATAGCACACCTTGTTGAAGAGTTCCTAGAGATAATATCGTGATTCAAGTTCCAGAGTCAAAAAATTGAGTCAAGACTTGGGATTAAATTGAGTTCTACGCATGAAGTGCAGGATCATGGACACTCTAGAGACAAAGTGAAGGGACTGGTCCAGATTTATAGCAGGCAGTGTTAGCAGTGGGGCCTGAACTGAACTTAAGGCCCTGTGATAGTCAGCAACTTTGCCTTTCTAGCTCTTGGTGGACACACTGAATCTTCATGACATGACTGGTAGGTTGTTTTCCCCATCCGAATACTATAGTTGGTCATCTCCTTATGAACTCTAAGATAAGATTTTATGGCCTTTATCAGTCTGGTGTGTTTGATATATTTTCATTTGTGATTTTTCAGACATGGTTCCAATACAATTTTATACTTAAACTGTCCTAATTTACTTTGTTTATTATAGAGGCACATAGTGCCCTTTGTACTTTTAGGAATAAGTTAACTATTGGCCTGTGTTTCATAGATCATGATGTTTGCATGCACAATGAGAAATAGTACACCTGCCTTTGTGTTTGTATTAAAAATTGAGACAAATGGAGCTTGTTACGTGGAATTTCTGAAAGACATAGCACAGCCTGAAGCCACTGTTTTACATAATATGGAGTTACTTAGAGTAGGGGGCAGCCTGATCTTCACACTGCCTAAATTATTCACAATTAAGCTGTACAGTTTGTCTATTTCACCCTGTATTTTTATTTATTTATCTTTTATTTCTGTCAGTGTGATATCCTTAGCATTTACTTTAAGTTGGAATTGCATTACAATACCACATTGTTTACTTTCATCTTCAAAATATCCTAACTTTGGCACCTGGGAGATATTTTAGCCTGGTTCTTTGTCACTCTGTTATAATTCTATACAACCTTGAACACGGCCTTGTAATTTAAGCAAACAGCAAAAGTACAAAGACTACTTCTCTACCCTTTCACTTTCCTCCTGAAACAGCTATTAACTTCTCATTCAGAGATGGTTTTCTTAATCAAAGGACCACCATCATCTTCAAATCCATGAAGACTCTAAGAGGAAACTCAGCAAATAGTCCTTGGTAGGTTCACATTGGTTTCCTACAATGAGATCATATTCCCGATCAAATGTGTTGCTCTAGAACTCAACAATTTCCCTTACTCATAACCATAAAATCACTGACTTTTCTCTTTTTAATAGCTACCATGTCACACAATGATCCACTTGTATGCTTCTTTTTGTTAATTTTCCAGTGTTTTAGGAACCTCCAGAAAATAAGACCATCAATAGGGAAGAAAAAAATAGCATTTCCTTTATCTAAGTGTGTTTGTCACTTCCTACTATTTGGGTATTTTCTGCCTCAGTATTAGACTCAACTGCTTCTCTAAGAGTTCATAGCTAAAAAGTAGATGCTATTACTGAATACTATAAAAAGCAACATGTAGGCTTTGGTTTACTTTCTTATAATTGGGGTGTACTGACTATATGCCATTTTCCTTAGCCACTAGTTAGCTCTGAGTATATTAACCTGAGCATCTGGTGTGAAGAAATGACTGGGTTGTATGCTACTTGGCATGAGTAAAGAAGGAGGTATTAAATAAAAGTAATGGGTAATAAACTAAAGTAAACCACAGAGTCACCAAAGGATCCTGGCCATGTTTGTAGCTAAAGTCAGTGGCTGAGACAATGAGGAAATGAAAGACATAGAGCCAGGCAACTGACCAAAGAAAGTAGAACAGTATACTTTCAGCTACAACTCTGGCCCTGATCCAGGACTTTGAATTGGCCTACCCCAATATCTACCCTATCTATGAACTGCTAGAGCACATTAAGGGGCTGGTCCTGCTGATCCAAAGATGCAGGATCCCCATGACACAGAGTAACAAAAGTATATCCTAGAGGAGTCCCAATGAGAATAATCCAATATTGATGATATAGCAGAATCCAGAAACTTTGAACCAGACCGATGACTCATTGCAATGAACATTTGCAGGTAAAGGTGTATGGACAAAAGCATATACTCCGTGACACACTGTGACATACACTGTGACATACACCAGCTTCCATGATGAGTTTTTTTCAATTCTTTTTTATTTTGTCTTTTATTTTTTTGCGGGGGGGGGGGGTTGCAGAGGGCGAATATAAAGGGTTGGGAGATGTGTGAATTGGGGTACATAATGAGAAATTCACAGAGACTCAATAAAAAGTTTTTTAAAAACCAATAGGATGAGAGGTCTCCCATCAGTGGAAGCCACTATGATGAACAAATATGTGATGGAGAGATGGGTAATGTAGAAAAAAAAACACAGTAGTGCATGCTATGAGGAGAGAGGCAGAATGGGAAACAAGATAACATGGAGTATCAGAATGATATGAGTGGCCTATGATGCCTCCTGAGGCCAGGTTAATATCCTGCTTCATGCTGTTGGGGACCATATCTGGGTCTGAAGTCCTACTGAATCCAGAGATCAATCTGTGTCGATGTCCATGGCCTCCGTTCCACTGTAGGTCATGTAGATGCCAGTGGTCTGTGCTAGAGCCTGAAGCAATGTTGATGACTGTTGGCCATGCTGCCACCAGAGGCCATATGGATGTGAGTGACCTGTGCCAACACCTGAAGCTGTGGTGATGTCTGTGGTGGGATTTTCTGAGGGGTACATGGTCTCTGGTATTGTAAGAAATCATATGGAAGCCTCCGAGCCATGCTCCCGCTGGCTGTAAAAAGCAAGAAAGCCACCTTCACAGTGACATTAATGATTGTAGATGCATAGTGGAGAAATAAGGACATGGAAGGCTTCTGGAACACCCACTACCATCACCCCAACCTCTATCTTTCCCAAAATGTAGCCGCCTAAACAGGAAGCCATTGAAGATAACTCCTTAAAAGTATAAGTTTGCTAAAGTTAGCTCTTCACAATGACAGCTTCTGGCAGGGATTCAGGAGGGACACAGACTCAGTTATAAATAAGGAACAGGCCACTGACAGTGTGTATGTAGATAATAGAAACTGGTCTTGATTTTTAATATATATAAATATATTTAATTACACACACACGTGTACATGGAAATGGTCACAAAACTTGGGGCAGACGTTGAAGGACCGTGAAATGAGGGTAATGAGGTACACAATGTGAAATTCCCCCAAAACAACAATAAAAATATTATGATGAAAAAAATTATATAATTTTATTTTACTATAGCTTTTATTAATACTCTTTGGAGAGGCATAAAATATTTGCATAGAGAAAAGAAATTATGGCTATAAGCTATTAGGAATTGTCTCTTCATTTCTATACTTTCTTTCATAATCATCTTCAAGTGATATTTTCAAAAATATTGTTAAGGCTGAATATATCAATACATAATTCATTTATATATTTGCTAAAGATGGAAATCCTTGTTTAATAATTTTAATGTGGATATTAAATATTAAATAGGTGGATTGGGAGAGGACATAAATTACTATAGAATAAAGTCAGTTAGACTGGGTCATGCACAAATTAGGATTTCAATTAAGATGAAATATGTTGGATGAAGACTCTTATTTTCCATGACCCTCTTAGTATATTCAGAAGTAATACTATAGAAGTACATCTTAAACATTTGCTAGAGGTAAAGAAATCATTAAAATGTATGTTTTAATCACTACAAATTTGCACACTCTACATTTCACTTTTATACACTTTTAAATCTTATGCATTTACATACATGATTTTTACATAATAGTAATCACAGGGTATAATTTGCATATTTTAAAATTTAAATTATATCATAAACATTTTTTCACATTGCTACATAATGTGCATAATTATAACTTAATGTCTACATAGTATTCTGTATAATTGGTAAGCCATAATCGATTTAACCACTCCCCCATTGCCATATATTTAGATTGTTTCTGCTATCATAAATAACACTGCAACTATCATCTCTGTGATTATTAAATTATATTACTTTTGGAGACCAATTCACAGGAATGAAATTACTGAGTGAAAGTTATGAGTATTTTAGTGGCTCATGAAATGTAGCGCCAAATTACATTCTGGGGTGGGGGACACTGATACTGTTAGCAGAAATATAGATCTGTACTAGTTAACACTACATCTTTTTCACAATTAGACACTCTAATCTTTTTGTTCCCTGGGTTTCATAGTCAAATTATTGAAATCATCCCTGTGAGGCTCTTTTAATTCATGCTAATATTGATGTGGTCTAGAGGAGAGGAGGAAATGAAAGCATTTGAGAGGTATTTTTGCCTAGAATGTCCACCCTGCCTCTGCCTTCTGGGGCCTGTGGTTTTGCTTTACTTTTACTTTACAATATTTATGAATATCTCCAATCATATTGCATATTTATGTACCTCTTAATTTTTCTGAATCCTCCAATACACTAAAAATTTTCTGGTGACAGAAGCTTTGGTTTATATAATACTATTTGCCACTTAGATCAGTGAGAGTGCCTGGCCCATGGTAGGGATTTAATAAACATTGTTGAATGTGGATTTGATTTATGAATTTCTGTTTATTAATGTATCCATCTGGCAGATGGTTGCTGGGACTATTTAAAGATGCCCGGTCTCCCAATTCCTTCCCCAATGCTATTGTTGCTGAGTATGGCTACAGGGATTTGTTTTGTCCAAAGAAAGGTTAAAGTAATATGATTTGAGGCAGAGTATATAATCCCAGCATCAACCTAGCCTCTTTTCCCTCTACAGCTAGTACCTATGTTTCAAACAATATCTCTTCTGCTAGACTAGATCTCACTGTAAGGGAGCTATTAAATAGGCCAGTACTTCCAAATGACACGTTAAGGACATGTAATAAGAACCCAATACAATATTCATTCCCGGAGGCTGCAATTTGTAGTAGGCTAGAGTCTACTATAACCTGAATGTGGCAAGTTCACATGACTTCAATCACAGAGCTAGCAGTAGGAAAGCCAAGACACACACTTGGTGCTTATTTATTTCCACACTATTCCAGGTTACCTTGGGCATAAAGAGTTGCATTAGAATTCTAGGGCTGGATACCACAAGCCAGCTTGCACAACAGTAGACACCTACTGTCTCACAGCTCTAGAGTATGTTCCAAACAGCATGTGGATTGAGCATGGCATCTGCCCCATCTCATCAGTCCTAGCACTGGGCAGGCAGAAGTCACAGGATAACCTGAGCCCAGGAATTTGAGACCAATTTGGAGAACAAAATGATATTTCTTAAGGCAAATTTAATAAAGTTAGCATTATGTTTTTTGCTTCTGAGGCTATGATCAGAGCATATTTCTCTCACCTACCTTCTGATGAGTCACTGTACTGGCTTTCTTAAAAATTATATATATTATCATGAGCTCTGGATTCATCTTTATATCTCCATCCTTCTCTTCCTCTGTATGTGTATCTAAATTTCTCATTTTTATAAAGATGTCAACCATACTGAACTAAACATTTTCTATTACAGTATGGTGTTATTTTAATCTCAATTTCATAATTTAATTATTTTATATACAAACTAACTTATTTCCAAATAGATCACATCACATTCTGAAATAAAGATTAGAACTTGAAATGAATGTCAGAAGTACAATGTTCACCATGTAACAAGACAAACACACACACACATATATACATATATATATATACATATATATATATATAATCTACATATACTATACATATACATTTGACACAAGTTAAAGTTATCTGTGAGAAGAAACTTCAGTTGAAAAATAACACCCTTAAAATCTGTCTATAGGGCATTGGTTGGTGGTGCCATGTCTGGGCTGGTGGTCCTTGGTTCCATAAAAAGCAGACTGATCAAAGCATGAGAAGCAATCCAGTAAGCAGCATTCATTTGTGACCCATCTACCACTCCAGCCTCCAGGTTCCTGCTCTATTTGAGTTTCTATCTTCCTGTTCTGGCTTTAATTATGAGCAGTGATATAGATGTATAGGCTTAAACAAACCCTTTTTCCCCAAGCTAGCATTTGATCATGGTATTTCATCACAGCAACAGTAGCCTTAACTAAGACAGATATAGACTGTACGAAAATTATGTCATAAAATATAGATTAAACTGAATAGAAGATAATTAGCTCTGTGTTTTTCCTGTTATCAGCGAATTTTTTTCTGGAAGTTTTTTGAATTTAAAAGATGTAGAAATAATGAAAAAAATTTGAGTTGAAATATAGTAATATTATTTAAAAATATATATTGTTTAAATGAACAGTATTAAAATTTCAATTGATCATAGCCCAGCTGTCATGTCCATATGTCTTCAGTATTTTATGATTAGGGCCAAGTATTCAGAATAAATACAAATACATCTGAAATGGTATGGCTATGATCCCAGCAGCCTTCACCATATGTTATGAATTTCCCATTTGAAAATGAAGACTCGTCTCATTTGATTTATAATACACAAGTTATTCTCTTATAACACAAGGCATGAACCAATAATAGATTTAGCTACATGTGATGGCTGGTATCGATTGTCCACTTGACAGAATCCTGACTCACCTAGGCAACAAGCCTCCAGGCCAGATTGTTCATCTGTAGGAGAACATTTATATTAGGCAAGCCTCTGAGAAGGTCTGTGAGAGATTGTCTTGCTAGGTAGGTTGAGGTGAGAAGACATAACCTAAAGAGAACAGTGGCATTTCCTGGGCTTGAATCTGGGGTACACAAAAAGGATGAAGCTTGCTCAGCACCGAGTATTCACTCAGTTTGTCTTTCTAAGGATGGGATATAGGCAGCTGTTTCAAGGTCGGCCATCTTGACTCATCTACAGTGATGGACTTTACATTTGAACTGTGAGCCAAAATAAACTCTCACTTCTTGAAGTTGCCTTTGGCAGAGGATTTTATCACTGCACCAGAAGGGATTTTTATCAGAGCAATGTTTTTAAGTTTTTATAGCACTGATATTTCACATCCCAAAGGTTCAAACTTGGAACAATAACAATTGTAATACTGGACTAATTATTTGATATCTATTGAGTTTCTTACAAACTATTCTACAACATGGCATCTATAACTTTCAGGTTTTAGTTTTACTTTTACTAGTATTAGAAAGACATAATGTACTGCAAGCTATACCTATCTATAGTAAATATATAATAATTGCCCTACATTTTTATAATTAAATGGTTTAATTTAAATCTTAAAGGGCCACCTGAAGTACCACGAATATGCTAAATTAACACCAGATGAAAAAAACTTATTACAAACCTCAGCCACTTTATTTTATGAGACAAGTAGAGTCTATGTGATCCTAACTGGCTTAAGCCTGTGTGGATATATGAAATCTGTAATGTGAGTTTTGATTGTTGAGGGACCCTGTGTGGAATCAGTTGGGTAGAGAAAAATCCATAAGAAATTATCCAGATTAGATTGTCCTGGAGACGTGTCTGTAGGGAGATTGCCTTGGGTGAATTCATTGAGGTGGGAAGATTCATGCACTGCGGTGAGCACCATTGCTGGGACAGAGGATCATATACTGTATGAAATGGAGACGACTAACTAGCTGAGCACTGGCATGCATATATTCATCATTTCACTGATCTTGACCTGAAGACATGACTAGCTGCTTCAAGTACCTGCCTCTTTGATTCACTGCAGTGATGGACTTTAAACAAGAATTGTGAGCTAAAATACTTTCTACTTTCTGTTGCTTTGGTCACAATATTTTATCTCAGCATGGGAAATGAAACTATAGCAGCCTTCTTCAGTTGTCCCATAGGCCATAATCACAGAAAATGAAATTTTATAACAGTGGAAAGTTGTCCCAAAACCTACCCAAATTCATGTTCAGGAACCTTGATAGCAAATGTGACTGTGTTTAGAAACAGGGAATCAAGTGGTGTCACAAAGGTGAGGACTTTCTCTCACCTAGATCAGTGTTTGTAGAGAAAGAGACTAGTGTTTTCTTTTGCTGTTTCCCTAGAGCAGGCAGCTGTCATGCCTAAGAGACTGAACAAAAGGACCTGGCTCTCTTCAAAGTTACCTGGAAGGAGTAGAGGTTAGACATTATCTGATAAAACAAATTACTGAAATTGTTAATGCCATGTTAAATCTTCATTGTGTGCAACTTCTATCAACCCTTTGAAATGACAGAAACTGCTAAGCTTCAGCAGTACATTTGCTTGGTTGAAAACTACTGGTCTCTTCTGCCATGAAGGGGCTGAAAGAATAGTTTTCTCTGACTGAAACAAAGCAATTACCTTAAGATGGGCAGAGATGAAAGGTCCGTTCAGAAACTGCTGCTGTCGCCTTCCTTCCTGACTCTGTCGAGATTGTAATTGATGCTCTGACTCTTTGGAAGATCTGTGTTGAATAAAATGGTGATTGCAACTTCCATGCACCATTTTTCTCAGAGGCCCAGAAAGCTGTCAATCAAACAGGCACTCATTCTTCCATAGTTTCTGTTGTGGATGGGCCTGGTGCTGTTTGTATGTTAATTCTACTCTCCTGCGAGGGGTTCTGGACAAGGAGTGAATCATACTTAGGTGACTTCTTGTGAACCAATCCCCTAATGAATAAAGGAGTCAATCACTGGTTGAGTAGACAGGACCTTTAGGTTGGAAGGATGAAGAGAGGAAGCAGGAGAGAATTAGGTCTTTTTGGAATAGGAATAGCATATGGGGAAGATGTAGCTGCTACAGTTTCCTCGATATTGTGGTAGATGTGCAAGGATTTACCACCGGAGGAATCAGATTTTAATAAGGCTTTCAAGATTAGGTTTTAGTTGCTGTGCCCAACGATTGAGTTTCTATTGTTTCTGAACTAAGTTTCTGTTTTCATGCGGTGGCTTGGCTGGATTCAAGAGAGAAAGGAACGGCAGCAAAGAGTGTTTTTTCCAGATGTGCACCACAAAGGCCACGGGAGACTTGAAGCACAAGCATGGGGCTGACGTGGTAATGATCCACCAGTGGGAACCTAGCGAGCTGGGTGGAGAGACTGTGCAGTTTTGAGTGAGTCTCCACAATATAAAAACATGTCAGCCATTGCCCACCAGTGCCTGGCCAGCCAGGTTGCTGGGGCAGAAGCACAAGCGCAGGAATGTTCCAGTTCATTTTTTTTTTAATATTTCATGCAACAAGTTTCCCCATCTGATTTATTGAAATCCTCCTGACTGCCAAAGGGGGAATTTTATTCCAGTGGCCAACATATAAACGAAGCCAGAGTGGCCATGGAAGTCTCAAATTTGCTCGGGTTAGGGAATTTGCAAAGTGCCATCCAGAGCCATGGCAACTTTGATGCTCAGATAATCCTCCATATAGGTCATTCCCAGATAGTTCCAGAGAACACCACCCTCAGCCACTCTAGGTGTCACTATAGCAGATTTCAGCCTAGTTTGGAGGAGTGCCTCAGCACCCATGACAGTAATGCACACACATAACTCGTTAGACAGCACCCCAGTTACCCTGGGACAGTAGTGGTCAGGGGCTTCCTTTTGTGCAGTGTGTCCTGCAGCAAAACTGGCTCCAATGTGAGCATATCTTGTGGGTTTGTGTTTAGTTTTGGTCTTTTATCCATGATGAAATCCCTAGCTAAGATAACCAAGAAGAGTGCAGGAGAGCCACTGGGAGCAGGGACTGCTAGGAGGCCAAGGGCAGTGGTTGCTTGGAGCAGAGCAAGGGAAGAGACAAGAAAGAGAGCGCCAGACTGGAAACCTGCAAACATTGGAGCCAGAAGGGTTCCAGAAAGCTACCCAGAGCTACAAGCTTCAGCTGCCATACAACAGTCCAGAGCAATAACAGCATTGTAACCCCTAGGTGCAGATCTGCAATATCCATCACTCATTCTGGGTTGACCGATACTGAAGGTTGTAGTACTAAGACCAAGGGTCCAGATACCCAGACCATAGAGCTGCTGTCACAGAGGGAGATATAGTTTGCCTTTTTCTGATTTTTCATCCCAACCCAGAGGCACCCCTCAGCCAGTTGGAAACATGAAACCTTTGAAATCAAACTTATTTGCAAAATATTAGAAAATAAATATGTATTTCTTGAATCACTTTTTCACACTCTCTTATGGCATCCTGTGGTAATTCAGCAGAAAACTAGAATCAAAGGGGAGAGTTCCCAGGAGATGGTTTTAAAGACAAGAAATAATGTGAATTAACAGCAGAGGGCAGAGAGTGTCAGAAGAAAGTGAATAGGAAAAAAAAAATGGTCAAATAAGCAATCACAGCTTCTGAGATTCTTTACCAAAGGAAAACGAGCTCTCTGCCTCTTTATAATTTCCAAGAGTTTTGTATTCGAGCAGAGAGAGGAATGATTCATGGTCAAAGGCTAAACTGAGCAGTATAATTATAAAAGACTGCTGAAAATAGCAAGCCCAAATTATTCAGGGAAATCTACTTCGTCTGATTCCTCCTCCTCCTCCCCTGGCAATGAATCGTCTGGGTGGCTGGGGCACTCCTCATGCAAATACTCCTTGACCATTGGTAAGACCATTATTCCTTGATTTGGATTTAAAAAATAAACGGGCACAGATTCAAATTAAAATTCACATGATATAGTTTCTATTGCTATCTGTTAATGTAAAATAAATATAATATTTTTAAGAGAACTTTATATGGAGCCTTTATAAATAAGTGCTATGCACTTAACATTTGTATATGAGATTTTGTACATGTGTATATCCATATACACACATCTATATTTCTCTGTATCTGTCTATCTGTCTGTCTGTCTATCTATCTATCTATCTATCTATCTATCTATCTATCTATCTATCCATCTATCTATCTACATCTACCTAATGCGGGTATCTCTAACTTCATACAGTAGTATGGACCAAAAGAGTGGACATACAAGCTAAAAGCATATGGTTACTCTTAGAAAAAATCTTAGTCAATGCATAAAAATTTTCTCTCATACTTTTGAATGTATGAGAGAATTTTAAGCTACTGGGCCTAGTGGCACATGCCTTTAATCCCAGCATACCACAGACAGGAAGCAGCCAGAGTTATATAATGAGACCCTGTCTCAAATATATAGAAAGAAAAAAGAAAAAAAAAGAATGAAAGAAAGGAAGAATTAAGAGTAGTCAAGACAATTTACTCAGTATTTTAAAACAGAAACATTAAGAAAGAATTTTTTGTGTGTTTGTCTTGTTTGGCGTTTTGTTTTATAAACATGTCATTGAGTAGTTTCTGCTAAGGACTGAATATTTAGTTCCCTTCCACCAATTTGAGTGTCAATGCTTCTGTCCCCAGTGTGATATCAAATGAGGTGGGACCTTTGGGAGAACATGAGTAGTGGGACCCTTCTCCTGGGATGCATTAGTATCGACCCAAGAAGCTAGAGAACGGAGCAAAACCTTTTTTCTCCTGTGGAAGTCCTCTCCCTCCCTCCCTCCCTCCCTCCCTCCCTCCCTCCCTCCCTCCCTCCCTCCCTCCCTCTTTGTCACTTCCCCTTTACTTCCTGCCTCTCTCTTTAGATTATTTCACTGAGAAAAAAACTGTAGAAGACTCTGACCACATCAACGAGGCAACTGATTTCATAACACAGCACCCATAGTGATGATAAATGAATGTATATATTTTATTTATTTTTTTTACAACACCCCCTCTCTCTGATGTGTGCATGAGGAGGGGTTTATTGGCATGTTGGGAGGGTGAGAGGGTCTCTCACTGAATCTGGTGGCAGGGAGTCCCTGTCGTCTTCCTGTCTCTGTTTCCAACGTGCTGAGGGTGCAGAGTTGTAATGGCACAACCAGACTTCTACATAGAGGCTGAGGATTTAAACTCAGGTGTAAATGTATGAACAGCAAGTGTTCTTGCACTATTCTCTGCACCCCCAGCCCACAATGTAGACTATGGCCTTTAATCACACCAGCCCAAGCTAAGATGCATTAGAACAGTGTTTACAGACTTCCCTCTTTGTATTATTTAACTTTGTTTATGGAGTACCTTTCCGATAGTTTTCAACTTGTTTCTCTTGTTTCAAGTTTTGAATTGGTTATCAATATTATATCTTTCTTTCAGTGTTGCAGAGTATTTCAGAGAATTTCAATAATGGGAAGATTTTTGTTGGAAACACTACCTATGGGCTTATTTATTTATTTATTTATTTATTTATTTCATGTATATGAGGACACTGTTGCTGTCTTCAGACACAACAGAAGAGGGCATCAGATCCCCGCTACAGATGGTTGTGGGCCACCATGTGGATGCTGGGAATTGAACTCAGGAGCTCCAGTAGAGCAGTCAGAGCTCTTAACTGCTGAGCCTTCTCTCCAGCCCTGTTTGTTTGTTTTTAAAGGCAGAGTCTCATATGTCAGACACTGACCTCAAGGTCACTGTGTATCTGAAGATGACTTTCTATTTCTGGTCATCCCACTCGAGGGCACGCTGATGATGTGCTTGTGCCTCTACCTTTAGTTTTATTTGGTGTTAAAGCTGAACACAGTCCTCGTGAATCGGTAAGCAAGGGCTGATAACAGAGCACCATTACTCAGCCTCAGGGACTAATTAATCCTTTCTATCCTGACTGCCGTCCTTATCTGTACCAATAAGCTCACCTCAAGAGTCTGTGACTGTGGTTTTTTTAAATCTCTTAAATGCTCTAGCATTCTAGATGTCACTTACATCTCTTGAGTTTCTAACCATGTCCTAATTCCAACTCCATATTCCAATTCCTTATTTTTCTTTGCTCAGCTTCATTCTCATTGGTCAAATATGCTTTTAATTACACACTGTGTGTGTGTGTGTGTGTGTATGTGTGTGTGCAGAATATCAAATACTTAGTGATAAATCTGAAAGAAGTGACATTATTGATCACAAGCTGTGATGGTTAGGGTTAATCTTCAACTTGATAGAATATATGATCACCTGGAAAATGGGTCTAACGGTGCCCTTCCATTTAGTCCATTTTGGATCAGGTCTCTCCTTAATCTCACCTTGTTCAATGAAAGCTTTGACTCCAAGATTAAATTTCTTGGTGTTTTTCTCTTTAATCTGTGTATTAGATTATATTTATGTATCCAATTAATATATTCTCTTTAATCTATATACTTTGTAATCCTTTTGGCCCCCATTTGCTCTTTTTTATTGGATATCTTCATAAGAGTGGTTACCAGTTACCATAACTGAAAGTCATGCCTGTGGAGAGCAGTCCTGATTATATTTACTAATGTGGGGGAGTCATCTTAATTTGTGGGGTAACATTTCATGAATATATATATATATATATATATATAAAATATATGTGTGTATATGTGTTTATACCTTTAATATATATAACACATATGATATAATATATATAATATACTCCAAACATAAGACTATAAAATACATAAAGTCATTTGATCATTAACAATCATTTATTGTGCTCTTTTTTTGTTTTGCTTTTGTTTTTTCCTTTTTTTTCTTTTTTTTTTGTTCTTTCAGTTTTTTATTATGTATTTTCTTCATTTATATTTCAAATGCTATCCCAAAAGTCCCCCATACCCTCCTCCCCCACTCCCCTCCCCCCCCCCCACTCCTAATTCTTGGCCCTGGCATTCCCCTGTACTAAGTCATATAAAGTTTGCAAGACCAAGGGGTCTCTCTTCTCAATGATGGCCAACTAGGCCATCTTCTGCTACATATGCAGCTAGAGACACGAGCTCCGGGGTACTGGTTAGTTCATATTGTTGTTCTACCTATAGGGTTGCAGACCCCTTTAGCTCCTTGGGTACTTTCTCTAGCTCCTCCATTGGAGGCCCTGTGTTCCATCCAATAGCTGACTGTGAGTATCCACTTCTGTGTTTGCCAGGCACCGGCATAGCCTCACAAGTGACAGCTATATCAGGGTCCTTTCAGCAAAATCTTGCTGGTGTATGCAATGGTGTCAGCGTTTGGAGGCTGACTATGGGATGGATCCCAGGGTGTGGCAGTCTCTAGATGGTCCATCCTTTTTTTTTTTTTTTTTTTCTTTTTTCTTTTTCGAGACAGGGTTTCTCTGTATAGCCTTGGCTGTCCTGGAACTCACTTTGTAGATCAGGCTGGCCTCAAACTCAGATATCTACCTGCCTCTGCCTCCCAAGTACTGGGATTGAAGGTGTGTTCGCCACCCCCACCCCCTTGGCTTGTGCTCTCTTTTTTAAATGTGGATTCAGTGTAAGAAGTCAGTGTTTTGCTCCTGTCAGCAAGCATATAACATGTCTTTTTTCTTTATTATTACATATGAAGAATGATGTAAAATGTCACCTCATCAACTTTTCTGAAAATTTAAGTACTAAAAAGAAAGTTCCCTAAGGAGTCTGACTATTTGTGGATGTAACTGCTGCATGGTTATCCTTGTTCAGTTATCACAGCCTTTTTTTCTTTCATTATTATTTTTGGAGTATCCTTTCTTAACAGACAGAGTCCTCAACATGGTGAGGAATTCAATCAGGAAGATCATACTTGAACATTTAGCAGCAATAGAAGTTCATGGCAAATTCAATGTATAAACACAACCCTAGTTTCTCATCTGTCTTAGCATCTACCTCATCAGTTTCTCAAGCCATCCAAGACCAGCATATAGTCTGATGATAACGTCCATGTTCCTGAGAAAGACTATGCAGGCGTTTTAAACTATCATTTATTCAGTATATGTTAATCATTTGATACACAGACCATTCAGTAACATTCTGGAAGATAAGGCTTGAATTTTTCATGAGGAGCAGTATCTTCAAGGAAACATGATTAAAATGAAAAGTTACTGTGTGGTTTGGCGTACTCTTTCTTTCTTTAAAAAAATAATTTAATTCAAATATATTTTATTTTCTTCTCAAGAGAAAAAAAAGACTACTTGGTGTTAACTAATGGTAATCTATAAATTAGAATGAAATGCCAATGTGTTTGCATTATGCAAAGCTGCGGTCCATAACACCTTTCTAAAGAATGGCTCAGCTTTGGATGCTCATCTGAGAGTGTAGGAGCCTTTGTGTTCACTCCTGTGTGCTTCCTTGTTTGAGTCTCTTTGTGTAACAAATATGAGGGATGATAGCATGAATTTAAAATTAAGATCCTGTGAGTCAACTCACAGAATGATGGTTTGGGGAAACAGGTAATTATAATTAATCAATTATATCCTATGCATCCATTACGCTAATAAACAAACTATGATCTAAGTTGAAGGTGACAAAAGAAGAAAACTGTAAATATCCTTTTTTTTTTCTGTCTTAACTTGAGATATGCTCACTTGTAATCTGGAATGAAATACCTCAATTTGTATTTTTTTAAGGATTATAATTCATAGCATTAAAAAAAAAATTGAAACCCAAAGCAATTTTTGAGATTCATGTTTTCAATGTACAAGTACATTCAGTTGCCACATGTTAAGGGTGACCTTTCAGAGCACACACTCAAAGTTTAATCGATGATATCCATAGGAACAGGATGGAGGGTTGCATTTGCATCTTAGTTCCTTGTCATTAACAGGAAGAAGAGTGGCTATAAATTACACACCTGTGTGCTGTCTAAAGTAGTTTTCAGAAGTTTATAATTTGTAACTATGTATCCTGACCAGATTCCTGGATATTCATGGGATATAGGGTACACCATTTGCCTTATCTAGATGCTGCAATGGCCAGTTTGGGACATTTTTAAATACTCTTCTGGCCAATATGAGAACTCTTAACTCCATGCACATTAGCAAGCATTCTTTATTCCTCAACCCCAATAAAGACCAATCCATGAGGGAAAAAGAAATTTATTTTTTTAATTTAGTTTTTAAATTTTTATTTGAAAAATACAATACACAGCAGAGAATTCTTTCCTCCCCCACTGTTCTTTCACAAAGAAAACTATGGAAATGTAACGAGATATTTGGCTAGGATAGATCCTGAGAAAAAGAGAGGCCCAGTTAGAAGTCGAATAGACAAACTCTATCAAAGAAGGTTCACCTCTCTTTTAACATAAAAGAGCCTTTTAAGTTACCTTAGGCATCATCGGATAAGACTTGTGCAGAATTTCTGCCATGCAAACAGATACTACTGAAGTTTTCATCTTGAACAATTTACATTGACCTGGGCCCCAAAGAAGCAGAATAAAAATGAGAGTCTCTATCAGAAAGGCATGTGATTGCCTGCTTTTACTAAACTATGTATGTACATATTTATATATTGATATTAGTGCTTTCTTAACAGGTCCTAGGGATTGAACCCAGGGCCTGTGCATGCTAGGCAAGTGCCGTACCACTGAATTCCAGCTCCAGCCATTGTTCTGACGTTTTCTTAAAGGTATAAATTTTAAAATAGTTCTAAGTAGTTGCATCATGGTTAAGCACTCTTGGCTGAGTTTGGTTAATTCACATGCACCTTTAATTTTTCCTGGACTTTATCATTGTACAACCTTGGGTTCATGATGCTTAAATATAATAGCAAAAGTGATTTAACTTTGACCCTGATTAGTTCTTTAATTTATAACTCTTTTAATCTGACCAGGTTTAAGAAGGTGAAAAACTTCATCACTGACTTATGTAATGTTAAGGCCTCCAAGGGGAAATTCATTCCTGTCTGGGTCCTTCTGAATGGATATAGGACCAGTAGCCTTCAGCAACTGTATAGACCTAGTCAGCTACCTTGCCTTTGCTTGGCATTATGGTCATATCCTTTATTTCAATCCTAGGAAGCAAATTTGCCATTGCTAATGCTTTCTAAACAATGTCCTTTAAAGATTGTCAAGACATGCAAAGTTTGCTTGCTCTACACTTCCAAAAGAATAAGACTGCTATAGAGATTTGCAATTCATAGAAATGAGTTTTTTTTTTAAATTTGGCTTTTAGTTGATATATTTTGACCTCTGCAGGATTGAAATTGGGCAACTGAAATCCATTTGGAAGTAACAGAGAAGCCTTTGGTTTTTAATTATTTGCTGATTTCTGTGGAAATTAAGAGAGCAAATTAAATGTTTAGACAAGAAAGATTAAAAAAATCATTTTCTGCACATTTAAGTCAAAGTATCTTGGGTTAGCTTTAGAGATTGCAGAGTGACTCATGACTTCATCCTCCTTCTTCTGTGGAGACTGTTTTCATCCTTAACTTGCATGGTCACTGTATAGCCTGTCCCTCAGCCCCTTTCCTGAGTGGTAACTGGGGTGCAGAGATGAGAATCTTCATTTGGACCTCTCTTCTACCAAAAGCCTCACATTCAGACACTAGAATGTCATTATTTTAAAATAGGATTATAAATAGAATCCTAAATAGCTCTGCGTTTGAAAGAGATGTTTTATGTTCCTCCATGTAAGTAAGCTTTTAAAATACTGCAGACCTTCTGTTCCTAACTTTAGCATTTCTTCATTTTTTTCTTAAACATAGGTAGTTTCTCAGAACCCTAATGGCCTCTTAATGGCCTCAGTGTCATGAATGTTGAGGCAACTGTGGCATATTTGAGAAAAATAAGAGTTTCAGGGTAAATCTGAATTTAGATTTAACTCTTCCCTTGACTAGTGGTATGGACTGGGCATGTTATCCGTCTTGGCTTTATTTTTATCATATGTAAATAAAGTCATCTTTCAATATTTATACAGGATTGCCATGAGGATTAAATGATAACTATAATACATTTTAATTAAAGTATTAGACAATTACAAAAATACATTAATCATATTTCTAGTATCTTCATGATAGTATTTTAAGGTGTGGTTCTTTCTCATTTAAATTATTTGAGTTCTGGACCAATTAGAAAATTTAATAATGGACCATAGCCATTTTTGAGACACTGTTAATGATGGAAAGTTACTCAATAACAAGGTATCATGGCTGGATTTACCTTAGTGTATTCTAAATATTGCCTGCATTAAAAAAAAATTGCAGCACAACCATTAAACCACAACTGTCAAAGAAAAAGTCCAAATAAATAATTTTAATTATGATACATTACTCAGTGACAGTAAAAATTGGCATTTTCCCCTTTAAAAGCAGAAGCACCAGTCTTAGAATATGTAGTATGAATGGTGTTTTAAGTGAAATATAGCATAATATAAAGAGCAAACAATTTAGTATAGGACATACTTTCTAAAAGTAAAGTGATTCCACACACTGAAATCTGTTAAAATGGAAATAATGTCATGCTGCATAATAAAAAACCCCCAGAACTTTCAAAATTCACTTCAAATTAAATATGCTATACTGCTGAATAGATATATGAAAAATTAAAAAGACTTAACTAGCCCAAAATAGAGGGTTTCTTTTATACAAATATAACCCATGTGGGGGGTTTCTTTCCACATAGTCACAGAGATTCTTTTGAGAAACTAAAGCAACCATTTTATTGAAGAATTGACTTGTTCGTTTTATCCTCGTGTTTTCACTGAACACCCACACTTTGTGCTGGGCTTTGTCGTGGGTGGGTGGCGGGGATGCAGAAGAGATAGCCATGGTCCTGCTCTTGAGGAGCTCACAGTCTAGTGGGAGGGAGGGGCAGAGAGGGTGCTGTCAAGTTTTAAAATTATAAAAAGTCTCCTACATCTTTATAAATTTCCTGTATAATCAAATAAACTTTGTTATGAATGTATGGTGAATAGGGATGATGTCCAGTGCAGGGAAAAACCATCTGCTTCAATATCATGTGACTTCCGCAAAGGCAGTGATGTGGTTCTGTAAAACAAAAGGGGATTCCAAAGTCAGAGTCCTAGGTCAACTGATTTAACAAAGTATTTAGCATTTTTGACAAGTAACTGTTAACTTAATGTAGAACCGTTGCCCACATGTTTGTTGCTAAAACACAGTGTTGTTAAACTCACTTCTCTGTTCTGTTACATAATTTTAGCTAATTATATCTTTTATTCAGTATTTTTAATGAACGGAATAGATTAAAATGAAATACCTGTTTTACTCAGAATTAACTCTAAAATTTTGGGAGATAAAAATGGCCATGGCAGACACATTAATATTCCGTTCGCTGTTAACAGAATTTCAGTGTGCATGCTGTAGATTCAGACTAATTGCTCCCTGAGAAGCAGATGGTGTGGAGTGAGGTGGGCCCATGCACTGACTGAAATAGCATTTGGTAGTTGACAGAGATCTACTTCAATACTTCATTTTTGAGGTATGAATTCAGACTCCACGCTACAAGCTGGGTTTTGTTGTTGTTTTGATCTGCTCCAACCTCAGAATTCTTTACAGCCTCATCCCTTTTGCTTCTTCTTTTCTTTTTTTTCTATTTCTTTTTTTTTCTTTTTTGCTTTTAGAGACAGGGTTTCTCTGTATAGCCCTGGCTGTCCTGGCATTCACTTTGTAGACCAGGCTGGCCTCGAACTCAGAAATCCACCTGCCTCTGCCTCTCGAGTGCTGGGATTAAAGGCGTGCACCACCACGCCAGGCTCCTTCTTGTCTTTTAAAAAGCCAGAAATTATAGAGAAGTAAACCTTCAGAATGGCTAATATTGAAATAGACTCAGACCTGTATTACACTATGTCACAGACACTAAGGCAGCAGTAAAATTTTGAGGCTGTATGATTAACTCTGACACACATGGGTTTGCGTTAAGATAGAGCATGAAGGTCAACACCATTGTATCACAGCAACATCACAAAATGGTCATCACACTGCCTGTTCAGAGTTACACAAACTGAGATTTAGACATGAGTATAGAATAGAGATTAAGCCCAAGTAGTTGAAGAATACAACTTGCCAAGTGTCCATTAGCAAGTATTCTTTCTAGTCCACATCACAGCAGCAGGCAAAATACTGAGGCTTGTCCTTGAGTGCAGGTGTCTCCTGGTAAAACAGTCACTTTGTGTCTTAAAAGTCACTTCAGATGCTGAAATTTAGAAAATTTAAGACCAGTTTCGATATTCTACATGTCTGAGCGGCAAGATATAGGTGTTAAAAACTGAGCTTAGATGCTCTTTTGAGAAGCAACTGCTCATAACCACTGAGTCATTTCTCCAGTCCAATTAAGTCCAAATTTAATGCTCCAAATTCTACGTGAAAAATCTCCATTTTACTCTTTATTTTTCTCTATATACAGATTATACCATATAAATAGAGCCATGTAACATGATCAGAATGTCATGTAAGCCAAACCTCATTTTTATGACACCAGAATTTGGCGATAGCTTGCTGTTTGACAAGATCTGCCATTCAGCAAGTTCCTTTTTTAAAAAACAAAAACAGGAAGATGCAAAAGGAATCCAGAAAAGTATTCAGAATCAAAAGACTTGCTAAGTCTTTTAAAACTTACTTTTTAGTACTTACTAAAGGGCTATTTCATTAAGGAATACTGCATTCCCAATGAGGGGGAAAATTGAACTAAGAATAACAGCAGCTGACAAGCTACCACGTGAGGTGCAGTCCTCCTGCAGTTGTGCTGGGGACCTGCACAGAAGGACACAGTGCTCTGCATTTACTCCAGTTTTGCAGTACAGCTCCAACACCAGTGCGCTAATGCGCACATACGTTTATTGCCTTAATTGGAGGTGTTCACAGTGGCTAATCCCCATTATCCAGCCGAAGAGCCTGGCAAGGCAGTCTTTAAAGGATCTCCCCTGGGAATTTTCTTCTTGATCATCTTCAATATATTGGTTTTGGAACACCTACAAAATGTGTTTTACATAAGATTTAAATTTAACTTCTTTGCTTCAGTGAATGTATCTGTTGCTTCAGAGTTTTAGGTTGTTACATTGTTAGATCACACACCATGTTTAAATAAGGTTTTAAAAGCATCCTAAATGTTCCTGTATGTTCCATGACCCTCAATAAATTGTCATGTGAAGATTTTCTTCGAACTAATTTGTAAATGAGTGAGGTCATTTATTAGACAGAAGTGAGTAAAATTCCTTTTGTTCAAGATGGCAAAAATGATCCTATAACTTAATAGGAAGATTTAAAATCAGCTTAAGTTTTTAAACATAAAATGGAATGCCTGTGCTCTGATCTATTGACTAGGTGAGGAAACTGGCACAGTAGACTCTGCAGGTAAGTGGGTTGAATGTAAAGTGATTAAATGTGGGCTCCATCACAATAGAAGATTGCCAAGCAATTAGACCATCAAAACCCCTAGCTTTCTCACCTACAAAGTGCAGATATACTTATGAATGGAGTTTTACTAATGTTAAATTATACATGCATAATATTTCTTGGCCCCGTTTCAACAATCTATTTGGGTTTATCTACTATTTGGTTTTGGTTGATAAAATTAAAAGGAACAAGCTAAAATTAAACATTTTAGAGAATCAACGATGAAAAGGACAGAAAAAATAATTTAAAATAGTCTATAGTTTATAAATAAAATTCATCATTTGTTCTTTCATCAAAAGTTCAGAAAACATACAACTATAATAGGCAAACCAACTTCAAAACCCCAGAGTTTCTTGCAAGAAGGATACAGATTCATTTAATGACCCAAGGCAATTTATGCTGTGTTCTGCTCCATAAGCAACGCTTTTTTATTACAAAGTCTCCTTCTTGTATTGGTGCCTGTGCCACAGGATACATTGATTTCAAAGATACAAAATATATTAGATCCTGAAAAACATCTAGCACTAAGGATTTTGAATAAAAAGTTGTAGAGCTAGTGTCAAATCCACCAGCCAGTCCATAGTTACAAGAATGCTGCCTCCATTTTGCCAGGGGAAGTTAAGATCAGATGTCACAATCATGAACATTGTCATACTTCATTCTCCTATTTGCATCCTTATTTTATTCATTGTCTGCTTTGAGGCAGGGAGCATGGACAGGAGAGAGAACAGAAAATGGCTGATATAATGGCCCAGGCCTATAAGCCCAACCAAAGGATAGGATTCAGAGTTCAAGGGCAGATGTTGTTATAGAAGATCAGCCTGGTGTTACAGAGACTCTTCCAGAGGAAACAAAACATCCAAAAAAGACAAGCAATAAAAGTATCACCCTAAAAGGAGAATGTGTTCTGTGAGTCCCACTAATATGTCATGTGAAATCTTCCTCCTAATGGTTTGTGAAAGGAGTATGATCATTTAGCAATAAGAGATCATGTTTTAATGATGAAGAAAATCATTATTAGAGAAATTCAGACTTGGGCCCATGAAATTTGCTGTAAAATTCAAAGTAAGCAATTATTTGGTTTATAGAAAGTGGGAATGCAGGAGAATAAAACTGAGAAATGAGCTTCATTGGGCAAGAGGACCGTTTATCTATACTAGCTTTGTTGTAGTGCAGTTTATCTACACTAGCTTTGTTGTAGTGCACAGTTTTGTATTAATTCAGAGTCTTCTTTCCATTCCTTTTTGAGCAATTAAAAGGCTCCTCGTTTCCCTTGTCTGTCTGACTGCAAAATTTGACCATGTGGACATTTCTTGACTGCAAATTCTGACACCCACCCCAGTTTTAGGTTCTATTTCCCCACTCATCTGGCCTCCTCAGTTGATGCTTACCCTCCCCAAGCCTCTTATCCCCACCCACTTAACTTTACCTATTGGCAAATGATTCTTTCTACCTTTTCTTCAGAGATGCTACAAAGTAAACATGTGTGTCCCCTGAATGTCCTCATTCACCACAGCTCTTGGCCCTGCCCCCTATGTTTGCTTTCAAAACAATCTCCCTCATCACCATATTGTAATCTCACATGATTGGGAAGTCTACTACAGGCTTTGACTTGGTATTTATTCAAGTTTCATTTATTACAACCCTAATAGAAATCATGTTGATATTCCTAGTAACGAAACTTACCCATAAGTTCTTCTTAAGTTTCTTTCACATTAAGTTAACCTAACTAACTTACCCATAAGTAAGTTGTTTGTTTGATTCCATTTTAACCTTAAAAATGTTGGATTGGCTATAGAAGCACAGAGCAATCCCCAACGAAAAAGAGTTAGAGGACATAGGTAAAGGAACAGGTGTATAATAAATTCTTTTATAACCAGTTGCTGATGAACACCAAGAAGCTTGCCAGTTTCCATAAAACTGCACAAGTCAGTAAAAATCCAGATGGCCCACTTTCCTTTTCCAGGTGTGTGTGTGTCTGTAATTTATGAATGAATAAAAATGTTTATTCATACAAAATCCTGTACATTAATATTTATATCAGCTGCCTTCATGATTTCCTTCAATGACATTCAACCCAAATACCCTCCAGCCAGCCAATGGGAAAAGAAGCTGAGGTACAGTTACCCAACAGAACACCTCTCACCAATAAAAAAGGGTGGAAAACCCATTGACACCTAAAAAGGAGGCAGACTAAAACACTTACGTACAATGTCAGTCCATTTATGACACCGTGGGAAAGGCAGAAAGAAATACAGGCACAGATGGCAGATTCGTGGTTAGCAGGGGTGAATGTTAGAGGTGGGCTGATTGTAAAATGGCAGCTGTTCTGGGTAGATTGAAAATTCCATAGCTTACTATTGTTGATTGTTACATGAAATCCTACTTTTGTTAGAACCCATAAGATTAGGAAATTTTAGGGACTAGGCAGATACCTCCATATGTAGAGTGCTTGCTCTACAAAATTGAGGACCCACGTTCCACCTGCAGAACCCAATTCAAAACTACCAGGTATGGTGGTGCACAGGTGTAACCCTAGTGCTGGACAATCAGAGACAGCAGAGAACCTGGGGCTCACAGGCAGGTCAGCCTAACTCACTGTCAATTCCATGGTGTTCAGAGATCAGGTCTTAAAAACAAGGTAGATGATATCTAAGAAAGAGACCCAAGGTTGG
Organism: Mus caroli; assembly: GCF_978045245.1. Lineage (NCBI taxonomy): Eukaryota > Metazoa > Chordata > Mammalia > Rodentia > Muridae > Mus > Mus caroli. The sequence goes on from NW_028227258.1 coordinate 42,504,849, forward strand.
TTTCTGGCTCCCACATACACATGTGGATATATACCTGCACACACACACATGCACACACATAACGTCAATTTTACTGGATATAAATTATTTATTACACCTGAATTTAATTTTTTAATAAAATAGGACTAACAACCATGAGCTGTCCAAAGCAAGGTACTAATGTTTAGAATTTGGGTTTTCAGATATGGAGTCATTATTTCAATACCCAATTGTTTTGACTCCACAAGAAAAGTATAAACTAAATGTACTGGAAAATATTCTAATAACACATTTAAAATAAGCTACCTTATTTGTTTGTGTCTAATGAGCTGATGAAGAGCCTGAAGAACAATATTTTCCACTGTCAAAGAGGACATGGATGCATGAATTAAACCTAAGGCATTCATTCCCCATTCAGCATTTCCATTCCTATGAACTTAAATTAGTACTTCGCCATACAAGGACACATATCTATGTTTGCTTTAGTGTTGTTAATAACTGTGAGAAAAAGAGTCTTTTATACTGTAGAAGAGGCTCACATGATTTATACAGATGATAATTTCTCCACATACTTTTATATTATTGTCTAAGAAAGTGATCTTGAATTTGATCTCTGAAGTGACACATGTAGAATATATTACCCTCAAAATGAAAAATACCATTTTTACTATGACCAGTTTTCTGATCCTGGTCATGTTACTCCTTCATTATATAATGGCAATAGGCTGTATTCCAATGTTTTCTTATAGAAACTAAAATGCCATTTTAAGTGTGAAGTTCCCACCTAGCTTGAGGCATCTGTTTATCTTTCATGGAAGCTTAGCTTTTACTGTTGAGTTTGATGATATGTTTGTTTTATTGATTTATAACTGTATCTATGGTAACAGATGTGAGCAAACCAAATCATTTGGTATAAGCCTACTTATAGAGAAACACATGTATACAATTCCAAAGGTTTTAGTTTTATTTTGTGAGACAGGCTCTTATTATGGAGCCTCTGCTAGCCTCATAGTCTCTATCTAGGCACTGTGGTTTTCTAACCTCAGCCTTCAAAGCGCTAATGTTACAAGAATGTGGCACCACACATAACTTTCTCACAGGGCCTGGAAATCTGCTTTAAGAAAATGTTTCAAGGTGCTTGTGGCAATAGATCAGCAAGAAAATTACGTGTCATACACGTATGAGGACCTGAGGTCGAATTCTAAGTAACCAGGTAAAAATCTGGGCATACCTCTCTTGCCTCTTGCTCTCTTGGTCTCTTTCCTTCCCCCCTCCCTTCCCCATTCCCTTCCCCTCTCTCCACATATTCATGGCCAGCCTCTACTTCTCTTCTTTCTCCCTCTCTCCCACTTTCTGTCTTTCTCTGCCTCTACTACCCTCTTAACTCCCCTACCCATGCCCTGAATAAACTCTATTCTATATTTTAAAAAAAATCTGGGCATAGTAGGTATGTCTATTGCCAGATGTCATTCAGGTTCAGTGATAAAACATGTCAAAAAACAACTTAGAGAACAATAGAGGGAGACACCAGGTATAAACCTTTGGCTTTACTACTCAAATTCATACATGTTCATTGCCATACGTATGTGTACATAAACACACAGGTGCTTATATACACCCCACATCCATAACACACGCATACACACAGACAGAGACAGAGAGAGAATTTCAAGTTATCACTACAATTGGATATGTGTATTTCCTGTCTATTTTGTTTTGTTTATCTGAATACTTCCTTCCTCCTTTTTTCTATCTTCTATCTCTTCTCCCACTTTCCCTCTTCTCTCCTCCCATATTTTCATTTTATTTATTTATGTATTTATTTTTCAGATCAGGTATCCATCTCAGGGTCTCAAGCACAGTAGGCATTCAACTACTAAGCTGTAACCTCAGCCCTGCATTTTATTTTTTTAAACAAGAGACAAGATATCCCAACTGCTGACTTTTGCTTTTTGACTCCATCTTTAACTAAAACAATAAATTTTAAAAGTGTGTGCGGGAGGGGGTGGCGGAGTCAGTTCCAAGATGATGTGCTTGGCTTACTGTCTATTCCCCTAGTTGTAGCTATTTTTCTCTACTCTAGAGTATTTTTGTGGAGTACTTTCTCCACAGAAAGTTTTCATCATTCTTAGACATGCCACACCGAAGGGAGCGGTTGACAGCTTTGAACACCTTGCCTGTGTATGAAAGCGTGTGCTGGTGAGGAGAGATTGTTCGCCCACCACTGTGTATTCTCCCTGAACTAACGGCTGAGTGAATCATATCCGCTTAAGCTATATTCATCACCCACAATGCCATTCAAAAGTAATTCTCAGAAAGAAGCTCTTACTAAAGGCTCCTGGGAAATTGAAAAAAAAAAAGTCTGCTTGTCATTCTTTATTTAATAAAGTCCATAGAAATAGTGTGGAAAAATCACCCTGAATGTGCAGACCTAAATAGCAAAAACAATAATGTGAAACCGTGACAACAGATGCTGGTATGTCTAGTGCATAGTCAATCTAAAAGACATTAATGACTGCTGCAAATATTTTTTGTTTGTTTAAAGCTTTCTTCATAAGAACATTTTGATTATGTTTATGCCTCCCCAAACTCCTTCTAGATCCTTCCTAACTCCCCATCTACCTAATTTCATCTATCTATCTATCTATCTATCTATCTATCTATCTATCTATCTATCTATCATCTAGGTATCTAGGTATTTAGGTATCTATCTGTCATCTATGTATGTATGTGTCTATCATATATATATGTATATATATGTATGTGTGTATATATATATAATTATGCATCTAGGTATCTATCTGTATACACACACACACACACACACACACATATATATATATATAAAATCATCTATGCATATAGGTATCTATCATCTATGTGTCTATGTAACTATCTATCTACCTATCATCTATCTATCGATCTATCATCTAGGTATCTATCTATCATCTATGTATCTATGTATGTGTTTATCTATCATCTATGTATCTGTGTTACTATCTACCATCTACGTATATATGTAACTATCTCTATCTCAAATAAAAAACAGAAAAAATTTAAAACATGTTTAAAAGTTTTTAAAAAATGAAAATCAAAGGAAATAAACAAAAATAGCTTAGAAGTACATACATGTCACATTTTAATTGTTTCCATTTTAAATTTGGTTTTAAAGTAAAATAAAACACATGAGAATAACATAACATGTACATTTTTATTTATTTTAATTACTTTCTATATATACTCAAAACTAGCCTTAAGTGCTTAACGTATGTATCAATGTATGCCCATTATCTACTGCAATGTCTAATCACACAGGTTGTCTTGTGTGGTTCTATAGAACATTATATACCATCCAGCAGTTCCATGGAATAAAGATTTGCTTTATAGAAAAGCAACAGAATCTTAAGTAGATGGAGGGTTACAACATCCTGAAACTTCAAAAGAATTTTTACTAGAGAGCATGGCAGTGTATGATCATGTTTGCCTTGGGAAAAGAGAGAGAGAGAGAGAGAGAGAGAGAGAGAGAGAGAGAGAGAGAGAGAGAGAGAGAGAGAGAGAGAGGAAAGAAGGAAGAAAGAAAGAAAGAAAGAAAGAAAGAAAGAAAGAAAGAAAGAAAGAAAGAAAGAAAGAAAGAGAAAGTCCCACCACACACATAAGAGATCCTGAGTTTGAAGTACAAAGGAACTGTTAAAAACTAGCTCTCTTCACAGGCAAACACACACACACTGGCAAATACACACACACTACTAAAAGAGAGTGTGTTGTATGTGTATATGTATATATGCATGCATGTATGTATGTATGTATGTCTCTAGAGAACCATGCCTAATATAGCAGGCTCCTATCTTTTCTGTATGGGAGTGCATGTGACTTCACAAGGCATACTCTGACAATCTCCAAAACGCTGTGGTTCCCAATGCCTATTTCTCATTCTATACACTGATGGCCGGGTTCTGTGGAGCTGATCCACTTCCCATGTTTTCCTGTCCTGGATTGTAGGCTGCAGTAGACTCCTACCAGGAAAAGGCATAGGCCAACAAAGTGGACAGAAATTCTCAAGGCCCAGGGAATTTCTGACCAATGAAGTCTCTGTCAGTTCTATTCACAGGCCAGTAGAGAGTGCAAATTAAATGAAGCAGAAAGGATAGTCTGCCTGAAGAAGTACTTAGTGGTTGAGATTGACACTGTCACCTACCACAACATCTGTTAACTGTCACTTTCCTTGTTGTTAAAGTTGTTACAAACTGTAATTGTTTACGTTTTGTCAGTACTGTTAATTTTCATGAATCTCTAAGAAGTTCTAGTGAATATTTCAATTTGACCTTGTATCTGTTTAATTCTCCCATATTAAATATTCAAATATTTATTTGGAAGAGAACATTTATTTTTTACAGTATATCCTAAGGTATAAAGAAAATCAGATAATACCATCACTGCTCTGATGGCTGCCCTGTCCTAGAAGATAGGCTTTGGCGATTGTCTTCTCTACCTCGTAACTTTTCTCTTGTCAGTTTCTTTGTATTGCTCTTTTATTTTTAATCTACTCTTTTTAAAAAAGCAAAATAATTTTAATTTTAATTGTGTGCATGTGTGTGTATCCATGTGTGAGTTTATGCACTTGAATGCAGGTACCTGCCAAAGACAGAAGTGTAAGATTCCCCTAGAGCTGGGTTAAGCTATCATAAGTCTAACACCAGTATTGGAACTAGAACTTGGGCCTGACCTAGGAGCAGTATCCCCACTTGTCTCCTGAGTTATCTCTCCAGTGCTCTCTTTAGTCTATCTCAGTCTACTTGTTTTTGCTTTCCTCTGCATGAACTTCTTCCTTTCTGACCTCCAATGTTGGTTGAAGTCCTACCATGCCATCACCTGTGTTCTCTCACTGGTTCTAATCACACAGATTATAGTTTAGCTTCCATCCCATGAGTTCTCTTTAATTTCTGGTATTATGGAAAGGAGATGCCACAGACAATAAATGTGTGTGTGTGTGTGTGTGTGTGTGTGTGAGAGAGAGAGAGAGAGAGAGAGAGAGAGAGAGAGAGAGAGAGAGAGAGAGAGAGAGAGAGAGAGAGATATGTTTGTTAAGGCATTTGTATGTGGGGGTACATGAGCATTTGATTGAATGTGCACAGGCCAAAAGTGACCCTGGGCGACTTCTTCAATTTCATTCCACCTTATTTTTAGACAGGGTTGCTCCTTGAGAGGAGAGGTTCCCCAAGAGGTGAAAATGGCTGCCTGTTTCTGCCTCTACGGCTTTGGCGCTATAGACACAGATGATATTACCTGCCTTTTATGTGCATGCCAGGGACCCAAACTAGCCCTCGTACTTCTGAAGCAAGCACTTTACCAACGGTATCATCTCGGCCCCCTCCCTGTCTTCCCTCACCCAATAAAAGGTTTACATTGTCTCATATTTGTCACAAAGTCAGTTTTAGAGATCTAAGTTCTCCTGATTATTCCCGCTTGAAGCAATCTAGATTTCGCTCAATTAAATTCCCTAAACTGTGTGAAAAGGCTTCGTGAATGGTCTAAACATTTCCCTTAGTAACTATTGGATCTTCACTGTCTACGTGAAGGAGAGGGAAGAGCCCATTCTCTGTCCTCATTTGAATGGAATGTGTGTGGAAACTCATGTGAGCATCTTCAGCAAGATAATTTTGTTTCTATATAGTTTTGTCTCATGTTTGCTGACCCACCACAGATCATGGTACTGTGCAAGTTAACTTCTACTCCATAAAGCTGGGGCAGTCCTTGAAGGCAACTGTTCCTGTTGCTTTTGATATGGTTGGCCATTTTAAAAGATATAATTGGTTTTAGGTATGCATTGGAGTGTTTTGTTTTCATGTATGCATATCATGGGCATACTGGATACGCAAAGAATCCAAAAGACTGTATGTATCAGGTCTTGTGAAACTGGACATTCGGGAAGCTGTACACTGCTGAGCAGGAGCTGAGAACCACACCTGGGTTCTCTGGGAGAGCCATCCTGCCAACTGTTTGTTTATTTGTATTTATTGTTTTGACATAAAATAGTTACCCACTCAGTTTGGGGATACTTATTCAGTTTTATTCAGGGCCCCTTCACCTGTCATGACATCATTAACCAAATTTGGGGTGGGGAATCCATCACTGTGGATTTGTTTATGCTGCATCTAGTAGAATTCCTAACATTTTGACATTTTGCTGTAATTTTCACTCTGATAATCAACTATTATGGAGTCAAGACCTTCCCTATTATTTCTAACATAGAAGATAAAGGGTGGTAGAACTATAATTGGTTGCATCAGTATTTCCTAGAAGAAAACACAGATCCTTGATTCTTGGATTCCTAAGGGAAATTAATAGTGTCTTTTAAGTTTCTGGAAACATCCCAGAGCCAGCAACACTGCCAATTCTTCTGGAAATGAACCTCAAAGGAGGAAGCAAAGAGAATGAGTTTGGGGGACAGGACATGACACCTGAAGGGAGCTGACTCTCTGGGAATGAGATGGTAGGAATTCTAAGAAAGGAAAGACACCTGCATATGCAAGAGCCAGAGCCACTGTACTGAGGGGACTTCAGGTGGCTGCAGGTGGACCTGAACACATGAGAGCTACAAACAAGATTTCAGTGTTTAATCTGGCAGAAGAAAATAGAGGTCTTTCAAATGGATTGTGGAGATCACAAGGAAATAGCACAGGGATGTAAATTAAACTGGATGCATCCCCCCTAAGGAATTTTAGTTAGTCTGAACATATCATATAGACAGTGTAATGAGACCAGACCTTCTCAAAGTTAGCTTAAGACAATGAAATACTTTAAAATTGGAATTATATTGAGTTGTGCATGTACTCATGAACAGCATAGTATTTGATAATAGAGAGGAAGAGAGGAAAAATGAAGAGAGAAAGACAGAGAGGGAGTAGAGACAGAAAGAACAGGGTGGGGGAAAAGTGGAGGCAGAAAAGGAAGATAATGAAGCAAGCCTGGGGAGTGGACATAAAGTCTTGTTTCACTGGCTCAGTTTATCTTAAGGTTCGAGCACTGCTGTTAGTTCTATCTGTCTCTGTCAATTTCTCTGTCTTGGTTTCTCTCTCTGTGTCTCTGTCTGTCTCTGTCTGTGTCTGTGTCTGTCTCTGTTTCTGTCTGTCTCTGTCTCTGTCTCTCTCATACTCACGCACTCTGCCACCCACACACTCCTCTCTAGATACTAGAGGTGAATATCTTGTATAGTATTTTGAGTAACTGCCTTGACTCTGCACATACACGAGAATGTACAAATGTAACATTTCTTTGGACTCAAGTGTGGTGGTAGACACCTACAATATCAGAACTCAAATGAAGGCAGGAAAATCAAGAGTTCAAGGCTATTCTAGGATACATGGCAAATTTGAGGCCAACCTGGGTAACATGAGAACCTGTTTCAAACAACCTATGACCCTCAAATCTTTTATTTTTTAAAAGTACTGTAAAATTAAAATTTATTCTTTTATATCGATGTACCTGTTGCAGTTTACTGCTGTGAAATAATAATTCACTGTTGTTTAATTTCATAGGTTCTAGATATTATTCTTAGTGCTTTAGAGCTAACTTAAGTAACTCTCACAAATGACCAGTATATAAAAACAAAACAAAAACAAACAAAACCTAACAAGCAAAAAGTCAAATGCTATGTTTAATCATCAATGTCAAATTGAGGCGGTTAGGAATAAACTAGCAGATACTTCTCTGGGAGAGTACTATCATAGGATGGTACTTCCCTAGAGTTGACTGAGAAGGAATAACCCACCCAGACAGTGGATGCCATCATCCCACAAACTGGTGCTGGACTAATTATAAAGGAAAGGGGGTGAAAGTTAGTTGAAGATCTGCTTTCCTCTCTCTCTACTTCTTGATTGTAGAAGCAGTGTGAAAAGACACCTCACACTCCTACAAACTATTTCTTCCATGCCATCGTGGCTTTCATCTTTGAACTGTGGCCAAAATAATCTCTTACCCCTTTAAGTTCTTTTCTGTCAAATATTTGTTACAGCAAGATGAAATGATTTAATACAGTAGTCACTGAGATTGAGTGAATTGACTAAGGTCGAAAATTTCCAAAATTTCCAGCCAGACTGCTCATAGATCCATGAGCAGGGGCATACTGTGGTATGGATTCTGTCATGAGAACATTCACAACAGTTTTAATAATCCTCTGTGGCTAGGGACTTAGACTCATTCTGACTAATGTGATAAACAGATGAATAAAATTTTTAGCTCTTCACTATTTAGTGGTCATTGGATTCCAATGAGATGCTTACCACAGATGAGCCATTCATTTCATAAAAGGGAATGGATATTCAGATATTCTTACTCAGATTTGAAAGAACCCATGACTTATCCTCATAAATTATGATATTTGTCAGTGATGAACTCCCCATCATAAAGGAAAAGTCACTTGCATAGACAGGGAGTGTACCTGTGTATTATCATTATACTGAAGGTCATAGTTCATCAAATGTGTGCTTTGAACATAAGAGGTTTACCAGTTTACATAACTTGCAGAAGAAACTCACAGACATGGAAAAACAGCATGGCATGATACTAAAGCTCTCAGCCCTGTCTGCCTATCAATGTTGACAAAACGTTATTCTTTACTCATCAGAACACCACTGTGAAGGAACAAATGCCATTTTTAAATTAATGGTTATCACAATCAAAGGAGTAGTGGAACTTTGCATGCTCCCCTCCTTTATTTTTGCAATGTGAACCATAACAAAAGCAATGTATTTATTCCACACAGTCAACCCCTGCCTTCCCCCTGCCCCTCCCCCCCCCCCCCACACACACACACGAGTAGAAAGCTCTTGAAGTTTCCTTTATGTGACTGCCCTCTAGTTCTAGCTGAGAAGCATGGAAACACGGCCTTTGCCAGTGCGGAGTCTAAGGGAAGGATGAAATCAGCCCCTAGTATATTCTTAGCATTCCTGCTGTGATCCTTCCATGATGTGGTCAGGGACACAGGCCATGTCCAGTGCAGAAAGCATTTTGATTGGGAATGGAAATGAAAAGAACTGAGAGAATGCTGTCTCCATCTCTGTATATCCCAGCAAGCACGGAAGCCCTGCATCTGCTTTATCTCACCCTTATTTCCCAAACTAAGGAGACACAAATCACTTGGACTTGATATAAAAAAACAAAATTTATAGAAGTTCACAAACACTTGTCTCTGTCTTTTTATGGGTTCTAGTGGAAAATTCTAGCTCACATAGCCTAATATCGTGAAAGTTATTTTAAAAGGAAGTAGCGTAACATGAACATAGAAATTTTGAATACAGAAAATGCAGTAATAGCCTATGAAAACACAGAAGTTGCAAGAACAATTTTTGTAAAGTACTTGACTTCTTGCCTGCTGTGACACCCACTGAGGCCTGGACCTGTCTTCTAAAACATTGTCTGTGGACAAACTCAGTCCAGCCTGACCCACAGCCTCCCTTCTAATAAGAAAGTACAGCTGCCACAGGCTGCCTGATCTTGGAGCAATAAGACTCCCTGCATGGCGCATGTGTCCTAACTGTGTGGTGACAATGTATGAGGCACTTTCTCATTGATGGAGAGCATGGGAGGAATTGAGTAGACTTAGTGAAAAAATTCATGCATTTGCAAATAAATGTATCTTTTCATTTCACCTGTGCACAAGGCCAGGGAACACTATTCCTTAGACACTCTAGCCAAGTGCTGGATGAGTTCTATGCACAGTTACCAAGCTTCCAGCATGGGTGATATCTGTGGGTGCTTTAAATGAGATAGGCATTTTATAAGATGCTCTTTCCAGTAGTAAATACTTGCTAACTGACACCTTAAATTCTGAGATTAAGTAAGCATAAATAAGTAAATAACTGGTCACTCTCGGAATACACAAACAGAGATAGCCGTTGAATTTAGCCTAGATGATGAAATTTTGAAGTTGTGAATCACCTGCAGAGATGTTACCTTTTCCAAAGGGCTTTCTACTCGAGGAATGTTGGTCATCGGCATCCGGGCCACATTGTCCCTGTGTATATGCCCATTTTCTGGTTGTCTTCCTTTAAAATTATTTACCACGCATACAACCTAAAATTTCAGGAAAGAGTTTCCGTTAGGTAAATTATATATTCTACAACTAACACCCTTTTGAGGAGCTTCATAAATCTCCTATAGCAACCACGTTTTAAAATTACCAAAATGTTACATGAATAAAACTTTATACGCAGACTTACCATGAATAAATTAGAATAGCTATTCTAATGCAGATAAGTTCAAGAAAATTCACCAATGAATATGTAAAAGAATGAATAATGACAATTCTCTCATTCCAAAATGTTCATTAAAGTATAGACAATGTTCAAACCTATCCAAAAATAACAACATAACCTTATAAAAATCCGTAGCAAGCTAACCTTTTCTTAATGTAGCTAATCTACAACTTGATTTTCATGCTCATTATTTCCCAGTGATTCAAAATTATTACATTCACTCTAATCCTTGACAGTTGGCACTCTCTAATTTAGTAACATTCTTTCAATTATACTAGTTTATTGTCTATTGTGTCATATATATATACATATATATATATACATAATTTGAACAATAATAGCTTACTAGAGCTACTCTTGAAATAGAAGACCCTTTACATAAAGAGAATTAACCCTCATTTCAGCTGATTATATCGCAGAGGTGAAAGAATGAATTGAATCATGCATGAAAATTAAGATCCTGTAATGTTAAAATTTCACAGTTTTCATTCATCTTCTAAGGTTTCCGATTTAATAGGTGAAGAATAGGGTATAGGAGAAGGAATCTTTAAATTTACTGCAAATTTTCTGATGCAGATTAATCACATTTAAGAAATAATGATTTAAGCAACACAGAAAAATTATTTCCTATGGTGAGTTTATACTAACCATAGGATAATGTGTTGTTCTCCTTTCCTGGACTTCATATTCTAGAATAAATAGTACTTACTTTTAGTTTCAGCCTAACTCTTATTTTTAAGTAAGTAAATTCTTGATCAATAGTGATATATTTAAATTGTATATTTTCACAAATTCATCATTGGAAGACTAAATTTTTTGTTAAACTTACTACTAAGTATTTTTAAAAAGATTTATTTTATATTATGTGTATGAGTGCTTGGTCTGCATGTACATCATGTGAATGCCTATTGTCCAAGGAAGTCAGGAGAGAAAAATGGATGCCCTGAAACTAGAGTCCCAAATGGTTGTGAGCCAACATGTGTGTGCCGGGAACAAAACGCAGGACCTCTGCAAGAGCAGAGAGTGCTCTAAACCACTGAGCCACCTCCCCAGCTCCATTACTACTCGATAATTCTACATACCAATTTAGTCTTGGTTGCTTACCATTCCTGATTAAAATTTACAAGGATACTAGGTAATAGCACAAAAAATGATACTTTATATTACAAAATTATTTTCTTGCAAGCTGTGATTTATATTTTTTAACCTTTCTTTCTTTGTCCTAGCAAAACTATAGGTTTAAAAAATAGATCAAAACCTGATAGTAAAATATTACAGTTTTCCACGAATTTTCATTAAAGCAAGGAGATAACCAAGATAGTTTCAGAGAGTTTTCTAAACAAACACACAATCACACACACACATGCACACACGAACACACATTCATACATGTGCCTGCACAGACACACATACCACACACATTTATACACACTCACATCATACACACATACATACACATGTATACACATAAATGTATGCACACACACATATTCATACTCTGCATTCACACATATATACACTAACACTACATACACACATATACACTCACACAACACATATACACACACATGCACACACACACTCACACATGTGCCTGCACAGACACACACATGTGCCTGCACACACACACACACACACCTGCACAGACACAATACACACATATACACACTCACATCATACACACACACATACACATATATACACATAAATGTACGCACACACACACACTTATACATACACTACATTCACACATATATACATTAACAATATGTACACTAACACTACATACACACATACCTACTCACACAACACATATACACACACATACACACACACACATACACTCACACACACTTTCTCTGCACATTGATCTCTAGAGAAAGGATGGTAAGGGCTTGGAGGTAGTTATTCAGTATTCTTTCAGTCTTTCTTTCCATTTTATAAGTTGACACCCTCATGATCCCACTAAGGACTAAAAGAGATTGATTGTTCAAGAAATAGGGTTATAATGTTTTGTCTGTAAAGGGAAGCTATTAAATAATTTAGTTAATATTTTCAGTGGTGTGGGGACAGAGCCAATGGAAACTATGCAACTCTTCCCTTTGGCCAGGAAAGCAACAATTTCATTTGTTCATAAGAGAAGAGGTATGTAAACATGCTGATACGGTTCTCTTATTAACGTAGGCAGCAGGTTAAATTCAGTGTGCAAGCTGCAGTTGATGAATGAACATTGTTCTAACATACAAAGGATAGATTTGATAACTTTAAGTAACAATTACAATGAAACAAAGTTTCATGCCATATCACAGCGCACACGCGTGCATACACACATACATTTAGACATTTTCATTGGAATTAATAATTACATACAGAATGGTATTTACTAGCCTAATTATTCCTTTTAACAATTTTCATTTCAACTACAAGGAAATAACTAGTTCTTTAGTTTCTTATTTAAATAATTAAAAATTTTGTGTGCTAATTTCAAAAGTCTAGAATTGATGTTCCCCTAGCAAATATGAAAAAGTAAGAAGATGCATGTGTGTGTGTGTGTGTGTGTCTGTGTGTCTGTGTGTGTGGTGTTTGCCTGCATAGGCATGTATATGCATGTGCCTAGGCTAGAGGTTGACGACAGACAAATTCCAGTAAACTTTACATATTTAGAAATGATCTCTTACTTCACCTAAGAGCTCAACAAATCTGGCTAGCCAGATTGACCCCAACGTGTTCTTTCTCAGTGTCCCATGTGCTGAAATTACAGACAGGCTATATTGCTCACCCAGCATTTTTACAGGTTCTAGATATGAAATGCTTGCATTTGTACAACAAGTACTTTCTCGCCTCGCTGTCTTACAGAAGTCTTTCCTGAGCCCTCAGCCAGGAAAGCTTACTGTGTTTGATGTGTTTGTTTTCCCTGTGATGAAATAGAAAGAACTCAAAGACTGTCTGTTAGGGTACTAGGCTCCTCATGACATTTCATACTAGATAAGGGAATACTTTGATTTGTGTCTCTTCTCAGACTCTACACTGTGCAAGTCAGGAGCCAAATCTTCAGTTTTCTACCTCTGTACCTCCCTGTCAAAGTGAGTGAACTCATTCATGAAGGAGCACACTAATGAATGAACATACATTCAAGTGAAAAATTTTATGGTATATGTCTATGCCATAATGACTTAAACTTAATTTCCTTTCAAACACTGCAGTTTTAGATCAATGGTTTCTACACATGTATATCTCTATTCTACTATAAAGATTATAGCAATAAGCCATCACTATATACACTTTGGTTTCTTTATGTAGCACTTATAATAAATTTATTTATATATTCACTTTTATTTTTTCCCATAATTACTGCATTATTGACATTGGGAAGTAGAACAGTATTGACTTTTTTTGTTTTGGGTTTTGGTTTTTTGGTTTTTTTGAGTCAGGGTTTTTCTGTGTAGCCCTGGCTGTCCTGGAACTCACTCTGTAGACCAGGCTGGTCTCGAACTCAGAAATTCGCCTGCCTCTGCCTTCCAAGTGCTGGATATAAAGGCATGAGCCACCACGCCTGGCCAGTATTGACTCTTAATTTTGGTTTTTTGTTATATGCTAATAACTTTAATAAGACAAGACCATGGACAAGCTATCTGCTGTATCTAGGTGTCAAATTTTAATCTGTAAAGTGAGGACAATATATCTCAATGAAATGCTGCAATGATTTTTACTTTTATGCAAAATAACATGACAAGCTATTATTGGAATCAATAAAGCTGACCACTTCTGCCAACAATGCTACGTATCATGTTTGGCATAGGTTTCATGTCATCCATTTTTACGACAACAATAATATCAACAACTAGTACTCAAGAACTGTTTGTCTAGTATTTTGCTAAGCATGATGGCTCTACTCTTTGCCCTTGCACAATGTACGTGGATGAGTGACAGATTTAGAACACAATATAACTCCTTGTAGGATGCTAACAGCACAGACAGATATGTGGCAGAAATCAACGGGAAAATGAGAGAGCTAAGGTGGTCAGAGTTACTGCGTAGGAAGTATGGGCTTGTCCAAGCCAAATCTCAGCTATGTAGAGGACTTGGGTTGAGGCACTGTAAGGAATGCAACAAAGCAATGCTTACTATGCATGGAATTTCATTGAGCTTTTCAAAAAAGTCAAGGTTGTCAATTAAATTCATTCATTCATTCATTCATTCATTCATTCATTCAACCCATATACCTGACCCTATTCCAGATACTTGCAAAGATAAGCAGTGAACAAAGTAAACAGAGTTTTTCTCTGTTGCAAAGAAGGACAATGAAACAAAACCATCAGACATGGTATCTAGGACTTGTGTTATGGAGAAACACAAAAGGGAGAAACCACAGGAGTCTTTCTGAGTATAGCTTGGGGACAGTCTCACTACTGGAGGACTAGTGAAATGTAAGAGACATGTGGTATCATACACAGGTCTCAGATATCACCCCCTTACCATGGTAAAACACACACACACACACACACCAGAATTCCCACAGAACCAAGATGTAGGAAGGATAGGACTTGTTTGTGATAAGGGAAGGGAGCTGATTTTACTTTCAAGAGCTGGATTTATATACATGGTGAAAGGGGTAGGAAACTTCTCACTAGAAAATAAATAAATCATTGCGGTCCCTAGAAGTGTCTGGAGTTAATGTATCAGGGAGGGTTGTGCTTTTTCTTTTTACTGGCAATGAACTATTATAATGTTAAGAAGAACAGCAAGGTAGTTAGATGAAGGATGTCCGAAACAAAGAGTCAGGAAGGAACTGTATCTATACATGAGATAGGAAGTAAGAAGTTCTGGTCAGAAGTACTGGTATTAGACATAAGGAGTAACTTGGGTATCATAAATGAACTTGAAGTAGATGATTCACTGGTTGTGGGGGATGAACCAGTAGAATGAGTCAGAGACAAATGCCATGTATAGATAATGGTGATTGGAGGAGGTGTCCTTCAACCAAGACATCGGCTTGGAGTAGAGTCATATTCCTTTTATTTTGGAATCATTTTAGAATCCCCAAAACACTGCAAGATAATTGCAGAACATTTGCCAGCCAGAGTTGGAGTTGCTGCACAAGATAAATGCTCTACTGGGCTGTCCAAATGAGGAACCTGGGAGTCATCACAAGTTGTTGCCTGTACTTCATGCACATCATCTTCTGTTCCCTCAGGCTCTCTCTCCTCCCTTTCCCTTCCAAAGATTCTACCTCCTCTCCATGTCTCTATGGTCAAATTTACACTGACTTATTTCCCTTGTTCTTCATAGCATGTCTTCTTTATCTTCATCTCCAGGTTACTTCTAGAAATATGTATTTAAAGCACAAATCTCATAGGGTAAAAGGTAATGGCTGGAAGCAAACTATCACTCATGGAATTGCACTTCAGTCATTCCTGTGGCTGTTCACTAAGCTTGTACTATTTTGTTTACCCTTCTGTGAGTTCAAGAATGAGTTCTTAGGGGAGTTGTGACTTCTCTCATTTAAGGGGCGATCCAGGAGCATGGGAAGACTCAGTAAAGTAGTTGGTGGGGAAAAGGGGAGTCTGTGAAGAAGCTGGGACTAGCTTGTTCTAGTTCTATTCATTTGAAGGCAATGGATCCTAATTCATCTACATTTTAAACAAAAGTCTACATTACTCTCCTGATTCACACACTCTTTCCAGCCCCCACTGTCATTCATGAAGGGAGACGTGTACTGTTCTAGGATTCTACTTTCTCTCTTGCATAGGCTGTGTCATGACCCTGCAGCATAGAAAGGGCTGCATCTTTGATGTCCTTATGTAGATTTTCATACTTATTCTGTGTCCCACATTTTGTTCTCCTTCCTTACACAGAGTCCAGATCTATTTATTTTATAAGCTTCCCAAGTTGATCCATCCTTCCTGACTGGTATGTTTTCCCAATGGAGTTAATGTCTCCAGTGATGTTGGTAAATTATATTTATTCCTCTATGAAGCTCCATGTCTGTTTTCCTTTACAGTAACATATTTAAACATATGAGTTCCTTTTCTCAGATATTTATTCACATCACTAAGCACAGTACTTGTATTTGGGTAGGGACTTGGCAGCATTTTATTTTATGATGTAAGAGAAGGAAGGAGAATTTGAGGGCATATCTAATCCACAAAACAAAGCTCTAACTCTCACTGGAAAAGGCCACACTTACCTGAGTTTCACCAATTGTTACCTACAGCCATTCACAATAATCGACTATCATTGATGAGCACATAATTCGTATTTAGTTACATGGTTGAAGCACTGTTTTGGTATGAATTGTCCATGGTGTCATCTTTCTCATGTGTCATAATACTTAGAGGGAAACCTTAGAATCTAAATAACATCCACTCTTTGAGTGAATATGCACACTAGAGGGGCCTGAGCTCAGGGGAATTCTGCAGCATAGCTCTTCATTTATCAAGTTCTCAGGCATGTGTCTGAAAAGTCACTAGGTTTCTGGTTTTAAAGGATCTCCTTAAGGCACTATGATGCTTTCTGGAAGTAGAGGAAGATATAGCAAAGGCCTAGGAAAGAACAGCAGGAGGTTGATGAAATGCCAGAGTAGATAATCTACACCCAGGGAGCTGAATGCGGTGACATCATAATTTGCATCAAAGTTTTGTTTTGTTTTGATTCTTTTAAATGTTAACCAGTTGGCAAGTGAAAGCAGGGAAAGTTTTTGATCCATTCTTCCTCCAGAGTTTCAAGAGGCAGAAAGAGAATTCAAAGAGGCAGAGGTGTTAAGTGATAATTTTAGCCCAAGTCTGTTGCTGTAGTTGGATGATGAAATTTAGCCAAAAGTGCCTGCAAGACTCAACTGTAAACAAACTGTATCCTATCTAGGAGTACACCTGTAACCAAGCAACTGAATCTCAGCCATTCATTGCAGCTCAATCTCTAGCCAATCAGAGGCTGTGAGCAGCCAGACTCCTGCACTGGATCAGGTTGCTTTGGATCTCTTCCTGTTCTCTGACTAAATGCAAATTCAGTCTGAGACAGGGAGTGACATTCTGAACTGATTTTTCTTCCTCTTCTTCTTCTTCTTCTTCTTCTTCTTCTTCTTCTTCTTCTTCTTCTTCTTCTTCTTCTTCTTCTTCTTCTTCTTCTTAGGTTTCCCTTTTTTCCTTTTTTTTTAATTAGGTATTTTCCTCAATTACATTTCCAATGCTATCCCAAAAGTCCCCCATACCCTCCCCCCCCACTCCCCTACCCACCCATTCCCCCTTTTTGGCCCTGGCGTTCCCCTGTATTGAGGCATATAAAGTTTGCAAGTCCAATGAGCCTCTCTTTCCAGTGATGGCCGACTAGGCCATCTTTTGATACATATGCAGCTAGAGTCAAGAGCTCCGGGGTACTGGTTAGTTCATAATGTTGTTCCACCTATAGGGTTGCAGATCCCTTTAGCTCCTTGGGTATTTTCTCTAGCTCCTCCATTGGGGGCCCTGTGATCCATCCAATAGCTTACTGTGAGCATCCATCCATATGTGTTTGCTAGGCCCCAGCGTAGCCTCACTAGAGACAGCTATATCAGGGTCCTATCAGCAAAATCTTGCTAGTGCATGCAATGGTGTCAGCGTTTGGAGGCTGATTATGGGATGGATCCCTGGATATGGCAGTCTCTAGATGGTCCATCCTTTTGTCTCAGCTCCAAACTTTGTCTCTGTAAATCCTTCCATGGGTGTTTTGTTCCCAATTCTAAGAAGGGGCAAAGTGTCCACACTTTGGTCTTTGTTCTTCTTGAGTTTCATGTGTTTTGCAAATTGTAACTTATATCTTGGGTATTCTAAGTTTCTGGGCTAATATCCACTTATCAGTGAGTACATATTATTTGAGTTCTTTTGTGATTGGGTTACCTCACTCAGGATGATGCCCTCCAGGTCCATCCATTTGCCTAGGAATTTCATAAATTCATTCTTTTTAATAGCTGAGTACTACTCCATTGTGTTCTTATTTTAATTAATAAATTACTAATTTTCATATGTGTAGCAAACAAGTATTGAAAGGGTCTGAAGTGATACATTTTACAATCTCTGGCTGTGGGAGCATTTGTGGCACAGATCTCATAGAGCAACAGATTAAATGCATGAGGCACTTGGGTCCTCGAGGATATTTATTTTAATACAATAGAGGTAAAATATCCTGAGAAGTTTTATAATTATACAACCAACTCAGTCTATAAAACTAATTGAGGAGGGACAGGTGAGATTGCTAAGGGTAATGGCTCTCAAACTTCCGAGCTCTACAACTATTCAATAGAGTTCCTCGGGTTGTGAAGACCCCCAAAATAAGAGTATTTTTCCTGATACTTCATAACTGTAATTTGCTACTGTTATGAATCATAATGTAAGTACTTGATGTGCAATGCATATGAAAAGTTTGTTAAACCCCTAAAGGGATAGTGATGAGCGACCCACAGGTTAAGAACCATTGAGTTAGTGGCTAAAAGGTACTTGATCATCAAGTTTAACCTTCAACCTCCACTTTGTGGAATGAGAGAACCCACTCTTACAAGCTGTCTCTTAAACCTGCACATGTATGCCACGGCACATGTGCACTTGTGCATGTATGCACACTCATGTGCATGCACACACACACACACACACACACACACACACACACACACAAATAAATGTAAAAATTAGTTCTTGAGGAGGACTCTACAGCCTTTCCCCATTTTATATAAAAGTGTTTTAAGTGCGGAATTGATTTATTATTCTCCCCCAAACCTGATCTTAAGAATAAATAAGCAAGGAAGAAGAAATGAGTAGTCAGAACCATATATATCATCATGTTACATATCACAGTCATTCATCCTCCCATCTTCTTAGAGGTGGTTTATTAAAAGTTTACTAAAATCAAGCATATTCTTTAAAGTTGAACTTACCAGAAATACTGCTATAGATATTCCGACTAGGAAGCCTGCTATCACATCTGACCAATGATTTCGATATTCTGCTACTCTGTTGAGTCCAGTAAGAAAGGCCAAACACATTAATCCCAAGCACAGGACAGGCTTAGCAAGTCTGGTTCCTTTGGCTTTGATAGTGCTGGTAATGTACATCTGAAACAGCAAGCAGAACAAGACTTTACACAAAAGCATTTTCTTAAGATAAACGTGAAAATCATTATGTATAGATTACAAAAACATATTTATCAATTATGCATGTCTTTATGGCTTTAGTAATCAACTACATTGTATGATTTTTGTAGTTTAAAACAATATTGGTTGTGTGCAATGTCAGCTGTGTAGCCCAGCCTGCCTTCCGACTCCCTACATAGTCAAAGCTGAACTTGAGTGTTGGGATTAAAGGTGTGTCTCACCACACTCGGAACGAATTTTTGATGATGATTTCATAAACGTGGAATTTAAGTGTGCCAATTATTTGATTTTACTTCTCTGGCATGGCCATTTCTTACTGAGGACCATGTGTGCACATACATGCAGATGGTGATCACACGTATCGGATCCCTGGAGCTGAAGCTCTAGGCAGTTGTGAGCCGTGAATGTGGGTGCGGGAATCAAGCAACAGCTGTGTATGTTTTTATCTGCTGAGATATCTCTTCAGCTCTATAACAACCAATTCTTATGCAACAACATCAGACATCTAGGAATGTGAACAGAGTTATCCCAAGCACCCTCCTACCCTCCACCTTTCACACACTTTCCTTGCACTTATTTTTCACCTGAGTTTACATGTTAGGTCACTCTCAACACTATCCTTAGGAGGGGAACATTAATGCTGTACTAGTGTTTCCATCTGCATGCACTGTACCAAAAAGATGTATACTTGATCAAATAAGAATTGTAAAATTAGCTATAAAGAAGTTAAGTGGCAGCCGGGCATGGTGGCGCACGCCTTTAATCCAAGCACTTGGGAGGCAGAGGCAGGCAGATTTCTGAGTTCGAGGCCAGCCTGGTCTACAAAGTGAGTGCCAGGACAACCAAGGCTACGCAGAGAAACCTTGTCTCGAAAACAAACAAACAAACAAACAAAAAGTTAAGTGACAATTTCTATGAAACCGATGTGCCTGTAAAGAAGGTAGTCTAGTCAGAGCAGAGCCAAAGCTGGCTTTGTATGTTGCTGTCTGAAAACATGAGATTAAATGCCAATACAGAGCACACAGTGTCAACTGGTTACACAGAAGAAAATAAATATAAGTTGTGAGCCATCATGCTCAGGAAAAATTCGGTTCTTCTCCCAATCTCACTTATTATATAGCTTCATTGCTCAGAATTGGATCACATATCACTCTATTAGTGAACCTGTTGACTTCAAGTGGATAGTGCCAGTTAGTGTTCAAGTCAGCCATAACAAAATTGTGAAAGAGGTAGGTCTGAAAGTATGACTAGATTGTATGGTGTTGATAACAGGAACATCTGGTACTGATAACGCACTTAGAAAAACACTTATGGATGAATATAATGTATTATATTCTACAATCTTGACTATTTTCTCTAGTCAGATAGCAAATACATTTGCTTATGAGGGTAGATCAAAAGAGTAGTGTCTAAGCTTTTCATTTCATAATGACCATTTTAGAATATTATGAAATCCAATAATTATCTTCTTTGCTTTCCTTTTTCCAGGGTAATATTTGTAGCCTGTTATCATACAGAAGGAGCAGTGTGCATTCATAAGCAGCTCAGATGATCCTAACTCCCCATGGCCAAATTCTAGCCCATTGTCATTTGTATCAGGGCGCAATATTCTGGGTGAATTATAAAAGGAAGGAAGAGGGATTGTGTCAGTTGGCCAATGGCATCTGGTGTATGAGCTGTAGATTTTAAGCCTGTGTTCTGGGTCCTTTATCATGTCAGTTATAGAAACAGTAATACCCAGGGGAAGATGAAAAAGAGCAAAGGATGCTCCTGCCCTTGAGAGACAGTGTTAAAGAAATCTGCCTGCAAGAATAGCAAGAACTTCAAGCTGTGGAGCTTTTGCAGTGATCTTGTTAAGAGGGCAATCCCTCATCTGAAAGGGACATAGAATTTGGATGTCTCATGGGATCTTCTTTAACCAGACAGAAGGTTGGTTGATTTCTTCACATCTACAAAACTCAAAAGATACCCTATCCTTATTAAAATAAATGTGAGTTAACTGAATGAAATGAATCATGCTAATATCTATCTGCCACTTAGTGAGTAGTAGTTTCTGTCCAAGGAAATGTTTTTAAGACTTCATCTCACTAAATATTTAATATAATCCTATAAATTATATATCATTACTACCTTCATTTTATAAATGAAAGAAATGCATCAAGATAAAGCTTATTGTGACCTCACAACTTTATTTTTGAGCTGCCACTATTGGCAAAGAAAAAAAATGAAAAGGGATTATGAACAAAGGACTTAGTCACTTCCTGATCATAAGACTTGTTTCCTGTGTCTTAATTGAATTGCTTTTTTTTTTGGTGGGGGGATAGAGGAGAAAACGGCTAAGAGACTCAAACAGAGCACATGATGATTCAAGAGAGCTGGAACTTGACACACAAAAAAGATGCCAGCATGGCATTCTAAGAGTAACAGGATACCCTGTCCCATCATTAGGGAAAACTATGAAGGACAAAATCCCTAAAGAATCTCTATGGCTTTGGTAAATGCTTGCCGCCTTTTTGTTGGCCCCAAAGGCCAACTCAGATACAACCTAACTCTTTAACTGGTTAACTCCGCTACTCCACACAAGCTGTTGGCTTCTGCTTTAGCTGCTTCCAATTCAAAGATGACTCATTTCCTAAATTACCCTACTGACTCAGGAAGGCTTACAGAGAGGTTCCCAAAAAACCTCACCACTATGGAAACTAATGCAAAAATGCCTTTATTAGAAAGAATTCAAATTTGGCTTTTCTTCTATTAAATTTGAGGCTAATGTCCCAACCCAGAATGGAGTGTGGGAGGTCACAGAATTTCCAGAGCTATAGGAATTACGTAGGTGACAAGAATTTTACACACCATTAGTATAAGATTAAGACTGGTTATAGCAATGCTTTGGAAAATACACATATTGTTGAAGCATAACCACCATTAATATAACCGAAGACAAATTAGAGAAATTTTCATTTGAACTTGGCAACTCTCTAATACTTTATGAAACAAATGCCCTATAAACAGTTTATTTGTATTATCCTTGCAGAAAGTCTATTATTCTAACCTGCAGAAGGAGAAATCATAGCATAATGACCTACCAAGGAAGCTGGTTATAGGACAGAAATTGATTATTTATGCTTTGTTGGTTTCTAATTCACTTATGAAACCATCTAGATTAACCAGATGTGAAAATGGAGCTAAAATGAACACAAACAGAAGGAGAGTGGGATTTGAGCAGGACAGTGTTTCCTCCATCCTCAAGGGTCTATGGACGCTTACAGCCTGTGCATTTAGCTGTATTATCAGTCCTTATTCACCCTCTCCACGCATGCCCAATAGCAAGAAAATGAAGAAAGCCAAAGCTCATCATTTGTTTCCTATTAAAATTCTAGTATATATTTCTTCATATGTATCTTTGCTTATTAAAATTTATACAATGACATATATATATATATATATATATATATATATATATATATATATATGCACACATGGATTTTGCCAACTAGTTTTCTTTTAGTAAAGTATATCAACATATTTAAGAAAATGTACACATACATTGAGCTCCAACTATGTGTCAACGGCTATGTTAAATTTCTCAAAAGAGGAAACATCTAAGGCTTGATCCTGAAGGATGAGCATTGTTGATACAGTCTCAGGGGAAATGAAAATCTTGAGGGGAGCTAACCTAGATATAGGACACAAGCCAGGAAACCCAGTCATGTGCTCTCAAGGAACCTTGCTCATCTTCTCAGAGCTCATGTCACCAGGTCTGGGTGGCATTTGTCTCACTTGTTTCCCTCACCCAAGGAAGACAGAAATAGAGCCCAGTCCTTTACTGTATAAACTCTGTGCTTGGTTCTTGGTCCAACTTCCAGGAGGTCCTCAATAAATCTAGACTTAATAATGAGCAGATTGAGTGGGGGTGCAAATGCTGAGCTAAGAGAGAGAGAGAGAGAGAGAGAGAGAGCAGAATATTTTGTAATAACTGTCTCCCTGTAGAAAAATGCATATAACATTATGTTTCTTTTCATTAAACTACTCCATCAGAATGATCTTTGTCCATTCACTGCTATATCTGAAATGCATATGCTTTTTACACAGTAGACATTCAAAACTTATTGCATGAAGGAAGCATGAAAAGCATAGGCAGGGAAAGGTGAACTCACTCCCTGAAATTACATCTCTTAAATATATATATATATTAGTTTATTAACTTGTTTTCCTCCTTTTGTTGTGTCTGGTATTTCCAGGAGCAATGTCTGCCATGGAATCATCACTTGTGACAAGAAGAATATGAGCCCCCAGTGAAATTTATGAATCTTCAGTTCCTTGCTATTTCTTAAGGGTATGGTACCCATATGAGTCTTTGAAAACAACATCCCCTACTTGTAGCCAGAGATAAAGACTTGGTGAAGCCACAAATGAAAGGAACACAGATATATTCTAATTAAGCTATGAAAGGCAAGGTATTAATTTGACACTAGAATGTCCTCATAGTTGGCCACCAGATAACAAGTTCACTTTAGTCCAAGGAGATCCATATTTGAAACTCTAAGATAATATACTTAATTATTAAAAGTTGCTGTGTTTGTGGTATTTTCCATGGTAAATAAAAAACAACAATACTCGGACAGTACTTGTTTAAGTATGGATTAATTAATACTAGAATTTGTAAAAATGTTTTATGGGGTAAAATAAGTATGCCATAGTGATTAAAACATATATCTTGGAACTAGAAAAAATAGCAGGTGTGTTCCAAATCTAACACTTGCATAAGGCAAATCATGGTGATTTGAATAAGAATGGTTCCCATAGGCTCATATATTTGAATGCTTGGTATCCAATTGGTGGAATTATAGGGGAACCATTAGGAGGCGTGGCCTTGTCAGAGGTCTGTCATGAGTGCAGGCATTGAGGTTTCAAAATCCATGCCATTTCCAGTTAGCTATATCTGCCTCATACTTATATATAAAAATGTAAACCCTTAGCTACTATTCCAGAACCATCCTGCCTGTATGTTGTCATGCTCTTTGACGTGATGGTCTGTGGGGTAATGGGCTATGCACAGACATCCTGGTCTCCAGTTGAGCTTAGGTCTTAGACCCCGGTGGGACCTGGTAGGTGGTAATTTCTACCTAAATGGGATAGAAGGTATTCGATCATGTCTCCTGGACCCCTGGCTCCTGTCGAAGTTACTGCCCCCATAGCCCCGACAGGAGATGCATGTGGCTATCAGTCATATAGACAATGTCCCAAACTTCTGGCATTCTGGCTAGACTCCTCCCCACAGTCACCTAGCAACAGCAAGATAGCCCAGCCCACTCTAAGAGGGGCTGCTTGGCCCCACCTCTCTCTCTCTAAGCTTTTACCTCTCTTACTCTCTAGCCTTCCTTCTCTCTCTCTCTCTCTCTCTCTCTCTCTCTCTCTCTCTCTCTCTCTCTCTCTCTCTCTCTCTCTCTCTTTCTCTCTTCTCCCTTCTCTCCACGTGGCCATGGCTGGCCTCTCCCTCTTTCTACCTTCTCTCTTTCCCCCTGCCTTTCTACAATAAATCTCTAAAACCATAGTCTCTGATCTTGAAGGCCTGCTGTGCTTGAAAAATGGGATAGGCTTTTTCCTAAGGAGCCACATCTAACCTCCTGCCAGAAGGCCTTCCTACACTGCAGCCACAGACTGGACTAAGGACTCTCCCCTGCGTGGGAACCAACAAGCGCCCCCATCTCCTCCTGCCCTCTCCTGCTGTCCTGGGGCCCCTATTCTGTTCTCAGCTCCTCCCCCATATTCAGTGTGGGATGCTATGCCAAGGCTGAGAAACTGGTACCTGGGGCTGCCCCTTGTCTACCACCTGTCATGTGGGGTCAGTGGCCTAACACAGCCAGATGCCCACCTGGGGGCATGTGAAAAGTGTCAGGCAGTCCTCCCTTGTCCACAGGCCCAGAGCACCAGAACTTTGACAGGATGTTGGTTCTCTCCCATTTCTCTTTCCCCTACACCCAAGGCCCCACGATGGTCATGGACTCTAACCATTTCAAATTCTAAGTGACAAACACACTCTTCTATAAGTTGATTGGTCATACTGTCTTGTCACAGCAATAGAAAAATACATAAGACACAAGTGAAAGCATGTCTGTTTACATTACTACTTAAAATTGTCTTAAATATATATTTATTTATTAAATTGTCTTCCTGCTTTTATTAAGTCTTGTATTTTCAGGAGAAACATCTACTATGGAGTAGTCACTTCTGACAAGAAGACTATGAGCCCATTATGCTAAAATAAACTTGTCATCTGGTCAACCCTGAGGACATTCTAGTGGCAAATTAATCCCTCACTTTTACTAGATTTATCACAGTATATCTGTGTTCCTTCCACCATGGCTTCACCAAGTATTTGTCTCTAGCTACAACCAAGAGGCATTGTTTTCAAAGACTCATGTGATTAGGTAACATAGAACAAGAAATAGCAAGGAACTGAAGATTTATAGATTTGTAGTAGATTACAAACACAAAGGAAAAGTAAGATATTATCCCACAGTGTGTTAAGAATTAATACACTAGCATAGTTAAAGTGCTTAGCATGGTACTTCTGCAGTGAAGCCTAAATACTTGCAGTTGTTAAGCTGAAGCAGGAATGGGAAATATCATACTATTAGGATAAAGATCCTGAAGTAATGCCTGATGGATGGTGCTCATTAGATTGAAGATAGCATTATGGCCAGGTACTTGGAGGATTCCTTCTCCAGTCTGCATGATTTTCATCATGCTGTTTCATCATTTCCTCCCTTCTATTTAAACTCTGAAGGGTCATTCCACTTGTTTACTTATAAATTATGGTCATGTATTCATTCCCTTTGATTTACTCTTTGCAATTTACTGAAGAGCTCAACATTCTTTCCTAAGGCTAAAATAACTCAGTGAGCAAACTCCTGAGAAACCTGGAATGCCAATGAATATGTAACTATGGACTAGCAGCCTCATGCAGAGTAGACAATGTAAAGAGATTCTCCTGTATCCCTCTTTTTGGCTATCAAAATACTGAAAGACTAGATTCCAAAGAATTCTTAAACATCATTGGAAATTTCATACTACACAAAACAAAAAGCTTGAGGCACAGTTCTAGCCAGAGGAGGAACTTGCCTCTCAGAAAGAGATTTTGCAAAATTCTGTGTTTGCTTTTGTCAAATTATCTTATGAGTGCTACTTTCCTACTGCTGTAAGAAAACACAATGACCAAGGAACTTTATAGATGGACTGGTTTATTTGGCTTATAGTTTAGCACAAATATGAGTTTGTCATGGTAGGGAAGCATGGCAACCATGAAGTCAGGAACTGGATGACAACAGCTCACAAAGAGAGAACACACTAGAAAGGACAAGAGTCTTCTCAAAGCCTTCCTCCAGGGACACATTCTACAACATGGCTATGCCTCCCAGACATCCCAAACAGGACCGTCAGCTGGAAAGCAGGTGTTCAAATTCCTAAGACTATGGAGAACATCTTACCATTTCAAGCATCATACCGTACGAATGTTTGTTTGCTTTTCTTTCCTCCTTCTTGATAAAGTTATACACAGAAAAAGAGAGAAATAAGAAAACTTTTCCGACACTGAAACTTATAGAGGAGAAAGTATGGAAAAGCCTCGAAGATATGGGTACAGGAGGAAAATTCCTGAATAGAACAGCAATGGCTTGTGCTGTAAGATCGAGAATCGATAAATGGGACCTCATAAAATTGCAAAGCTTCTGCAAGGCAAAAGACACCATCAATAAGACAAAAAAACCACCAACAGATTGGGAAAGGATCTTTACATATCCCAAATAGGATAGGGGACTAATATCCAATATATATAAAGAACTCAAGAAGGTGGACTCCAGAAAATCAAATAACCCCATTAAAAAATGGGGCTCAGAACTGAACAAAGAATTCTCACCTGAGGAATACCAAATGGCTGAGAAGCACCTGAAAAAATGTTCAACATCCTTAATCATCAGGGAAATGCAAATCAAAACAACCCTGAGATTTCACCTCACACCAGTCAGAATGGCTAAAATAAAAAATTCAGGTGACAGCAGATGCTGGTGAGGATGTGGAGAAAGAGGAACACTCCTCCATTGTTGTTGGGATTGCAAGCTTGTACAACCACTTGGAAATCAGTCTGGCAGTTCCTCAGAAAATTGGACATAGTACTACTGGAGGATCCAGCAATACCTCTCCTGGGCATATATCCAGAAGATGTCCCAACCAGTAAGAAGGACACATGCTCCACTATGTTCATAGCAGCCTTATTTGTAATAGCCAGAATCTGGAAAGAACCCAGATGCCCCTCAACAGAGGAATGGATACAGAAAATGTACTACATTTACACAATGGAGTACTACTCAGCTATTTAAAAGAATGAATTTATGAAATTCCTAGCCAAATGGATGGACCTGGAGGGCATCATCCTGAGTGAGGTAACCCAATCACAAAGGAACTCACACAATATGTACTCACTGATAAGTGGATATTAGCCCAGAAACTTAGAATACCCAAGATATAAGATACAATTTGCTAAACGCATGAAACTCAAGAAGAACGAAGACCAAAGTGTGGACACTTAGCCCCTTCTTAGAAATGGGAACAAAACACCCATGGAAGGAGTTACAGAGACAAAATTTGGAGCTGTGACGAAAGGATGGACCATCTAGTGATTGCCATATCCAGGGATCCATCCCATAATCAGCTTCCAAATGCTGACACCATTACATACAGTAGCAAGATTTTGCTGAAAGGACCCAGATATAGATGTCTCTTATGAGACTATGCCGGGGCCTAGCAAACACAGAAGTGGATGCTCACAGTCAGCTATTGGGTGGATCACAGGGCCCTCGATGGAGGAGCTAGAGAAAGTACCCAAGGAGCTAAAGTGAACTGCAACCCTATAGGTTGAACAACAATATGAACTAACCAATACCCCGGAGCTCGTGTCTCGAGCTGCATATGTATCAAAAGATGGCCTAATCGGCCATCACTGGAAAGAGAGGCCCATTGGACTTGAAAACTTTATATGCCCCAGTACAGTGGAACGCCAGGACCAAAAAGGGGGAGTGGGTGGGCAGGGGAGTGGGTGTGTGGGTATGGGGGACTTTTGGGATAGCATTGGAAATGTAAACAAGGAAAATATCTAATAAAAAATTAAAAAAAAAAAGAAAACTT
Source organism: Mus caroli (assembly GCF_978045245.1). Classification (NCBI taxonomy): domain Eukaryota; kingdom Metazoa; phylum Chordata; class Mammalia; order Rodentia; family Muridae; genus Mus; species Mus caroli. The sequence continues at coordinate 42,533,379 of NW_028227258.1, forward strand.
TTCCTTCTTGGGTTAGACAAACTCAAAAAATTTTTTATTTTACAATGTCTAGTTCTTATTCTTTTAAGATACAGAAAAATCTATGCAGCAAGTTTAAAAATGTAAGTGCTCTGTTAATGTACCTCCACACATTAGCCAACCTGAAGCCCAGTGTGGCTCTTCTAGATGGCAAACTACCAACCCAACATATTGGTCTGTATTTGGTAATTAATGTGGGACTGTAGTGACCAAGGGTTACCAAGAAACGGTTGAGGGAGCTTCAACTACAAATACCTCAAACATGAGGGTTACAGGAGTTGGCTAGCACCTCATTCCCAACCTAGCTCCATAAAGCTTGCTCCTCCACTATTAACTCTAGTGAGAATTTATTTCTCTGAGAGTTCTCAGGTTTTACTCTTTGTTTGACCTTATAAAGTCCTCCCTTCCACACTTTATAGCCCCTGAGCAGGCAGACAAAGCATGTTATACCACCTCTGCCCTGGCCAATGGTGCAGGGCCATACAAACCTGGTCCCAGAGACCCTGGACCCCTCCCTGGGGGCATAAAGGCCCCCTTTCCTCCAATAAATTTAAAGATTTCTCCCAAGTTGTTCTGAAGTGTGCTCATAAGCCAGCTAATCTTCCCAACCTCTAGTCCAGTTTGTTGTACAATAGGCCTCTTCCGTGGTAAGCAGAAACAGGATAGCAATCAGGTCAAGGTTGGAATATCTTTAAATGTCTTAGGTTTTTGACAACATTGATTAATACAGTCTAATAAAATATGGGGATTTATTTCATATTTACATAACATTGTTGATCATATTATTCTGTCTGTGACCGATTGTGTCTTCCGTAACTTCTTAATGGAGATTGAAGCCTGTTCAAGTGTTCTTTTTTTTTTATAAATTTAGAATTTTTCAAAGTAGCACCCAACCATGTCAAAATCACCTTAAACTTTTATCCGCGCACTTACCATACTAGCTCTTCCCTAGTTTCTTTTCTTTTTGTTCTTCCCTAGTTTCTAGTTAGTTAAAGGGAGTCTGTTGTTGGGAGCCATTTTTGCCTGCTTCTGTGAAAGCCTGCTTGTCAGGCAGTGTCAAGGCAGGTCAGAATCTTCTGGCAGATTTCCTGGCCTACTGACACATGGAACAAGAAGAGGAGATACACTTGGAGCTCAAGGCTGAACATTCTATTAATCTTGGTGGGAGACAGTAAGCCTCTGGATGGAAATAGATTTTCTATGTACATTAGCCAATTTCTGCTAGCTTGTGACTTTGTTTCCCATGACACTGTAAACTATAAAAAGCCTATGGAATTAAACTTGGAGCTGCCTCAGTATTCCATGGTGTTTAGAAGGGACTAGATGTATCTGAGCATCTAAAGTTCAAGGCAGGTGAACAGGTATGTATGTAGATAAGAATAATGACAAGGACACACTTTTCTAGATGGGAGATAGTAGCACCCAGCAATTGTGCCAAAAGAAAAGTTAAAATTGAACAACTATGTTTGTCTGTGTCTTTTATCCATGGATTCAAGGGAAGTTGTGGGGGCAGTTGGTAGAGCAGCCAACTCCCTGAGTTTAGGTGAGGTAGCAAAGCTATAGGCACCCAGCAATTTTAATGCAAATAAGCCCAAAGTGTTCATTTAAGCTCATGTTTGAGAACTGGAAGCCTTATTGTTATAATTTTACTTTATATTATTATCTGTATTTATAAATTTACCCAAAGAGTAATGTAAAGGCATCTAAGAATATGTGCAGAATGACTATAATGGGAATATTGCAAATGGGGGAAAACCAAGAGTTTTATAAGACAGATTTGTATTCCAGTAACCCAGCCCCTAAGGACTGTAATGAGCCTGGGGTGGGGTGAAATACAAGAAACAGTGATATGCTGAAGTGACTGAACTCAGAAGATGATTCCCAAGTGTCTTGGTTAGTTTTTAATGTTGTAAGGAGGAACCATGACTGTGGCAACATTTATAAAGGAAAACATCGGGGTTATCTATGGTTCAGAAGTTTAATCCATTATTGTCCTGGTGGGAAGTGTGATGGCACACAGGCAGACATGGTACTGAAGAAGGAGCTGAGAGGTCTACTTCTGGATCCACAGGCAGCAGGAAGAAACAGTGAGACACTGGGTCTGGCTGGAGAATATGAGACCTCAAAGCCCAACCCTAGTTACACACTTCAACAAGGCCACGCCTACTCCAACAAGGCCACACCTAATAGTACCTATGAGCTTATGGAGGCCATATTCTATCAAACTGTCATACCAAGTCAGACATTTTTGGCATATTGGTTGAAAGTAAAGCTATTAGAAGGCCTCAGAAACAAAGTCCCTTTTCATTCAGCCCTCCTGAGCTTTTCATCCCCTTTTTTCAAACTCAAAGGAAATCACAGACACCAGAATTCCTATTTCCCAAGCTGGAACACAGAACTAGAAAACAGAGTCATATCCCATGCACTGAGATTCACTTGGTCCATCTAAACTCACAAACAAGGAACATCTTTCCATCCTCAGTATGTCTTCTTCTGGTCCCAGCTTCCTAATCTTAATAAACTATAGTTTATTGCTATGCTATTTCTGGTAAACATGTTACCTACTCACACAAATCCTTGTACATAAACTATGTTCTCTGACGGTGGACGGAGAGAAAGACTCTGTGAAGCCATAACCTTGTCTCTGAATGGGAGAAGGAATATATACAACCCAAACCATGCTGGTAAAAGTAAGTAATATCCCTCATCACCCATCTATAGCTGTGCTCCCACAGGCTCCCACGAAAGCTCTTCTATCTGCTGCCCACCTACCTGTATCTGGGACATTCTAAGATAGGTGTTCCCTCAGTTCAATCCAAAAATGAAGTACAAGACCCTATATATTATCTTATCCAAGGATTACTCTCTTCTGAGATAGGGTCTAATTTAAAGTTACTCACATACATAGCCAAATGCACAACACAGTCCTTTGGTCCTTCTTCCTACTCTGCTCCTCCAGCACCCCCCAACTTACCCTAAATGGGTAGAACTATCTCTTCCATGTATCAATTCTGTTCTGCATTTGCTCTATTATTGCCTTAAGTAAAATTCTTAGCTCTTCCAGTTTTGTTTCAGATATGCCTAAATTAGATTTGAGATTGAAACATTCTTATTCTTTTGGCAGACTCCTAGCTCAACTATGAACTAAGCACTAGCTGCTGCTTCTTCTGATTGGTGCTGAATCTCCTTTTAAGGCCTGCTGTTCTCTGAGGCACTGTATCCGATAGGAGAGCTGGAGATATCATAGCTAATGACTTCTTCAACTGTAGCTGCTGTGACTATGGGATCAAATCTCTTCTTCTATTTGATTTTAATTAAATTAGTTTAATTGAATTAAACTCATCTCAAAACTATTACTTGATTAGGTTACCAGCCAATTTTTAAGTACCTTTGGAACTAATTGGGTATGCAAACTTCCATTTTACACTCCGACTTCTATGAAATCTAAAACGGAATCTAATATTTCAGTGAATACTCAGTATCTGAATTAAGATGTTAAATGTGTGCTAGATTTAAAAAAAAACACAAAAAATGGAATAAAAGACACATCTACTTCTTGTGAGAAATATTAAAAAATATGCACTATCCCGGACTATTCCCATCTACTCTTTGCCCATGGTCTTGCTGCCTCTAGGCTAGCCCCAGTCCCCAGTTGGAGGTCTTCCCAGCTCTGGTTCACCTGCCTCAGAACTGCTTCTACTTTCTCAGCCATCTGCAACTAGATGTCACAAATCCCCTTAACCCAGTAAATCAAAACTCTAGAAGCTTGTAATTAATTAGTTAGATTTATATATCAATAAATTCTCAAATTAACAAGATGCCCACATAATCATTTCAAAGCCAATTGATAGTGATACAAGCTGCCCACCTGGATTAGACAAATTATTCCAATTATTCTTTCCTTTTACGATATTCATAGCTACCTGTGGCTGGTTAAAGTCACACAGAATCTGGATTGTCTTACTCATCCTCTATCTTCCTTTCTCTCTCTCTCTCTCTCTCTCTCTCTCTCTCTCTCTCTCTCTCTCTCTCTCTCTCTCTCTCTCTCTCTCTCTCTCTCTCTCTCTCAGCTCTGCCTCCCTTTTCCCTGTCCAATCATGGGCTTCTTGATGTATTAATATTTGAATTAATTAAGGGAAAATTCTGCTACCTATACTTACATTTATATTGATACAAGTTGAATGATAACATTTTAGATATACTGACAAATGTTTTCAAAATATCATGAATATTGTTTCTTTAAATGTGACTATTAGAAAATTTAAAGTCACAGTTCACTTTATATTTGGTGTTTTGAGTGTATATGTGTATGTAGTGTGTGCATGCATGTGTGTGTACTTCAAATGTCTTCCTCAGTCTTTCTCCACCATAGTTTTTAAGACATAGATGAACAAGAAACTCAGTATTCAGTCTAGGTTTGTGGACAGCCAGCCTAAGGGATCCTCCCACCTCCAACTCCCAGCACTTGGCTTATAGTTGTATGGGCTGTGTTGTCTAGATACTATGGCTTGAACTCTGGTCCTTATACTGTGCAACAACCACCCAAGTATCAACTGAGATAGCTCCTTAACACTTCATTTTATTTTTCTATTGGATAGTGCTAACTTATCAAACCATAATTTAAGGAGAAAGAAAAATTACCTTTAAATTGTCCTAGAAGATTAATTGCATCTGCCCCATCATCTACTGTTACTATGTGTCCTTTGGATGGGGTGTTGGTTGGTGCTAACTACTAACTTTAAAGGTGCTCTTTATACAACCACCTTTGCTTTGTCAGAGAGCTATCCTACATGTTTTGTATAACATTAATACATGGACATTTCAAATAGTACACACACTACTAAAATGATATTGTGAAATTATTTGAATGCCCTAAATTAAATTTTCACAGCCTACATTTCATATTCCAGTCTTCATAACAGCTACTAAAGTTTTTACTTCATTAAAGTTAATGAACTGTTTTATATTTTATGAGTTTAATAATCTAGGTAAAGCCAATCTACCACTGATTAGCTTGTTGACCTTAGATGAATTCTTAGCCTCCTCTGAGTTCTTCTGTACCATTGATAAATAAAATCTGGTAATGCTGTCTGTAAGATTTCACAGTTACCACATAAGGAGGGGTTTTATTATTATCATGAGCACATTTATTTACTTTAAGACTAGAATAAAGGATTAAAATGATATAGCTATATTAAAGCTGTAGAGGAGAAATACTAAATTTCATCGTCTAACTTCGTAGTCTAATTAGACAACTTTCGTTGTCTAATTTCAAGCAAGATAGCTCAGTCCTAAAGGCATTTACCATCACATCTGATGAACCGAATTTGATCCCTGAAACTCACATGATATACAGAGAGAACCTTCACTTGTAGTCCATGGCACATGAGTTTGTATATACACATAAAATAAATGAATACATGTGAATTTTTAATTATGTAGCTTACAGGCTTGGAGCAGAGGGTTTTTTATAATAGCTGAGAAATCAAGCTTTAGCATCCTTTATTTCTTTAATTGTGTCAATGGACATCTAACAAAGATTACATCATCCCAACTACAGGATCTATCCTGTCATCGACATCCTTGAATGGGTAACATTAGTGAGTCTCAAATGTGAAGTAAGCAACAAGCAACTCAGTGTTCAGGACCAGCTGGTACACGCAGTGATGATTGGAAGACGCTCAGTAACTCAGCTGCCCCTGGCACAATAGGTGATTGATGGCCTCGCTGGGAACAACAGCTCCTTCATCATCTCATCATCGCCTCAGTCACCTTACCCTGAAGTGCAGCAATGGCTGATTTCACATGGAGAACCTTTCTCTCTCTCACATAGCCATTCATATTGCACACATGGTCGGTCACTCATCCATCAGACAGACAGAGTAAAAGAAACACGTTTGAAATGCTCTTGTCATCTCTCAAACCAGTATCATTTATGCTCCCCTTACATAATCTGTGTTCCACAAACCAAATGGAAAGCAAAGTTTAATTTGCATAAATACAACTTGCTATCTTCTTTATGTTCCTTATAGAAGAGAAAACCAGTTGTGACTTTTGAGGAGTTACCAGTCAACAAAATGTATTTGATTGCTGTGGCTTCAATGGCTTCATCATCTCCAAGATGTGAAAGTATCTCAGTAAAAAGAAAGGAATTAAAACTGGCATGCAAATGGCCAATTTGAAAAACTTAAATCCTACAGAGAAATGGTACACTAGAGAATTAGGAAAATCTGAGGGATTTGTTTTGGCTTTTGCCGTCAGGCAAATGAAGAAAGTAAAACCCTAAAAAAGCTGTTAAATATGTCTATAAAAAATGATATTGAATGTTAAAGACAAACCTAGTAAATGTCTATTTCAAGCATCTCTGCACTGTCCTTAAAGTTTCACCTGTAGTTATATCTTTAGGAGCTTGTTGTGTTCAGGAAAGAATTTATAATTATTTGCAATATATTTTGGTGTGTGTGTGTGTGTGTGTGTATGTGTAGGCCCATGGTCAACATCAGGTGTTTTCCTTGGTCACTCTGCACTCTATCTTTGAGACATGGTCTCTTACTGAATCTGTAGCTCACTTACTGCATGGGTTGTCTGGCCAATGAATTCTGGGGATCTGTTTGTTTCTGCGCAGTGCTCGGCCTATGCTTGTGTGGTATGCATTTTACCCACTGAATCACTCTGTAGCTTCCAATTTATGTGATCTTCGAATGAACTACAATACGTATTAAACAGCCTAAGTATCATATAAGAAAAGAATACTTATACGGAGAATTTAAATTTTGAAATGGTTTAAATTTTATAATTATAGGGAAAAAGATAAATAATATCTGGGAAGGACAAGTATATTTATTGCAATAGGAAAAAGTGCATGTCATGAAGCCCAAATATAAGTCTCTGTCAGTATAAATGTTGGTGAACAAATAATTTCTAGGTTTGCCATCAGCCACCAAGTGCCAATCCCACTCTCATTTTAAATGGCATGGTAAATGTTCCAGGGTGCCATTTCAAAGGATGTCTTCAAATCGAGAGCCTGCTTCTTTGTAACCTAATTCATAACCTCACAGGGGAGCAAGCCAGAAGGAGATGTGATGATGGTGAATGTCGATTGTGTGCTTGACAGGACAGCATCATGGACAGCCCTGCTCCATGTGCTGAGGTTCCGAACTGAGAAAGGAAGGAAAGCCAGGTGAAGACCAGCATTCAGACCTCTCCACTGCCTAACTGGATGCAGGAGGAGCAGCTACCTTGTGATCCTAGGGACCACGCCTTTCCTGCCATAAAGTCTGAACCCTCAAACTCCGAGCCAAAACAAACCCCAACTTCCTTCTTTCAGATCTTTGTTCCCAACAATAAGAAAACAAAGACAAAGTTATTTTCTTTTTAAATTTAGTCACAAGGGGGAGCCTTCTTGCCCTTTCTCATGATACCATGTTTCCTTCCACACAATCACCCCTGCCCCCATGCCCAGTGATGTCCTGATCTGGTTTCTAACTCACTTGTATCTCAGGAAGGAAAGTGGGGAGTGTGGTCTCCTGTAACTGATTCTTTCTGTTCACCAGCTTCCACCTCAGGCATTGAAAACCTTTAGATTAATTTAGAACATCATCCAAAAAGGTCAAAAGAAACTTCTGTACCCTTGCACCTCGGTTCACAACCCCAGACAAGTTGTAGCTACTGAGGACAGAGGATCATCCTGTGCTCCTCCTTTTATTATCCAGAATTTTGTTCCTGATGATTATGAACATGCTATTCTTGTTATACTGTAATGCTGTATCCGTGCTTTCTGCCAGCTTAAAGGGGATAGAAATACCCTTTCCCTTTTCCCAGTGTTCTTAGCATGGTGTTTGGCTTAGCAACTAGTTACTCATAGAAAACATTTACAATGTACTGGAGGTGGAGTATGCACTATCTGCTTCATGTGTTGCTCTCAAGTAGTGAAAACAATCCCTTGCAGTTGGTAACTAACAACGATGCAGATAGAACACAGAAAGGTTAAGTGAGTCATCCAAGGGCTTAAGAATAGTGATTGATGAAGCATGTCTTCAAACTCAAGCTGTTGAGTGACAAAGTCCTGCTCTAAAGGAAATGATGGGTTCAGCACATAAGTCAGGGGCCACAGCCCTCCCTCAGTCTTAAAAATGATATAAGGCTTGGGGAGTCTTCAAGTGGAGAGAAGAGTGGCCCAATGATTGAACTGGAGAGCCTGAAAATAACTCAGTATGACAGACTGAAGGCTTGGTGGGTAGGTGAGTGTGGAAGGGAAAGGCAGGGAAGGAATCCAGAACGCTAATGGGGTCAGGCTACAAGAGGTTCTATGTGTCAAGTGAAGGAGTTTGGATTTTCATTAAAAAGAAAATGAGAAACTATTAAAGGGATGTGAGAGGATAACAAGGGTGAATTCAATTTTATAAATGATTGTAGTTAATTGAGAAAAAATGTGTCTGCATTATGGGGTAGGACATGATATTTTTATTTATGTATATATAAATAAAATTATGTTTGTATATATTAGAGAAAATGTGTACATATGTATACTTTATACAAAATGTATACTTATGTATATAGTAAAGAAAATTATACAATGTACACGTTATAGAAAATGTATACAATTGTATACACCACTGAAAATAAGTACATTATAAAATGTATACATATGTATATTTTATAAAATGTATAACATATAAACATATAAATATGTATACATTATAGTAAAATTCAAGGTTAATAATTATCATATCAATCATTTCATCACTTTATCTTTCTGTGTGAGTGTAAGTATGTGTATGTGCATGGCTGTGGTTTACAAAGAACAAAGTGCTCTGCCACTGAGCTACATACCCAGCCTTTTTTCTGTTTTTCATTTTAATACAGGGTCTCATAAATTCATTATTCTGCCTTTGAACTCACTCTGTAGCTCATTCAAAATACAATATTGCTGTCTTCCTAGAAGTTCCCCCACCCCCACTGCTGAACAGTTAGGGTTACAGGGCAAGGCCTGCAGAATACTTGAGATTTCAAATTTCTACTTTGACTGAAGAGATTTCAAATGTTAGATTGTCATACTCTGAATATGGTTAAGAACAGAACAAATGTTTAGGAGCTTGGCTAAATGAGATGTTTTATATTTAAATAGGATGTGTGCTTGTGCCCGTAAGCATGACCCAGGAGAAGATCACTGGTAAGCAGTGAGGCAGGGGTAAGCATCACCAATCCCACCTCTATTCTAACACAAGGTCCATTGCGTGAAACCAACAGACATACTAGTCCAGAAGTCTCTATTCCTATTCAGATGGATAATTACATCCAAAAATCAAACCATTTGGTGTCCCTATCCATGCACTTCACGTTAATACTAACATAGCTACTAATAGTAAAAACAATACATAATGGATAAGTGAAATAAGCATTTGAAGACTAAGCTCAGTGAAGCAAAGAAGTGTTTAATGCTAACAATTTCAAATAGCTCAGTTAAAACAACTGACTGTTCCTCAAGGACATGGAGATACTTATTTTGCCCCCTACTCTGGCATCAGATATTTGCACAAGGTTAGGAATATAGGACGCATGGAAAAATCACTGAAATCCAATAAGTACTTGGAAAAGCTGTTGTCAAAAATTCGGATCTGGGATGGAATTTCATGAGAAGAAAGGGAACATAGACAAAATTAATGAATTCCATCCTTCTTGCCTTTCTTCATCCCCTCCATCCCTCTTCCATTCTATTTGTCCCTCTTCCTTCTTTCACCTTTCTCTCTCATTGTTTCTCTTTTATTATTGCCCTCCCTCCTCCTTCTCTTTTTCCTTTCCTTTCCTTTCCTTTCCTTTCCTTTCCTTTCCTTTCCTTTCCTTTCCTTTCCTTGTCCACCATATGGGGACATTCTTCTATCTTGGAGCTAGGGACACTGAACCAACAAGTTCTGTCTTGCTAACCCAAAGAAGCTATTAGTCTAAGAGAAATGATAAAGAGATTCATCACCAGGTTGGCACAGTGACCAGCAGGCAGCCTGAGCTGCTATATATCAAGACTCTGACTCAAAATAAAACAAAGTAAAAATTTAAATATATAGATGATATAGATAGATAGATAGATAGATAGATAGATAGATAGATGATAGATAGATAGATGTTAGTTAATTCTATGTATATAATTAGTTGCTAACAATAATTGACTTATATGTCTTACAGTACAAACGATAGAGAGGAACTGCAGAAAATAGAATTCAGAGAAATCAATAGTCTTTTCTATGCCCTAACCATAAAACCAATACCTAACCTTACTGAGGTGAAGGGGGAGTGGGGAGAGGAGGAGGTAGGGAGAGGTACAAGGAGAAGAAGAGACAGTAGGAGGGAGATTGAAAGGGAGAGGCTTGCAGAAAAAACTACCAATTTAGAGGAAGGAGAACTAAGCGGCTTCTTGTAACAAGAAGTTGAAAGATGAGGCCACAAGAGGAGAGAGTGGGATTTCAGGCAGAGGAAATAACTTTGTAGAATCTTAAAAAGACAGTTACAAATTAATTTACCTTAAGGGCAAGTCAGGTAATATAAATGAGTCGAAAATCAGAAATAGCCAAGAGCAACATCACAGCTTAAGGGACTCCACAATCCACTGAGGAAATAACCATCTGAGGCCAAGGAGAACTAGGCCCTCCTAGTGAACAAAGATGTCATCTCTCCCAATCGACACTATTGAGGAATATTCATCTAGGGTTTGCATGTCACTCACATCTCAAGAATAAGTGACCTGAGAGTTTTGATATGAAATGTGTTGATTTTAAAGCTGGCTTAATAAGTGTGATTTAGAAGGGTGTTATCTGCTAAACAACTGTGCTGCTTGGGCTTGGGCACCATTAATTCATATCTTAAAATGGTGAGCAAGAGATCAGGGGAAGCTCCCTGGAGGGCTTATGATAAGTAATTCCACATCATTTAATACATTCTGCAATGAGGTCCAGTTTCTAAGGAAGATGGACAGGTACCTTTCATCATATCTCTAGCCTTATCTCCACACTTATTCCCCAGGATCTATGCTCTTACCATGCCGAACTGCTCAAAGTTCACTCTAAGACACCCATGCACCACTGTGCTCTGTCATTTTGTCTCATCTCTGTCACTCCTGGGACTGGTTCAAAGTATCTCCCTAAAAAGATGTGTTCAAATCTTAAGTCCAAGGACCTGTAAATATCTCCTCACTTGAAAAAAAAAAAAAAAGCATCTTTGCACATATAATTCAATTAGGAATTTCAGGATGGTAGCAACCTGGATTTTGGCTAGGTCCTACACCCTAGTGTTTGAAAGAAAAGAAGATATAGACAGAAAGAAAGAATACACAGGAAACGTTCCCATGAATGTGCCCTTTGGTAAAAGGCTGTGAAAGTATTTGCTAGTTATTCTGTTGGTTACATTGGGAGTTCACCCCCAAGTCCCATCTGTACCTGGTGCTGGTCTCCCTCAGATCAAAGACTGAGTTTCTTGCCTATATATACCACCTCTGACCTCCTAAGTGCTCAATAGTTGTTTGTTAAACTAATTAATGCATAAGAGATTTGATAGTTGTTTCCAATGTTTCCAAGTTACCCATTTATTCATGTGGTTTTATTTTTAATTTTATTAGTGTGTGTGTGTGTGTGTGTGTGTGTGTGTGTGTGTGTGTGTGTGTGTTTGCATGTGCACATGCATGTGTGTTCATGTACTATGGCCAGATTTCAGGAGTTGCTCAGGTCCTGTGAAAGGTGGGTTCTAGGGATTGAATTGAGTTCACTAATCATGGTGGCAAGAACTTTTACCTGTTGAGCATCTCACCAGCCCTAATTTTATGACTTATATTCTAATGAGGTGTGATTGCTGTAAATTGGTATAAATCAGAGGGAAATCAAAGCTATATGTTATGAGGTCTTTTAGAAATGTCTAGTAATGACTGAGAAAATGATTAAAAAAACAGAAACCATGATCTGTGACTTTAACGAGAAGGATAAAAAAAGTGATTAAGAGATACTCCATCGAAGAGTGAGAGCGCTCCCACTTAGTAAGAGAGCAACCTGGTGTGACATGTCTCCTCAAGCAACCAAGTAACCATCTCCCAGTCAAGAAGCAAACAAACAAAAAATAAAACTACATTTGGCTTAGTTTAGGGGTGTCTGTGTAAACGATAGAGCCTTCCCTTGCTTTGATACTTATGTTTGTAAATTATAGCATTTAGGAAACAAAATAAAAGAATTTTTACAGAGAATTCATCTGCTACTAAAACATGTTCCAAAACTGTTCTGAAGTTTGTAGAGAGGCCTCAGAGCTCTGAGTGTGCAGGCAGTTAGAGTGAAATGTCCATGACTGTAGGTCTCTATAGGACTAGGTCTATCACTGGGAGGGCTAAGCACACAGTGATGGGAGATACCATGTTGAAACTTATTAGAGACTGAAAGACATGGGAAACAACATTGTAATCCAGCCTGGGTACTTCTGAGCATGGATAGACTGTAAGTGAGTCCAGTTTACATAGAATTCCAGCTGTCTCTGTGTGTGATGTGTTCCACTTCTGCAAGGTACTTCCACAATGGCATAAAGAATGAACATACTTGACACAAATAAATGCTATGTAGAAATTTTTATTAGTAACACATTCTAGCAATGATGGGGCCTCACCTAAGGCTGCACGAATGGAAATAGCATCTGATCACCTAGGAAAGATAAGTTCAGTTTTGCTATTTAATTCTGTCTGTTTTCACTCTGTTTGTAATAATCCCAAAGTTCTAGCCTGAATAACACAGAGGTTTGTGAAGTTAAAAGTGTCCAGTAAGAAAATGGTGTGGGATAAGGCAAACCAATTACAAGGCAAAGGGAAAGCCCTTGCAGTTCTGCTAAAAATAAAGCAACTGAATGAGTGGGTGTGACTGCAAATCAAACCTAACAGCAAGGCCAATAAGAACACTTACATATTGCCAGGCGGTGGTGGCGCACGCCTTTAACCCCAGCACTTGGGAGGCAGAAGCAGGCAGATTTTTGAGTTTGAGGCCAGCCTGGTCTACAAAGTGAGTTCCAAGACAGCCAGGGCTACACAGAGAAACCCTGTCACAAACAAACAAACAAACAAACAACAAAAAAAGAACACTTACATATACATTTCTCTTTCTCTCTCCCCCATCTGTGGTGTGTGTGTATGTGTATGTGTGTGTGCGCTTGTGAGTGTGTGCTTTCTTTCACAGCCTTTGTCTAATGGGCTTACTGTGATGTCTTTTTCCATTCCTTTCCAATAAGATGGTTTTTATAGAACTCCTTATTATGCCATGGCTATGTGAGTGGCCAAGGACTCTTGGGAAGAATCAAAATTCCACTTCAGTAACTAGAGAAACATTTATCATCCAAACAAAGGGTCCAAGTCAAGGAACCTGAAATTCTCCACTGTGTGCACCTGGGTGTATCCTTTAGTTTACTGACAGCATGGGGGCAGGCAGCAGGATGGGACCACTGAGAGAGTGTGCACAGAGAGCATGCTGATTTAGATCCTGACGCCAGTATGTACTGCCTGTGTGACTTGGGGTCAAGTATTAAGATCCCCAGAGCCTAGGTTTTCTCGTCTTTAATTTAGAAGTTTGGTTTACTGCTATCTCGATGAAACACTTACCAAAAGGAAGTCAGGGAGGAAAAGGTTTATCACATCTTACAAATCCTAGGTCATAATCCATCACTGAGTAATGTCAAGGAAGGTAGCTCTGGGCAGGGACCTGGTTTCAGGAACTTAAATGGCAATGGATAGATGGCACTTGCTGATTAGCTACCATGGATTCCTCTGTTACCTTAAACAGCCTAGGTCCATTTGCCTACGGATAACATTATTCACAGTGGAATGGACCCTTGTAGAGCAATTTAGTATTAGAGTATATGCTTTCAGGGCATGCCCACATGCAAATCTGATGGAGGCAATTTATCAGTTAAAACTTGGTCTTCTCTGGCTTGACTTAGTCTTTCAGAGGTTGACAAAAACTAACAGTGCCAAGGAGTATCTATGGCATGGGGCTACAAGAATTAAAAAAGAAAATCCACATGTGTAGCACTGGCACATGTTATACAAGGTAGCTACGTATTATTCGGTTGATCTTACAAATAGAGTGGGTTTTTGTTCGTTTGTTTGTTTGCTTGTTTTTTTTTTTAATAAGAATCAAATAGAGGCAATTGTTAGGTCTATTTATGAATATAAAAAGATCATTCTAAACTTGGCTACTGAGAGGTTCAAGCTGGACTTTGCAGAATGCTGGGGACATGACCAAGGAACTCAAGAATTCAGCCAGGGGCAGGAATCACCCACTAGCCAGCATTTCTAAATCCAACTCAGTTCATCCATCCATATTTTCAGGCACTATAGGGACACCTAGGGCTGTCCTCGAAATGGGTGTAAATACCCCTCAGGCAGGATCTGCCACCAACCATGAGACTTATTAAAAATGCTGGAGACAAAGTTAAAGAGCTGAAGCTGCTCAGAAGGCAGATGTTGGGGGTTATGTATCAGTGTTTAAGTGTGTTGCTTTTACTGCTCATGGCGCTGATAGAATTGGCAGGAAAATGCAAGCCTTTGATTTATTTAAATACCAGGAGCTATTTATTCAGAGCCATCGATCCAGAGCTTCAGAAAGGCATGGCCTCCTAAATCATGAGTATTTTCTCCTCTGAATTAGTATACTTAGAGATGTTAGATATATTAGAGGACAAGGACACTGCTTCGATTTAAAACTCCAAGTTCCAAATAATAAGCACTTAATAGATGGTTGCAGTTGTTTGAGCCAATCACCATACTTTCCATGTCTAGACTACATTGATGCCACGATTAGCATCAAAGTAGCTTTACAATGATGTTCTTTAGTCTTGGGGAAACTTATGATTTGAGGTAAATATATACAAAAAGCTATAAACCAAGGCTAATCTTAAACCCTGTTAAGTGCTACATTACTCAGGCCTTTGGGATTAGGATATACACAGGGGCGTGTTGTGAGAAGGGTCTATCCCAAGTGTAATAAAAGCTTACAAAAATAAAACCTCCTGAATGTCTGCTGGTCTTTATTATTGCCATGCGCTGGCCATTCTAAATGTTACCAGTGAAACCAGAGTTCTGCCCCCTAAAGTCTTGTAACAAACAGCAGTGTTTGTCTTTTGAAACAGGGTCTTATTGTGTAGGCCTGAATGGCCTGGAACTTGCTATGTAGATGAAACTAGCCCCAAACCCACAGAAACCAGCTTGCCTCTGGCTCCTAAATGCTGGAATTAAAGGTGTATGTCACCACACCTGGCTACAACTAGTGTTTTTAAAAGGTTACAGTAGTCTCCAACTCGCATGCCTAACTACCTTCCTACTCAAAACTGGAATCAAATGCTACTTCTTCAGGGAATACACACAGCCTTGTGTTTCTTACTGTAGAATGAAGTCAGTGCAACACTATAAACTCCTAAGGGTTTGGAGCAATGGCTCAGTTGGCAAAGTGCTTGCCACACAAGCATGAGGACCTAAGTTCAGATTCCAAGCACCTGCATAAAAAATGCAGAGTGACAAGAGACAGATGAAAAATCTGCAGTTGATTCTAAACTCTGTCACTCTTGACTCTGCCTCTCAGTCTTCCCAGCAGAAATGAGAAACAGTTTAAACAAGACCAAACCACAATTTGCCTTTCTCAATGATCTGGCCTATAGTCTGTGAGTATGAAAAATGGTTGTTCTTGCCAGCTTTGCCAGCTTTGGGTGATTAGTTATATAGAGAGATATTAAGTGTAATGTTGCTTTAGGGTCAAATAATTATTGTACTTCTTCCTGAGTGTTGGTATATACAGGTTTCAAGCACATGTTATTCCATAAATGTGAATGCAAATTCTATTGTACCTGGAAGTTAATTCAAAGAACACCCAGCCACCCATTTATCCCTGGCATGTGGACTCAGCTATTCAGATCTGTTTGGAAAGCAGGCCAGTAAAAAGGTTGGGAATCTTCCAAGTGCTTTACAGCAACATTTAATGTCCCCAGGTCCCAGGTGTGCCATTGATGGCAGGTTTGATGGGAAACGAAGCACCAGTGTGCTAGCATCGCTATTAAAGATGAAAAGGGACAATTTGTGCATTTCAGTTCTTCCAATCTATGTGACTACTTACAGTACTTCATTATAGTGAAAATTTACATCAGTGAAAAAAATGTGACTATTCTGTTGGATAATTGCGAACCTTAGTTCATGTGTGAAATAAAGGATGGATATCCTTTCACACCTAAAAGTGTTTATATTTTCACATAATCATAATATTTATTCAAATTCGTATTTAATACTTTGTTGTTAACATGTTTAGAATAGACATTGTGTGTGGGGGTGAGGGTAGGTGTGCTTGTGAGTTTACATATGTGTTTCTGCATGGGTGTGTTTCTGCATGGGTGTGAAAGTTTGTGTGCCAGAGATCCTCATTTCATGTCTTCCTCTCTCAACTCTCCTTAGATTTTGAAAAGGAGGACCTCAACAAACTTCCAGCTTGCCAGTTTGGCTACACTGGACATCCAACGGGGTCCAGGGATCCTCTTGTCTTTGATATCGCAGGTTACAGCTCGATGCTGTTGCAGCCTGACCTGGATACCGAGGACTGAACTTGGGTCCTCATGCTAGTTTACCCACTGAGCAATTTCCCAACCCATTTCTATTTTTATATATTGTTGATTTTTAAAATAAAAAACATATAAAGGATCCATAATTATTACCATCACATGACTATTATTTAAAAATAGTTTTTGATATAGGAGGGATGTTAAAAATGATTTCCTTTTAATGTCAAATGTAATTGGTGTGCCACCAAGAACAGACAGATTGGTTTCAATCAGATTAGATAAATCTTTTAAGAAGAGCTTAATTTTTGTAGATATTAAGATTTTCTTCCTAACAAAGTACCTTGAGGAGATTAGAAAATTTCTTTCATGCATATAGCCTATTGGATGGGAAGCAATGATCTACCACCAGAACAAAAATCATTGGGTATGGTCTTCCTGAGGGCCCTGACAGATAGTCTCCCAGCACATCATTCAAACTCAGTTGTTCCTGTGGCTGACATGGGGCAGATACAGAGAAGCATCTACTTCTTTGGCCAGCCTAAAGGCACTAGGAGAGGTAGAAGCACTGACTTATGGATAGCAATGATACCCAGGCTAAGTAGAAGCGCTGACTTGTGTGTAGCAGTGGTACCCAGGCTAGGTAGAAGCATTGCCTTATTGGTAGCAGTGGTACCTGGGCTGTACAGTTCTAGTACTGTTCATCTCACCTTTCCTATAGGTTGATTCTTGCTGGCCTCTATCTGGTCTCAGTGGCTCCCTCTCATTTGCTGAGATTAGTTTTTCATCCTGTCCTTTTACATTCTTTTTGCCTGGCTCGGCCTGGCAAAATCACTCTCAATAAATTGCAGTGCACATCCCCGACCAGAGCACAGAGTGGCATGAAATTCTGGAAGATTGTGAAGGCAATGGAACCATGGCAGGCTGAGTAGATGTGAAAGCAAAAGAACACAACTGAAACCATTACTATGCTAAGCAAATGGCAGAAATTTCTGCCCAGAGAAGAATTCACACGAATTAAGACGTGAACCCCTAAAAGGGCAGTCATGACATGAAGGCAGTATCATAGCTAGTCCCAGCAGTCGGAATAAAAATGCCAAAGATTGGGTGACTTAAACTACAGAAATCCTTTGTACAATTCAGGAATTGGGAAGTCTAACAACCATGGTCAGGTTCTGAAGATAATATTCCTGTAGGCTGGAAGATGGTCAGAGTGCTGCTGCATCCTCTCAGGGTACAGGGAGAGGGGAAGAACCCACTCTGGTTCCCGTTCCTACAAAAGCAGTAATTCCATCTTGAAGGTCTACTTTTATGACCATACTACATACCTGGAGTAGCATGAATTACAAACAACCCCTGTTTACAGAGAAACTTTCTGTTGCTTATCACCTCTGTACAGTCATCTATGCTGCATCCAAGGCCATATTGAATCTAGTTGAAGACTTTGTAAAAACACCCCTGCAATACAGGTTAAACTGTTCTTTCTCTGATTCCTACATTGCTCTTCTACCCCACAATGGGATGGTATATCCAGATGGATCATGGGGGGGGGGTTAAGATAATAAGGATAAGAGAGAGGACACAATTCAGTCTATATTGCAGGAGGGTTATTTTAAAAAACCTTCAACTAAAATCTAAAGGGCTTTGGATACATCATATAAGATTGGGAGGGATAAGAGCCAGCTCCAAAAAGGTGCTATACAAACAGGGAAGTACTTAAAACTCATGCTATTCCAGCACCTAGTGTGGGGTAGATGGGTGGGGGAAGCTATATTAAGAATCTTTTTTAACAAGCACTTCGAACTGTCAAGGCCAGCAATACAAAGGCACTGAATTAAAACAGTAGGAACACAGAGAGGGAAAAGGAAAAGTCTTGAATCCAGAGATAGTTCAAAGGTGGAAGCAACAGAATTAGTCAGACATCTGGACGTGGGGGTGCTGGAGAAGGAGGGGCTCAGAATGACTCATTTTATTACTGGGTATCTGGGAGGAGACGAATGCCAATCATCAAGTCAGAAGACACACACACAGCTAAGTTAGAGCAGTGGCTGGGTTGATTCTGGTCTGGGAAATCTTAGGTTGAAGGAGCTGGTGGGACACTATAGACAGAGATATTTTTAGGAGTAGAGCTAAAAGAGATAGGAAAGAGATAAGGCCCATTGAGAGAGTTTGCACTTCATTAGCAAAGACATTGAAGTGGGAAAGCTCGCCCTTGGATACAGTCAATAACCTGTTCTTTGGGGGCAGGTAGATGGTTTCCTACACTTCAGTAAGGCATTTGTATGGGAGAAAAAAAAAAAACACTTCTGGAGAGGATAAGATTTTTAATGCCTTACAGTGAGAGAAGCCAATACAGAAGAAAGATGAAAAGCACCCTGGTAAGCAAAGAGTCCCTGGTTCATGGAGAAGAAAGCTAAGACCAATCATCCTTCAGTATGAACTTTATTAGGGGAGAGCCTCATAGCCATGTAGGGCTCTGTGATCTGGCCTTGAGATAGGAATGCGGTTAGGAGGGATAGAACATCCTAAGAGAAACAGGTGCCTAAAGGCAAAAAGGGGTTTTCTTTGAAAACATGGAGATATGCTTCATCATGAGCAATAGTTTAAGGAGGGAGAAAGAGAGAGAGAGAGAGAGAGAGAGAGAGAGAGAGAGAGAGAGAGAGAGAGAGAGAGAGAGAGAGAGAGAGAGAGAGAATACATACCATGGAAAGAACAAAAAAAAGAGAGAAAAAAGGAGGGAGGGAAGGAAGAGATTGTGTGTGGGGGGATGGGGGGACATGGGAGCAAAACCTGTGATCTAACTTGATCATGTGGTGAAGAAGTGTAAGTTTGTCTTTCTAGAACTTTCTTTATATATGGATAGCTACTGAGATTAATGGACAGCTAATTGTGCCACTGTTAGTTGTTTGTTTTGATAAAGGTGATTTTAAGGATATATTTCTCTGCATTGTCCATAATCTAGCAATGCTAAGTACCTATGTAGAGGAAGAAAACAGCATACACACTGTGTGAAAAGTGCTCTGCGCTGCAAGCCCTTGCTAATAATAATAATTGCATGCCTGAGATTGCTATATGATTATAGAGGAACTTCTGTTTGTGATTTGAAGCCCTTCATTCCACTTCCAAGATTTTCCTAAAATGGCATAAACAAATAGCTCATGGTAGACTGTGTTCGCAAGAACACAACCTCAAAAGTAATGAAACAGCAGAGGTTCTGAGAAATTGCCTCTATTTGAGCTATAGTTTTGGGTTCAGTTTGATGACTGAAATTAAAGTGCTATAAGCTGTGCCTGGATATTGAACCACTTACATGCAAATACATTTGATGTGAGGAGAACCTTGTTAGATTGAGCTTCATGCTGGAAACCTCTTGTTGGGCAGTGCCTTATAAAGGTATCCAAAAGAAAGCTATACAAGTGGTAGCTTTCCAGTAAATGTAGCTGGGGACAGAGGCTGGAACTTAATCAAGAAAGCTAAATTCTATAGTGTGGCTGATGGACTTGGCCACATGAACAATGGTGTCTGTCAGTGATGGTGTAAGAATCCCAAGGCACACTCTGGGTACTGCTCCAGCTGCAGCTGGTGCTCTGGAGAGAACATTCAAGGGTCTCTAGCATCTCCAACCTTGGTCTCAGCCTGTGATGACTCCAGGTCATGGTAGCTTAGATTCCTAGCATATTTCAGGTTTTGGAAACGTCACTTATACACTCTTTGAACTCGGTCTCATGAGCACTTGGGATTTCAGTGCTCAGGAAGCTGGACAAATCCAAATCTTCACTGTCTGAAATCCTGTGACCATCTTCTCTGTCAGACCATTTTGAAACTGTGTCACAGGTTTAACTCAGTGTAGAGAGTGATGCCAAGGTGCCTTCAAGGATGCAGTACACATATGTGAAATTGGGTCAAAAGTAATTGTGTGAGGTGCTGCTTCTAGGCCAAGTCGTTTTCTACCTACATATCGTTCATAACTGGAACCATGGAGTTTCATTACAAATCCTTTCCTCTCTATTACTCTTTCTGCTGTTTAAATCTCACATTTTCCCCATATACCCAAGTACCTGAGCCCTGAGTTCTTGCCCTAGGTATTGTTGTGGTTGTTTGTTTGTTTGTTGGTCCTTGCCCTTACTTCTGCTTCTATTCCTGATGTTTCTTTTCCACTCTCTAAACCACATCCAACCTCAAGAGCAATCCAAGTGTCATTCACTTCTGAGGGACCCATCCTGCTGCCTGTCAAAAGCGGACAATGTGTGGCACTCACCATCACTCCCAGACAGACTGACAGTTGTAACTCCTTCACTCCATACCATGCTCAGGGCAGATTTATCTAGGTTTTAATGAATCCTAAGCACACCTAAGCAGTTTCTAAAGACCCAGGGAAATGTACTAAATTCTCTTAAAACTAGAAAAAAAAAACCAACAAAAGCTCAAAGGTTTACGTTCAATAAAACTTCCAATACCTAAAAATGTGTTTTTCAGCTTGGTGATGGTGGTGCATGCTTCTAAATGCCAGTACTCAGAAGGTAGAGGCATGCATATCTCTGTGAGTTCAAGGCCATCCAGAGTAGGTTCCAGGTCAGCCAGGGCTATACAGAGAAACTCTGTCTCAAAAACAAACAAACAAGAAGCAAAACAAACGTCCTTTTCATAGTAATGCTGTCATGAAATACAATTTTGAAGATTTATATGGTGAAGGAGTCCCAAGGAGGCACAGTGCCCAGTGCCCACAGTAGTTACAATGCAACTCTCCCTGCTGTACCCTGTCCCAGGCTGCTGAGCCCTCCTTTCCTAATGAGAGTATCCAGCTTACTGCAGTCCCCAAACTGCTCTGTTAACTCCTAAGAAAGCCCAACATAGGAATGTCTGTGACATTCTTTTCAATATTTGATTAAAAAAAAAGCACAGTGAATACGGTATTCACTGATAATAAGCCCACATGATCTAACTAAAATGTCAGTGCTCTTTGCTTTTAGCCAGAAACACGTCAGCTGGCAGCACTGGGGAACCCAGACTGCTCAGAGGTTGTGACACACTGTTAATGCAGAGACTCCTGGGATACGACTGAAGAGCCAGATACTATAAAAGAAGTCCACCTGTCAATCATAGAACATACAAATATATGTCTTATTTCTAGAAGCCATGAAAAACAAAAATGTGCAGAAAAATATGCTTCAGTTAGTGTATTTTTAATCATTTACTTAGCTGTTTATCATCATAGCACCCATTTATGTAATTTTATGTGTGCAATTTCAGAACAGCATCGTTATTGCTTTATTGTTAAGAATACCTGTTTAATGTCTCTCCCCAAGATAGTGTAAGAGATTGTGCATTACATAGAAAATTTTAAAATGCCAAGTTCAAGAAAGAGAATGGAGAAAGGGATATAAAATGACTAAAAGGTCCCATAACAGCAAATACATTGGAACACAGAGGGCATTTCCTACATGGCTTTTGTCTTTTCTCTCACCTTACACAGTAATACTGAGCTGAAAGCTGACAAGAAAAATGTCAGTCGACTAATAATGACAGTTGTGACACCAGTCATGAAAGTCATACAGCATCGAACTGACCATATGTCAAGAAATAATTTTGATATGCCTGAGCAGACACTTGATCAAATTTGCTCCAGTGAAATATGAAGCACACACAGACCTGATACACTCTAAGATTAAATTACTCTTATACATGTAAGTTTAGAGGACAGCTTAGTGATGGCACCTGGTTCTCACCAGACAATGAAGATGAATAAAGAATGGGAGCCCAGAGTGTGTGTGTGTTCTACCCTATTTTTCCGCTTAAACTTGATTTCAGATCTCTCTTATGAAGCTAATAGGGTGTGTTCTTCTAAGGCTTGTCTCAGCATCATGTGATTTGTGGTTAGTATACAGGAGGTGCTGTGAGATCACTACAACAGAAGATTGTACCAAGGGAGGAAAGGGAACTGCCAATAATTGGCCACTAGCACCAAGGACAGAGGCAAGCTGTCCACTATTCAGAGAAAACTTGGTAAATCATGTAACGGCCACAAATTCCTCCTATGGCAATATATCCACATTTAACAATCTATTTGGACAACTCCTCCATCTGCAGGTGCTCTGTGATTTGCCTGGATAGATAGAGCATCGTGATGAAATGCCGAGGGAACCAGGAATATAAGTCTCCAGGTACATTAAAGTTTGGGGCTCCAACGTTTTGGAAGGTTGTGCTGAGACACAATCTGGCAAGTTAACCAAGAAAGACCTCACAGGAATGAGAGGCCCACTTCTTCCAGTTGAACCAACTGAGGCAAACTCTAGCTGACTGCTGAGCTGGCTCAGACAGGAAAGAAGCTGTTACTGCCTCCTAGCTTTAGAGTGAGCCACACAATGGAAATTAAGGGCCAATGATTTAGCCACTCTGGTTTATTACTTCCTTTTAAAGTTCTTGAATTTTTATTTTAGGTGTTCGGGTGTTTTACCTGCATAAATGTCTATGTACCCTGTGCATGCCTCGTGCCTGAAGAGGCCAGAAGAGGGCATCAGAATTCCCTGGAGCTGGAGCTATGGAATGGTTATGAATCACCATGTGGGTATTGAGAATTACATTCAGATTCTTACATTCTGTGAGAGCAGCCAGTGCTCCTAACCACTGAGCCATCTTTCCAATCCAACCCCCTTATTATAATTATTTTTATGACAAGAAAAAAATTAAGGTCATATTTGAAGGTTACCAAAAGATCTTAGAGCATGCTTTTCTGTTTCAAATTGTATGGGTGTACCAGAAATTCATCAAACATGGTCTTTCAATCTTAACTTTGAAGCTTCTTTTTTTTTTTTCTTGCTTGCTTTTAATTTGAAAACTCATGACCAGAAAGCTAAATTTAAATATTATTTTAGTAGAATTTAGCACTCAATTAGAAATTTAAGAACTGAGGGTTAAATAACTTTTGGATTATTCCCTCAACCAGGGAAACTAATAGCATTTGTAAAAAATAGGATTAGGGATTTTTCCCTCTATAACTTCTTAGTAAAGCAAAAGAAATATCTACAGTCAAATTATCCCCGAAAGCCTTAATTTAAGTCAGATCCTAAGAGAGAATTCAAATCCCTTGGGTTTATGCTAAGCCACACAGTGAAGCATCAAACAAATATTCCTTAGTTCATTTTCAAATACTGGCATCACTTTATTTATATGAGTTCACATATGGCCTAACATTAAGAAAACAAAACTCTACTCCTGATTATGAGATAATTTTCATAAAGAATACTGCTCAGAAGGCCATTCTTTCCTAAATACCTACTTGTTAAACTTCTGGCAATCGTTCTATGGATCCAAATTATTTTGAAACACCCAGCTTTTTTATTATGAAATTTTCCCAAGGTGTCACTAGTGAATCTGGGGCAAAATACATTCGTATATAAGTTCAAATATAATGGCAAACCCTGACTGGAAATCCTGTGTTTGCAGCAGGAGTTATATTCAGAGTTGCCATAGCAGCCACCCACATTCTCTCTCACACACACAAAGGGGCGGTGAGGAAAGAGGAGAAAGCAGTTAGCAGAGAACAGAATCTATTGTTGCAAAGACAGAGGTGCCTATCATCGTAATTACAAGCAGGGATCCTAACTCTGTCTGAACAGTATTTAATGATAGAAGATGTCTTAGCACAGGACTGCTCTCTAATCTCCTTATCCTGTACCCTCTGCTTTAAACTGTAGTGGATGGGGAAGGGGTATGTTGGATAACCATGACCAAACAAGAGCTGGCAACATTTAGTGTTCCCCTATTTGAGACACCTTGAAGATCTTCACCACCAGGAAAAGCTATGGTTCAATAGATACGAACAGAGTACTTTACTCTTTCAGTATTTCCAGCTATAAATGGGTGAAATGAGTAGCAAGAGTTGCACACTTTCAAAAATCCATTATACATGATGAATTATTAAACACAAATAATCATGAATAGATGCTAACATTTAGTAACATGTAAAAAAAAAAAAGTTGTCATGAGTGAGTAAAAGCAAGGCCTGAAGCAGAATAAGTGCTCAGTAAATGTCTGCTAAAGTCATTATAATTAATTATTATTTATGAAGTATGTAAGTTTTCATTGTGCTAATGTGCTAAGGTTTACAAAGCATGATTTTCTAAAAGAAATACCTGCAGGTGGTCAGCAGAATCGAGGTCTAAAATATAAAGATTCTGCTACATAAGAGCCAATGCATTGTCCTGTAGGAATGTCATTCAAGGACAATTTAGGATATTAAAACATCTAAGAATTTTATTCTAGTTGCATATTCATCACCACTGACAAAGCCTGGATTCATAGAGAAATCTATCATCTATTAGTACTCAAAGAGGGTGCAGTCTCTGGATTCTGAAAGCACTCTGCAATTTCCCTTCCATCATTGTTTGATCACATATTCATGTGCAGATATATTTAGAGTCCCTATATGGATACAAAAAGTCAACATCAGATTTAGATGGAGGCAATAGATGAAAAACTGCCTCATGCCTCGTGATTCACTCCTTTAAAATCTTCCTTGTAAAACTGGGTGCTGCATATTCCAGCAGAGGAGAAGCCTGCAGTCAAGAAACTTGGTGAATAGGAAAGAATGTGCCTGTAAGCACATTTCATTCAAGGAAGAAAGGCACCTCACAATGTACAGGAGAATGCAAAGCTGATAGGTTGAAGAAACTAGGGAATTCAAAAACATATTTGGGGAGCAGAGTGAACAGGCACGAAAGGAACTGTAACAAATATTTTACATCAGTCAGCAGGAAGTAGCATACAAAATGATGGGGTAAGAATGAATCCCAAGTGCTATACAAATTCCCTTGATAGCATCACTTTTAAAGAGCAGGCAGTGAGGGGCACCATTATCATGGTTCATAGGCTTAAAATTAGGTCTCAGTCCAAGACTTGAGACGCTAAAATGGACCGATTGCCACAAACCTGAGGCTACCCTAAACTGCATGGTGGATTCTAAACCAATCTGGACAAAATGCTATGTTGAAAAAAAAATGAACCACAGCAATCTAAAATGTGTACGCTGTGACCTCAAAATTTATCTTGCACTGGAAATGTTATGCACATTGGTACATTTTTCCCTTTTAAGGTTTTTTTCTACCTAACAATCTTTATTTCCAGCCTTCGAGAGAAATATCACTGGGTAGTGCTAGACTCTCTATGCTTTTAATGGCCGTCTGACATGATTATATTAGAAACACTCCCATCGTCGATGAGCTCCTGGAGTATAAAAATAATTCTGAGCTTTTCCAAGCCATTAGAAATAATCAAATTTGCTTTCAAGCTGGGCCAGAGTTTTTATTTTTATTTCTTTTAACAATTTTTTTCTTGTTCTGTTGAAATCCGAAAGGAGTAGATCTTGGAATAACTGAGGAGAAGGAGCCCCACAGACTTCTGAGCTCTCTGAACTTCCCACCACAGTTTATGGAGAAAGCCATGGAGAACAAGTTTGTAAGTTTGTAGTTCAGCCCTACAGCTGCACAACCAACCGCTGTTGATGGTGGAAAAGCTGAGGACACATGCTGGGGTCAAGAACTCTCTGCCAAGGCTGCCCTTCCCCCATCCCTGCTGTCAGTAACAAGCAACTGTGATCAAGCATCCCTCCTTCAAGGTCTTAGGATGCCAACATTCAGAGCCTGGATCCAACCACCAAAATGATGGCAAATACTCACCAATAAAAGGAAAACATAATATCCAAAGTTATTTTTGTTAGTTTTATGAGGAAATATTAAAATACCAATGCAGATATTATAATGATGTAATTACTAGTAACAAAAGAGCCTCTGAAATAAGAATCCCTTCTCCACTAGCACCAGAGAATCTAAGAGCTTGAGTAGACAGCCAGGAACCCAGGCAGTTCTCTAAATTACACTATTACAACATCGTAGGGATTGCTAAGGAACAAATTTGTTTCCATTGAGTTTTATTTAATAAAAAGATAAGCATATTTACTAACAGAAATTCCTATGGCAATATTTTATTTTATGAAATCAGCTACCCACACATGACCTTAAGAGAGCCAGCTGAGTTAATATTATCACAGAACAACCAGCAATGATTAGAAATAGATTGAGCCAGGCAGTGGTGGCACACGCCTTTAATCCCAGCACTTGGGAGGCAGAGCAAGCAGATTTCTGAGTTCAAAGCCAGCCTGGTCTACAAAGTGAGTTCCAGGACAGCCAGGGTTATATGGAGAAACCCTGTCTCCGAAAAAAAGGAAGGAAGGAAGGAAGGAAGGAAGGAAGGAAGGAAGGAAGGAAGGAAGGAAGGAAGGAAGGAAGGAAGGAAGGAAGGAAGGAAGAAAAAAAAGAAAAGAAAGAGATTGAATGGCCAACAGAAAACCAAAAAAAATTCACACTTAAAGAAGGCAAACACATCCCTAAGAGTATGCGCTGTTGGTCACTGCTTACCGTGAGATACATGGCAGCATAGACACTCAGGGCAGCTTCTTTGGATGGGAATGTTTTCCTTGCTCGCATGATGAGGTCTGGGTTGCCTGTGCATGCTTCCTCCCCACTGATAAACTGTGTGTACTGCTGACATCCAAGCGCTGTGTAGTTTGGCTTACACAAAGCCAGAAAGTGTGGAGCTAGGTTTCCTGTAACCACTTGCCCAGCATTTACAAAGATATCTGTAGCAAACAGTCCAAATGCATAAATTCCTGAGAACGAAAGAAAGACAACAAACAGTATTAGCTTTCTTTTTTCTTAAAAAATAACTTTATTCTATAATTTGCCAATAGGAAAATATTTTAGAAACTGTACCGCATTCCATACATGCATATTCTCAGTTGTTCACATTTTACCTCTCCTCAGTCTCTTCCTTGGCTTTCTGGCATCATTAAGGGTGTTAAATTATTTAACATATTGAGCTGTCTACCACTGGCTACATTTTCATGCATGGCAGGTTTGTAAGACATAAAATAAAGGAAGAAAATATATTCTGAGACTATGTTTGGGTGATGATGGTTGTTAAACGAAGAGACAGATCCCCTGAGAGAAGGTATTTGAACATGTTTTACTAATGTTAGCAATCTCTTTTTCTTTCCCCATTTCTGACATTTATTTTAAATCACACCAACATAAAGTAAGAACAGTTGTGTCTCTTTGATGATGCATCCTAAGCCCATTCACGTGGGTAACACCTCTGCTGGAGGTGCCAGCTAGCAGGAAAATCTAATACCATCAGTTTCCATCTAAATATCATGGAGAAATCTTAAGCGGAATGTTCTTGGAATTAATCTCTACATTGCCTTCAGAAACACATTTGTCAAAGGCACAGAACAGCTACCAAGGGCCCCACTTTATCTTGTATAGATTTGCTTTCTAGTTATCTGCTTTGGAATGAGTTAGGGACCAAGCAGGTAATCAAGGCTCTAATTCTCAACGGTCTTAATAGCATTCATATTTCTTTACTGTGGTTACCTCAAAGTACAAATTTCAATATGCAGACTTTATTCTCCTTTTTAAATAAACTTAGATTTGCTTGGATACCAAAAGCATTTTTTAGCTTGAAGGTCACTGGCCATTCACCCCATGAAAGCTGCAAAGGGCAAATGAATTTCTAGTATTAGATGGGTGGACATCCTTTTCATTTTTAAAATATTATGGAAGAATTTTTATGATCAAAAATTATTTTTCTACCTCAGTAAAATAATTCTTGTCATTAATATCAATGATGTGCATCAAATACAGCATTTAAAGGTATGTTTTGGATGTGTAGCTAACTACTGGTTTCTAATTTGAGGTAGAAAAATCCAAGTGGATTTTTATTTTATCTTTATTTTTTCAAGATTTGTTTATTTATTTTATATTACAGGTATGTGTGTGCCCCTGGGTGTATATTTGTGTAATACATCTGTGCAGGATCCCACAAAGGTCAGAAGACAGCATTTCAGGTGCCCTGGAGGTGGAGTAACTGGTGGTTAAGAGCCACTTGATGTGGGTTTTAGGATTAAAACCCAAGGCCACTGCAAAAGGAGAATGCACTTTTTACTGCTGAGCCATTTCTCCATCTCCAAGGACTTTTAAGCATAGGGCAATATAAATTTTCCCAAAGAGTTTGCCTATTGAAAAGTCATATTAATTTTATTATAAAAGTGAGATGTTCTTCTTTCTAGTTATGTATTTCAGAACTGTTTATTTTTCTAAGCCTTCCGTGACTGGCTGTTGTACTGGGAAATCATCAAGAAAGTTGCAAAGGATCACCTAGTGATCCAGTATTAAATATTTTTTTTAATTTTCAAACTATTATGTAAGCTTCCTTTGTTCACAGAAACCTACACATAACAAAACTCTGACTATCCAAATGTCAAGGTGATAGAAACATTGATTTTTTTTTTCTCCTTTATGTTTTGGAAGAAAACAGCAAGCATCTCTTTTTTAACTTCTTAGCAGCGGCTAAAAATCATACCAAAGATAGTTCATAGAAGCAGAAAATTAGGAGAGGCAGAGAATTGGGAGTAACCTGATGCCAGTGAGATGTTAATGCACATAAGTGCACATATTTTTGTCCTTTGGGAATATTGAAGAAAGCACTGGATCTGAAACACCGATACTCCTTGAAATGTAGGCTAAGATGTACTCATTTTCTTAAGTAAACTGTTCTTTTTATCTAGTGTAATAGGTCTCCTTGTTTAAAATAGAAATACTTGAGAAGAATATAGAAATGTCTCTTGATACTTGAAAAGTTTCCAAATGTGTCTTAGAACTGAAATGTCGGTGTCTCAGGTCCAAGCCAGTATTACTGTTGCTGGCTCAGATACTTTTCAGAATGGGATCCTGTCAGCATGGCCACTCTTTTGACCCAAAAAACAAAGTCCCTATGCAAAGTGCAATGTTTGATGCAGTGTTGCTTCAATTACAACTTTCATTGTATTAATAGCAGATGAGAACTCTCAGGTCACCATGAAGGAGCAAAGACGAAAAGAAATTTATATTATTAAGAAGAAACATGGCAAGTGAGAGGCACACTTCCCATTAGCACACATGTTCTTATGTCCTTTACAAATAGGCATGCAAATGCAGAGGCTGTTTTACTTCAACAACCCAACCAAATTTACTTAATAATACTTAGGAACATACTCATTTCAAGTAGTTTTAGTTTTGCAAATGTTACTGCTTGCTACTTCTTTTGTTATTAAATGGTTCACATGCAAAGAGAGTCAGTATTACATTAATATACAAAAGTAAATAATTTTAAGGCATATATATATATATATATATATATATATATATATATATATATATACATATATGTGTGTGTGTCCTTCAAAAGATACCTGGAGGCTTTGGAGATACTTCACTTGAAAAGTTCAGCCTTCCATCCATGTAAAGACCGTCAGTCTTCAGAGAGACCTACAGTCCCAAATCTTCTAATGTAATAGAAGCTAGTATCTAGTTGTAGTAGCTGTAGAATAGTATCCACTGTTTGTTGTCTCCAAAGTTTCTCTCTTGAGCCACAGAACAGGAGACACAGACTGAAAAGCTGCAGTCTCCTGAAGGCATCTCCCAATGTTTATCAAAGTTCATCTAATTCATGATAAACTTTGTTGTCCCATAAAATTGGATTATCTAGATTTCTGTTGAATTGCAAAGATGCTTAGTAATTTGTCATTCTGTTAGGTGCTAAACTTTTAAAGCATGAAAGAAAGTATAGGTGTCTCTTGTTCTATAACAAAACTCTCAATGAACCTCATTTTTTGTGGAAACCAACTCAGAACCAGTCAAAGGAGTATGGTGTATTGAGCATCATATTCATGCTTTTTCCAAATTGTTAATCTTGAATGAGCTGCTCAGGTAACTCTTCCTCCTCATGCATTCATTCTGAAACTCCATTAATGTATGTGTTTTTAGTTTTCATTACATATACTTCAGTTTCTTAAAAAATAATATTCGTGAGTTTTATTCTTTCTTAATTTTTAATTTCTGAATGTGGAAATTACATCTAGGCTCATCTTGAAAGTTGTCTCATATATGATTATTGTTATGGTGAAGAACAAAATGAAGTCAATGGATACATACCAAGAAATCGGACGGTTCGGCGTACCAGTGGGTTTATATAGCAACAATCTCCGGTTAAAATAGTTTTTTCCTGGTTTTCAAAATCTCTTGTGGCTAATTGCAGGCAAAACACTGCAGTTTCTCCAACTATTATCTTGCAAAGAAATAAGAGATTAAAGAATGTTAGAGTTTCACTAGTATGAACATTAATTTTATTTAAAAGGTGGTAACTATCTCTATATAAACACGATGCATGTTTGCTAAAAAGACCCTTCAAGCTTAATTTTTCAGCATACATAAATTATATTTCTCTCAAATTTAGGAAGTATTAAAAAAAATCTAGAGCTGAGACGAAAGGAAGGACTATCCAGAGACTGCCCCACCCGGGGAACCATTCCATAAACATCCACCAAACCCAGACACTACTGCATATGCCAACAAGATTTTGCTGAAAGGACCCTGATATAGCTGTCTCTTGTGAGGCTATGCCAATGCCTGGCAAATACAGAACTGAATTCTCACAGTCATCTATTGGATGGAACACAGGGCTCCCAATGGAGGAGCTAGATAAAGTATCCAAGGAGCTAAAGGGGTCTGCAACCCTATAGGTGGAACAACAATATGAACTAACCAGTACCCCCCAGAGCTCATGTCTCTAGCTGCATATGTATCAGAAGATGACCTAGTCGGCCATCATTGAGAGGAGAGGCCCTTGGTCTTGGGAAGATTATATCCCCCAGTACAGGGGAATGCCAGGGCCAGTAAGTGGGAGTGAGTGGATTGGGGAGCAGAGTGGGAGAAGGGTATAGGCAACTTTCAGAATAGCATTTGAAATGTAAATGAAGAAAATATTTAATAAAAAATGAAAACAAAGCCAAAGCAAAAAAAAGAATCCTAACAACAGCAGCAACAACAATAAAACCCACAAAAGTTTCCAAATAAACATTTCCAAATGACTTTCTCTAGTCTGTGAGGACACTTGGCTCTAAGGAAAAGATTGCACACAGTTCTGACAACTTGTCAGACCACTAGGCAGTAAAGACTGGGGCTCAGAAATTGATGATGTGTAAGACCACACCATGATGATAGATGACTGCTGAGTTGTATGTATCTGCTGTTCTCTATTTAAACACAAACTTCTGGGCTAGAGGGATGGCTCAGTAGATAAGAACATTTACTACTCTTCCAGAGAACCTGATTTTGGTTCTTAGCACCCACATTGGGTGGATAACAACTGCCTGTAATGTAACACCAGCTTAGGGAATCTATTGGTCCCCATGGGTAGTACATACATGAAGTTCTCTCTCTCTCTCTCTCTCTCTCTCTCTCTCTCTCTCTCTCTCTCTCTCTCTCTCTCTCTCTCTCTCTCTCTCTCTCTCTCTCCAACACACACACAAATAAATCTTAAAAAATTAAAAAAAAATAAGAAATCTTGAGTTCATGACTTTGGGTTCCCAAAGATGGATAATGAATGTCAGTGGATCTCTTTCTTCCTGTCTCTTCCAAATATGGCCACATTGAGTAAGTCTTTTTCTGTTTTGGACAACTATTTCTCTGTATAATTGGTCTATTGAGAATGGGTGGCCAAGTCCAGGTTAGGGCTTTGATCCTAAAAACTCCAGGAATACCTTTGTCTCAGGAATTCTACTACAGTAATGGAAAGCTAAAACACCAAAAGATGTTTTGAAGACCCTATAAAAATTAATGTCTATGATAATAAGATATTTAAAATAGAAAATGAAAGGCAGGAAAGGGGGATGACAGAAGGTTAGATGTTTGATCTACCTCACATCAGTATCAAAAACACCTTGTGTACCTTTTTTATATTCCAGTTTCCTTTTGTTGTATTCTTTTTCTTATACAAGACAGTAAAAGTTCAAGGTTAATCCAGAACAAACTGAGATGAGATGTGTTTTAAGTCTAGTCTTCTCTGTCTGGTGAGGCTGGGTTGAATTTCAAAGGATTACAACTTCCAACTTCTTTCTGTATTTTAACTTTGCTTTGGTGAAGTAGAATCGCTGTGTGATACAATAGTTCATCTGGCCAAAGGAGACACGGAACTATTTTCACAGGTATATCTGCTGTCAAAAGGGCCTTAGGAGAAGTTAAACATACAAACTGTGTGCTTGATATTTCCTAGTCTCTCTCTCTGAATCAGTCTCTCATAGTCTGTCTTATTGGATGCCTCTCAAAAGAAAGAACTACTGTGACACTTTCTGGGAACAATATTAATTTGCACTGTTTTGCCACAAACATATCCTATACCCTAATAACGTACCATCTACTTCACCTTGTCATGTCTCAGGTCATCCCCACGATTGCTGTATCCTTTCTCTTTGCCAGAGCAGTTGCCACTGAGCCCACACTTCCAGGCTGATCTTGCCTCATTTGACCTTGTACCGCTCTCTTAGGCTGTGAACACACAGACTCCTTCTAATACTGTGGATAGCCTACAATGCTTACTGAATACGTGACTGAACCTCATGACCAGTACATCGCAAATTCAGATTTAAACCAGTACTTCAGTAAATCAGAATGTCATGGCCTATGTTTTGCCTTTCACTTACAAATACCAACTTCTTCCTTGTTGCTGTGGGGAAGCTCTAATATTCTGCTTCCTATAACCAGATTTAGGTAAATCTTAGTTACTAACATTCTTCCAGACTAAGAGCTGCTTTCTTTGTGCCACTGGTTCTAGGGTACTTTTTCTTTCTTTCTTTTTTAAGAATATATACATATACATATACATATACATATTCTTATTCTATATATAGCTGTCTTCAGACACACCAGAAGAGGGCATCAGAACTTATTACAGATGGTTGTGAGCCACCATGTGGTTGCTGGGATTAGAATTTGGGACCTCTGGAAGAGCAGTCAGGGCTCTTAACTACTAAGCCATCTCTCTAGCCCTAGGGTTACTTTTTCAAGTCACTTCCTAACATGGTCCTCTGGCTTGTTGGCACTTCAGCCTGTTTCACATTGAGTTCCCTATTCGTGCATTGGAGAAATTGCTCAATGTCATTTGTCTGCTGAGATAAGAAATTCAAAGTCAAAGCAGATTAAGCATCCAGAAATAGTTCTCAGTATGGAGGGATATCTCAAAACCTAATTGGGGAATGGGTAGAGATTAGGTAAAAGCACGCAATGTCATTTTTCTTCTTTCCATGGAGGTACATCATCTTATATCCTGGCTGCTCTATGAATACCTACCTTGTTATCATCTTTCTGAAACCCAGACCTGGATTCCTTGGTTGCTCTTACAATTTATAAGAACCTTATCTTGAACTTGAGAGATAAGTTACAAGAAGCAGCCCAAATAACAAATTAAGGGACCAGAGAAATGACTGAATAGTTAAGGACATACATTGCTCTTTCAGTAGATTCAAATTCAGTTCCCATCATTCATGTTAGGTAGCTCACAACAATCTCGATCTGAAGGCTCTGACATCCTTTTCTGACTTCTGTGTCCTCTGCACTCATGTTCTCAAGCATACCTACCCAGAACTGTAATCAGATATGACTACATTTAGGCTGTAGTTAGATAAGCAATCTTCTCTGTTATAGTGATACATTGATGATCAAAAAAGAGATTAGGATATCATTTGATGGTCTCAAGCAAAATAATTGAGAGTTGTAAAGGACGTCATATACTGAGCTTTTTTTTTTTTTTTTTTTTTTGCATGATTTAGAAAATATGTGCTAGTAGGACATTCTGGGAATGGTGTCATGAGTCTCTGACTTCATCTGTGATGACTTGTGGATAAATGACCCAGCTGTTCTGGGCTCACCTCTCTACTGATTCCACTCTTTCTGTATACCTCATAGCCAATTATAGAGGAATTCTAATCCAGGAACATGACTGCTTCGGCAAGGGATTACATCTGTAGATATGATCCAGCTTGAATGTAGCCATGCCACACACCTTTAATTCTTCTGGTTGGAATACATACCTTTAATCTCTCTGGCTGGAATACAGTCTTGCCTTTAGTATATACCTTTAATCCCAAACAATGCTGTCTAATTGAGTGGCAGACAAAGTGATAAATCAGAGAAAGATTTGAGAAAATAAGTCAGGGATAGGATAGTCCCAATTCTCGTGAGGCAGACAAGAAAGAGAGGCTACTTCCAAAGCAATAAGGGAGAAAGAATTCAATGCAATTCAATTCAATGCAGTTTACTTTTGAGCAGTTGTTTGAGCAGAAAAGAAAGTGTTAGGAATGAGGAGGATGTCTTTCTCATGGGAGCTTTCAACTTGACTTCATCAAAGGCTATGGAAGAGAGCTGGTCATGGAGGCAGAGACACAGACATCAGTGGTAAATGATAGCTACTATCATAGTCAGTAGTACCAATAATAGTCAGTAGTAATAATAATAATAAAGATGCCGGGTGTGGTGGCGCATGCCTTTAATCCCAGCACTCAGGAGGCAGAGGCAGGCTGATTTCTGAGTTCAAGGCCAGCCTTGTCTACAAAGTGAGTTCCAGGACAGCCAGGGCTATACAGAGAAACCATGTCTCAAAAAACAAACAAACAAACAAACAAAAATAAAGGTCTTCATGTCGATAGCATTGGCTTCAGTCAGATGATGTTAATAATAACCTATAGTCTTATCTACAACAGATAAGACTGTTGAAACTAGTTCAAATTACAACTTGGTGAAAGTAGGACCATTTCAATTGAGACTTTCCTCCAATTTTGTTCTCTTCTCTGACTGATTTAAGGTCAGGATATATTGATTCTAATGCTCCCATTTTGTTTTTATCTTGAGCTTGAATTCAAAGCTCTGGTTAGTAAATTACAGACCCAAAGTCTATATATCCCAGTATTTTAGTTTGGTTCTCCTGCCTTTCCTCTCAGGAGCCTTCTTCATTTAAATTTCTTTACCCTAAGGGGTTCATAACCTCTGTTCCCTTAAGAAATCCTAAGCACTTATGTCTCCTCTGAACTCTGGATGCAGGACTTCCATCAAAGTGTAATAGCTTACAAAGCTGAGGTCTGCTTGCTGTACTCTCACATTCACAGTGGATCCATGGGTCTCCCTCTGAGCCTTCTGATCTTCCATGTGATCTCTGTGGGCCCACTAACATCCACTGGTAAACTCAAGCTAAAGGTCTTCCCTATCACAGCAGCTTCTCTGTTTCTCTCCACCAGTGGCTTTTCATTATATTATTTTAATTAACAAAAATATGCATATTAATGATGTCAAATATACACACATTGTGGACTGACAGAAAATTGATGTATTAGTACATCTTTGTACTTCTTTGTGGTAAGAACATTAAGATCTACTTCCTTAGCAAATTTGGAGGTATATTTATAATATTATTATCATCATCATCTTTATTTACTAAAGTTATCATATTGTCTAAGAGATAATATTTTTTAAGGAAGATATTCTTCTTCCTAACCAAACAGCTATCAGTTTCAAATCCTGATTAAATTATACCTTAATTCTATTTCAAATCTATCTATTCTCTATTCCTACTTTAAAATCTATTACCCTATCATTTCTTTCCTGCATTATAGTATATTTGAGCCTCACTTCTGCTTTTCAAACTGTCTACTACCAGATTGCTCTATTAAAGGCAAATTTCATGCAATCCAAATGCCCTGCTTACAATTTCAGTGTGAACTCACAGCCTATAGAGTAACAGCAGGTTATAGCAGGTTATAGGAAGTCTTTTACTGCTGAACTCAAACCAAACAATCTCAGCTTCTGTAGTTCTTACAAAGCCTTGGGACATGCTATGCTATAGTCATGACCAAACAATTTTATTCCACAAGAAACCAGCTATTTCCATGCTTCTATGCTTTTATGCACAGCTTTATATGGCCTGCTGTGCGGGGCTTAGAGACATGATTTAAATATCACTTGCTATGTTGCAAATTAATTCTCTGCCTACTGTAGTCTATCCTTTCTGTGTTTTAGTGGTACTTTGTGCATTTATTATGGTGATTCTGTATGGCTTTTATAACTGTCAGTGACATCTGTCTCCTGCACTCAGTTGACAGCTTCTCAGAGGCAGGGATTGTACAGTGTTTATGCTTCCAGTTTTACAGCTCAGTGACTGACAGCAAATGTGCATACCATATGGATGAATGAAATCCAGCTCATTCTACTCACTAATAGACAAGGAAACTATTCAGAGAGAAATAGAGGAATCAAATAGGCCTGAGTCACAGGGTTACTGGTCTAACCCAGATCTGAGTCCAAGTTCAAAGGCATTTTATTTCAGCTTCTGACTAGGAACAAACCTTCAAGCTCTGAACATTTCAGGGTGAACCCTTGCCTTGGAAAATAGGTTGTTTCTTGGAGTTTCACCACATTTTTAGCACACATACAGTCTTAAAGAGATGTTGGGCACATAGCATCTCCTTAGGACTCATAACTCTGTAGATAGCTTCAAGTTATGAATACAGAAAGACTTTCCTGATCTCATTCAGATATATTCCAGTTCTCTAATACAAACTCAAGGAGCATTCAACCACCCTTCCCAACTCCATTATTGCTTCTGTAGATTCTCTTTTCAAGGAAATCACTTCATTTCTTCCATATGGCTCTTATGAGAACATGAGAACCTATGGTTTTGAGCATCATCTTACCTTTATTAAGGGGTCCTTGATTCTGGTATTATTGGCTGCATTTCTCATTAGATGTACAAAACAAAAACCCTTGGGCAAAGGGCATAACTGGATTGATTTTCCAGGCATTTGGAGAGATGGAAACACAACAATATATAGGTACAAGAGCCAGATGTATGCATGGTAGAAACATCATTACCAGACCCTTCCTTGTAACCTGTGTTTTCTGTTATGAATTAACAAATAAAAGCTGGTTCCAAAGCCAGTTGAGATAGTGAAGAAGGATCTCAAAGATCAACTCAAGAGCATGTCCCCTCCTGCTTGCCATAGGCAGCAGCTATTCACAAGAGTGAAAAAGGAACAAAAGTGCTAGAGGGACAGTTATGACTCTTATGCAAAGCATCAGCCAGTTTGCCACAGGTCAGCCTCTCATGGGCACTTTCAATGAACCTCAGCACAAGCTATCCATTCACTGGGTCTAGAAAGGAAGGAGAGAAAAGTAAGGTCTAGCTGAGGACTCAAGTTTGCTGGCACAGCAAGCACAGGCCCATCCCACATCTTGTTTTTCAATTCTCTTCCTCTGGGCTGTTTCTCATCTCTCTTCTATCAACAGAGACAACTCCTCCCCGGTACACTCCTCTGGAGGATATTCTCACACAACCTCTTTGGAAGACATATGACACTTCACTGTCCTTGTTACTCCAGTGGGGGATGTGGTGGGAGGCTCATCGATGGCTTAGGAGGTATATTATGAAGGGCTAAGTATTGTATTTATCTACCCATAGATAGTTCCAGGCAAACATATTGTTCTTTGAGAGAGGGTCCTCTCTCCATTGAAACTGATGGTGCTCTAAGGGTCAAGAGTATTCTCCTTAGCCCTGCCTGGTGGACAGCAGCCCTGCATTTTATGTACAGATCTTCCCAAACTACAATTACTCCACATTGCACACAGCTTCCTACCAGCTCACCATCTTTTGCATTATTGAGCATTATGGAGAACTCAAATGACCCCATGTCTATCAAGCTGGATCTACAATATATATTGTACCTTTCTAATGATGCATCTACATCTCCATGCATTCTCTGAGAACCAATATGCTATCTTATCCTTTCTTATCAATTACTCATTTGTCAGTGAGTAAAAAGCCATGCCTGGCTGGCAAATGGTAACTTTAGCAATACATTTATGAATCGTACATCTCCATACAATGTTATAGAAATGTCTTCAATGTGAGCACAATGCTTAGCTCTTATGCCTTAACACCAATAAGCCTACTCTTGGTTATCATTACTCCTTCATGGCAAAATAATGAAGTAATCCTTTCAAAATAGATGCAATTATGATAGATTTTCCCCAGTGTCAGAGTTCAAATAACTTCATGTTTTCATTCGTAAAGCATCCAATCATAAAGTATCCTCATAGATAATCATTCATTGCTGATTTGACACTAGAAACCATTCCTGGTGTATTACAGTAGTAGAAGTGATGGAGTCTGTGTGATAGTATTTGTCAAGTCTGACTTATTTCAGACATGAATAAAAAAATATCTGAAAAGCATCAGTAATCTGGGGAAGTATAGTCATGGCAAACACTTAAAAAATTTAAATGTTTCTCTTTAGATCATCATACTCAGTCTAGTCAAGGAAGTTATAAGCTCAACTGAGGCAATGTGTTGCCAGAGATAGTGTTTCATGAGCTATGTGTCCTGATGTAGACCAACCACATTTTGCATTTCTCCATTACTGATGACGATGTAGTGGCTGCCATCTCTGAACATAATTTCCTAGGATAAGCTACAAGACTGATATGTAGGTGAACGCACTGAACTGAGGAAATGAAATATAATTGGTGCTACAATAGGAATACAACCTCTCCCAGCATTGACAAAATACTGTAATATCTTCACAAGTTGAGCTCTAAAAACTTATGTTTACACTTTCTTTGTACATTAGTTCATTCAATTATTTTAATTGGCAAAAATTATATTCATTTGTTATATACAAGATGATACTTCAAAATACATGCACTTTGTTGGATAACACTGAATAACCCACATACTCCCTCACATGCTACATATCTTCATTCATCCTATGAAGTTGTTGCGGGAGTGTCTACTAATCTGAGCAATATTCCCTGCACACTTGCATTAAGTAGATTTTCACAGGATCAAAGTTGGAATATGTATCCATATGGATCAAAAAATATAAAAATCTAGGAGTGATTCAACATGTTCTCTTTTCTGAGGTGCTGAAACAGATCTTGGGGACCAGTGGTTATGGAATCAAAAATCCTTCAGTCACAGGACTATACTAGGGTCTGAGCAAGTTGCAGGCACAGAGTCTCTAGCAGCTAACAGTAACTGTCTAAAATTTTAAAATTAAAAAAATAATATTGGTTTCCCATGTATGCATGGCTTCCTTCTATTTCTGTAATTTTTTAAAAAAAGATTACAACAATGATATAAAATGTCCTTTTATAAAATTTGTTTGTGGGGCTGCGTTGTATCTTAGCATGTATAAGGTCCAGAGTTTGATCTTTGAGGGTTTCAAAAGCTCAAGTCAGGCCCAGTGCCATGCTTTCTTCCTGCTGCCTGCCAATCCTTATGAAGAACTCTCAACTGCTCTCCAGCACTATGTTGGCCTGCATGCTCTAATACTTGCCACCATGATGAGAGATTACAATGGTCTAAACCTCAGAACTGTACACCAGTCCTTCCTAGACACTTTCCTTTATAAGAGCTGTGGTGGTCACAGTGTCTCCTCACAGTAACAACCATAAGTACCACTGGGTGACTTGCTGTCTTGATGGGTGTTCTGAGAGCAGCTGAGTACACACTGAAAGCTCATCTCTGTGCCATTTATCTGGGCCTAACTGCTCTATAAATAGTTAATCCACAAAGCAGCACTGCCCCCCTCCACTGCCAAGTGGATGCTGTTATTTGCACTCAATACAGACGATGTAGAGAAAGGCCACACAGATAAAGCAATTTCTGTAATACCAACAGTAGTCAGGATTGTGGATGGACATAAAGTAACAAGCTCCCTAGAGCCTGGGGAAAGGGCACATTTTAGTAACTGTTGGAACAAAAGCCAGTGGAGAAGATATGAGGCCAAGAATTGTACTCATTCCCTTGGGTCATGCTTTGCAGCCTTTAGGTGACCCAAGTTTTAGCAAGGTCTAAAAACACTGGAAGCTGTCACCAATCCACTGGGTACCATAAGTTTGTCAGCTCATTCCTTACTTGTAAAAGGAAAGGCTCCGGCTCATTTTGACAGCTCAGTGGGCAGTAGTATTCAAGAGGATGCCTGGGTTAGCAGCAGCAGCAGGCATAGTGCCCGGGTACTTTTCTGACAGGGAAACTATGGGGTTTGCGTCTAGCCATCAGTATTCTCACAGGCACCCTAGAGAGTTCAAGTTCTTTGAAACTCCAGTCATAGTTTTTAAAACTTGTGACAGATATTTTAAAGGGAATTTTAGGTATTTAGATTAAACAAATAATGATTATGTCTTTGTGTTGCAC
The DNA here is from genome assembly GCF_978045245.1 of Mus caroli. Taxonomy (NCBI): domain Eukaryota; kingdom Metazoa; phylum Chordata; class Mammalia; order Rodentia; family Muridae; genus Mus; species Mus caroli. Next base: position 42,574,053 of record NW_028227258.1, read on the forward strand.
CAAATATTTCCAAATATTGTAATTGAAGATGGATTTATACAAAGAATTTAAGTGAGTGCTAAAATGAAAAGAAATTCAACACTCACACTTCTTGGATTTGTGCATGTGTGTGTGTGTGTTTGTGTGTGTGTGTGTGTGTGTGTGTGTGTGTGTGTGTGTGTAAGCCAGAAACTAGCCCTATGTGCCATTCTTTAGTTACTCTCACTGGTTTGGTTCTTGTCTAGGCTGGGTAGATGGTAAGCTCAGGGAGCCTTCTGGTGCTGGGATAACAGAAGTGCCCCAGTTGTCATTAAAGGTTAGTGGGAAAGGTCTGTCCAACTCACATCTGTGATAACAGTGCTTAAAGTAAGGGAGTAATGGAGTAAGAGATCCTGAAACACTTGACAGGATAATTGCGTACTCTGATTATGTGGGATAATATAGAAATGTTTGCACTAATCTTCTTTCAGTCTCTATGAGGGACAAAGTTCATAATATATATAATATATATATATGCATAACAATACACCATGGGTAATGAAGTTCAGCACATTCAGGGGCTAGGGAGATAGCTACAAGAGTCAAGTATTTTCTACTCACACAAGAAGCCCTGACCAGATCCCCCCAATCCACATAAAAGGCTAGAGTGTCTCTGAGCATCTGTAACCCCAGCACAGATGAATGGAGACAGGTGGATCCTTGAAGCTGGTAGACCAGCCAGTGTCTTATAAAGCTATGACTTCAAACTTGCTATGTACTCAAGGATCAGCTTGAAATTTGGATCCTCCTGAATCTGATCCTAAGTGCGAGAATTACAATCATGTGCCACCAAGTCTTGTTTATGCTGTGCTAGGGATCACCTCCAAGTCTTCTTGTGTAAGAGTCAAGCACTCTACACCCAGGCTACATTTCTAAGCCTGGAAACAATCTCTTAAAAAGAGTTCTCAACACATCTACCATCAGCATACTGGGAAACAATGTTTTAGAAAAGGATGAAGGGTTAACAGAGAAGCAAATAAATATTTCTCTTAAAGTTGAGATATGGTATAAAAGCCAACAAACTTTAAAATTTGAATGCAATAGAAAGTAACCAGTGGGGAACACTTGAATTTTCCTTTGTTTTCAGATCAACAACTTACAAAGAGCCACTGATTATATATATATATATATAAATATATATATATATATATATATATATATATATATATATATATATATATATATTACAAAAAAGATACACTTCTCCCCCATTGGAGTATGAGCTGTCTGCTGACAGCTGTGTTGGAGAAGAATTGCCGCAGACCTAACATGGAGGTCCTTCCTCACTCTCTGGTAGCAGCCAAGCAGTCCTTCCTTTATGTGCTGTTACTGTGCAATTTAGTTTCCTTTCTTTTCTCTTTTTCTGTAATAAAGCATCAATTTCTATTGTATGCTGGGATTGGAAGTTTGTCTTCTTGTGTCCACAGCTAAATTAAAAAACTATGTATTCCATAGCCTCAACTATAATCCTCTGAACAGAAGAACTGCCCTTTTAAAGTACAGTAGCTTTTGAGCTTGTAGGTTTGACTGAGAAACTAGAAGTGATATTCCTTGCAATTGGCTCCCTCATGGCCATTTTCTTTCTTTTTTTGGCTTTCATCTCTTTCCATCTTTAAACTGACTGCCAGAAAAATGTCCTTGAGGCCACCAACTTTTGCTGAAAAATAAAATAAAGACTAGACATTTGAAACATTTTTATTTGTAACATGCTCTTATGGGGTACTAAATGATGATTGCATAGGAAATCTTTATACTGCATTGAGCTATTGATCTTAAGTGAGGATGCACAGAGAAAGGCATGATTGAAACCCAAAAATAAATGAATGAGACAAATCTTGGAACATGAACTCATTTTGCAGCCTGGTCTCATTTGCAATTGGTATAAGGAAAACATTCCCGAATAGTGCTCATGGTGTATTAGGAAGTGGTATAATTACAATTCAAATGTGAAACCCTAACAGCCCTCAAACAATCAAATGCTCAGGCAAGCCAGTTTAAAGGCTTTCATTATATAATGGTAAATATATTAAAAAATTTTGGTCAAAATACTTTTCATTTCAGCTTATGATATATACATTCATCTATAAGATTGCATATATATTATATAATTATATAAATTATATATACAATTATATAAATTATATATACACATTTATTCCATAAATTCATGGTAATACACACACACATATATAATTTTTCATTATCATTTTCAAAAGTAATATAGCAATTACTCTGAACAAACATATATATGCTATTCTAACATCTAACTGTCAACATGAGTTGGTCATCCCCAAAATCCTATGAGACCTTACTTCATTTTACAGGAACTGAAGTATGAAGAGTTCCAAGGCCTCAGAGGAAGGAAAAATGGCAGGCCTGAGAATCAAATGCATGTAGTTTGGCTCTGGTTTTAACTATACTTTTCATGTGGATTATGATAGAAATGGCTTCAAAGCATTTGTTAATATACAAGTTGACCTTATTTATTGCTCACTGCCAAACTTGTCATTATGATATTTCAATGTTTTGTTTTATCTAGAAAAGTTAAATATTTAAACATCTGAACTTGTAGATACATTTTCCTCCAGTTTTGTATTTTTGCATAAATCACAAGCATGGGGACATGCTCATTTTAAAAATCTGAATAAATGCAGTCAAATATGTTCTGATAATTACATTTATTCAAACAAAAAGAAGACAGAACTTCTATTGCCTGGCAAAATGCATAAGAGCTAGTAATAGCAGTTTCTACAATCTATTTTTAGACTACTGCATCATCCTTTGAGAATCAACCTGCTATTCTGAAACACCTTTTGAAATGTGTTAAGTTTCAAACCTGGGACAAACTACTAAACATATCAAGGTGGACCTGTCTTCCAGATTCTCTGAGCATCCCTCAGTGCCTACCTGCTGCAGGATTTGTTTGTCATACCCCAACCCCTACCCTGAACATGAACTTTCCAGCCCAGAGACTGAGCTACCCTACCTAGAGGTATTCTCTATATAATCTAGACATTTTGGTAACACTTTATTTCCCTCCTCACATGGCCCAGCTTAGGCTGATCATTGTCACTCTAGACTCCCATAAATGTGTCTGTCTATGCTCTCCCACATCTCTACAATAAACTTTCTCTTTCACAATATCTGGAACGTTCATGTCCTTTGCTTTCCTTCAGAAAGCAGTTTGAGGAAGGGGAATGAAGTAACATTTTAGGAGAGAGGGGGAAATCTAATAAGGCCCCACCCTTAGATGAAGAGCTATAGGAAATCAATGAGTGATGAGAAAGAATCAATCTTCTCCATGTATGAGTCCACAAATAGTTTATCCAACCCTAAATGGTTAGCTTGAAATGCATATACATAATAGGATCAACATTAAATTGACTTAGTAGGTGATATTATATATATGTGTGTGTATGTGTGTGTGTGTGTTTACATATGTGACAATAATAATTAAGAAGAGATTATTAAACTGAGAAGATATCAGTAGGAAACATGAGTAGTTGAGCAGGAAGAAGATGGTGTAAATATAATAGATGTATATAAAAACCTCAAAAACTAAATGGAAAAGGAGAGAGAGAGAGTGTGTAAATTAACACTATTTCTCAAAATTATACTGATTAAATGTTTTCTTATACATGTTCTACAGCATAGGAGCAGCCTATAGAACAGATATGAAGAGCTTTTATTTAACTCTTGATGAAAAATGCATGAATTTGAAGTAAACTGCCTCTTAAAATTTTTTATGAAATTTGTAAACTATTTCTCCACTTCTTCATTCTTCAGGGTTCTGATTCACATATCCAGTATTTGAACATTCATGGGAAAAAGATACTAAGGAATCAGAATTACTGCTTTTTCGGTAAGAAATCAATCTATCCAGCTCAATCCTTCCAAGTCTTCAGAACACTTGAACATAAATAATGTTAGAGTCTGCTTGGCTGGCAAGTCCTATTGCCAGCTGTCAAAATATTTATAGTCCTGATATCTTAACTCTTAGCCAGAATGTTGCTGAGAACATAAAATTGCATATCCAGGCCCTCTGGCTCCATTGTCCATAACTGTTCATCAATGCCCAAAGATGGCTGTAGAAGCAAATTCCTTTGACTCTACTTTCTGCTTACTTTAGAATATTTTATTCCGAGTGTGACTAATTCTAGTCTCTTCTCATGATGACACAGAGTGCTAAGTCTCTAACACTCAATCCTGCTTCCTGTGACAGTACAACAGAAGGCTCCCCTGGCCCCTATCTGCAGACCATGACACTCACTCTTGTGCCAGAGCCAACAACTGTCCTCATTTCTCTGCTTTCACCTTTGAGCTGAACTTGAGGGGTCTTGCATAGTGTTGAGCCTGAACCTACATATTAGAGTGTTCCTCCTACACTTGAGAACACTCCCACTTGGTAAGATTTCCTGAGAGCTACAGAACATTTCAAAAATTACAGTTTTCTGACCCCATGCTTATCCCATTTTACAGTTGACAGACATGGAAAATCTGTGGTTCAATACCAAAAGATAGTTATTACAGAAACTTGAAATCATGCAAACACTTGAGTCCTAGGACTAAAATACTTGGCAAAGTTGTCTCTCAAAAATCACTGGGAAAGATTCCATGTAATGAGCAATTGTGAGTGTAGATTGTTGGCCAGCAATTTTAGATGGATATTAAAATCTCAAGCAAGTTTTCTTTCAAAAATCTTAATTTTAATTTCTCTTTATTAGCTTAAAATTATCTTAAAGTGCTGCTACAATGAACCTATTTGCAATATTGAACATTCATTAGAAAAGTTTATTTAGCATACATTTTAATAATTCATGATACCATTAGCATACTGAGGTAAATTAATTTTTTAAAAAAAATCTTGGTTAGTGAAACTAAAGCTCTGCTTAATAATCATGCATACAATGCAAAGTTACTTCTAGCTGATATTATTATTTTCATAAGGAATGTTGTTTCTCCCTCTTCTTCTATCCCTCTCAGGAAGAAATTAGGACTACTTTCAGCCCCAAAGTATAAATAAATTGTCAATCCCAATGGCCTTGTGTACTCAACTAACAGTGTCTAAGACTTGATCTATGAAAAAAATCTGGGTCAATGAGGCAAAAGGTGTCTACTAGAGGTGGATGCTTCTAAATCAAGTCTTCTTGCTTTTAAAAAGCCCTGAGTCTAGGAACTGTTAATTTCACTGGATATTATCATATTTAGGTTTGGTTTCTAGAGTAATCAATTGTTTGATCATGAAGAAAACCATTCACCATTGAGAAGACACATATTATAGGACAGGATTAAGGGATAGGGCACCTGGGCCACTGCTCTAATAGTCAACCACATTTAATGTCATCATGGAGACACACTGACTCAACTCTATGTGACTTGATACAGCTTCTTTGCTCTGTACTTGGTGAACATAGCATTTTCTAATGTTGAAATAAGCCAATTTAATTGATACACAGAATATAGATCTAAATTCATAAAATACCATAAAGATAAGTTTTAATATAGATTTATATATAAATATTTGTTCATAAATACAGATAACTCCATTACTGTTTTGGTAGATGTGGAGATTAAAAGCAAGAAAAGACTGCATTAAATTAGTGATAGGAGTGTGAGGAAAGGGGGGGAATTATTATGAAGGTCAATATTTTCTCATGGCCTGACTTGAAAGAATCAAGCTATGTTTACAAGAGTAGCTGAAGTGCAGTGGAGACTGGGTCCTGTACAGCAGTGTCCTCTGAGCAATCCTGCTGCCATCTTCACCAGATGAACTGTGCCTGCTCACAAGAGTTAGTCAGGAGAAGACCTGTGGGCTGTTGACAGCCACTCAAAAAAAGAATCACATGAGGAGAGTTATTTATGTTGCACCTGATATTCTGGACACTTAACTGCCATTTCTGTTACTTTGACCAAACTACATAGGGCCTTGGGGTCTGGGAGAAGATTAGAGGACATAGATGGGGAAATATTCATATCAGTGATTCTCAACCAGTGGGTTGCAACCCCTTGGGGTCACAGGAGTTGCCTAAGACCATTGGAAAACAGAATTTTTATATTACAATTCATAACTGTAGCAAAATTACAGTTATAAAGAATCAACGAAAATAACTTCATAAATGTTGGTCACCACAATATGAGGAACTGTTTTATTAAAGGAAGCCAGAATGAGGAATATTATGTGTATAGTCCATCATCCATGTTGGCTATGAATCATGCAAATGTAACCATTTTAGCATCACGCATGCTCTGTAAGTCCAATAAACATATTGGTTATTGTGGTGAACTAGAGTGGAACAAACATTGTTATGTTGCTTGGACTTTGTAAGAAGGGAATAAACATTGTTTATATCCACTTGGGAAGGAGTTCTCATAACACCAGGAAAATGATTAAGAGGAGAAACAAGAAATGAGAAGGAACAGCCTACTAGGTAGGGTGGAAATATAATCTACCATGCAAATTACTATATTGTTGAATGTGAGATATAAAGCTTAGTAATACTGAAACCAAGATCTTAGGACTGTGGCTACCACAAGGCAAAAGTAGAATATAGTCTCTGTGAAGAAGACATGAAAAGTGTCCTTAAAAAGATAGCTAGTTCATTTTGATTGCCATATAGACTAGCTATGGGGCCTAGTATGAAATGAGCAAATTAGAATTCTCCTGAGACACTGGAACTTAATTCTCATCACAGTGAAAGGCCATGAGTGCCTGTGAAGGGGCATACAGGACTCAGATTCCTACTTCAGACACATGCACATGGAGGAAAGGAGGGGAGTGAAATGCAAAAATCTCAGTTCTGCTCCTGCAGTAATTCTCTCCCTGTAATAAGCCAGCTGCAGAAAAACAAGGGAATGTGACAGATGATTATGGGAAAAGACAAGAGGGGTATGAGTGAGTTTTGAGATGTAACTTATATTTGAGGAGTGCTAAATAATATAGGAACAAAGACCCGAGGCAGGAATATCAGTGCAGTGGGAAACAATGGAAGCAGTGGGCAGACTTTCAAGAGGAGGGGCCATGGCCAGCCCCATTCAGTATTTCAAGAAAATGGCAGAAGTAAGCATCCAAGCATTCAAGCACTCAAGCATTCCAGGTTGTTATATGTTAACCTGACTGATGTGGTAAGAGCAGAAAGCTTTTCACACTGCCTCTGCAACTCAAGGAACCCTTGTTCTGTGAACCAATGAAGTAATTCTCTGAACCAAACAGAATGACCTTAAAGGACCTGGTAATGGATTTCACTTGACTGATGGAAGCAATTAGGTAAGGAGTAGGAGGAAAAGAACCTGAAATGGATTGCAGGGGTTTCTTCCTACGTCAGTCTTAGCTTTGCCCCCTGCCTCATAGGCTCTTTACAAAGATGAAGAAAAAAAAAATGCATTCATTTCTCCATTGTCAAACTGTGCTCTTTCCTGAATCTCCCATGACTCTTTCCTCAGGAAAGGGAGATTTGCATATTCTCTACCAGTTGTGACATTCAGTTTCCAGTCTCTGAGTTCAGGGTGAATACTCTGGCTAATATTTGATAACCAAATGTATGTGTTGTTTCTGAAATTACAGTGTCTGTTCTGTACTTGACTTCTGTTACTTGGTCCTCATTTATGGGTTTCTACTGTGATCACCCCCTTTGGTCCTCATCTTTTAAGGCCACCATTGTCTTTTCCTATCTGGTACCCCATTTCCAATGTCTGGCTGCTGATGGCTGTATGATGGCTATGTCAATTGTCTTTAATTTAGCAAAAGATTTTTCTTAATATTCCCAGTCTTGGATTTCTGTGAGCTACATTTCATTGTCTTTCAGCTTGTTTCATTATTGTCTAGAAAGCTTCTATGTAGCAGATTTCCCCCCTAGAATACTTTTCTTCTGCCACAGTTCTTTCCAAAGTGCATATTTTGTTCAAAGACCAGATATCTAAAGAGTCCATCAGGGAAGTACATACTATGTTTTCACTGTGTCTACTCTCCAAACATGTCATACCTAGGCTTCTTATTACTTAATCCGTTACACCAAGTTAATGAGTAGGTCTCCATCTTATCTAGTTCAGATGCATCATGAATTTTGATCCAATTCGATCTCTGCAGAAAAGCACCCAGGCAAGTGAAAAATACTTGCAAATTGGTTCTAAAGGAAGACAGATTTTTACATTGTCCCTTCCATTGACAAAAATTGCAGCATGTGATTCATGCACTTGGATAGAACAGGAAGCCGTGAGAAGTGTGAACTCATGCATATAAATGAGCTGAAGCCATTTAAGGTTGCAGCAGTGCATTTGTTACCAATGTCTGCATTCTGAATAAAGGTTTCCACAAAGACACATTGGTGATAGTACCTTAATTACAACAAGAAGATATCTGCATGAACATGGAGAGGGTAAAACACTGAGTTCCCTTACAATCCCTCTAATGGGAGCCTGTCTTTCAGTTATTTAGACACAAATAAAGACACAAACTCCTGAAAGAGTTAATTGTGTAGGAAATGGAGAAAGCAGAACCTCTAGATGTTACCATGATCAGGAACCTCTAGTAAAATTGAGGAAGAGAGAGGCAGGTGCTGTTTCAAGCATATAACACAACCTGGATCCATGCTCTACCATACCAACACATAACAAATAGTTTGGACAACTAAAAGCAGTGATGAACAACAAAACATGAAGATTTGTAACTTTCTTAATCAGTTCTCCCACCACACTGTGAAGATTCTCATTCTCTAATAGTTTGTGAATTGTCAAGCATGCCATGTGCAGATGGAGCTATATATTAAATGACTTTTGCATAGCTAGAGCAATGTGAGTCCATAAAATTTAGACACCTACAGTCTTCAAGGTACTCACTGGCATGATGCATGCTAGAGATGAGATAAGCCCCTTTAAGAGCATGGCATGATGTATGCTAGAGACAAGATGAGCCCCTTTAAGAGCAAGAATGAGGAGCATTTATTTACTTCTGTAATGCACGGAACAGGCAAAAACAAGAGGGTGGAAGAATCTGAACACATAGGTGAATCTTTTCCTCTCATAGAACGACACATGGAAGGGAAGTATGCAACGTCCCTTTATACAAGTTTAAATTACAAGATGATCTAGTATAGTGTGTGTGTGTGTGTGTGTGTGTGTGTGTGTGTGTGTGTGTGTGTGTGTGTGCTTAAAATGGATAATAGTATTGTACCATTAAAAAATCTATTCTGGTGTCTTCTGAAATACAGATGAAAATCATATGTTGTAGATACATAGTATTATAAAATCATCTCCCCTGAACTTACATTAAAACTAAATCAGTGAACTAACAAGATTCTTTAAAATAATGAAGAGAGGAATGTAGACTATCCTAGCAATGCAACTGCCAATAGCCTTGAATACCCAGTTACCAAGCATTGTGTTACAACAAAGGCTGGAACAAACTGAAAAGTTCCAAATGATAATAAAACTGAGTGGATTTTGAAGTCTCAAAGCTCCTGTCCCATACACATACAAAATAATGGAGAGGACCCAATCAAAAAGAATGGAGAGGACCCAATCAATATATTTTATATTGGTTACATGTTTGATTTATGTTTGGGACATATAGGGCTAGTAATAAATATTTATGAACATTTCTTCTATTACTTTTTATTTTTGATTGTAGAGAAATTTAAAAACAATTTTCACTGAACTCCAATTGGGTCTCGGAGTCTGGATGATCATACCTTCTGGCCTGTCTGAAGCTTTGAATAATGGCATAGAAACCATGATTATTAAAAGCATCTAAGATTTTAGAACAATCCAGATCTCAGGAGAGTGCTGCATTAATGTCATGGATAGACCTTTTGAAGCTATATTTAGCATGCATATCTGATCGATTTCCTAAGAATGTACAAATACAAAATTAAATATAGAGAAAGCTTTGATAAAAGTATCCATTAGCAGTCCTCATTATAATGTCTTGATCTTTAAAAGGTAAAATGCCCCCATGGTAGAGAGTTCATGAAGCTACTGGGTATATATCTATAGATGGATTAAATATAAGCCCAATAAGATAGATGTACCAAGTGGGGTTTCTAATGAACTGTCTTGACATCACTCATGTTCCTGAATTAGATCCTACTTTCGCGTGTCAATCAGATCTGATGTCTAATCTGTAACAATCAGTTTATCATCCATTACTCTCACGTAGTTTGAAATTAGCTCAAACAAATTGTATATTGAACTGGATATTATTACCTTCCTACCTAAAGCCAGTGTTATGCTCACAAACTATTAGAATACAGAAAGTTCAATAATTTCTAATTTATGAGTTATTTCCATTTGTATACCTCTTTATCCTTGCATTATTTAAATAGACTTTCTTTTTGTATATTTTTAAAGCGTTTATTTTCACTTTAAGGTTTTTATTGATCTCTGATATTTGCTCGAGAGGAAGATTTGTCCTTTTATTTATAGTGGACCTGTTAATGAAGGTTCTTACAAAATATTGACATTGTTATACACAAACATATATACATACATACATACACACATACACATGCACTGACTTGCACAGATGCACAGACAAATATACATACACACACACACACGAGTGTAGAGATTTAAGGAAGGTTTTATAAAGCAGTCATGTAAATCAGCTACCAAAGAAAAGAAACCATGAAGGCATGTAGAATCAAGAACACCTTTTCAAAATTACTGACCACTGATGGTATAGCTATAAAATAGATCATTAATGTGACTTTACATAAGCCTTATCAAATCTGTAGATTTCTCCAACTTTAGCCTGTCAATAGTTTTGATTCCTATAGCAACGTCCACACTTACTATATCACAGTGATGACCTTTCTGACGCTTGATTTTTAATCATTGCATCACATCTTTTAATCTGAGCCATTTCCTGTCATGGGGATGGCATTCATCAACTTAATTCCCGAAGAAAAATAAAAAAGTAAAGACAGAAGAAAAGAGGAAGGGAGAAATAGAAGAGAAAGATGGAATTGTAGGAAGGAGAGAGAGAAGGATGGGTAGGGGGAAAAGAAGGTAAAAAAGAAATAAAAAGGTAAGGAGGATCGGGAGGGATGTGTGACAAATTAAAAACACTTCACAAATTGTGTCATTTGATTTTCTGCAAGGAAGATCCAACGAGGAAGATGTATATTGATATCATTGCTATGCAATATATGGTACAACACCAGTAGCAGACTCTTTTCTCTGTTCCATACAATCATATCACGACTGTACATCTCGGAGGAAAATTTATCAAAGCACACCCTAAGCAGTGCTTTGAGATGAATTTTTCTCCCAGATATCCAGGCACAGGGGAGCCTCTTCTTTCATAACATTGTAAGCATCCACAGTCCTAAAATTTATCATATTTATTATTTCTACTCATTTGGTACCCATCATAAATTAAGTGTAATTTAGATAATCAAAATTAACAAAAACCACATTCAAAATAGTATCTAATTATGGACACATTTAAGGCAACACTCTTAAGAGGGGTTAAGATTGAATTTTTCTAGCATACTTAATTTTCTAATTCTGAGTTCTCATAGTACATAAACTAATATGGTTGTTTATTTCAGCTCAATGTTACAAAGGCTTGTTAGTTGAATATGTTTCTATCTGCAGAACCAGTACCACTTGCTTTATAAGTGCCATGCCATTCATCGGTATCTTAACTATTTGATTTTCATGTTGAATTTTGACTCCTAACTCTACAATCTCCACTGTGGTTGGTTTGAGGTTTCAATGGAAACCTCAAATACACGTTAATCACTGCTCTCTTCACGTATTTGAAACTCTATTCTCATACAAATTTCACAACATATTAAAGTCAAATGGACTAAGTGGGACACAGACACTCTTTCCTTTCAAATCCCCCGTGGAGCCCAGAATGTGTGCTAGAGAGTCATGGGAAATGGTGAGTTAAAGAACCAATACTTTCCAGTTCAAATTACTTAACACTGCACAAATTACTTAGGGGTTGGGTAAGAGGAAAAACCAGAAACAAAAAATGACATAGCTATGGTAGAAATCTAGTCTCCTCCTCCATTAGCATCCTCCAAAATATAATCCCGTATAAAATGAGCACCCACAATTAGGAAACTTGGAAACAAAGAGTTCAGTGACTGGTCACTGCCATCCACCGTTGCACTAATTAACAGAAAATATAATATCAAACCCAGCCATGTCTGATTTCTAATTCTGCCTTGACACATATCACTTCTCATTTTCTTTCAACTGAACCAAAATATACCCAACAAGGTAACCCAAATATCCTCTTCTTAAGGATCTTCTTAACATCTTCCTGGGATTCCACAGTACATCCTTTAATTTCTGTTTATTGTGGGGGGGGGGTGCACCTTGAGTGTTCTCCTTGGTACTGAAATAAGGTATGGAAATGCAATCTCTTTGTGAGGTTATTTGTAAATCCATCTGGACACTTCATGAACTGTGAGCCTTCTTGGGGTGTAAAAAATTTCTTCCCCTTTATTTACTGATAAATACCTAACAAAGGTTTAAAATGCCAGGAAAAAGTTCTCATCTAAACTTAACTGTCTGTGTGACTGGTCAACTCAAAATTTTCTCAGCTGTGATTTTATCATCTGTAAATTACTTTGATATCTGTGTCACAGAATCACTGAGCTATTCTCTGAGTACTGGAATGTCATAAAAGTGGATGGTAACCTGGGGCTGCCACCACAGCTCGTTTGTTAAGAGTGCTCTTGCAGAGGACCAGAGTTCAGGTCCCAAATCCCCATCAGGCAGCTCACAGGCTCACAACCAACTACCAGTTCTAGGAGATCCAATGTATTCTTCTGGTCTCCATAGATACCCAGATACATGTAGACACACACACACACACACACACACACACACACACACACATTTTTAAAGTGCCATTTTTGAAAACGGGAGAGGCTTTATTATCGCTATTCTCTTTATCGCATTGCCATAGTCTACATGAATGCCAGGATGAATGGCATCAAGCTTCTGGACTAAGACCTGCAAGTCTAGAAGGTTATGTCTGCACAAAGGCCTCCTTAATTAAATTATATCCTCTCTGCTATTTAAACTCTACCTGGATCCCACCTCAACTCAGTGGTTGCAGAATACTGCCTCCCAGGATAGTGTGTGGTCTATGATGGCTGATAATCCTGATATGGGCTATCAGATCCTATATCCCAGAGGGTGTGCCTAGAACCTCATCTTACAATCAGTCACTTTGACTCCCATTCTGATCAACCTTTTTTTTTTTTTTTTGGTAGCTATATTTATTTAGGATTGAACCCAGGACTTTACACATTTTAAGCAAGCATTTTGCCAGTGGAGCTAAGTTTCCAGTCCTTATTTTTTCCTCATAGCTAGACATGATTTACTTGGCTAGAGATATTTCTCTGTCTTTTTTTAATTAGGTATTTTCTTCATTTACATTTCCAATGCTATCCCAAATGTCCCCCCATACCCTCCCTCCCTACTCTCCTACCCACCCACTCCCACTTCTTGGCCCTGGCGTTCCAGTGTACTGAGGCATATAACGTTTGCAAGACCGATGGGCCTCTCTTTCCAATTATGGCCAACTAGGCCTCAGATGATATGATAGTATATATAAGTGACCCGAAAAATTCCACCAAAGAACTCCTAAACCTGATAAACAGCTTCAATGAAGTAGCTGGATATAAAATTAACTCAAACAAGTCAATGGCCTTTTTCTACACAAAGGATAAACAGGCTGAGAAAGAAATTAGGGAAACAACACCCTTCACAATAGTCACAAATAATATAAAAATACCTTGGAGTGACTCTAACTAAGGAAATGAAAGATCTGTATGATAAGAACTTCAAGTCTCTGAAGAAAGAAATTATAGAAGATCTCAGAGATGGAAAGATCTCCCATGCTCATGGATTGGCAGGATCAATATAGTAAAAATGTCTATCTTGCCAAAAGCAATGTACAGATTCAATGCAATCCCCATCAAAATTCCAACTCAATTCTTCAATGAATTAAAAAGGGCAATCTGCAAATTCATCTGGAATAACAAAAAACCTAGGATAGCAAAAACTCTTCTCAAGGATAAAAGAACCTCTGGTGGAATCACCATGCCTGACCTAAAGCTGTACTACAGAGCAATTGTGATAAAAGCTGCATGGTACTGGTATAGTGACAGACAAGTAGACCAATGGAATAGAATTGAAGACCCAGAAATGAACCCACACACCTATGGTCACTTGTTCTTTGACAAGGGAGCTAAAACCATCCAGTGGAAAAGAGACAGCATTTTCAACAAATGGTGCTGGCACAACTGGCAGTTATCATGTAGAAGAATGCAAATTGATCCATTCCTATCTCCTTGTACTAAGGTCAAATCTAAGTGGATCAAGGAACTCCACATAAAACCAGAGACAGTGAAACTTATAAAGGAGAAAGTGGAGAGAAGCCTCGAAAATATGGGCACAAGGGAAAAATTCCTGAATAGAACAACAATGGCTTGTGCTGTAAGATCAAGAATCGACAAATGGGATCTCATAAAATTGCAAAGCTTCTGTAAGGCAAAAGACACTGTCAATAAGACAAAAAGGCCACAAACAGTTTGGGAAAGGATCTTTACGTATCCTAACGCAGATAGGGGACTAATATCCAATATATAAAAAGAACTCAAGAAGGTGGACTCCAGAAAATCAAATAACCCCATTAAAAATGGGGCTCAGAGCTAAACAAAGAATTCTCGCCTGAGGATTACCGAGTGGCTGAGAAGCCCCTGAAAAAAAATGTTCAGCATCCTTAATCATCAGGGAAATGCAAATCAAAACAACCCTGAGATTCCATCTCACACCAGTCAGAATAGCTAAGATCAAAAACTCAGGTGTCAGCAGATGATCAACCTTTTCTTATTCCAGGTGCTCCTTCCATTCATTCCCTGGCTCTTTCCAGCCTCCACATGAACTTGCTCTGCTCTCCATCTCAGAGTTCCATTTTCAGCTTCCATCCCTTCTTTAGCCCTGGGTCAGCACTGGTATCTGATATCCAGGTGACTCCATGTTAGAGTTACTTCTGAGAAGTCAAACTTGTCTTGGTCCACCTATTTTCCAGCTCACCAGAGGTTCCCTCTGCTTCTTTGATCAAACTTACCTTATAGTGCCTCTTTTGTTACAAAACACACCTAAATAATGTACTCTGCCTGAATCTTCTGTCTTTCCTCGCCCATGTTTGGGTTTTTGGACTTGGACTGCTGATACTGCCAAACCATTTTGCTGCTTCAGCTCCTTATGGTCTGTTCTCATCAGCATGCTATGGACCTAACTGCTTTTACAAGCATCCTTTGCAACCCTTTACGCATCTCCCCTTTCCGACTCCTTTCAGCTCTCCCTTCTAAGTGGAAGGAGCCAAGACATCAGTACATTTCCGCCATAAAGGCTATGCAAATCTAATGAATCCAATCAAAGTATGTTCATGAAAAGCTGGTTTTGATGAGCTCTTTGAAGCCATTTCCCATGAATAGAAATCTTAATTAGGTGACCAAATTTAGTGAATCTTGCAAGAAAGCCAAACATGCTTAATCCTTGATACTCTAAACTGGAAAATCTGCATTTCACCTAGCCAGGATACTGCAGTTGTATTTCATAGAAATGCCAATGTCTTCAAGAAAGGATTTTAGCATTATACTTCAAATTGCTACCCCAGTGTGGAAATGTGTACAGTTTACCTTAATTTTCAATTCATAATGAGATGATTGAAGGCAGTTAATACTGATGAGCACACTTGTGCAATTTGGGAAATTTTGAGTTAAGATGAATTAATAATTTACAGAAGCAAAGCAGCAATAACATAACTGCAACAATTTAAACTTTAATTGTTGATTCTCAGCATAACCTTTAAGATTGTACAATATTTACTTTGTAGCTTTAGCATTGACATGTTGAAAAGAATTAATTGAAAATTTAAAATATATATATATATATATATTAACTTCTTACTAGCTAATTTTAATTTGCAGCTGCAATTATAACTGATAATGATAAAAACTTATTATTTCTGAAACAACTTTGTCAGCTAAGACCCATGTGCTAAATATTGTCCAAGATCTCTTAAGACTCTAAACCACTATTTTTATTTTTCTTGACAGTTTACTAAATTAAATGATTCACAGACATAGAATTACTTTTGGATGGCATGTAGGCCAAGAAGATTAAATTAGGTTGGGAAGTAAGAATATGCAATATAGACTTATCTATTCAAGCTAGTAATGGAATGTGGACTTCACATATTATTGGGATGTAGCATCTTTTAAGCCTGTTCTATTCTCAGTCGTTTAGTGTTGTAGATAATTTCCCACTCCAGTCTTGTATAACTCCCTGGACTGAATGGCCACACACACTGTCTTCTTTGAATCTTCTTTCTTTCATTCCCTTGACCAGCTATTATAGCCTCTGCTTCAATGGTCCCCCTTTCCACTCCCTCACTCCTTCACCCTCCTACACTATTGAGTATTCCTCTGTCATGATCAGTTAACATATTCTAGCCTGAGGATCCTGCCTTCTGTGTTTGAACATCTAAAACCCATTTACCACACAGAAAACACTTAATCCCAAGAAGGACCCAATAGTTGTTCTTTCAGTTGTTTTACAAGGGGGAGGGGATATATCTGAGTATCACATCATGGTCTACAACAGGATGTCAGCCCACCGTTTCATGGGCACCGATTTGAGAAGGTGGAGAGCAATTTCCTCACATTTAGTATTTCAGTCTAATTGAAAAGTCCTGAGTTTCTGTGAGAGAATCCATAAACAATAAAATGGTAATTTCATGTTCCAGGCTTTGGCTGAGTTAATTGACATTGTGAGTGATTTGCTTGCCCATGCAACACTGAGTCGTCCTCTCCTCGTTAATGTCATTCTCTAAAGTGCCACTAATTTTTTTTTTATCACTCTCTAAGGAAAGAAACACTCCTCAAAAATAGTTCTACGTACTGAGTCTAGTGTTTCATCTTAATATATGATCGCTAATAAAAATGTACAAAGCATGTTTCAGAGACCCTGGGTGACTCTAAGCTACTGACTCATCTCATGTAGAAACTCTGCCAGCCATCCGAAGGCAACATCAGAACACCATCAAAAAGTTTTCTAGGGGCTGCAGAGGTGACTCAGTGAGTAAAGTACTTGCAGCACAAGGATAAAGATCTGAGTCCAAATATGTAGCACCCACATAAAAACCGTGGTTGCAGTGAAGCACGCCTGCAATATCAGATAGAGAGGAAAAGAAACAAAGACTCTTTGGGCGGGCTGGCCAGTTAGGACAGCTGAGAGGATGAGCCCTCGGTTCAGTGAGAGACCGTTTCTCAAAAGTTAAGGTGGAAACTGATTGAGAAAGACACCTGCTATCCATCTCTACCCTCCACATTCATAGGAATCCCATACATGTGTGCACAGACACACAAGATTTTCTAATTTGTTCACACATAAAAGCTTCAGATGTAAAATGATGAACTGGAAGAATGCTAATAATGTGATCATAGGTAACCCTGTATGTGTGTGTGTGTTTGTGTGTGTGTGTGTGTGTGTGTGTGTGTGTGTGTGCGCGCGTGCGCGTGTGTGTGCCCAAATCTAGGACTCTAACACATGTATGTTAACCAAACAATAACCATACTAGTGAGCAATATTTCCAGCACCTCTGGTTTAGTTAAGAAAAAACTTAGGTATGTTAAAATGCATAAAATATCATGCTTTATTTTTTTAAAGAGGCACCTACAACAAAAAATCTCTTGTAGTAACAATTTGAACTTCTAAAAGTTTGTGCTAGATATAGTTTAGAACATAAATAGTGACTATAGAGCAAAATAATAAGGATGTCAGGGGTGTGTAAATGAAAGGTTAGAGGTATTAGAAATATTCTTCAGTTAAAGTAAATGAGGTTGACTTTTGAAGTACATTTTGCAGAACTTTGATTAAATGAAAAGATAAATGAATACACATAGGAAAATATTTAAAATTAATGTCTGTAAAATACAGTAAATCATTAACTATCTAGAGCTTAGAAAAATAATTTGGGCTTGACTAGCTAAGTTTCTATGAGTGGATAATACCCTGAAGTACATTTTATCATCATATGGCATGCACTCGAGTATATTAATGAAATTAAACAAGAATGTCTTATGATTAATAAAGGAACTTACAGTCGATCAAGATGCAGAGAGTAAGTACTTGTGGCATACTCAGCCCTAGGTGGGATATCTCCATGACCACATCCCTAAAGCTGAGAAGGACTTCTGGGAATCACTGTCACCTGGACATGACAGAGCCACAGCAGCGGTTGTTATGTTCACAAGATCCGAAAAAGATCAAACAGTTAACATTCCAAAATGAATATGGAGGGACACCCAAGATCCCATCTAGAAATGATGAGCAATTGGCAGTTGAGAGCTACTAGTTAGTTTTCTTCAGAGATATGGCCCCTAGGATGCTATACATGCTCCAGCAGCATACCCCAACATCTATGTGTATCCAAGCAGCAATAACTGGACTCAACTGGACACAAAAGGGGAAGGCATGAAGTTGGCAGAGTTGGGAGAGGGACTTATTGAGAGGGTCTGGGAGGAAATGAGCATGTGGGGATAATTAAAATATATTGTATTTGTCTGAAATTCTTAAATATTTTAATGCAAAAACGGGAGAAAAATATTTCTAATTTCTATTAATTCTATTATTTCAAAATACACAAATTATTTATGGCTATCATTTGAAAGGTGGTTAGGTGATGAGCAAGAATCAAACATATCTATAACACGTATTTGTTACTCTATAGGAATTTATGATCTTTTGACAGCCAACAAGCATTTATGCGATTAACACAATGTGTAACCAAGAATGAAGTCATGTAATATATTGTATGTTGTATACTCAATTAAGTGTTTTATTAGCCATCTGATTCCAAGATGGTAAATTCAATTAGAATGATTTGCCTGAGGCTCAAGCTTAAAGTGTGGGAAGCCAAGAAGTCAGTGTTTTGGGGAGCTTATGTTTCTATTCCATTTATAAATGAAGTAGCTGACCACAAGAAGCTGCTATGCCGATACATATGAGCCAAAGGCTAATAGATTTATGAACAAGGTAGTCCATTAAGAAGGAAGATTCCCACTCCTGTCTTGGGGAGAAAGTACTCCTGAGGTACACTGTCAGCGGTAAATATAAGAACCTACTACTTCTCAAGCACAGTCAATTGTGGGCAGCCACGGGAACCGTACAGCATATTTAAATCCATGGCCACGTGAGGACTATTCTCAGATTCCTGGAAGGCAGGCAAACTGAGAAATGACTTCATCTATTGGGAAGCCATGGAAGCAAGTCTATTTTTCTTCAAAGGGCTGATGGAGGTCAGGGAGCAGAGGCTTCGGAGGGACACACGACTTCATCTTAAAATGAAATATCCTCATTGTCAGACTTGTTTTATACACAGAAAGGGCTGCCCAAGGTGGCAAGAAATCAGTCTTGTGACCAGTTGGAGCTCAAGCCTTTCCAAACATGATAGCTGGTGATGCATAGGCTAGAAAAGCGTGGCCTGATTTCAAGGTACAGAAGACGGTCAAGCAGAGGAAGGAGGAGAGCAAGTCTCCTGCATGGCAGGCCAATGAATTGCTCTTTTTATTACATCTTGTTTTCTCCCAAGCAACCCATTCTATACTCACAAGGCACTTTATCTTTAATAAAAGAGTGTAACGACAAGAAGAAAAGAATGGTCATACGTAAAAAGGAAACAATAGGGACAACAGACAGTAGTTGACTTCAAGTATCAAGGAAAGAGGTACCAAAGAAATGGCTCGAATTTAAGCTGTTCAAATTAAGGATGGGATATGCAAATATATGGAAATGAAGAAAGGGAAGCATGTCATGAGCTCAGCATCACAGAGAAATGCCTTCAAGCCTCAGATGGAACCCAGGGAAGGGCAAAAGACTAGCAAAGAGTTGTGTCTATTATTCTCAGACTAGCATTAAGAACACTGTGTACTTTAAAAAATAGTTTAAAATGCACATGTATGATGTCTATGCCTTTCACTAACTATATTTATACAATTGAATAATATTGCCAATCCTCTTGTTCCAAATGTGATGGTAAAGTCAATGCCCTGGTTGTATCTGATATCCTATGTGATAGTGATGCAGTTATTTGTGTTAAAATCACAGTGTAAGAGTTTAAAATGTGTGCTTCAAAACTGGATGGATAGATTCTTTCTCAGCTACCTGTCAAACTCCAAATGTGGCTTTCCATTTTGGCTGAAAATAGGTAAAAAAAAAAAAAAGAAGAGAAAAAATGTCATAGAGCCAACACTGATTTGGGGTTCAAATGTTATTCATTCAGTATGTATTAGTGTGTGTGTGTGTGTTGTGTTTGAGGTACTCAACCATATATGGAGGTCAGAGGTTTATCTGTGATTGCTACTATTCTATTCCTGTCTACCTTGGTGTTTGAGCCAGGACTTCTCAGAAAACTGGAGCTTACTATATTAACTATGCTACCTAAACTAAGTTAGGAACCCCTGGGATTTACCTATATCCAGTCCCAAAGTACTACGGTTGTAGGCACACACATACCACCATGCCCAATATTTTTACATGGCTGCCTGGGATCTGAGCTTGGGTCCTTGTGTGTTCTTTAGGCAGCACTATGTTCACAGAACAATCTCTCTAGCCCGTTAAAAGGTTTTTTGTTTTTGTTTTTTTTTTTCCCTCAGCTTTTGTTGCATCTTCAAGATCCTAAGTAAATGTCAACTATAAACACACTGTTAAGTAGAATTTTTGGGTCAACAATATATTTCATAAGAAAAAAATATCATAGTAAACACACACTGTCCTTTTTCCTTTCCTAAATAACACTGCCCAACAGAGAGATCTGCTACAGGTAAGCTTCACCCTTTCAAGAGAAGTTAGAACCAGGATCCAGCCAAGGCATATCACGTCTGTGCTGTGTGTCACAGGTTAGGTGCTGACTCTTTCTGAGCCTCGATGCTCTCACTTATAACCCCAATATTAAGAAGAAGGCTAACTTACTATATATGTAGCCCGTGCAAAAATGCTTGACAGGCATAGAGCATTCTAAACACATTAGCTGCCTGTGTAATCTGCTCATTAGCTGAATGCTCTTGAGCATGTCACTTTATCTCTCTGGCAACTCATTAGAAAATTAAGGGACAAAAAACAAAAAACCAAAAAAACCGAGGATCCCTAAGTTCCCCTTTCATAACTGAAGAGGTCTAGCTCTGAGGATGCATGTTCTATTTCACACTGAATTTACAAACCTTCTCAAAAAAATGGAATGCCAGAAAGGGACTGATTGTGTGGTTTGAATAAAAGCATCTTCTAGAGGCTGATATCTGTATTCCAGACTTCACCCAGAAAAACAAGGGGATCCCAAGTAACCATGTGATGAGAAACTAGAAAAAGGAGGAAACAGACGTCCCTTTGTGGAAGACTAAGAGGAGCGTCACGTAGTTATGACTAAGACGCTTCATTTAAGTAACTGAGCAAATACTGCCCAGGCACATGGGAAGGAAGAGGTCATTGTCACCAACCCAAAGATCCTGTTTTGTCCTTTCAATGGAAAATGTCAAGGGTTCATTTGAAATTCCAAGATGAATCCCCAGGTGCAGCGTCTCTCAGAGGCTGCTCGGGTTCACTGTCTGTGAGACCCTGGCATTCGGCTTTGATGAGGTCTCTGGAAATACAAGATGCTTCTATGTACCCCAGCTGAGAGGGTGCTGAGTCCAAAATGGAGATTTCAACAAAGGACAATTTCTGCTGTCACTATTGAATGCCTGAGAAACACACAGAGGTTTGGGTTGTAGCTACACAAGTCTGACTTCTATTAGTTCAATAATATGCAGATATGTCTGCAATGCATTGACTTCAGTACTCTATGATGTTTCAACTATAGCCAAAATTGCTTTGGAATATAGGGGAGACTTTCGTCCCTATTTTTGATAGTTGCAACAACCAATTTAACCCCTTCAAGTCTTCACCTCAGAGTAAGCTGCCCATGAAAGCTGTTCACCACATATTTATTCAGAGCAAGAAAATCTGACAGGAGAGAGGGGAAGCCGAGATTGGTTGAAGCAAAGGAACTTTTCCTAGCCCTGCTTTCTATGACTCCATTTGCACTTGTTTTAGAACTTTCCTTACTGTGCCAAACACAATGTAAAATCTCAGGAAATAAATGAGCATTTCATAGGCTAGCAAAATGGGAAAGTGGCTATATGGTAAAAATAGTTATGCATTACACCATTTAGATGAGATATCTGGAGTATATATTTTCAAGAAATGGTGGGTCAAAGAAAATTCAGTCCCTTAGTCATTATGTCTGCAAATGACCTTAGGATGATGTGTGTGATATGCATGAGTACATACAAGCTTACTGATGCTCTACTTCCAGGGATGAAGATGGTGTGTTGAAGACCTTGGTCCATGGTGCTGCAGTGTGCAGAGTTGGGACTTTAGGGAAGGATTGGATCACAAGTGCTCCGAGTTCACTGGAAGATTAATCCATTGACAAAGTAATAACTAAATGGCTTCTTGGAGAAGGGCTTTGTTATAAACGCAAACACTGTTTCTTTGCTGCCTGGCCAATGTGAGGTAAATTGCTTTGTCCCTTCATGTACTTTGACTTTGACAAACTGTCTCCCTCATCCAAGGCCCAGAAGTGAAGTGATTCTGGACTGAAACCATGAATCACACTGAACCCTTCTTTCTTTTATGCTAATCATCCCAGGTAGGTTGTCACAGTGACAGAAAACTAAAACAGGTCTTATTATTTCAAAGAATCTGCCAAAGCCTCTTTGTTATCTGTATGTTAATTAACAACGGACTTAATTAGCAATGAGAACAGAAATAAAAGGATTTTCTATATTGATAAAAAGAGCGACTTGTAATTATCATGATGAGTTACTAAAATGTCTATACATGAAAGGAAAAATTTCAAGCGATGTGAATGGGATTATATTCCCATACCTGAATGAGAAAGGATTATGATGCTGGTGTGGTCTATACCCTATTTCATAATGGTTGAATCTTGATGAAGACAGAAGAACCCAAGTATTGTTGGTTTTCCCTATGTCAATTCAATGACACAAATTCTACCTTGACTGTGCTGACCCTTCAAACAGCATTTCATTAATCTAAAACATCTGTGTAGACAAAGAGCTGAGGCTTCAGGGAACTTAAGAGTTATTTGGACACTTCTGCCTGCAGTAATGGAAAGCTATTAAATAACTGAAGTCTCAGCAGAATCTGGCCCAATATTTGAATTAATATTCATTATAACTTCATCACACAACCTCAATGAGTGCCCTGATAGCTTATTTATCAAAAACAACAATCTAGATATCCAGCAAAACAAACTGAGTGAAGTAAATTTATAAGATTGACTCAGAATAATCTCAAATCTAGTAATGGGAATATGAATAATAATGCATTAAAATCCACAGCACAAAATTATTTTAATATCATAATTCATATCCAACTTGTAGAATCCAAGAGATCTAAGCCAGGGGATAACTGCTTGGACTGCAAAGAGTGTTCTAAGAAGCTGATTTGGAGCAGAAAAAAAACCATCAGACAAGTGAGACACATGGAGATAAAACTGAATTTATAAATGTATTAAATGTCAAACACATTTTCACACACACTGATGCCCACATGTACTCTCTGCGTAGAATATGTATACAAAATTTGTCATTAGTTTTTAATGTACCTGTTTTGAAAAATATCTAAAATTCTGTTTTTATCCCTTCAAAAAATGGTAATTTTGCTGACAGTGATTCTCAAACTACATCTGTCATAATAAGACTAAAAAAGTAAGCAGCCTGCTGAGTGAAAACTGACATTCTCAGAAATAGTTCAAAGAGTGCTGATATAATTCCATTTTACATATTTTAAAATATCATTCATCCAAGTAATGTTCTATGAGTTTCCATGACTGTTAGCAGGGTCCTCCTAACTACAGGCAATGATCCTTGGTGTGGCATCATATGAGTGAGAATGTAGATCTCAGAAAATCAAGTCCGACTGGCCATTGTGATAATTTTAGAAATAAAGAAAGGTTATATCTTTGAACATAGATTTTAAACTTCCCTTTCCAAGGGTTGGGTTTTTTTTCAACTTTTATTCACTGAGACTCTAGATTAACGGGCATATGGCAAAGAGCACATTGATATTAACTCAATATGTGTTAACTCTTCTGCTGCTAGGAAGGCAATGGTTCATACTACAAATGAGTGGCCCACTCTATGGAGAGACCAGAGTCCTGGACTTGAAGTAATAGGTTCCAATTTTCAACGTGTCATGTACCAATTGAAGCAAATTGCAAAAGCTCTCTGGAGGTGTGCACACTATCCGAAAGAATTAATGTGAACAGTAAATTGCTTACCTCATTCATTCAAAAATGATTAAGCGTGTGTGATGTCATTTTTACTCAGGGCTATCAATAAGACTAGCTGCTGTTTGTAGTGGAAGAGCAGCTGCCACCACCTGAACACATAGCACAGATATGGCTTTTAATTGGTGTAAGTGATCAGATTAAGTATTCTTAGGTCTGTTTTATACACAAGAGAACTGAAGCTGAGAGGTAATTTTTACTAATAGGGTCTGAATTGTTAAAGAGTAGGAGTTATTCCTTATTCCTTTTAGAAGTCTGGTTAAAAGCACTGTGCCTACTGCATGGTAGATGCCTTGTTATCATTGAAAAAGTCTACAGATTTCTGCTTGATGGGGTAAAAAAAAACAAGACTTCCTGTGTTCTGGTACATACTTAACAAGGGCATTCCTGTACTTCCCCCCCAAACTATATCTACTTTAAATTACAGACATGACCAAGATGATTCTTAATAAGAGTCTTAACAATATTTAAAGTTACAGAAGTACTTTAGAATGCAGCATGACACACTAGAGTAATAGTTCAAACTATTAGTTAGACCCATTTAGACTGCTATCTCTTTACCTGTGCCAGTGTGTGTGTAGGAAAGTCAGTGAAAAGAAGGTAAAACTCATACGTGTTTTTTCTGGACGAAGAACACTTGCTGTCAAAATACAGTTATAGACACAGACCTCCAGCCAAGGCCTGGGTGGCTACACAACTGGCATGGAATGTTCTCATTGTCTCTTACTGCATTTATGAAGTGACATTGTTGACTTTCTCTATTGTCTGCTATTCATCAAAGCTTTGAAAGACAGAGAGGAGGAAGCCCACGTATTTCAGTTAAGGCAACTGTCTCAAAGAAACGACAAGGCTGACTTGGGGGTGACAGGTAGCAGGATGGGAGGGAAGCAAGCAAGAGAGGGAAGGGAAGGTAGAAAAGAGAAGGAAGCAGGAGAAATGAAGCTATGCTTCCTGCCACCATCGCCTTATCAGTGTGAAAAAAAGTGGTGGATGAAATAAAGAAGGACAAAGAGAAATTTTTAAAAATGGAAAGGGAAAGAAAATGGAAGACAAAAGGAGAAAGGGGCATCTGGATGAATAGATGGATATGAGTGCTTATTTCTAAGGAACAACAAAAGGTATTAGCAGGGCTTCAAACAGGTCCACAGACCCCCTCCCCCCAAGAGTAGTTCAGTTAGGGAATCTTAACAATATACCTTAAACTTTGCTTCTGTGTGTATACACATACATCCAATTTCCATGCATTTATGGCGTTGCGAAACTCTAGCACTGAGTCTTCCTTATTTTAAGAAACAGGCCCTAGAGAAAGAGTCTCACCACAGATTGCAAATCTAGAGGAAGACTGTGGATCTCCACAAATGTGAGTGCCCGCAGCCCCTGCTCGGTGTGTG
Organism: Mus caroli; assembly: GCF_978045245.1. Taxonomy (NCBI): domain Eukaryota; kingdom Metazoa; phylum Chordata; class Mammalia; order Rodentia; family Muridae; genus Mus; species Mus caroli. The sequence goes on from NW_028227258.1 coordinate 42,599,844, forward strand.
ACACTGAGATAACAGCTAGGCTTCAAAGCGGAACAACAGAACTCTAACTCCCCTCTGCTGCCACCCACCTATCTGCAACACTTCCAAGCTGAAGAGGAAACAAAGCAATTTCCTACATAACACATGGATACCAATCTCTGCAGTGGGGCGTGCAGTTTACCATCAAAACAAGAAAACTGAAATCCAGGACAAAAGGTTTGAGAAAATGTTGACTTTCTTGGATTGAATCACTATGACTAAAAAGTCTTAACAGGCTAGTTAGCATGTCAGGGGTAAAGTATTTTACCAGGAGAGGTAAATCCACAGGCTTGAGGATGGCACTGTCTATGTAAGACCCTGGAAGAGTCCATTTATGCTCCCTACACATCCGTCACTTTCATAACTATACTGTGGGAATGAATTGTATTAATGAATTTAAATAAACCAATTCTGACAATGATTCCCCACTGAATCTCTTGTAGCTATTGACAAAATGACTGTAAGAACAAGACAGGTGACTGGCGAGGGCACTGAATAAAGCAACACATGAAGTATAGAGGGACCCTCCTCTGATACTTATGCATGTTTGATTTTACATCCACAATAACCCCACAAGGCCAATTCTCCCATCACCTCCATTTTATCATGGAAGAAACACAGACATAGGGACACACAGACCTAAGTTCCTACCACTGCAAAATGGCCAACTAGACTTCAACCCAATCAAGAGAATTCAGAATCTGAACTTCTGCATGTATTAGCTCTCCAGGAGTTAAATGTGATTTGGGGCTATTTGGGTTATTTGGGTTTTGTTTCTTTCTTTGTTGTTGTTGTTGTTGTTTTCCATTTTAGTTCAGATAAGATCTGATAGGTATTCTGGACTGGCCTCCCACTTCCTATGTAGAACAGGCTGCCCTAGAACTCACAGAGATCTGCCTGCTTTGGGGGATGAATAACAGCATAAGTCACCCTGTCCCACTGGAAATTATGAGGTTATTTTTTAAAATATATGGTTTATGAAATAAGAAAATTTGGTCTAAGCAGCTGGCTAATTAGTAAGAGAAGCCAGACTAAGAGTACAGACTCATCTAACGGCTTTCTGTGGCACAGCACAGGTGTGGATTTCCAAGGCAAGGCTTTCTAAAAGAAAGAACCCTGAGTAGAAAATTATTGTCTGTCATCATCTGCCTCCACTGCACTTGGAATGAAGCTGTGGGCACATTCCTCAAATCCAAGTCTCAGATGCTAGCGGTACCTTCCTAGAAATAGAATTCTAAAACATTATCTGTGCATATCCCAACCTTCAAACCAGCCCTGCCCCTGTGGCCACACCGGATATGGCAAATATGTTTCATAAAAATCAAGGATACATCTTGGTAGTCAGTAAGTCCAAATTTGGAGAGCAAGGGCCATTATAACCACTAGTTCTTTTAATTAGTGAAAACCAAGGTCACTTATTAAGCTTATATTCATATTAGGTGAAAATCTGATTTAATAAATGCTATATGGGTCAATCTATTCAGCACCATTTTCAAAGCATCTATAAGCCATATCATTTTTGTGGAAAAAAAAAACAAAGTTGTGTTGTTTTTCTTCAAGGTACTATTGAGTCTCTGCCAGTGCCTGACAAATACAGAGGTGGATGCTCAAAGAAAACCACTGTACTGATCATGGGGTCCCCAATGAAGGAGCTAGAGAAAGGACCCAAGGAGCTGAAGGGGTTTGAAGTCCCATAGGAGGAACAACAATATGAACGAACCAGTAACCACAGAGCTCCCAGGGACTAAACCATGAACCAAAGAGTACACACGGAGGGGACCCATGGCTCCAGCCACATATGTAGCAGAGGATGGCCTTGTTGGATATCAATGGGAGGAGAGGCCCTTGGTCTTGTGAAGACTCGATGCCCCATTGTATGGGAATGCCAGGACAGGGAATCGGGAGTGATTCCGAATTCAGTCGGGGTGGATTGGTGAGCAGGGGGAGGGGGGATGAGATACGGGGTTTTCAGGGGGAAACCAGGAAAGGAGATAACATTTGAAATGTATATAAAGAAAATATCTAATTTTTAAAGCGTTAACTAAAAAGAAAAAGGAAAGAGAGAGAGAGAGAGAGAGAGAGAGAGAGAGAGAGAGAGAGAGAGAGGAGAAAGAAAGAAAGGAAGGAAGGAAGGAAGGAAGGAAGGAAGGAAGGAAGGAAGGAAGGAAGGAAGAGAAAGAAAGAAAGAGAGAGAGAGAATGGAGGGAGGGAGGGAGGGAGGGAGGGAGGGAGGGAAGGAAGGAAGGAAGGAAGGAAGGAAGGAAGGAAGGAAGGAAGGAAGGAAGGAAGGAAGGAAGGAAGGAAGGACTATTGAAATAATATCACATGATTCAGCCATGGAGGCTAAAATGATCTTTGGTTCCTATTTTGGTAATAGAAAAATCCTCTCTGCCCTGACATGTTCTGAAATACAACCTATCAGACTATGTCCCTAATCCACCACTGTTCTATTTATTAGGTGAAACTCATATGACTTCCGTCTTTGTCTCCAACCCTGTACCCCATTTGCCCCAACAAACGCCACTCCCACAAATCAGGCAGGTCAGTAGTTGTTTGAAAAGGATCTTCTGCATGCGTTTGCCCACACAACTGCTCCTGAGAATTTTTAACTCCTCTATTAATTTCAACCCCTCCTTCAGGACACCTCCTAAGGGCTGGGGATGTAGCTCAATAACACAACACTTTCCTAGTATTCACAGGAAGCTCCTGGTGTCTGCACTGTCAACAATTAATTAAATAAATAAAGCATGTCTCAAGGGCAGTCTTCATGAAGTCTTCCTTCAGCCCTCCAAAAGAAAGTGATCCTGTCCCTCTCTGCTTCACCAGAGGTCAGGTGGAACATCTGTTTATTGTCTATATATTAATCTATTTCCTTTCCTTTTTTTTTCATTGACAGGAACTTAACTGTGTTTTGTTAGTGTTTGTTTTGTGGATACAGGGTCATATGGTGTGCCTCGGACTAATTCTCAACTCACTATGTGGTTCAGATTAACCTGACATTGATAATCCTTCTGCCTCAGTCGCTGAGTGCTGCTACTATGGGTATGTACCACCACACCCAGCCAAGCATTTACCTTTTCACAGTTACGGTGATTATTAGTTTGTTTTAAATTTCTCAAACTAAACTGTAAACTACTTAAATGAGCAACTGTAGTTTATGTCTGAAATTACCCTTGGAGTAGCTACTCTGCCTTTGCAGCAGCTACTCTAAGAGACAAATATTTAGGATACAGGGAATTCAGGATACATTTCCTGATCAGTATTTTACTATAGTAATGATGGGCTAAGAACATCAGTCCCTGAGTTCAATCCCCAGTACCATAAAAATACAACATACAGGTCATGAGGTGTGAGAAATACAACATACATGTCACTGAGGTGTGAGAAATACAACAAACATGTCACTGAGGTGTGAGAAAGTGTGGACCACGAGCCATGAAGGATATTTGTATGTTATAAATGATTTAATATGCAAAATTCTGTGACTGGAAAAATTGAGAATGAATAAATGTAAACAAGTTGTTCATGGTTTCACAGCAAATGGAATTTTCAATCCTAAAGTCCATCCAGGTAAAGTCATGTGCCTGGAACCTCAAGAATAAGTATCACAAGTCTCGGGCCACTTGCTGTATACAGAAAGAGTATACCTTACTGCTTGTAAATAAATGGGCAAATAAATAAATGCAATGCAATCCAAAAAGACACAAACCTTTAAATTTTGGACAAATAAAAAGTAATCCACAGGTTGAAATATTGAGGAGACCAACTTCTCAAGATTACTTTTCAGGTTAGGAACATACATAAAAAAATTAAGTCAACGAGTAAATAAAGATGAACCTTACCAGTCAAAATATATTAAATATATCTTTATGTATATGAATATATATTTATTTATATATAAATAAAGGGAAAGGTTTGAAACACTTAATGAAAGTAATTATGAGCAGATTGAATGTATGTATTATAACAGAAAGAGTAGAGACTTATAAGTTTGATAGACTAGGGTTAAAATCATTAGGGCATTAGGGATACCTTTTAACTTTGGTCATTGAGCTCAGCACCTGCTTCCCAAAATGTTTTCATAAAAGGGCTGTAGAGATGACTCTGTGGTTAAGAGCACTGTCTGCTCTTCAAGAGGACCTAGATTCAATTCTCAGCACCCTTGTGGCATCTCATAATTGTTTGTAACTCCAGACCCAGGGGTCCAATACATTTTTCTTGCCTCTTTGGACACCAGGCATGTATGTGGTACACAGGCATACATGCAAGCTGAATACTCATAGAAAAGAAATAACAAAATATTTTATGAAAATAATATGAGTAGATCTCAAAGATGATACAAACATTAGTGGGTTCCCACATTGGTGTGTGGAGGATATATTCAAGTATCCAAAAATAAAGTACTAATTCCCCTTTGTTTGGGTATTGCTGCTGTTGTCGCTATTCTCCAGAGAAAAGGGTATGCTATGCTTAAGGCCACGTTCTTGACAAGAATGGAGAAAAAGGAGCTGCCACTGCTGTTTTGGCTTATCACGTACTAACAGAATGCACTGTTCCTGTGAGCAGAAAATGAAACAGAGTCCAGTCAACCAAAACTCAACACTTCCTTCTCTTCACAGTGAGTCTTAAATCTATTCATTCATATCTGAGAACTAATAGTCAAAAGAAGAAAGCCAAGTTGGAGCCTCCCTTTCACAAATTTCTGCGTTTTCTGTCACTGCACTTCAGGCCCAGCAGGCAGCTCCCATCTTTCAGGGATGTTCTTTAGTAGTAGCAGGAGCTTGGCACTTGGCACTAGTCCTCCGGATATATGAACACCAGACAGATCTACCTTTTGCTGTCATTTCATGATGTTTCCAGTCATGACAAGTTTCCTCTACTGTAAGGTGAGGTAAGATCTCCTGGAAGGCTGTTCCTTCAATGCACGTGACTGAAATAGCTCAGTTCCACTCAGTGGTTAGCTCCCTTCTCCTTCTTAGGTTCTCCCTAGGTCTCCTCTAAGCAAGGAGTCACCAAAATCTTGGACCAATGTGCCCTCAACTCTAAACTGTCACCTGCCATCAAGGATATTTGGTTCGAGACTCATAGCACTATCTCATTGAAGACACTGAATGGCCATTACCGAGATAAAAGTCACAGACATTACTGATTGTGGTTGCAAATAAATCAATGACCCCAAAGCAGTAGGCAGTTCCCTTTAAAAAAATGAAAAAAAAATTCTGAGCTATTTAGTCTCCTAGAAAGCATGTGCCTGAAAACACAGAAGCTGCAGAGGCGAAAGTCCTCAGAAACTAGGCCAGCTTTTGCTCTGGCAACTTTTCAAACTGGGAGGGAGAGAACTGGAGCTTGAAACTGCATTGAGGATTTCTGACACATTTTAGCAAATCCAGTGTCAAAAACAATAACAAAGTAAAGGCTTTTGAGAACAAGGAAGCCTTAACACCCCCCTCCCCAACCATGGCCCTCAAGCTGAGGTTGAAATCATTCTGTGTATGATAAACAGAGTTACTTAGAAGCTAGCAAGAACTTGCTTGCTTTGTTTATATTATTCCAGTTTTGTGGTAAGAACTTTTCATTTTGAAATTTCTTAAATTACTTCCCTGAAGAGGGGAGAAAAGACTTTTAAGAATGAATGAAGGGGATACACTTATCAGGATTCCCCAGTTCAGCTATGGAAAATAAAAGCCCAAGTTCCCTTGCCTTCCCTTTCATTCTCTAACTTCACTTCCTATTCCTTCTGTGGTGAGTGGGAGAGAAGGAAGAAAGAAAGAAGATGGAGCATCATGGGAAGGGAACCTCAGATATTTTGTCAATGTAAAGGAACCATAATGAGGTTGGTCTCCAAAGAAACATCACTCATCTGCCACCAAAAAAATAAATAAATAAATCTTTGGATTGTGTTCATATATGTATATTGTGATGTAATTATTAACTCAAGGGTTACATCCCCTGTGTGTGAGAGCATTCTATATAGTCTTACATAGTCTTGTCATGTCTCTGTCTCTTTCTCTGCCTCTGCCTCTCTCTGTCTCTCTGTCTCTCTCTTTGTCTCTGTCTCTCCCTGTCTCTCTCACCACACACACACACACACACACACACACACACACACATACATACATACACTAGGAAAGGAGAGAGTGAGAGAGAGAGGCAGAAAGACCTATAGACAGAGAAGAGGGAGGAGAGAAACTTTAAATCCAGCCAGGAAGAGAGGACGTGTTAGTACTAGTGTAGTCCAAGGAGAGGATAGCCTTTAAATAAATCTAAAGTGCTCTTGTGCTGCAGGTTCCTCTGTTCCTGCTTTTCAGCAAAGTCCTGTTGCTGAGGCCTCTTCTTTTACAGATGCCCAAAGACATTTTTAGCTACTTGTGAGCCTATCTTCGGCCTAATGCATCAGACTCTTTTCATCAGGAAGGAAAGGAGGCAGATAAAACAGGAGCGTGTACCCCAGCCTCAGCTAACTGAGGTCACTTCCCCATCCCAGCATCTGATTCCTTTACCCCACCCTAAGCTGCTGCTTCCCTTCCTACCAAAATTCAGGACCAAGACCCGTTAGACAGGACCACAGAAGGGACCGAGTCTATTTGTTTCAGAGGCTCACCCCCTTCCTATCTCTGCCACCCACCCAACACCTTCTGCAGGTCTATTCCCCGTCTTTGAGCCACCCAGCCTGCAGGCTCAAGCAGAGGGTGCAGGGGTGGTTTGGAGAGACAGGGGTGCTTTCTTCTCACCCACTCCCATGCTCCCCAGAAGAATGTCCTCTGGGGTAAGAGGGCTGCCACCAAGTTAGAGGAACTTAGATGGTGAAGGCTGGTGTTCCCTGGTCCTCCCGGCTGAGTCTCAACCTGCAGAAGGCAAGAGAGGGCTAGCAGCCCGGAGCTTACCACAAGCACCGGGACGCCAGCGGCCAGCGAGTAGAGGAGCACCGGGGGCACCGCGCTGCTGTCCTCTGGGCCCGGGTAGGGCTTACGGTAGGCGCTGTCGTGGCAGAAGAATCCCTGCACGTTCACAGTGAACGTGTCTGTGTATTCGAAGTAGTAAGCCAGCATCACCGTCCCTGCCATGATCACCATCTGGAAATAGAGCATGCTGCTGATGAGCGCCGCGGGCAGCAGGGGCATGCACGCCTCCTGGCCAAGCCGAGCCGAGCGGGCGGCCAACGCGCCACAGGCCCCCTCCGGGCTCCGCCGAGGCACAGCCACCGGGGGCGCGGCGGCGGGGGCGGCGGCAGGCCGAGGTGGCGCGAGGCGGAGGCTGGCAGCCGCCGAGGCAGAGGCGGAGGATGCGACTGGGCTCCGGGATGCGCGGGCAGGATGCAGAGGAGGAGGCTACCCCCGGACGAGTCCCATCTGCCCTGCCCGCCCCCTGCCCGCCGCAAGCGCCGCCTGCCCGGCCGCGGGGTCGCGCGCAAGGGCGGGGAGTCCCCAGCCCCGGCTCGAGAGCATCCGCGATACCGCGGCACTGTGGTCAAGCCCTCGGACCGACCAGAGGCAAGCGTCGTCGGTGGCACCTCGTCCCCTCGGAGGGCGGGCAGATGCTGTATAGCTGGAGCAGCTGCCTGGAGAGGGTAAAATTCCAAATCTGAAGGGGAGGGGAGGCAGCAGAGATGGAGCTTCTAGAAACTCCCTTTCGAGTCACCAGCTGGGCTGTTTCAGACCTCCCGCACAGCGCCTGGGAAGATGGTGCGGGGACACATCTTCAGAGCGCAAAGCCCACTGGAGCGCAAAGTGTCCGGGTGGCGCCGCCGAATTGCAGCCTCTGTCTCTGCTCACAGCACTGCCTGGACTCTGTGACCCCCCCCAGCGCTGGAGAGCAGCCAGAGCAGTGTGGCTTCCAAGGCGATGACAGAAATTATCTCAGAGGATTTTAGACTCTGGGTGGCTTTGCCTCCCTTCCAGTTTCCCAAGGCTTTGTAAGTAAATCAACAGACTCAAGGTTCCTAGCTTCAGAGGCATCATCTTGGGCAAACCGGCTCTTTCCTGGTTGGTTCCACGTATAGCCTTTCTCATCTTCTCAGTCTCCTCTGATTAGCTGCTTGGGAGATGAGGCATTGCAGATTCTTGGGACCCAGGGGTACCAGTCACCAAGGACAGGGAAAGAACTATGTGCCTCATCTTGCTATTTCCAGAGTTCAGGGAATTGCAGGGATTCCTCTGAGGTCAGAAGACCCACACAGAGTCATAGCACAAGCATACACAATGCAGTCTTACGTAGGTATCTACGCGTGTGCGTGGATATTTAAGTAGCTTAGGAGCTATATGTATGCAGAGCCCATCCTGCAATGACTCGTAAGCTCTGCAACCAAGCAGTATCTTCAAGTTACCCTGACCCCGCTCACACCGGCAGAGAAAAAAGCATATGCAGAAGATAAGGAGAGAAAAATAACCTTCAGAGTTCTGCTCTTTTCCTTAGAATCTGGAATTACTTACCAGATTTCTGGGATGTTCACACATCTAATAGGCTGTAACATGGTGGCTTTTGGAGGTGGGCCTTTATCAACAAGAAAATACAACATAAGCCCAAAATGACAGTTTTAATTAGGCAAATCACTGATTTTGAGGATGGGATGGTAACAGCACTGAATTTCTTGAATATTAAATAGGTGTGAGATGGACCACCATGTAATCACAAATATCATTTAACAACTAATTATTTCAGAGCGCTCTTAGTGATGTGTGTGGCAGGCAACTTTGGCCGGTGGAATGTATGTGAGTGGGCTACCATTGTATGAAAATGTGGCCACTCGAAAGGTTCAGGATGTAAGACTTCAGGAACTAAGTACAGGAACAAAAAGCATAGCCATGGGCAGGCAAAGACTGGGTATTTGTGAGTTAAGTGGCAAATGAAAAGTGAGTGAATGGATTCTCCCAGTTCAACTTTGAGAACCCAAGGTACTTTCTGGAAAGATACAGAATATCCAATACTGGCTCCTTTAAGATTGTTAGCAACTAGCTTCTCTGTTACTGAAACAGCCTTCTAAGGGACAAGGGCTAGAGCTGAATTGATCGTGAGATTTTATTTTGAGGATCCTGTGTAGTTATAATTCAATTTACTGAAGTAGCGGGGCCACGATGGGGGGAGAAGGTGAGATTGAGGATTGCCTGTCTTCCAAAGATGATATGAAAATATAAAATAGTAAATCCTTATTTCCATGTTTTTTCAGCAACTAACATACAAAATCCAGATATTTTCCTGAGATTTTAGAATCGTATGTAGAAAGAAAACCACAAATAAACAGAAAACCCCAGAAAGAACTTTACCTTCCATACATAGCAGGGTTTGTGAACTGTGAAGAACACAGAGGTTTCACATGAGGCTAAGTAGGGACCACTCTTGAAAATAAAGTGTTTCTCCTTTAAACAACAAAGCCCAGGTTTATATTGCCAGACTTGAGGGAGTGATGTTTGAGGAGATTCAGGACTGAAAAGTGAGATGACTTCACTCTAAGAAGAATCTTAAATATTAGCATATATATTGATGGAAACACTCCTGAGACTAGAGCAAAAATAGAATAAGAAAAGGAGTCTAGCATGGCTGCTCTCCAAGTGCCCGGACCAAAGATTAGTCAGACTCAGATACTTACACATAACCAATGGACAGAAGACTGGGACCCCTGTGGTTAAATTAGGGAAAGGCTGGAAGAAGCTGAGGAAGAGGGCGACCCCATGGGAAGACCAGCAGTCCCAACTAACCTGGACCCCCGAGATCTCTCAGACATTGAGCCACCAACCTGGCAGCATACAGCAGCTGATATGAGGCTCCTGACACATATACAGCAGAGGACTGCCTGGTCTGGCCTCAGTGAGAGAACATGCACCTAACCCTCCAGAGACTTGAGGTCCCTGGGAGTGGGGTGGCCTGGTGGTGTTGGGGGTACGGGGTGACAACATCCTCTTGGAGCCAGGGGAGGAGGAATGGAATAAGGAACTGTTCATGAAATTTGGTCCTCAAAAATGCTCTATAGAATTCACAGGCTGGACCAATACCCATGGCACACATGTAGATATGCAGCTCCACGAGCACCCCTCCCCCAACAACTGGAGCAAGAGTTGCCCCTCAAACTGTAGCCTGACTGTGGAACCCACTTTCCAACAGAGCTGCCTCAGTGGGAGCAGATGTGCCTAATCCTGCAGACACTTGATGCACCAGGGTAGGGGAATATCTAGGGGTCCCTTGTGGAGGGGAACTGGAAGGGGACAGCATTTGGGATGTAAATAAACAAATGAACAAATAAATAAATAAATATTATTTTTTTAAAAAGTGCACTATAAACCCAAATCATGACATCATGAAAGACACATCAAAAAAGTCTGAGTATTCACAATTATATCCTTGACTTCTCATGACCAACATCACAGAAGACTGCATCCTCAGAGAAGGAGGTCCAGTACTTGTCAGGGAGATAGCTGCTTTCTCAAGAGAAGATGCTAGAATGGTGATGTATGTGTCTTCTTTGATGTTCTAACTGCAACACAATCTTTACTCAAAGGGCAGATGCTTCTGACTTGACCAATAGTTGGTTGTTTCCAACTGAGGCTGCCAAGATGTCTTTAAGCTACCTTATACTGTGACTGTATTATAATTGTTCGATTTCTCTGCATTCCCCGTATCTCAAATCTTTACTTTCAACATGGTTACCATAAACAAACCATATGCTCCTTTGCTGAAACTACCTTTTCCCCTGACAGTGCATGTATGAAATTAATAGACTTGTCCAAAAGAGGTAAAATAGTTTAGAAAATGTGACTGCTGGGAAAGAGTAGAAATAGTTAATATGCCCTAAACTGAATCCTTCTGTGTTAAGGAAACTCAAATTATTAAGTTGGCAAGCGTTAACTGAGACATGCTGGTCATATTCACTGTGTATCCCTGAAAATGACTGAGCTTCTCTGGGTCCATTTGCTCTTCTGTAAAATTCAGCTTACAAATCGTAACTGCACAGATGTTGAAAGGCTTATATTTACAAAATGCTTCATAAATATTAATGCCTTGGGAAAGTCTGAATTAGAAAATACACACAATCAGTTGTTCAGACGGCCTCATCTAAGTCAGTTCTAGGTGTTTTTCCATCTCTGATTGCAACTTTTATTCTGGGTGCTCCATTTCCCAGGCCTTAAGTGTGAGATTATTTGCTGTATGTTTTAAGCATTAAGATACACATTGTTATGTTAGGCATAAATCCATAGATCTAAGATCCCAGGGAACATGTCAAGGTATTCAGATTCCCTGAGAATAGCTTAAAACAGCTTGAAGAAAATGGACATAAGGATGTGACAACTTGAAGTGTCAACACTTTAGCCCAAGGATCAGGGATGCTGCCATTCTGCGTTAGTATCTTTTCTCTATGAATCCATGAGAACAGGATCCTGGCCATGTCATTTCAGTGTCACAGTTTCTATAGCTTCCAAAATTGTTGATAATCTTGCATTCTTCACCTAAATATAATACAGCGCTAAGGCCATTCATGACAATGAGAGGCTAGCACTACAACTTTTATTCTTTATCACACCAATATAATCCAGCCGTGGTAACACCAGCAAAATCTTCATTGATCCATTTGGGTAAATGCCAGCCTAAAGCCCTGTTGAGCTGTCTTTGCTTCATGCTCCTAGAGAATACCTGAAAGTCATTATGTGTACTGTGATTAATGAGGACCATCCCAAGCTAAATCACAAATCCTTCAAATACTTGGAGAAACAGAGGTTTCTTTAGCAGTGAAGCCAAGGATGTGGGTCAGATTGAGCTGGTGATATTTGCATGTCTATGCTCAAAAATAAAGATGTGAATGCTAATTGGCACTCCTCTGCTTGTCATTGTATGTGCTGGGAAAATGATTGACATGGGAACATAGCAGATGGTAGACATTCAGAATGATTCCTTCTTCCATATCTGGACCATAGCAACTACTAGCAATTTTGAAATTTGGCATTATCAAGGTTTATAATCCTGACGAGTTAAAGCTCTGACTTGTTTATAACTAGACTCTGCACTCTCCCTAGCCTCACATAAGGAGAGTAGTTTGAATGCTAATATTTTGCACAGCATATTTCAGAAGACAGGCCAACTAAGAGTGGCTCTATCTTATCACTTCAGGAAACTGGAGGGAGTTGTCAGAATTAATGGTCCTTGAGCAGAACTATTTTTTGGCTCTCTAGCAAGTAGTCATCAGTAGGTATTATCACAGAGGAAAAGGAAAAGGAAAAGGAAAAGGAAAAGGAAAAGGAAAAGGAAAAGGAAAAGGAAAAGGAAAAGGAAAAGGAAAAGGAAGAGAGAGAGAGAGAGAGAGAGAGAGAGAGAGAGAGAGAGAGAGAAAGAGAAAAAGAAAAAGAAAAAGAAAAAGAAAAAGAAAAAGAAAAAGAAAAAGAAAAAGAAAAAGAAAAAGAAAAAGAAAAAGAGAAAAAGAAGACCCAAGGTATTTGAAGAAACCCCCCTCCAGTTGTTGTTGGTTTTTGTTTGTTTGTTAGTTTTTAAACAAATTATCCAGCATTTTAAAAAATTCATTTATTCATTGATTGATTGATTGATTGATTTTTATTTTTTAGTATAAGCTCTAACAAAATCTGTGTCCTGAGCTGGCACGATGACTCAGTGGATGAAATCACTTGCTCACAAATATGGCAATATGAGTTCAATTCCTGGAACCTATCTTTTAAAAAGTGCTAACTTCAGTGCCACGAAATTCTGCATATAGGCAGGAGGCAGTCTGGAGAACCCCCAGGAAGCCAGCCTAGTCAGCCAGCCTGGAATGCAGTGTGGCAGAAGCAAGAGACCCTGCCACAAAAAAAAAAGCAATGAAAAGAGAAAACTACAGCTACAGTGTACTTTACATAATAAATAAATAAATAAATAAATAAATAAATAAATAAATCTTTGATAGCATTGGAAATTTAAATGAGGAAAATACCTAATAAAAATATTTAAAAAAAAAGAAAAGAGAAAACTAAGCTTGAAATATGCTTACTGTCACATGCATAGAGTCTCCCACTCTCCCAAAAACACACAATACACACACTCCACATACATACATGCATAAAGACTCAAAACACATACATACCACATACCACACATACACACATACCATGCACACTCTCTTGCACATACACAACCCACACACCATACATGCACACACATTTTAAAAAAAAAGACTGTTATTCCTCAAATTACTATAGTAGCCAACGGTGAGACCTAAGGTTCAATCTGTCTTGCTTTTCCATATCATCAAAGCAAAAACACAGGGTCTGGTGAGTATTTAGAGTTCTAACAAAATCTGTGCAAGTTTTCTACCAATCAAAGCCAAAGTTCCCTCAGGATGCCTTAGTTTATGAAGTTAATTAAGGTTTTATGATTCAGTGTTCTATTTTTATTGGATACCAGTAAAGAAATTATCAATGAGAACAAACTAAAATATTTTATTCTCATCCACTGCATTATACTAAAGATGCCATTACACACTAAAACACTGACTGTAGTACTGGTGGGGCAGGGCAGTGAAATATAATTGGCACGACTGATTTAATCATAAAATGGAAACCAGAAAAGTAAACAGAAGAATTTGCAGTGGTATATTTCTCTCACAAGTTCTTCATCCAACTTTCTCTTAAAACTACTTTGTTTACAGTGATGCAGTAATATAAATATGTGCATCCTAAAGGATAAACTTTTCAACTGTTTTATATCTTCTGATTTACCAATTAAAGTATTTATATTTGATTTCCTTAACTAAAATTTATTTTGTGCATCATTGCAAATTCTTGGAGAAAGTAAGAGGAAGATGAAATACTTCATTATTTGTGTGTGTGTGTGTGTGTGTGGTATGCGTATGTATGCATGTGAGGGAAGAGGTTAAGTACTTTGTTCTATGTGCCTCCACTTTATTCCCTTGAGGTAGAGTCTCTCTCTCACTGAGCCTGCAGATTTGCTGACCAGTGAGCTCCTGGAATCTACTGGTCCCTGTCTCCTAATACAGGGCTTATAGGCATGTGTAGCCAAGACTGACTTTTTATAATTTTGAATCTGGGGATTTGAACTCAAGTCCTCAGGCTGTGTACCAAGCATTCTTACTCACTAGACAATCTCCTCTGCCCCACTCCCACCCCCGAACCATTCCTCAGTTTTCTGAGTAATTTAATAACCCGCTCAAGTTTAATGGGTATCTCAAACAAGCAGAGAGATAAACTCACTGAAATGTAACTCTAGAAAACTGCTTACCTTCCATGGAAAGGCTCTTCAAAACTAATGATAACTTTCTTATCTTTGCATTCCTCCCGTGATGTTGATGCTGAGCAAAGTAGAGAGACCATGAAGGGAGCCTATTTTCCCTAAGTCCAGAATCATTCTCGAAGACAGTAAACAACAGAGATCTCCTAGCTGAATCCATCTACTTGAGACTGATCTTCTATTTGAATCCAATTAAACTTACACAAAGAAGCCCAGTCCCAAGTGTTTCCCTGTTGCGGTCACCTGTTTATGAGGCAAAGAAGAGAAACTCACTCTTCCTGGTCCCCCAATCCATTTTACCTCAGTTACTTTTTTTTTCCCACTAAGACATTATGGTTTGTCACAATCAATCAGCTTAATTATTTTAACAGCATGTGTGTAATTCTTATTTTAGCAGAGTGTGTATATTTCTTATCCTGAAATCTCTCTAAATGACTGGATGAAACCAGATTCCAGGCAGGTTGCAAATCTAGGCTATGTGACTCTCGGACCATATGTTGTTCTGCAGTGCTCTGATGTTCATCAAATTCATATCAATATAAATGTTAAAAACAATGACCCTTGTGGCAAGGTTTTGTTTGCAGAATGAGCCTGTTGATCATATGGTTTTGGTCCAAAGAGACAGGTGAGTAGCCTGGTCAAACCATCCTCGGACGCGTTGTAGGAGATTCACCTTTGGCTTGTTAACCTCAAAGAAGCAAATATCCGATTTTGAGCACTGCTGCAGTACATCTGGGACAGAATGAGGAGCACCCATTAGGCTGTCACTCGCCAAGACCTTATTTTATAGCTTGAATCTTCAGACTTTTAAACACTATCTACCTGCAGCCTGATGCAGTAAAAGTAACAAGGCCAGACTCTCTGAACAACACTGAACTTTTACTTGGTGTTTGGTGGCCCTGGGGATAAGACCATAGGTATAAAGCCAAGAGAGCCTGTTCAGACTTCCAAACACAAAACAAAGCAAAAAACCACAGACTGTGTAGCTTAAGGATTGAAATCTATTTCCTCACAGTAAACAACATGGGAAGTTCAAGACCAAGGTGCCATAGGAAGTGGCGTCAGTGGAAGCCCCTCACAGTGGCCTGTAAATATATGTACATATATGACAAGTCATGTACAAGTCTCTGTGTGTCCTCAGATGACCTTTCTTCTGAGCCTATATACATAAAGAAACTCCTGTTTCTTACTGAACACTATCTTTATCTGATTAGAGCCTCACATCTACTTCTTCACTCATCCTCAGTGGTCCCCAAATGGTCCAGTCTCTAAATATAACTGTGTAGGGTCAGTATTTTGACATGGATTTAAGGGGCAAGGGGATACAGTTCAGTCCATCACAGCTCCTATTGACCTTCCAAATCTATCTATCTATCTATCTATCTATCTATCTATCTATCTATCTATCTATCTATCTATCTATCTATCTCTATAGAGATATAGATATTTATAAATATTTATATATGTAAATATATATAGATAGTTATAGATGATATAGATAGATAGAAATTATCGATGTGAGCCATAGAGAAGCTCCATGTTTAGTGGTGAAAGCAACTGCTTGCTGGAAACTTAAAAATGGCTCAACCTCTTCAAGATCACCACTGAGTTTCCGTTTTTGCTGAGAGATCTACTTGATGATCACATCAGTTATAACACTTGGGAATGATAAATTACAAATACTCATTTTAAATGATGTCTAAGCATCCCAATCCAATGAATATATGGCTGAGCTCTTTAAAGTTAAGTTAGGGCACAAGTTAATTTTTATGACCTCATTGTAAATGTCAGAAAGTCTAAGTTAAAGCTGAATCACTGGTGCATATTTTAACATCTCCTCGACAGCATCACCTCACTACAGCCACCTCAAAAAGATTTTCATACCATAAACACTGGCATCTGAAGTACAGTCTCTCTCCTCATGTAGCTAGGAATACAACATGAATAAAATATGGAGTATTGGGAATAAGCAAACCTATGTATTTTTTTTATCTTGGAGTCAGAAATGTAATTGCCTATTCTTATTAATCCTGATAAGGAAATCACTGGCTACACTCAGAAATTGCAACAAATCGTTACTGGCAGGTAATGGAGTCTAGTGTGAGAGGAGATAAGGGTGCTTAGAAGTAGGTAGTATCTCAGGGCTTTCCTAATGCTGTCTGAACCAGCCAAAGCCTCCTTTGAATTTAAGTTATGCCTCCTTCTCTCCAGCTGGAGATGACTGCATGATGAGGACCACCAGAGAAATCATGAGCCCCTCACACCATCATCATACGGCATGGAGACCCCAGCTTTGCTCAGACAGTGTTTAAAATTCTTATTACACTCTTTGCCCTACTGACCCACTGACTAACATAATCTTGTGTTAGGAAATGCACAAACTAGTGGTTTGCATTTTTTTTAAAAAAAAATCATATCCTTCAAGAATTTAAAATATTATGCAAATATCCATATCAGGTACAGTACAACAGATTATCTTCCATCTGCTAACAAAAATAAGTACTATGCATTTTCACACTCAAAGAAGAATATTCAGTAGGATAATTTCTTTCTAAAACTGTGTACTATGCTATTTATTTACTGACATAAGGAAAGTCAGAGTCACATTTGACTATTTTCCATATTCAGACACTTAATGTTTTAATGCTATGTGATTCTTCATAAGTTTCTATGAAATAAAGATCACCATCTTCCATTTTTTTCAGAACCTTGCCAACTTGCCCACAATTAATGACAAACAGAATAGATGTTTGACCCCTGAACTAGCTATTTCTAATACAGTCACTACACATTGTGATATAATATACCAGTTCTACAAATGATATGTGGATTAAGTGAATTTTTTGACTACACAAACTGTTGCATTGACATATTAGAAAACATATATACAATATTGAAAACAAGTAAACCCAATACATCATCTTTCAAAGGCTTTTTTGTTTGGTAAAGGAAACCCATTTTAATAGTAGGACTTAATTGTGCCATTATTGAAAAGACAGAGCCATGGCATTGACAAATAGATCAGGGCTTGTTAAGGCTTGCATAGGCATGTGGTATGAATATAAAGAATTATCACAAGGAATGCTGATTGAGAGGATAAAAATTTGTGACCTGAATATTGTAATAATAATCTGAGCCATGCTTGTTTTACCATCCACACATATACACATGGAGAGGAAGCAAGACATAGAAAACACTATGGAAGATATCTCCACCCCCAAGGCTTAGGGATCTTTGTAGAAGATGGCACATAAAAATTTAACAGTCTAAAATAGTTAATGACATCAATAAATAGGGTTTTACAGCTACAACATGGCTGAGACACATGTGAATTTGCAGTAATTGTAAAAGTATGCACAGAACCTCTGCAAATCCAGCCAGACAAAATCCTAGGGTAGGAGGATGAAGGTGGGCAGAAAATCTCCCTATTAGCCGAATAATTACTGGCATCTATTAGCTTTTGGGAAAGGGAGAGTCAGTTTTCCTTACTAATATGATGTCTGATAGGCTGAACACATAACAGGGCAATTATGCTCCCAAGACTAGTTGGTCAGCATACACTGGATTCAATGGGTAGAAAGAAGATGAAAACGTGCATCAATCTAAAATATGAATGGGAAGAAGTATGAGGGTGGGTAAGGGGAGGGCCCGGGGAGTCAATGCATTTCAATATACATTGTAAAAAATGCTCAAAAAACTGTAAAAGTGTTTCAAAAAGAAACCCCATGAAAACTTTCATCATAAAAATATTATAGATTATATCAGCATCCTAATTAGAGTTATGATGTTTTATGGTTTTAATCTTACACAGAGGGTAACGCATTCTGTAGATCGGGTATCTTTTTGTCTACAGGTCCATCCACATTCTGATGTATAGATGCTTAGAAGATGGTGCTAAAGAATAATGGGGACTGATATATAACAGTCTTCTCTATTTTATTTGACACTGTTTTATTATAAGGAATACTGCCGGATTCTCAGGCTACACAACAGCATATTAAGAAGAACTATATTGAATATAGTAACCCTATTCAAGAATTAGGCAGGGTGTTGAGGTTTTATTCTCTCTACCCCTCTCCATGTTAACTGGCAACAGGGGTTCATACACTATTTTAGTGGTAAAGGAGGTGTAGCAATTCCTGTGGAGATATAGTGTGTTCTAGAAGATATGACATGGAAGGAATAAACTTATTTGTTACAACTTAGGAAAATAAATAAAATAGTGTAAATGGAGTTTGGTATGGAGTAGAGGATAGTAAAAATGGCATGACAGAGTTTAATCTGGTAATAGTCTACAGTCATTTACTACCAAACTATAGATACCAGCCATGCCCACTCACCAAACCTCAATCTGGTATTTACAGCTTAGTAACCTGATGGCAGATACCAGGAGGGGAGGAATTGTCTCTTTAAATGGTTTACTTGTAGCTTTTAAAAGGTTATTGTACCATTTCAAGGATTCAGCCATGTCATGAAATGAGTGCATATACATGAAAAGAGTCATGAGAAGACTCTACAGAAATGTTTGCTGTTATTAACTTTGAAACTGAGAACCTGACTCAGCAGACTGTCAAAACTACAGAATGAACATCTCTCAGGTCACCAAAATTCCAAACCCTCCATCTTTTAAAATGCTGAAGTATTCATTTCAGGTGCATAGGACCCATCCACATGTGCTTGCATATTGTGCAGTATAGTCATACAGAACAGTAATAAACACAGATAAATGAGCTGAGGAATATGAATGACTCAGTAAAACCGTAGCAGTCCATCTTGATGAGACGATTATCCTTTCAGGGAGAAAACTATTAAAATGCAAATATGCTAAATAAATCAAATTTGGGAGGTCAAATTTTTTAGAGACATCCAATCCACTAGCAATAGCGCATCTCTGTGGAATTTCCATCTGAATTGTGCTGATGATGTGCAAACTGGGAATGGAATGAAAGAAGCCTTTTTGAGGCTATCGGCTACAGCTTCAGCAGGTGCTATGTGCTCTGATAACTAAACCAAAATGAGATGGATAAAATTCTTTGCACACATATTTGCATGTTGCTAGAAAGATAGCTCTGTAATAAGCAATTCACAGAGGAAATAAGAAAGTATATGGCATAATTCATACAGATCAAATATTAAATACTTTGACAACATTATAGTAACATCTTTCCTAGGCCTGCTGGGTAAGGCTTGAGTTGGGTCTTAACAATAGTTTTTTTTAGGCAAAATGATTACTCTTCTACCTTATACACCTATGATTTCCAGAACATTACATCCCTGCATCTGTGGCTTCCAGGCTTCTTAAATGAAAACTCAGATTTAGACTGTGGTAGCAATATCTGTTGGTTTATCACCAGTGTCTCATTCTGATAGATTCTTGGTCTTCTGCTTGTAAAATCATCCAAACCAAAACAGTGTCCAAAGTCAGTGTAAAGAGTAATTATAGAAGAAATTTCTATCAGACTTGAATGCTGTGTTGTGACCTTTTTAGACTATTTACGAAGCTAGTGTTCCTCATTGTTTTCTGCAACTCCATTTCCTTTTACTCTAACACATACTTAGGACACCATGTGTTTATAATGCACATGAAAGAATGTGATCTGAGGTCAACCATGTATGCCTATGTTCCCACTAATTAGAAAGCTGAGGCAGGAAGATCATGTTAAGTCTGAGACCAGCGTGGGCTACACAGGCAGTTTCTAGCAAGGTTGAACTGAATAATGAGACCTTGACACAAATAGAGAAAAAAAGAAGGAACAAAGGAAGGGAATAGGAAGGAAGGAAGGAAGGAAGGAAGGAAGGAAGGAAGGAAGGAAGGAAGGAAGGCAGGCAAGTAATGAAAAGGAAGAAAGGAAGGAAAGAAAAAAGAAAGAAAATCCAATCTTCTGAAGCATTTTCCCAATACTCAAGAAATGATAATGTGAGCGGCGTGGTGGCTCACGCCTTTAATCCCAGCACTCAGGAGGCAGAGGCAGGTGGATTTTTGAGTTCGAGGCCAGCCTGGTCCCAGGACAGCCAGGGCTATACAGAAAAACCCTGTCTTGACCCCTACCCCACAAAAGAAGAAGTGATAATATTACTTATTCACATTCAAAGCAAAACAGAGCCAGCATACATTAAAAAAAAAAACCAGAAAATACATGCCACAATAAAATTTGGTGCTAATGAGATTGTGCTGAAATGAATATTTTTCTATCATATCTGAACTTAAAGTTTGTGGGAACATTATTAGGTGATAAGTAACAATAATTGGACACATGAACCAGTAGATGTATATTTCTCAGTCTCTCCTAAGGAAATAATTGAGGCTTAACAAAAAAATGCCCAGCAACAATGTACAATGAAAGACATTATGGGATTACTTCACAGCAGTCTACCAAGTAGCAAGTAAAAGTATTTCTAAAGAAAAATTTTAAAACCTCATGATTGTATTTACATTCAAATCCTGGTGTATAAAAGTAACTTTCATTTGCCATATTTAGTTGTCATCTCAGAGACTTACTGCTGAATAAACTCACCCCTTCTAGTCATTTCTGAACACTGGCTGACTGTATCAACTAAGTTTTTCTGGTCCAATGTCCTCTCCAAGCTGACTGATTCAAATTGGTTTCTCTCAGCTTCTGGCTGAATTGCTCTGCTTGACGTCAAACTAACTCTGGCATCTGTGCTAATCTTCTGGCTCCTTCATCTTCTCTGGATCATTCTGTCTTTGCCTATAACCTACCTCTGTAAAACTGTTGATGTAAAACTGCTCCCCCCCCCCAGTGCTCTCTTAAGTTGCCTCTCCTTCTTGTGTTCTTCTTTTGAGAGGTGGGAGTATCCTATCTCTGACTCATTCTGTCAAAACTTTCTTTGGTTCATCAGTTTGTCTGCCCTTCAATTAGATGTCACTTTCATATGTGACTGCTTCCTTCACAATAAAGTAACTTTACCTGCATTGTTTGGGATTAAAGTGTATACTAAGGGTGTATCTGTATTCCAGCCAAGGGGCACTAAAGATGTGTCATTCTAGTCGGACCACACAGACCTGGAATGGTTTTGGTTGTGATACCTTGCCAGAGTAGCTATGTTGATGGATTAAAGTTCTTTTGTAATGCTGTGCTTTCTTTCCTTGGCTTTATATTCTAAATTTTCACTAAAATAAGTCACCATGACAAAAGCAAACAAAATTGTCATTGCTTAAGGAGGTTAATAATCTAAGTAGTTATAGTAAGGCAGAATGATGGTGCCTAAAAGTGGGAGGTGAATCATATACCTGCAAATAATCTACACCTTCAAGACTTGCTTTAACCATAATTACATTTGTGCTGGTAGAACATAATAAATATGAGACTACTTAGTGGTCTATAGTGATTAGTGCACAGTCTATGGAACTAATAGGATTTGAGTGGGACCTCAAATATGTTTAAACTTTAGTAAAATAAAATGGCACACCATGGATTCCAAAAGTCTCTGTTTAGAAACAAAAAAATGAGAGTGACAGGCATGACTGGAAAGCTGGTAGAAGAGTATTTTAGTCAAAGAGTGGGGTTAGCTTTGGTGAGATGAGGGAACCTAGTTTAGAAAGTACATTGGGTCCAGATAGTAGAAACAATAACAATAATAACAAAAAGTCCCACTACTCACCTGCCAACCTCTCTGACATCCATAGTCCCTCCCCTAACTCTACACCTAGCTTTGTGTAGTTTATAGCCATGCTACCTCCAATCATAAAACATCTGTACTTGTCCTGTACTACCTGGGATATCCCTGATTCCCACCTAACTCATAATTCTTCACCCCTTACATTTCAATTCCAGCATCACTTGCTGAGAAACTCATCTCCAACTTCCCTAACCCTCTACTCAGGCTCACATAAAACAAAGTGAAGTACAGTTACTATAGTTGCCTCTATTGAGATTATATATTTGTGTATAACTCTTTTATTTTTGTACCACCCTACCCTGCCCGCTAAAAGATAAGTAGGTGTTTTGCTTTTATATTTCCATTGACTAAAACTCCATGGCATCTGGCATGTATTTAATCAATCAGTAAATAAGTACCTGATAGGAAGGAAGAAAAAAAAAATGATTGAGTAAACAATGATGTTATAGGTCACCTGAGTAACCATAGAAACAAGAGTGTAGGGTAATAGTGAGTGCCTATTGTGTTTCTCCTTTCTGCTCCAGTGGAGGGAGTGATTCACCCAATGGTTTAACAGTGACATTCATTGGCTCACAGTTTTCATGAGGAAAGTTTTATTCTTCTAACCACTGAAGGATCTGCAGATCTTATTCCTCTTATGACATAGGGAGTGGGACAGGCATTCTGTTTCCTGGAATAGGTTCTTTCAGCCCAAGTCTGTGGTTATCAAAGAAACAGAAAACTACAGCTTCCCTCTTTGGTCATGGATCTTTGCAATTAATATTTCTACTCGTCGCTGTTCCACTCATATTTTTTTCCACTTACTTCCAAATGATACAGTGGCATTAAATGATAATATAGATGTTTTTTTCTTACTGCATGTTGTTTTACAAAGTTTTTCAGAGAAAAGTATAAGATGAAGGAGGACAAAACAGACAGTGACAGAAGAGTTGTTTCGTTCGCTTACAGATACCAGGTCTTTCCTGATCAATAACACTAAGAGGGATGTTCACAATGACATCCAGAGGTACAGCCTGGAGACAGGGCTGTAATCAATCAAGCAAGAACAGTACGACAGAGACTGAGTTCCTAGACATGGCAATCATGCAATCATGCATGTAGACAATTAGAAAACCTTCATGGACGAGTCAAAAAGAACGTGGCATTTTAGAAAACTGTGAGAAAACAGAATCACTGTGTCGACGTGTTTGATACATGACTTTGGGGATCAATAGTCTAAGGAGTAGAACAGTGGCTGGAAGATATAATGGAGTGAAGACCTTTTGTGCCCCTTTTATGTTTTTCAAGGGAAGAACTGTGTATATTCTTGACCATTAAAAAAATCAAGAGAAGTACTCATAACACAAATGAAGATACTGAAGGAAAACAAGTCATTCCTGGGGGTGGAGACAGTTTCCTTATTTCTCATTTCTTAAAATTATTTTTTGAGAATTTTATACAATATACAATGTACTTTAATAGTATTTTTATATTTAGCCCTTCCATCGACTCATCCCAGGTCTACTATTTGGTGTTTTTCCCCCAATCAAGTTATTCCACAATCAAATCTATCTGTGGTGGCTTTTGATTTTTGAGGTATATGGCCTTCCATTAGAGAATAGTCGATCTACTAGAGGTTAAACTCTTAAAACACATTCTTCCTCTTTTTTTTCCAGCACCTATTATTAACCAATACTTCCTCAGATAAGGGTGCAATTTCATGGACCCCTTCCATGCTGGGATTTTGTCTGACTTGAGTTTGCACAGATCCTGTGCATGCTAGCACAAACAACTCTTTGTGAGCTCATATGTATGTCGTCTACCCTGCTGAGTCCAGAAAAACACTGCTTCCTTGTAATTATCCATTTGCTCTTACAATCTGTCTGCCTGCTTCCTCTTCTGCAGTGATCCATGAGCCTTGGGAGGAGGGGTATGATGCCGAGGTTTTGTTTAGGGCTGAGAATTCTGCTTCCTATTATTCTCTGTACCCTAACTAGTTGTGGGTCTCTATTACCTGAAAATTGTCATCTCCTGAAAATAGTGGCTTCTCTGGTGAGGGTTAAAAGATGTGTTCGCCTCCAGGTTTAACAATACATCATTAGGAGTTAGTTTAGTACTGTGTCTATTTAGCAGAATAGTAGTGTAGGTTCTCTCAAGTTCCTATGATCTGTTTAGCCACAGGTTCTTGGTTTGATAATGGTGCCAGGTATAGCTTTTACCTTGTGGAGTATGGCTTAAAGCCAATTAGAAAATGGTTAAAAGTCACCTCTTATGGGGCGGGCTATCAATTTTAAAAGTGATCAGCAAGAATAAGAAGATGAGCTGTGATATCAGTTTCCCTCACTGAGATTAGGAAAGGAGAGATCTGGCAACTCATGGTGATAGATAGGAACGTGAGTGTAGGCAGGACACTACCAAGAGATGCTTATGCTTATAAGGGCTAGGGAGAAAGTGAAACATTCCCAACAGAGTGTTCTCGAGCAGGCAGATAACTCTTGGTTTATCTGAAAACAAGAACTGCTTCCTCTTTAATTTAGCTCTGACATTAAAGCCTCTCTTCCAGATTTTAGAGTGAGAAGTTGCCTAAAATAAAACAAACTAACCCAATTCAAAAGCAGAGTTTTTCAAGTATTTGTGGGGGTGGGAGGGGACCGAAGTGTTCAGGCTTAAACCCTAAAAAAGTATCCATAAGAACAAACCTCCATCCAGAAGTTCAAAGGCAGGCCCAGAGATTCAGATAATTTGTCCCCCACTCTCCTGATAACATCTTTTTACACACTCCCCCGTCCTTTCTTTCCTCTTGAATATGCCTTCTTTGTGGAGAATCCTATATCAGAATAACTCAAGTTCTGCCAAATCCGACGATTGATCCAGTGCCATGTTTTGAAACAACAGAGCAAGAAGAGATTCTCACAGGGGTTCCCATGTGAAACTCCAGAGATAGAACTTGCCTTGAAAATAAGTACTGTATGGTGCCTCTGCCCATTTCTTTTGATGAAAGAGATGAAAACTCTGCAAATGTAGGCAAAAAAGCTCCGTGTTTAAACAGAAGGCAAGAGAGACGTATTTACAAGAATGGTTATGGGAAAAATATTGGTTTTACTGATAATAAATCATGAAATTTATTTTAAATGGTTCCTTAGTATATATATAGAATTTTAACATTTATTACCAACAATAGCAAATCTACATACTAATTAGGTGAAAATCCTTGTCTGTTTTTACATAAAGAATTTAATCTTGGTTGAATATTTCATACTGTAGGATGGACACAGAGCACCTTAAATATTCTTCAGAGTAGATCAATATTGTATTGCATAATAATTAAATCTGAGAATGCTGCTACACATAAATATGTAGCATAAAATAGCAGAAGTACATCTGGGGCTATTTAATAAATTATTGGAATGGTTATGGGAAAAATAATCCCAAATCACAATTCATTTAATAAAATTATTTTATATTATTTGATAATTTCATACATAATATAATGTGTTTTAATCAAATCTATCCCTCCACTCCCTTTTCTATAATTTCTCCCCTCTCCTTTTCCACCCCTCTCCCCCAATTTCTTGTGCTGTAGTTTCTTAAACCCTTTGAATTTAGCCCTATCTGTATGTGGCTTTAAGACTGTCCACTTGGGGCATGGGCATCCTCTCACATCTCCATCTCTTAGGAAATCTGACTCTCCCTGGTCTAGCAGTCATCAGTACCCCCTGATTTCATGCTTTAATTTATCTGATTTTAATTTATGTAGGTCTCAACAAGCTGTCACAGCTGTTGTGAATTTGAGTGTACAACTTTCCTACTGTGTCTGGAAAACAGTTCTATTGTCATCACTCAGTTCCCCTGGCTCTTACAATCTTAAATCACACTTTTCAATAATGATTTTCTGTATGGAACTTGAGAAAGAGAAAAACTATTAATTAGGTAAATTAACTGAATAAATAAACAAATTAAATATATTTACTTAATTAGTTAATATTTGTTTTTCATACAAAATTTAAATTTATTTAAATTTATTTTAATATATTTTATTTTTATTATATATATTTATTTATATATATTACACACTATGCATATAATATACATATTACATACTTATGCATAATATAGTACAGTATATTTACATATAAATAAAAATTATATAAATTTTAATTACTTTATTTTTATTTAATATTTTATTTTAAAAACTAATAATTTTAGTATAAAATGCAAAATAAATATTTAATGAATATTTATTAATTTATTTAATAAAAATAATAAAATCAAGAAAATAAATAAAGATAATGTATTAATTGTCCACTTATTTTCTTTTGTATTCCAAAGCTAAAGATATGAAGACACAACAGGAATAAGCTAGCTTCTGAGAATGTAACATAGTTACTAGTATAATTAATATAGTAATACATAAGTCAACTGAGTCATATGTTATCTCATCACTCATCTTTGAAGGAGTCTAAGAACTCAATTCACTTTTTGAAGCTGGCAAGCAAAGATATCCAGTCAAGTATTTGAAGAGGTTTACATTTTGGCTCTGTCTATCCCTTGCTGTGCAATAACACAATTTAACATGACTTAATCTCTCTGGACCTCAGTGTTCCTCACCTGTTAAATGACCAATTTACCAAAACAACTTGTGAAAATCCAATGAGCCAATGCCTACAGTATTTCTCAGATCTCCTAATACAAACCAGACTTTAAGAAACACAGCTGTTACTGCTGGCATTTATACCCACAGAGAGTTAATGAGGGTCAAATGAGGACATGGTCAGACTCCAGGCAAAACAGACTTGTCAATCGAGATGCTGATAAAAGACAAGCCTAATTGGCGGCAGAATAAATAGTTCTCCAAGTGGCTTCCCAACTTAGACCAAGAGCTGTGCGTCCACTAGTCCCAGGAGAGAGTTCTCAGTTGAGGTTGTCAGTGCAGGCAGTGAGGCTAGATATAGGAAAGGAAGGCTCACAAAAGGGCAGTTCTCAGAAATGTATCAATGTGTAAATATACACCTTGGTGTATGTGACACGGAAGAGGTCACTTGGGTAAGTGTGAAGTGTGGCATTAAAGTCTGAAAGTCCGAAGTTCTTTCCTGACTCGGAATGAGACTATCTAGATATAGGATCTCACTCCAACTTAAGATGAGGACATCATGGTGGATTGAAATCTGATATAATGGCTGTTCTCATAAACCAGGTAATTTTGGACAGAGGGATAGAGGTGCACACATGAACAAGATGTAAAGGCAAACAAGGAGAAGGCAGGCATGTGGCTGTAGTGATTATAGCATTAGCAAAGGAAAGCCAAGGATTACATCTGTTGGAGAGGTTGAATGAAGTATAGGCGTCTCCACTGGATGACCCAAGAAAACCTGACTCTGCTCACATGTCGACTGATAGACAAACTAGGATCTGAACTCGGGTATTCTGTGAGATCAGCAAGTTTGCTTAATCACTTAGTCTCTCCACTCCTCAATGTCAATCTTTATCTGATGCAATTTTATGCATTTATGATGTGTACTGCTTTTTTACTTATGTATGCATGTTAGAATGACTAAATCAACACAATTTTCAGACCTTTCATATTTACATTTATCATTTTCGCTGGTGAAAATTTTCAGAGCTACTGTTAACAATTTTTAAAGAACATAATGCTATTTACTATAATCACCATGTTCTACAGTTGCTCTCCTGAGCTGATTCTTCTGCCTGACTCAAATCTGTCCTTTGATGAACAGTCCCAAATCTGGGACTCTCAAGATTATTCTATTCTCACAATAAGTAATTCTAGACTTCCTTATTCAATACTGAATATCATATGGATTGTGCACTAACGCTGTGCTTTAATGAGGTCAAGACACCATCCTGGGATCACAGAAGTAGGAAAGGGCAGCGCTCACACTACCTGACTCAGTGCACAGTCTGTATGGTAGAGTAAACATACTCAAGAACTTTTGTCTGTTATACTGTATCAAGAAATAAACAAAATGATGTCTTAACTCTGCAATCAGTGTTCTTCCTTCCTAAAATATTCTATAGAGCCTTCAGAGCACACCTGCCTTCTCACACCATTTTGAATTCGGTTTACTTCCCCCAAATTCATCAAGAACATCTTTGTTTACACTGATCATAGCTAATAAACAGACAGTTCATTTACATGTGAAATAAATACAGAGTTATGTCATTAGTTGGTTTTCCTGAATCACATGATTAAAGTTAGTTTGCCTCATAATTTGATAAATAAACAATAACGATAAAAATTGAATGGGTGGCTTGAAGTAGATATTGCTACCTACTTTATTGACTTCCATTTGATTTTCACTTAAAATGAAAAATAGAGACACATATTAAAAGACAACTCCGATGCCTACTTCAGAAACTATTTACAACATCCAGCTTGGAATTCAAAACTTGCTCTCAAATTATCTGAATTTAGAAATCTTAGTGGCTACATAAATTCTCACATTGGTTAAAAAACCTTATCTACTTTTTTTATGCACAGTAAAACAATACTCCAGTATTTACTCTGTTTTAAATTGTCTCACATTCTATGTTTTGTTTCTAAACATGATACTAAACTCTTACAAGAGTTAATGCTAAGAGGTTCTGGCTCCTTAGAGAATTCAGTCTATACAAATGGCATTCTCTCATTTGACTAGGACCATGTATATTAGATATGCATTACATAGCAAGCTCCTAATGCATTTAAATGCTGACAGTTCAACTTATTGCTAGAGAATGTTGAAAGGCAGAGAATTAGTGACAGTATTGTGAGGGTTGTCTAAATCAAACAGAAGCACAGAAAAAAATAACTCTTCTAATGTAAGTCAATGTAATTAGATTTTCTTGTATTTTATTTAAATATAACTGTTTAGAAGTTTACCTAATGATTAAGAAGCTTATATCCATCAAATTAATTACAATGAATGGCACTTTCAGACTCTGCCTCTTGGTTGCATACTTCTCAAAATGTTAATAAATTTTCTAAAAGAATTTCTGGACAATTGAAAATAGCTTGTTTGTTTGTTTGTTTTTACACAAAAATAATCGTGTGAATCTAGGAAACCCTGTGTATCTCTCTAGCTCCTGAAAGCACTTCTGCTGTTATCAGTTCACCCCAACTCTATCCTGCTTTTTCTGTCTGGATGATAGTGTCTAACAGCAAAGAGAAAATGAAAATGAATGAAAATTTAAATTTTTATTGACTAGCATGCATTCTATATGCTAATGTGTGCATGTGATCTTTAACATGTGCATATAATGCAGCCTCCCTTTACCCAGTCTTTTGCTTTGCCCCCTTACTCTTCAGAATTTGCTATTCTACATGCATCTCAACTTTGCAGGCTTCCACACATGAGAGGAACCTTTGGCTCTTGACCTTTTGTAGGCTTTTATTTTTCAAAACCTACATTTAAAAGGGCACTTAAATGCTTTAACCTCCCTGGTAGCCCACCACCCACCAGAGGGAGTGGAAATGAAAGGTTAATAGGGCAAAGGAGGATGTGGACCTGTTTAGAAATGGTTCTTTGGAGCAAATCCAGTCTGTGTTGTCAGGATATCAGCAGTTCAGTTCACATGAATCAGCTACAGTAGCTCAATCCACTCACAGACTCCACTCTTGAATCAGCAATGGCAGCTTGATCCAGAAGAAGCAGAGAGGCTCTACCCATTGGCCCAAGTCTGTGGAAGTGGCAAGTAGCCACTGGAACACCAACCAGAAGTTCTTTGGTGTCTTTCTCTCTATAAAGTCATGACAATGACCAGCTGAGAGTGGCAAGGTGGACCAATACCACACAGCCTCATCCACTGTTTGTTGGCTTATAAACACTTTCCAAATACCACATGTTGTCTCAAGTGTCCACTCTAGTAAAACATCATATGCCATTTTTCCCAGGCTGCTTCCCAAATAACAACACGTGTTTGTTCTCAACAAAACATCCTCCCATGTGTCTCCTTTAGCAAAAACATCCTCTTGTAAGACAGTTTCCAGAAAAACATTACATGTGACAACTGAGTCTCCAAAGAAACCAGAAATTTCCACTTCACTTACTTTACTGTTTTACTTAAAGTAATAGTTCTGGTTCCATGATTTTGCTGTGAATGACCTCATTAAATTTGGATAATATTTTCTTATGTGTGTTGTATATAGGAGTGTTCTTTGTGGTTGAATAATCTTCTATTGTGCATATGTGTTTTTGCCATATATTTTGTCACTGGAACAAGAAAGTAACTAGTATAAAAGATGTCATGAACCTGTTATTGATCTAGACTCGCAATTCAACAATTCCAAACATGCAGAGACCAAAAGAGTTTATATACCACAGATGTAAACAGTCAGTAAAGAATGAGGCAAGGTGGAAAGTGCCGAACAGATGAAGAGCAGCACTGTGTGGGGTTAGCTCGGGACTCAGTCCATCCTTAGCTCCTTAAGTGACAAAGTCTCCCTGACCTCTCGTCCTCATCTATCTGAAATCCTGTAGTTACATCAAGTCAAGGCTCACTTTTCTCCTGGACACTTTGTTTCTAACATAGTATCTGCAGTCTTTTTCTCCAAACTTCTATGTGAACTCCAAAAACCAGCAATTTAGTTCACTGTGTTAGCCTAACACAGTGCATCTCTCTAATTATTGCATGGTAGTGTACAAACCTCCTTCAGTGGCATGCAGGGATATTCACGGGGTTGTAACTGTATCCTAAACGTAGGCACAAAGTTATGGAATGGTCTCTTAAGCAGCCCTCATATTCCACAATAGAGGCTCTTTGAAAGAAATACTATTGATTGTAGATGATTTTGTTTGCATGTTTGTCTTTTACATAAATTCCTTTTAAAGCAGATACATGGGAAGTACTTTCTTTCCCAGGCTCTGGATTGTTACTCTTCCTATTCAAAAGAAGCCATTTGGTCTCTGGAATACCAATTGTTTATCGCTAAATACTTTTTCAGGTCTACATCAGGACTTTACATGGAATAGCACAAAGTTGTACCTCAGATAATATATCTCAATTATTGTCTTTCATTGACTATTCAAATTTCCTTTAAACCTGAGAGAGCATGCTATACTATAGAGTTGTATCTAGGTTATTAAAATACATTGTTATTCATAGCCAAATCTTGAATCTGTTCAATATATTCTTTTTTTTTTTTTTTTTCTTTGGTTTTTCGAGACAGGGTTTCTCTGTGTAGCCCTGGCTGTCCTGGAACTCACTTTGTAGACCAGGCTGGCCTCGAACTCAGAAATCCGCCTGACTCTGCCTCCCGAGTGCTGGGATTAAAGGCGTGCGCCTTTAATCTATATTATTTAATATATATATATATATATATATATATATATATATATATATATATATATTTAATCTATATAATATTCATAAAATAAGCTTGCAATGACAGTTTCTTACCCATGGCTCTTATTTCTTACAAAGCTGTGCAGTTAAGAGTTTTGCCAGTTGGTTTTTGGTTGTCAAGAAAGATAATGTCAACCCAACTTCCACCCTCTCTGCTTTCTGGACTCAACAGACCAGAGCATGTGAAGACAAAGGGGCCCTCCAGCTACCAGTCCTGCTTATGGCAGTTAGTCTGACCTTAAGTGAACCAGCTTTCCATGAAGTTATAAGAAAAAATGAGGCTGACCTCAACAGAATCATAAATAATCATCTAGCATCTTACCAGGAACAACAAGCCCCTGAGAAGTAAATATCAGATGAATGAATGAATAAGTTAATGATTGCTAACTTGATTTTTATTTAATGTTTCTATAATGAAGGCACTTGTGGCTATTATTTCAGGTATATAGTCATAGTTAATCACCAGTAACTGTGCAAAGTAAGGACAGTATTTTGAGGCATTTCTATAGAATCCTTTGAGTAAAGTTTGTATTGAATACAGGGGAGAAGGGCCATCCAGAACCGAAGTTAAAGCCTGTTATTAAAAGCATAATTTCAGAAGAACTATGTTGTGCCATATGAGACATCCAGGATACAGCTAGAGAAGAGGACATTAAGTTCACAGTAAGAGAGGCATGGGAAGGCCAATGTGCAATTGTGTGGAATGTGAATTAGATCTGCTAAAGCTACTTTTCACTAAGTGGGAGAAAACTCATGAAATCCTAAAACAGTGGAAACAGCATTAGAGTATCAGATTTTTTCATCAGATTAAAGTTATTATTATTTTTTTTTTTTACTAAGAAAGGATGAACTTATACAATGAGATATCCCCTGTAACTCTTGGGCATTTGAATACGCAATCGGAACTAGATGGCTGTCTGAGGAGGACTTTGAGGTTTCAGAAGACTTTTTTTTTTTCAGATGATACTGAGTGTGCTCTGTGTGCTTCCTGTTTTTTGTTCCAGGTGTGAGTTCTCAGCTGTTTCTAACACCACACTTCATCTCCTTCATCAAAGGCCCTATAGAACTATGAGCCCAAAATAAACCTAATCCCTTTCTTCTAAAAATTGCACTAGTGGTGATGTTTCACCACGCCAAAGGAAAGGTAAATCAATTTTCAAATTTTCAATTTACCCAGTAAATCAATTTTCCTGTTCTAGCCAAACTATACTATTTCCTCTTTGAATGTTCTCTGCCCTTTTCTGCATACACACAGGAATCCTTTGCTTCATCTTTTCACACATAAATCATGTCTGCCCCTTGGTACCATTTCAGTAGAATTTTTCCATAATGATTCTTCATAACTCTCCAACTAAAAATACTTTCTTTATAAAATTTTGCACATTTGGTTAGGATAACTGTCATAATGACATAATGACAACTAACGGACAGTTCCCTTGTGTGTGCACTAGGTAAACAGTATAAAGCAGTTGGCCTGGCCCGCTGTTTTCATGGTTAGTCAGCACACATTCACAACAGTGCTTTCAGACATTGTCGCACTCTCTTCTTGCTCTTAGATGACTCTTTGCCTGAGTGGCTTTGGCTGGAACAGAGACAGAGGACCACAGAAGTGGGAAAGCTTCAATTCTTTCCCTAGAGCAGTTCCAACATGAACAAGCTTCAGGCCTGAAGATGGGGACAAGACACCTGAAGCAAAGGAGTTGTTTTTGTAAAAATGAGTGCACCTCAATACCGAGTCTGATGTGTCTTCACTTTTAATTGAGGAGAATCAATATTCTTATCTATAAAATGATGGTTTGTTGGTAGAATTGATGTTGATAGGGAACATCGTATTCATTTAGTGTAAAATCTTATTGTAATACACCATACACATAATTTAATTATAATTAAATTGAACTTAAATATCTGATAACAGTTTCAAGCAAATAATTTAGAAAATTATACAGTGTTTTAACTAAATGGAATGTACAACTTTTATCAGTTTTATAAAACATTTTATTGAATTGCTCATTTATTTTTCAATTGCACTTGAGCACATAGGTGCGTGCATGTGTGTATGTGTGTATATGTATGCATACACATGTGTGCATGTGTGTGTTATGTGTGAGTATACTTGCCAATGTAAGCACATGAGGAACATAGAGGCTAATATCAGGATGCTGTCTTACTCAATCACGTCTCTACCTTTTTTTTTCCTTCAGAAACATGATCTCTCAATGAATCCCTAGTGTGTTATTCAGCTAGACAGCAAGCCCTTGTGATACATCTGTTTCCTGCTCTACCACTATAGTCACATGCATATATATGAAGCTACTTTAGGTTTTGTACCTACGTTTTGTTCTATGGATCCCAACACTTAACCTACAAACCATCTTCCCAGTCCTTCACTATTAACTCGTTGGGAGAAAGGCTCATTGTCAATTAAAGCACATAGAAACTGTCTCTATCCATGGGAAGCTTAGAGTCTCATGAGAGACACATAAGATAAGTAAATTTACAATTGTGAATACAAAAAGTACTAAAAGAAAGTGAACACAATTGCTTAGCAGAAGATGCAAAGAGAATCATGACTTTAATATGGGTGGTAAGAGAAAGCCCTCTAAGGAAGAGCCATTTAAGCATATTTGAAATCCAGTGCTTCAGGGTCAGAGAAAGAACATTCTAGGCAAAGTTCAAATGAAGTGACAAGGAGTGCTGTGGTCAGCAGTGAGAGAGGGACGGGCCAGCCTAAACCAGACAATAAGGAATTTGATATTGTTCTAAATATAACAGACAGTTACTGGTTTTCCCTACATCTGATCTGGCTGGTGTTCATAGTAACTTACACTAGCTGTTTATCTGAAAAGTTTCATAAACAGTCTCATAAAAGTTTCATAATCAGCACTAAAACCTGATGCAGGAATGGGGAAGTTGGACCAAAGTTGTTACAATAGACAGAGGGGAAAATTCCTAGATCTTGGAAGTATATTCACAAGGTAATAGGATTCAGTAATGAACTTTTTTACAGGGTTCAGAAAGAATAGGAAAAGTCAAGATGATTTCTAAGAATGATAGAAACAGGTTCTTTGTCTATGGTGGGTGGTGTAACCATGACCCACAATCACCAAGATAAGAACAGGTAAGGACTCAGGATGGAGTTCAGAGTGATCTTCAGCCCCTGGCACCAAAAAAGGTTGAATTAATATGAGAGAGAGAGAGAGAGAGAGAGAGAGAGAGAGAGAGAGAGAGAGAGAGAGAGAGAGAGAGAGACTGCCCTTCCAATGTGGAGACTTTGTTTACTCTGGCTTTTGAGGCAATACTTCCTGCATGATTGTTTCCCTCTGAATGAAGTAAGGACATAAAAAAAAAGTCATAGAAACTTGCTAATGCAAATTTATATACATTATTGTGATTTTCCAGCCTGTATCATATCTGTAAAAATTGAAAAATAAGGCCTTATCGAGAGCCTATGGCACTGTGTTATGGAATGTAATAGAAAAATAACTAGTGTAAAAATGATTAAAGATTGAGTTACTGAAAAAACATAGATTAAAGAACAAAAATTTAAATTTTTGTGTACCACAGGCAATCTTACTTTTTCCAAAAATACTTCTAAAATTGGAAACTTCAGTGTCTCCCTTAACTATTTCAGCTGTGTAGTTTTCTAGTCTCTCTCACCCAGTAGTTTAGGCAAATCTAATATCCTGTGAAACTTTAAGTGTGCTTTTGTTAATGAATGTGTGCTTTCATTAGTGAATGTTGAAGAAAACAAAGGCAAATGTGAAAATAGTTCTTGCCAAGTAGTTAACTCAACAGCAATCTCTATTATAGACCCAAGTTTCCAAAGGACATATCTGATACTTACATTTCATTGATCTGGTACTTAATTTAATGAAATTTACAACAAACAGCACAGGCTGAATTAAGTTATATAAAATAAAAGGAGACGGAACTGAGTCGAGTGGGATTGGAGAGCTGCGCCTGTCACTTTTATTGTCTTATTACAGAATCTATAATCTATAAATCTATAAATCTATAACTATCATCTCAGAGTTGTCACAAGAGACAAACAACTAATATATACAGATTTAGGATTGGGCACCAGAAAAAATACATCATGTGAATAAATAAAATAAAATCAAGGATATTTACTTTATATAAGCTGTAAATAAGTTACAGGAAATTATATGGTAGACTATTGTTCATATGATATTATTATTTATCCAAAATATTTTTGAGATAAGTTACATTGAAAGTAAAACTCTAGATGCTAGAAATAGAAAAATACATAATGTCAATTCTCATTTATTTTTATATTATCTAGCAGAAGATTTAAAAAGACATGTAAAACTTAAATGCTGAGAACTGATATAGAGAAAAGTAGAGACATAGGAGTTGGGGAAGGGTTTTTATTTAATTATTGAAAATAATTATTGAGATTTTTCATTATTTTCCTGTGCCATTGTGATTTCTTCTCCCTCATCTCCTCTAAGATCCTCCCCACCCTTCCAACTCCATGCCTTCTTTTTCTCTCTTTTAAGAAAACAAACAAACAAACAAAGAATAAAAATGCAAGCATAAAAAGATAAAACAAACTAATAAGCAATAAAAATAAAAAGTTAAGAAATAGCATGCGGAAATGAATACACAGAGACACAAGTACATACATATAACATTAAAAAAAATCAAAATCTGAAAGCATGGTAAACAATCAAAAGACCAAGAAGATTTAAAAAAAGAAGAAAAATGCTCAAGTATAGCAAAATAAGGAAAAGTTCTTCAAAAATGCCTTTGAGTTCATTTTGTGTTGGCCATTTATGGCTGGGTATGGAGTCTGGCCTTAAGTATTATGTGTAAGCCCAGTGAGACTCCCTTGAGGAAGGCCTTTGATTGGAAGGTAACACTTGAGCAGAGAATAGGGCAGAGATAGAGAAAGTACCCAAGGAGCTGAAGGGGTTTGAAGCCCCATAGGAAGAACAACAATATGAAATAACCAGTACCCCAAGAGCTCCCAGGGACTAAACCACCAACCAAAGAAAACACATGGTAGGACTTATGATTGTAGCTGCATATGTAGCAGAGGATGGCCTAGTCAGTCATCAATGGGAGGAGAGGTCCTTGGTCCTGTGAAGGTTCTATGCCCCAGGTGGGGAATGCCATGGCCAGTAAGCAGGAGTCGATGGGATGCGGAGCAGGGGAAGTGGGGAGGGGATAGAGGATTTTCAGAGGGGAAACTAGGAAAGGGTATAACATTTGAAATGTAAATAAAGAAAATATCTAATAAAAAAGTAAAAATAAAGCAAAATACAGGCAAGTGGGAGAAGCTACTGGAGGACATGTTAGCCACGAGGCAGCAATTCGCTCTCTGTGTTCCATGATGTTCAACAGGGAACTATAGGTAGCCCA
Source organism: Mus caroli (assembly GCF_978045245.1). NCBI lineage: Eukaryota > Metazoa > Chordata > Mammalia > Rodentia > Muridae > Mus > Mus caroli. The sequence continues at coordinate 42,636,426 of NW_028227258.1, forward strand.
GGAGAGTGTAAGTAAGATAAAATCAAAATAAGAAGTAGATAGTAGATAAAAACCACAGAGACAGCCCAGGGCTGTCCAATGGTATGTTCATAGACTGTTTTATAGATGCTGATGCTATTTTGTACAGCATGGAATTGATATATTTGAGGACAAATGAATAGCATAAGCTAATTTATGTTATAGAAATTTCACTGAGATTTTTATGGGTGAGGCTCCTGAAGGAAACGGGGAGGGCAGCCGTAAAGTTCAGGTACTAACTAGCTCCAATAAAATATGACACTTGTTCAGAACAGAACAATGGCAAACGAGTGACAAGGAGTTTTTAGTACTGGGACTAAAGAAAAGAACGTGCCTTAAGTACGGCCATTTTGACTTCAGACTTCATATTACCTATAACAAGATGAAACTATTTCAAGGTCTTAGGCCCTGGAAGAACTGGGGACTTTCCAGAAGCTGACCAATAAGCATCAATAGCACCCAAAGCTTAATTCCTGTTCCTGAAAACAAAATGAACCAATGAATTCCAATTTTTGGACAAAAACACTTAAATTTGATGTCAGCAGACAACTGCGAAACACTTGGGAAGGCCACTAATACCCACATTCTGCTTGGTGAAAGTTGTAGCTTTAACTTAGCCAAGATACTAGCGTTTGTGTTTTTGCTTTTTTTTGTTCTTGGTTTTTGTTTTTTTGTTTTTTGGTTTTTTTTTTTTAGGTATTTTCTTCATTTACATTTCCAATGCTATCCCAAAGTTCCCCATACCCTCCCCAACTCCGCTACCCACCCACTCACACTTCTTGACCCTGGCTTTCCCCTGTACTGAGGCATATAAAGTTTGCAAGACCGATGGGCCTCTCTTTCCACTGATGGCTGACTAGGCCATCTTCTGATCCATATGCAGCTAGAGGCATGAGCTCTGGGGGTACTGGTTAGTTCATATTGTTGTTCCACCTATAGGGTTGCAGATCCCTTTAGCTCCTTGGGTACTTTCTCTAGCTCCTCCATTGGGGGCCCTGTGATCCATCCAATAGCTGACTGTGAGCATCCACTTCTGTGTTTGCTAGGCCCCGGCATAGCCTCACAAGGGACAGCTATATCAGGGTCCTTTCAGCAAAATCTTGCTAGTGTATGCAATGGTGTCAGTGTTTGGAGGCTGATTATGGGATGGACACCTGGCTATGGCAGTCTCTAAATGGTCCATCCTTTCACCTCAGCTTTAAACTTTATCTCTGTAACTCCTTCCATGGGTGTTTTGTTCCCAATTCTAAGAAGGGGCAAAGTGTCCACACTTTGGTCTTCGTTCTTCTTGAGTTTCATGTGTTTTGCAAATTGTATCTTGTATCTTGGGTATTCTAAGTTTCTGGGCTAATATCCACTTGTCAGTGAGTACATATCATGAGAGTTCTTTTGTGATTGGGTTACCTCACTCAGGATGATGCCCTCCAGGTCCATCCATTTGGTTAGGAATTTCATAAATTCATTCTTTTTAATTTTAATGCCAATAAGTCTGGCTTCATCACCTCCTTGGGACTGCCAGAAGAAACTGGCTTCTGAGTTCTTATCTGGTGGCCTTGACTGATCAGCAACTGTGCTTATGTGGGGGGTGGGGGGATGATAAAAGATTTTGCTATTACATTAATCCACGGTGGTATTCTCTCTCCTTTGTCCTCATACACAATGAACAGAGTGTAACAATTAGATCATGGACAAAGCTAAAACAACCAACTTTCTGTTGAATCTCTTGGATTAAAGACAATAGAAGGAGTTGGGTGGTGATTATAAATATGGAAGCCCAGCTTAAGACTTTGCTATGAAGATGGCCAGGAAGCAATGAAATGGTGCTTATCACCAGACAGGATGTGAAAGCAGAGAATTCATAGGGGGAAATAGCATAGTGTATTTGCATACTGATAAAAATATCCAATAAGCAAGAAAGACAATTAGTGATGTGAACAACAAATGTGAACAACTGCAAAGGTGGTACCAGGAAAAAAATCAACAAAGCTTTGTTCAGGAAAGTATGGTTTGCTGTTCCACAGAGCTCCACGCTATCAATTTTTCATCACAATAGGAGAGACAGCTAGGTACACTAAGGCCAAGCAATACCAGTTCACATGAATTCAAAAATTTGGCAGTGCATGCATGAAGAAGTGTGCTCTTGTGTTTTTTTTTTTTCTCCATGAGAGAAAAGGAATAAAGGAGATCAGAGAAAACAGAAACAGATATTAGAGTTTTGTGAGTTTAGAGAAAATATGGACTGTTATTCAAGTGAGTAAGAAAGTGAATTAATGAAAGGAATGTGGTAGGTTTGGATGGGTATTGGTCAATTTGGAATGACCGTGGTTCTCTTGTCTCCCTTAGGCTTGTGTAGCTGCTTGCTAGTGAAGAAAATAAAATGAAGCATTTAATTAACCTAAGACTGAGGTTTTGACATTGGTGTTAATGGAAAGACTGCAAGTCTAATAGGAAGAATAAAAGGAAATTTCTTGATCAGAAGCATATTTGTGGTGGATCTCACATTTGGAAAGACTTTGAATAATCAAAATAAAATAAAAGTTGTAATGGATTAAGGAATTTGACAGTCATAAATACAACGGTGTTATTAGTCAATATGTTACATAGGGATATTTTAACCAGGTGGGAATAAATGAGTTATGATGAAATAAAAGAAAAGGGAAGAAAGATTACCTCATAAAAGATCTGAATTTTAATAACATAGATCTGAGCCCTACTGAATTCTATTTGGATAACTTTTGACTGCTGTCTTATATAACACATAAAATAATCATGAATTTTCAATTGAATAAAATCCCCTGCTGCAACCATGCCCTACCTATGGTTCCAAGCTGCTGTCAGTGGTTAGTGTGCTGGGCCTAGTTGCATCTCTTGTGGACAGCTCAAAGATTGTGTTTGGACTTGAAAATCTGCATTGAAATTAAGGACTTTAATCAAGATTGAAAAGAAAAAATACAAAACAATATTAATTTAGGCAAAATTTTAATTTTTATACTACTAAAAGATAGCAATGTGATTCTGTAGAAAATAAGATTGGTTGGCCTACAAGTAAATACTTTGTAGTAAGCTGTTTCTAGTGTTTTGAAAATAAGTGCTGTTTGAACTATATCTGATACTATCCAAAACATAAAATATTAGCTTATCTCTATAATAAACAAAATATTAATTATATTCTCATTAAGATGAAATAATATAAACTGTATTTCTTTAGAAATTATTTTTTCCTAAAATTTTTTTAAATAATTAGGAGATATAATATTCTGAATAAGCACACAAAATTCTTACCCAAATATGTCAGTATTACTACCATAATAATAGAGGAAGATTATGTGAATAATATTAAATATTGTCCAAATGTTAAAAGAAACCTAATTTATACAGGGTGTATATCATGTATGTCTTAGTTTATTTTTCCTTCTGCTGCAATAAAATACTCTTATAAATGAAATTTTAGGAGGGAAACATTTATTTTAGATCACAGTTCAAGGCAGAGCCCATCCTGGCTAAAAAGTCAAGGCAGCAAGAGTTTGAAGCATCTTGTCACATGACATCCACAGACAGTCAGAAGAACACCACAAATGTGTGCATGACTGTGCTAAGTTCACACTTTCCACTTTAGGCAGCCCAGGATCCAATGCCTAAGGAATGACTCCACCTATAATAGGCAGGCCTTCACATCTCAACTACCACAATCAAGATAACTCCTCAGACACAGAGATCCATTTCTGAAATGATTCTAACTTCTTCTCAGTTCACAATAATAACTGTTACACTAAGTCAGGGATAAGTTGACATTTTATTTTGGTCTTTAATACATAAGACATTGCTATTATCTCTACACTATCTATAAAAAAAATTCAGCTTAAATGACACAAAACACCTCCAAATGTTCAGGGAATACAGAAAATAATTAGATGACTATCTATATAAATGCCAACAACAAAGCCTACTTGAATCACTGTCAATTCAAAACTTAGGGAAAATACTTTTAATAAAAGTGAATGATTCTATATGATGAAATGTTTTGTAAACTACAGCTCAACCTTTACTTCTTACTAACAGATATGCTACAAACTGACTTCATGCATAAAAATCTAGCTAGCTGAACATCAGCATCCTTTATAAGCAGGGGAGTTGCCCATCTGCCACTGCTTATGTAACAATTTTGACTTTGGAATTTCACTTTGATTGAGTAGAATACAGCATATTGTGAAAATCCCTGTACCCTGGTATTCATCACAAGCACAGAAGTTAGAAAAGGAAGAACCAGGGAAGAAGACTGGGGACAAACAGAGGGAGCACAAGTAGGAATCTAACAGGGAAGGTAGAAGGCAGCTAGAATGGGATGACTGGGAAATTCAATGAAGAACTCAGACCTTGACAGTGATTGGAGGTCGCCCTGCAGAGAGTTGGCATTCAGAGCATGGCAAAGTATTCACATGAGAACAGTATTGAAATATGAAATATGAAATGCCAGGACAAATCAGGGTACCAAGATGGCCTTGAACTGTCGTAAAGGGAATTCTCATGAGCTCCATTGACTCTTTGGTCCCAGAATTCATAGAGAGTACTACATATTAAAATCATGGAGTGTAAATGAAGACAGAGGAAGGTATTCTAGTGGAATTCCAGGCTAAGGACTTTTTCTGCAACAAAGCTAGATTTTAGGATTGGTTATAATTTCGTTGCCTTGCCCAGGTCACTGAAGAAATTAGGAATCAGTTATTATATTGAAAATTACTTATAACACAGAGGTCAGCATATTTTTAAATAATGTATAATTTAATTTTCTACTTAATTTTGTGAATTTTTAATTTATTCTTTGAGACTTTTATACATTTATATAATAAAATATGGGCTCTCTGCTCCTCCCTGTTCCAGAGACAGCCGCATCTTCTTGTGCAGTGCCAGCCTCGTCCTGTAGACAAAATGGTGAAGGTCGGTGTGAACGGATTTGGCCATATTGGGTGCCTGGCCACCAGGGCTGCCATCTCCTCTCCACATGGCAAAATGGAGATTGTTGCCATCAACGACCCCTTCATTGATCTCAACTACATGGTCTACATGTTCCAGTATGACTCCACCCATGGCAAATTCAACGGCACAGTCAAGGCCAAGAATGGGAAGCTTGTCATCAACGGGAAGCCCATCACCGTCTTCCAGAAGCGAGACCCCGCTAACATCAAATGGGGTCAGGCCGATGCTGAGTATGTCGTGGAGTCTACTGGTGTCTTCACCACCATGGAGAAGGCCGGGGCCCAATTGAAGGGTGGAGCCAAAAGGGTCATCATCTCTGCCCCTTCTGCTGATGCCCCCATGTTTGTGATGGGTGTGAACCACGAGAAATATGATAACTCACTCAAGATTGTCAGCAATGCATCCTGCACCACAAACTGCTTAGCCCCCCTGGCCAAGGTCATCCATGACAACTTTGGCATTGTGGAAGGGCTCATGACCACGGTCCATGCCATCACTGCCACCCAGAAGACTGTGGATAGCCCCTCTGGAAAGCTGTGGCGTGATGGCCGTGGGGCTGCCCAGAACATCATCCCTGCATCCACTGGTGCTGCCAAGGCTGTGGGCAAGGTCATCCCAGAGCTGAATGGGAAGCTCACTGGCATGGCCTTCCGTGTTTCTACCCCCAATGTGTCTGTTGTGGACCTGACGTGCCGCCTGGAGAAACCTGCCAAGTATGATGACATCAAGAAGGTGGTGAAGCAGGCATCCGAGGGCCCACTGAAGGGCATCCTGGGCTACACTGAGGACCAGGTTGTCTCCTGCGACTTCAACAGCAACTCCCACTCTTCCACCTTTGATGCCGGGGCTGGCATTGCTCTCAATGACAACTTTGTCAAGCTCATTTCCTGGTATGACAATGAATACGGCTACAGCAACAGGTTGGTGGACCTCATGGCTTACATGGCCTCCAAGGAGTAAGAAACCCTGGACCACCCACCCCAGCAAGGACACTGAGAGCAAGAGAGAGGCTCTCGGTTGCTGAGGAGTCCCTATCCCAACACGGCCCCCAATACTGAGCATCTCCCTCACAATTTCCAGCCCAGACCCCCATAATAACAGGAGGGGCCTAGGGAGCCCTCCCTACTCTCTTGAATACCATCAATAAAGTTCGCTGCACCAAAATAAATAAATAAATAAATAAATAAATAAATAAATAAATAAATAAATAAATAAATAAATAAAATATGATCATATTCACCCTAATTTTTCACTCCAACTACTCCCATATCTTCCCTAACATGTTTGTCACCAATTTCATCATTTTCTTTTAAAACAACACACTAAGTCCAAGCTCTTGACCTGAATAATTTCCTTACAGTATGTTTAATAATGAAATTATCTGACTAAGATATTTTCTCTAAGGAATGTTATGTGATTATTCCATGATCCTTAAACAACTTTTCCATTTTAGAAATTTTGATACATACAGAAAATAAAACAGCTGCACCTGTATCAAAAAATAAATAAAAGCCATCAATCACTCTGTGGATATTTTTCTTACCATTGAGTAATTTAAAGGTCAATCTCAGGCACTGCATTTTCTCATACACTTAAAAGATAAGCATCCCTTTTTTTTTCTGATGTCTTTGTACTTTGTTTTATTACATGATTTTTTATTAGATATTCTCTTCATTTACATTTCAAATGTTACCCCAAAAGTCCCCTATTTGCTTCCCCCCTCCCCAACCCACACACTCCTGCCTTTTGGCCCTGGCATTCTCCTGTACTGGGGCATATAATCTTCTCAAGACCAAGGGCCTCTCCTCCCAGTGATGGCCGACTAGGCCATCTTCTGCTACATATGCAGCTAGAGACATGAGCTCTGGGAGTACTGGTTAGTTCATATTGTTGTTCCTCCTATAGGGTTGCAGACCCCTTCAGCTCCTTGAGTACTTTCTCTATACCCATGGAAGGAGTTACAGAGACAAAGTTTGAAGCTGAAACAGAAGGTAGGACCATCCAGAGACTGCCCCACCCAGGGATCCATCCCATAAACAACCACCAAGCCCTATTGCATATGCCAGCAAGATTTTGCTGACAGGACCCTGATATAGCTGTCTCTTATGAGGCTATGCCAGTGCCTGGAAAATACAGAAGTGGATGCTTACAGTCATCTATTGGATGGAACACAGGGCCTCCAATGGAGGAGCTAGAGAAAGATAAGCATTCTTATATAACATACACACACACACACACACATTTTTATAAGAGCTCAAAATTCCCTTTCTTGTCCAGTGAAAACCCATTCATTAGAGGGTCATTCTGATAAGAAACCTGTGTTCTGTTAGTGCTTCCCTGTTTTCTCCATGACAGATGTCCCTACTTCACAGGCATTTCCTAATAAAAATAGACTTGAAATCAGCTTTCTTCTCTAGACTTGGTTATATAGACATGCGACATAACATCAAAAGAACATGGTTGAAATACTGGGCTTGTATCTCACAAGTTCTAATAGAAACCTAGCTCTTATTATATTCTAAGTAGTATGTGATTATCATTTTAATTACTTGTTTGGCCCAAGAGATTTATTTTTAAATCTTTACAAGTAGTCAAATGAGGTTTTTGAATTATTAAGTTTTGCATGGTGTTGTTTTGTTTGTTTATTTGCTTGCTTGCTTTTACCAAAAACACATTCCAAGCTATTAATGGTTAATAGGCTTGAGTTAAGCCCAAAAAGTATGCCTGCTCTTTATCTTCTCATGATCCTTGACTCTCTTAGCTATATGACTTATTCTAATTGATCATTTTCCATTCTATTTTATCTAGACTAATATCTTCTGTCCCACCCATGCAGTTTGTTTCTTCCCTCCCATCCATTTTCCTAAGATCTGGACCTGTTTGCATCATAATCATATAGATACAAATAATAAAAGGGAATACTACTTCTTTAGATCTGTGGAGTGTAGCATGAGTATCCTGTACTTTATGACTAATATCCACTTACAAATGAATACATATCATGGATGTCCTTTCAGATCTAGGTTACCTCACTCAGGATGATATTCTCAAGTTCCATCCATTTGCCTGCAAAATTCATGATGTCTGGTTTTTAATAGCTGAATGGTATTCAATTGTTTATATATACCACATTTTCTTCATCCATTCTTCAGTTGACGGGCATCTAGGTTGTTTGCAGTTTCTGGCTATTACAAATAGAGCTACTATTTACATAGTTGAGCAAGTGTTTTTTGAAGAATGATAAAGCATCATTTGGGTATATGCTCAGGAGTGGTATAGCTGGATCTTGAGGTAGAACTATTCCAAGTTTTCTGAGAGACTGTCAAAATGATTTCCAAACTGGTTGTACAAGTTTGCACTCCAACCAGCAATGGAAATGTGTTCCCCTTGTTCCACTATTTCTTGAGTTTTTTTTTTTTTTATCTTAAACACACACACACACAAACACACATACACACACACATTTTTGTAAGTGCTCAAATTTTCCTTTCTTGCCCAGTGAATACCCACTCATTCAAGGTTCATTCTGATAGAAAATATGTGTCACAAATAATATAAAATATTATATTTATATTATAGAGTTGGTGTAACTCTAACCAAGCAAGTATTAACCAGGATTAGCATAATAAAAATGGCCTTCTTACCAAAAGTAATATACAGATTCAATGCAATCCCCTTCAAAATACCAACACTATTCTTCACAGAGATAGAAAGAGCAATTCTCAAATTCTTCTGGAATAACATAAAACTCAGGGTAGCATAAACTATTTTCAACAATAAGAGAACTTCTGGGGGAATCACCATCCCTGACCTCAAGCTGTACTACAGAGTAGAAGTGATCAAAACAAAACAAAACAAAAACAAAACAACAACTGCATGGTTATGGTACAGAGATAGACAGGTGAATCAATGGAATAGAATTGAAGACCCAGAAATAAACCCACCCACCTATGATCACCTGATCTTTGACAAAGAAGCCAAAACCACCCAGTGGAAAAAAGGAAGCATCTTCAACAAATGGTGCTGATCTAACTGCTAATCTGCATGTAGAAGAAAGCAAATTGATCCATTTTTATCTCCTTGTACAATGCTCAAGTCCAAGTGAATCAAGGACCTTCACATAAAACAAGATACACTAAATACAATAGAAGAGAAAGTGGAAAATAGCCTTGACCACATTGGTACAAGGGAAAATTTCCTAAGCAGATCACCAGTGGCTTATGCTCTAAAATCAACAATTGACAAATTGGACCTCATGGAACTGAAAACTTTCTGTAAGGCAAAGGACACTGTCAAAAGGATAAAATGGCAACCTTCAGATTGGGAAAAGATCTTTACTAACTCTACATCTGATAGTGGGCTAATATCCAAAATATACAAAGAATTCAAGAAGTTAGACTACATAGGACCCAATAACTCAATTTTAAAATGATGTACAGCGCTAAACAGAGAATACTCCACTGAGGAATCTCCAATGGCCGAGAAGCACCTAAAGAAATGTTCAACACCCTTAGTCATCAGGAAAATGCCAATCAAAATGACCCTGAGAATCCACCTTACACCAATTAGAATGCTAAGATCAAAACTCAAGGAACAGCAGATGCTGATGAAGATGTGGAGAAAAAAGAACACTCCTCCATTGCTGGTGGGATTGCAAGCTGGAACAACCACACTGAAAATCAATCTGATAGTTCCTCAGAAAACTGGAAATAGTTCTACTTGAAGACCCATATATATCACTCCTGGGCATAATTTATATATGAGGAGGGGCCATGCATATGTGCACATGTGCATGAGTATGAATGATGGGTGTGTATGATTCATGTAAATGAGTGTGAAAGTGTAAATACCTGTCCATATATGTGTAGCAGCTAGAGCAGAAGGTGGAATATTTTCTTCTCTAACTCTCTGCCTTACTGTTTTGAGAAAAGATCTTTCAGTGAACTGGATATTTGCCTTTTCAGCTTGTTAGGATGGCCTGTGAGCTCTTGGGAACCATCTAGTTCCTGCTTCACAGTTGGGGCTGGCTTTTTGACATAGGTGCTGGGGATTTGAATTCAGATCCTCATGCTTACAGACCAAGTTTTCTTACTCACTGAGCCATCTCTCTGGGTCTTTATGATGACTTTTTAAAAATTTAACCATCTGGAGAGCACAAAAGTAGACTTTCATAAACTAGTACTAATCAGTTCAGCTTAATAAAGAAGTGGGGTGTCCTCAGGCCATTTTGAGCTAAGGATTTAAATAGTTAATCAATAAATTACTTCCCCGTTATTTTAGGGGTAAACAGTATACTATGCTTTAAAGATGAATTTATGTAGACACAGGATCATAAAATCCTAAAGACTCTATAACAGCCTAACATCTACCTACCACGTGCAAGCATCATTGAGTTTTTTCTTCACTGTTTAAAAAAAAAGAAGGAAGAAAGAATAAAAACTTCCAAGTAGGTTTTATAAAAATCAGTACCAATTTGTAAAATGAATGGATATTAGCTTCATAAATCATGTGTTATGTTTTACAGTATTTAAACAGTATTTTCAATGCTGTTCTATGAGGGTTAGTGCAAGAGACATTTATTAAGATATAGTGCACAGTATCTTCCAGGAAACCTTAGTAAAGCCCTCACAGGCTGTGCCCAGTGAGCATGCAACCTAATTAGACTGATAGACCTAATGGCGATGCTAGGAACTCACAGGACATTAACAGGCCAGTTAAACACTTTTAAAACTGGGCCAACAATGTTTAAATCTCCTGGGGTTCATTATGCCTTAGTGCAAACTAGATGTCTCTAAAATTGCAAATGACTTGGAAAAATAAATTGCTAGCAACAACTTTTATATTATAATACCCATTCCGGTACCTTTTCCCCAGAGAAAAGATGGCCCTCTCTCTTACACTTGTTCATGTCAACAGCTAAATCAGCATCCAAGATCTACCTGATGGCATTGATACTTTATGGATTTCAACTTCACTAGTCTGATCCCAAGTGCCCAACTAAGCCAGGGCACTTGATAAATTGCAAAGTCCCAAGAAAAGTCAGATATTCTCTAGCACCACCTGGAAAACAGAGTTTGTTTCACACTAAAGCAGATATGCAAATATCCTCTACAGCACTCACTAATAGTGAGGTAGACAGATCTATCAGATGCTATATAAAATATGCTACCTTGAAGAATTTCACAACTCACAAACTGTTCTTCCTGATGTCATTCAGAACAAGCCAGAAGGAACTCATTCAAGAGTTAATGCAAAAGACATTTATTAATATGTAGTACAGTATGGTTTTAAATGTTTCCTTAGAGGAAACTTTCAAGGTGTTTATAACTCTTAGATGTCATAGAAGTATCTTGGAAGATATGATATGCCTTTAGGGTGTGATGTATATAAAAATGCAGATGGCTTAAGATCCCAACTCTTATAAATGATGAAGATTCCACTGAGGTGTGACAGGGACTGGATGACTTATAGTCAAACGTAGACAATCAGAATACTCCCAAGACTTCTTGGAAAAAATAGGTGATGGGTAAATTGAGTCAAGAAGAGAAGATATCTAGACTATGACAAGACCAAAGATGGAATGAATTCCCAGCTACACATTTCATCAGACTCAATAACACATTCATTGAGCTGATTCTTCCTCCATCTGTTGGTATGACATAGTTCTCCATTTTACTTGTATGAAACTCCTTTGGACATAGAAAAGGAGAGATCATCTGAAGGATGGAAATTTTATCTATGACTGTTATCTGAAGAAAACTTTAAATTTCTGGATCAATATCAATTGTTCTTTCCCTTCCTCCAGCATCATTGGTAAGAGAAAGTCAGAAGGAATAGAAAAGAATGTTGCATCTGTTATTAAAATTTTAAATTTAATGTATTTTCTCCTAAAAGGCTGGTTTGGATATTTCCTGGGGTAGATGAGAATTGGCTGAATTTCATCTTTGCAGTTTTTCAGAATGCTTCTGCAGGAAAGGTTTTAAAGTTTGATACACTCTGTACCATAAGTCATCATTTGTTGGTCCCTATATTAGAATTTTCTACAGAACTAGAAACGAATACAGAAATAAAAATCTCCTTTCAGAAACAAAAAGTAAGACATACCTTCCATGTGTTGACCTTGGAACTCATTTGCACACACAAACACTGATTTGGCACAAAACTGAGAAGTTGGATTTTTGGCTTTAGTTGCCAAGGTAGAGTTTGCTGGTGTCATAATAGTCATGAATAAAAATCAAACTATCAGCAAGGCAGGTAGTGTACCTCTGTAATCCTAGTGTTTGGGAGACTGAGGAAGGGAGATCAGTAGTTCAAAGTCAGCTTCTCAGCACGTCATGTTAGAGGCTTTCCTGGACTAGGAGAGATCATGTCTTATATATCTATTCTTTTGTATAGTAGTAGCCATTGTTGCTTCATATTTATGGGAGACATGGACTTAGGCACATGAACCTTTAGGAATTATATGACCCTGCCCTGGTTAATTTATATCTTAATCATTATAAAATAGCTTTCACGTGGTCTGAGATGGTTTCAAGAAAGCTCTATAAAACTTTAAAAGCTCTGAATTTTATATTAAATATCAATGGATAACTGAGGTACTTCAGTAAGCTATTTTTCCATTAGTTATGAAGGCACCAGTGATTTTTTTGCTGTTGTTCACTAATGTATCTCTAGATCTTACAACACAACCTAGAATATAATAAAATCTCAATAAATGATCACTGATTGAATGAATTGATATATGGATGAATTGAGAATGAAACATGCATGTTACAGTCAGGAAACTAAGAGGTCAAATTAAAAAATAAATGAACACTGCAAGTCAGATTCATATGCTAGCCTTGATACATGCTACTAGATTGATCATCAGTAGATCATCATAAGTCTACTTATTTATAAATACTTTTTATTCTTGGGTGACCAACTCCTGTGTTTTGTTTATTGTTTTTCTTTTGGCTCCGAGTTTGGGGCTTTAAAAGTTTTAAGGACAAAAATGCGAGCAATATTGAACAAGAGTTGAGTTAAGGCTCCAAAAATACACCTGTCTTGTCTTTCAAGTAAGCCTAAAATAAATTATCTCCTTAAAAGCATATAAATTTTCTTGTTTGTGATGCCATTTATGATATAATTTCTTTCTTTGACTGCTGGTGTTTTAGCAAGGAACTGTATAATAATAGAGAGACAACGTTGTGAGCCAAACCAAAGATAAAATCAAACAATAAACCCAAATTATGTTATCGTGAAAGTAGACAGTGCTTCAAAAGTTATTCTAGTGCTATCTCACTTTCAATTCTTTATATTACTGAATACATACTTTTCTCCCTAGCTGAGATTCCTACCAACCCGGAATATAGAGGCTGAAGTGGTCACCTTTTGTTGCCAGGTGGGACTTCCACAGGAGGGAGGGGTACATCAACCCACCCACAAAACCTTCTACTCAAAAGTTGTCCTGCCTGCAAGATGCCCAAAGATAAAAGATAGAATAGAGACTGAGATAATGGCCAACCAATGAGTGCCTCGACCTGAGACCCATGCCATGTGAGAGAGCCAACCCCTGGCACTATAGATACTCTACTGTGCTTGTAGACAGGAAGCTAGTATAACTGTTTCCTGAGACACTTCATTCAGCAACAGATGGAAACAGATGCAGGGACCCACAGCCGAACACTAGGCAGACCTTGAGGAATCTTATGAAAGAGTGGGGGATAGCACTGAGTAAGCTGCAGGGGTCAGGGACACCGCTAGAAAACCTGTAGAGTCACCTTACCTGGGCCTATGGAGGCTCACAGAGACTGAACTACCAACCAAAGAGCATGCAGAGGATGGACCTGGAACCCCTTCACATTTGGAGTAAATGTGCAGCTTAATCTTCATATGTCCCCTAAGAATTGAAGGGGGGTCTCTGACTCTGTTGCCTGCCATTGAATGTCCTTCCCCTGACTAGACCATCTGGTTGGAGCTGGGCAGTGGTGGCACACGCCTTTAATCCCAGCACTCGGGAGGCAGAGGCAGGCAGATTTCTGAGTTCGAGACCAGCCTGGTCTACAAAGTGAGTTCCAGGACAGCCAGGGCTATACAGAGAAACCCTGTCTTCAAAAACCAAAAACAAAACACAAACAAACAAAACAAAACAAACAAACAAACAAAAAACCAACAACAACAACAAAACATCCGGTTGGGCCTCAGTGGAAGAGAATTGGCTTAGTCTTCCAAGAACAGGATGTCCTAGAGTGGGGTGATACCCAAGGAGGGCTTCTCCTTCTTTGAGAAGAAGGGAAGAGGATAACAGGGGGAGATATTTGTAAGGGTGGCACGTTGAGGAGAGGATGGAGAAGGAGCTGCAATTGGGATGTAAAGTGAATAAATAAATTGAGGAAAAAATTATTAGCAGTGTTACTAGAGTTTTCAATGTAGCATTGAATGACAGAAAAAAAATCACAGTGACACTGAGTAACAGGTCACACTGGGAAATATCATAGTCAAACTTATTCTAAACTGTTTTCAGAATTTTTCTTTTTTCTTTTTTAATTTGTCTAGGTGTTTTGCCAGCATGTACGCATACCACATACAGGCAGTCCCATGAAAGACAGTAGGGGACAAGGGATCCTCTAGAACTGAAGTCATGGATTGTAAGGGCTGTCATGTGGATACTGGGAAGCCAACCTGCACCTTCTGAAACAGATGTAGGTGGTTTTGTTTCTGAGCCATCTCTGCAGATCCTCCTTTTGGGAGTTTGACCAATCGCAAGGTAATAAAACTGAAATAAGGGGTAGTTTATGAGCTAGACTTGCTTTGTGTTAACAAAAAAAAAAATTGACTAGTAGGTGTCCCTTCCACTCATACATTTTAGTTTGTAGGTCTATGATAATATCTGAAGTTTTTAATAAATTTGCAAAATATTAAGGATATGATACACTTGTTGATCTTTTCAGCTATAATGGGAAAAATGCAAAATGCATACACCTATGACACTTACCTTAGCACAGATTTTAATAATTAAACATCAGAACTAAGTTGAGTAACCTGTTTGTGGGGAACTGGATTTAAAAAGCTAGGATACCAATATTCACTGGACTCTTTCAAAGAATTAAAAATGCAGATGTATTTACATGACAGTAAAAGACACCCTCACTAATTAGAAGACTTTCTAGAATGGACACAACATTTTATGTTTTGTCAGGTATTTTATTTTTCATAGGAATAGAAAATAATGTTATCTCCAAACTATTAACCATGTTTTTTTCTTTCAAAGAAACGAACCACCAGTAAACATTTTCACTTTCTTTTTCCTTTTTAAATATTATCTGAATCTTTTTGTTATGAGCTGATTTATATTTAGAAATGATGTTTAAGGTTATACTACAACTACATTTCTCCTTCCTCTGTTCTTCCTCCAAACCCTCCCAAATATCTGCCTCTTGTTTAATTTCATGGCTTCTTTTTCTCAGTAATTGTTATCACACACACACACACACACACACACACACAAAACACACACACGTATATTTATATGTATATGATGTACATGTACATATATGACATGTATATTTCTAAATATACTCAGCCTGTATTCATATGTATATTTTCAGGGGTGACCATTTGTTGGATAACCAATTGATGTGTTCTTCTCTGGAGAAGGAGCTCTCCCATTCTCAGCATTCCTTAGCTGCCGGTGTAGGGTCACGACCTTGAAGTCTTTCCCCAGTTCAATTTGGCATGTCTATTGATGTCGTCCTTGTTCAGTCCATGTGTAGGCAGCCATGTTGGTGAGACTTTCTAGGTGTAGCTACTACATTACTAAAAGACAAAATTTCATGGCAACCTCCATGCCTCTCTGAATATTAACTTTATTCCGTCCCTCTTTTAGAAGTTTAAGTGGAATAAAAAAAATCCTTAATATTTATAAACAACATTAGAATAAAGTACCAGTATCATAGGGCAGAGCAAAGAAATATTCCCAAGTTGAATAGGATCAGTGTATCAAGGTCTTCATGTAGTTGGATTGAGTACATGAAATGAATTGATCAACAGATTCTCCTAACACTATGGTTTCTCACATCCTAGGCTTAATGTCATGAGAGTGGATGTTATTGTACAACACAGTTATCCCCTTTTCCCTGTCATATCTGTAGAAGTAGAATAAGTTTTGCAACATTTTCAAGCAGAAATGGTTGGTTTTAGTAATGAGAACTAGCATACTATACCATTTTGGAAACTCAGAATTTATAATGCTGACCACAAGGACATATGACCCTTCTCCAGTACAATGAATGTCTTATGAAAATATCTACATCACTCTTTGTTCTCCTCAATTTCAGGGGAGTGCTGGCTGAAACAGGAACTTGGCAAGTACTTATCCAAGATAAAGACACTCTTAAATTGGGCAGAAGGTCCGCACCATTTTCCTCTATCTTTTCTTTTTATATTTCTCTTAAAGTCTGTTAGCTCTTTAGCTTGGTTAATCCTCATATCCTCATCTATAAATAAGAACTAGTCGGGCGTGGTGGCACACACCTTTAATCCCAGCACTCAGGAGGCAGAGGCAAGCGGATTTCTGAGTTCAAGGTCAGCCTGGTCTACAGAGTGAGTTCCAGGACAGCCAGGGCTATACAGAGAAAGCCTGTCCCGAAAAACAAAAAGCAAGAACTAATCATTCAAGTCCCCTAGCTAAAGATCCAGTGTCCAACAAGAGTTTAGAGGAAAGTAGAAAAGATCTTTTTTGAAATTTTGAAAACATGTAAGTTGAGTTGGGCCTTGGTAGCAGGAAAGAAGAGTAACGCGAGGGCTACACCAGGAACAAATGGAGAAATTCAGGGAAAGAAGCAAAAAGCAGTGTTTAAAATGTCATGGAAGGAAACCAGATTTCAGTTCTGCTATCTCTAAGAAAGGCAACATTGGATAAAATGCTCATGGGAAGAAAAGAGTTCTCCCCCTTTGATCCGGCAAAAATAGAAACCTTGGGAAAATCAGTAGCGCTGAGTTAATTAAACATCCAGCTGTGGCACATCTGGAGAAAAGGCAGATTTTTTATAGGACACAAGCTTCACATACCTTGGTAATTCTGGAGGAAGATGTAAGAATAGCCCGCAAGTGGCACGTGTCCTGAGATGCATTTGGGTGTTTTGAACTAAAAGAAATCCAGGAAAAGAGCAGGAGAGCAACAGAGTAGGGAGGGCAAAGCAATCACTCTGGAGTGTGAGCTCTTTGAAAATGAGAGCGCCTGGCTCTGAAGGGGAGGCAGGAATGTATCCCCAGGCAGCGTGCTCACTGGTGCCCATCCACGTGCCAGAATCATCAGAAATCATCAGCTCCAAAGAGATGTGGAGATGAAACGCCACGAAATGAATGGAGACGGTTTCAGAGAAGTCTTGGAGGCTGAGAAAAACCATCAAAACAAGTTTCTAGTTTTTTTGCAAAACAGAAAAATGTTTCGAAGCAATGTCACAAGTGACCGCTGACCAGAGACTTTCTCACAATGAATTGATGTTCCAGGTTAAAAAACTGGGTTTGACCTGACACAGATTATCAGACATTCACACGTTTTCCTGTTCTGCTCTGTTTCAGCACTGGTAAAGACGGACAGGAATCCTTGCTCTGGGAAACTGAAATTATTTTGTCTGTTCTATACAGAGTCTGTTCTAGATAGAGAGCAGCAGAGCACATCTTGGAAATTGCATTGGCCCTTTGGATTCTTTGATGACATTTCACCAGGGAAGAGGCTGGAAATGGACTAAATTCAAATTGGAGTAATTAAAACCAGAAGTTGACTATTAAGTTTGTTAGACAGGGGTGCTCCTAGAAGAATGCAGATCCCACATGAGTGAAATTGTTGCCAAAATTAAGAACAGAGAAGAAAGATTTTTTATTTTAATTTCATTATAATGTAATGAGTGGGGACAAGGATTTGCTTCTGGTCTCTGGCTGTGAATGTAATGATAAGAGGACCCAAGTTCATCATGGTGAGGCATATTGGGGAGTTTTACTGTGTTATTGGCATACTCTCACTTCGTGCTGGATTTCGGTGGACTCTCAAATAAGTGTTTGGCAGAGTAGATGGACAGAGTTTAAAGTTGGGAACTGGCCGGGCGGTGGTGGCACACGCCTTTAATCCCAGCACTTGGGAGTCAGAGACAGGCGGATTTCTGAGTTCGAGGCCAGCCTGGTCTACAAAATGAGTTCCAGGACAGCCAGGGCTACACAGAGAAACCCTGTCTGGAAAAACCAAAAAAAAAAAAAAACAAAAAAACAAAAAAACAAAAAAACAAAAAAACAAAAACAAAAAGTTGAGAACTGAATAAGGAATGAACTTTGGCTTTGTGGATGTTGGGTTATGCCATGATGGCTTGTCTTAAGCTCTATCAGAACTTTCCAGATGTCCAGAAGAGGTGGAGATAACAGATAGGGAGACTCCTTATGCTCTTTCCCCCTTCCTCTGGAGAGCCCAGGCTTTAGCCATGGCTGCCCTAGGTTTAGCAGTGAAGACATGTGAATGCAAAGTCCGGTGGTTCTGAGGAAGAAAACTCATTCTCCAATTTCCTTTTCCCTTAGTTCTGGCAGAGTAAGCAGCTTCAACACACATATGATTGTAGTGTAAATAAAGTGTGCATGCCTGGGAAAGTCTTGGAGAATTTAGTGTCTATATACTGTGTCTAAGAGAGACAGGGCCAAGGTATTGAAATGCTCTATTGCCAAATAACCCTGCATTATCTCATGCATGCCTTGAATCCACTTGCTTTTTTTTTTTTTTTTTTGCATACGGACTGAATATTTTATTACTAGATTATAAAAATAAAATACAAAATAATTTTAAAACAGAACTTAAAACACTGTACAAAGCTTTAATATGGTACAAACGAGAAAATTAAATAAATAATTATACTTTTATGTACAGATGGCCTATACAAAAGCACTGCATGTTTTTCAATACTCTATGCCCATGGTTGCCTGAGCAAAAACATGTAAAGGGAAGATGCTCAAAGGAGAAAGGATACAATGTAACACATTGAAAAGAACTTCAAAGAGCAATTTTGCATCTCATTAAGAGGAGGACAGCAGAACATTGACTCTTTGACACCTTCCCTAAATGGCATCTATTTCATCAGATCATTTATTTACAGATTCCAAGCTTTTCAGAAAAGGAGGCACACCTCATTTTGTATTAGATATAATAAATTCATAAATTATTATTGGTAAATGTTATCAAACTTAGAGGACCTGACTTCTAATCCCACCACAATGTCAGGCATCAAACTCAAGAAAGCCATGGCAAATCCCAGTTTTCTCTGCTTGCTTTGATTGCCATTGTTGACTATGATTGTAGAGTACTTCTCTTTAGCATTGGGGAAGCCTCTATTCAGAAAGGGTGGTGTACAGTCTAATCTCAGAGTCGAGCATGATAAAACTAGTGCTAAAATGTGTTCAGGATTTAGTCCCATGATCCTATTTCCCAGTTGGTTAGAACCAGAAGAGACACTGGTCAGTGGTTAGTAAGTAACAATTTTTACAAAGGATATGGTCATTGTGACAGATATGTGTCTGTTTTGATGCTCAAGGAACAATTTCCTCAATAAAATCAAAGACACATTGAGGCTTAAAGACAATAAACAAACACAGACTATTGAAACCAGATGGAAACATGAGAATGGCTTGAATGATATATGCTCAATAATATATCATGGGAAATTATTTTGCTTCTACTTTTAGAAGGAAATTTGATGGTTATCACTAAGTACATGAAATATGTAATTGTTCATAGGTACAGCTAGGTGCCTCTACATATCCAGAGGAGGCACAATTTAAGCATAATTTGAAACATTGTATTCTGTCATAATGGGAATTGTTCAAGATGAGAAAAACAACCATTGAAACATCCCATCTCAAATGGCTCTATCCGCCTCTCCTATACACATGTCTCATTAGCTCCACACACCTGGCCACAGTTGATTCTGAGATTCCTCAGGGAGCTCCTCCCAGTTGCCAGTCAGAAGCCTGCACTGGGTATCCACAGTGCAGCACTGCCCTGTAGACTTGTGTGCTTTGCACAAGCTCCTGAAGACAGCAGCTTCTGGACTAGTAACCACTATTGCTGGGCAGCCAGAGGCCATAGACCACCACCAAGCTGCATCAGTTGTGAGTGTCTGCTTTGCAGCTTATCTGAACACTTGCTCTGTCCAAGTACTGAGAACACAGTCTCAGGACAAAGTTGTCCGTTGTGTCTACTTGAGAGTAGTCTTTTTCCTTATGAATTTTCAAATATTATTTATGATAATAATTATTATTGTTATAAAATCATTTACATTGTGCTACAAATTAAGTCTAGAGCCTCGTGCATGTTAAGCAAATACCACTAAGTCACACTCTGATTCCTCTTTCGGTGTTGCTTAAATAGATGTTTGTTACCCTGGTTACTTTGGCACATGGTATTACAGTGTTTAGTAAATGAAAAAATTCCCATTTTATGTTTAGAGCTATGAAGATGAGCCTAGAATAGAATCATGTAGCCATCAGAACTTCCTTTTCCAATGATGAAAGTTTTGTGTGTGTGTGTGTGTGTGTGTGTGTGTGTAGTGGGGGGGGGGGGTGAAGGCTGTTTGTCTTGGTTCTTCTGTGAGATCCAGTTCTCCAGAGTTCCTGACATCATACTCACATTCTCCCTTCTCTGTGGGTCCTCGTTTCTCATAGGATCAGGCTCTCCTTGCTTGCCTTATGCTCCGTATTTACCATCCATTCCCATACAGTCTAAAACCTCTGAGCAACTAGGAAGTCACCATCCCACATTGGTAAGAAGTTATATTAATAAACTCAATTTTTCAAGAATTAAAATCATTATTTTAAACATTGATGAAGGCATGAGGCAATTATGTGGTTTTCAGTGTCTTTGAAATACAGAGCTGGAGATATAGCTTAATGGATAAGTACTTGTCTTCCATGCATGAGGTCTTGGTTTCATTTTGCACCACCAGACACACAGAAAGGCCATTTGAATTTTGAGGGATATGATATCTCAGTTTGCAATGCTCATGCCATATATTTGCAAGGACGTAAGTTTGATATTCAGGTCCTATGTTTGAAAAAAAAAAAAAAGATTGTAGCTGTATGCATGAGTAATTCCATTGTTGCAAATGCAAAGACAAGTGGGTTTCTAGTTCTTCCTGCCAGCTAGCCTAACCTACTCCTTTAAGTTCTGAGCCAGTGAAAGGACCTGCCTTAAACAAACAAAAGAACAACAAGGAAAACTGTAGACAGAACAGTGCCTGAGGAGTGACACCTGTGGTTGTTTTCTTGACCCTTTGTGCTTATGCACCTCACCCACACACGTACCACAAACCACACACACATATGCACTCACACATACCTGAACATGCACTCACACATATCCACACATATAAATAAATAGTACACAGAAATGTCATTAGTCATCAGAGGAATCCAGCATATCCTCACAGACATCATAGAATGAATACTGATCTGCTCCTAAATCAATGGCCCTTGTGATGATTCAAATTAGAAATGTTCCTCAGGAAGTCATACATTTCAACACTTGGTCCCTAATTGTTGGCACTCTTTGGGGAGGTTGGGATGTTGTGGAACCTTGAGAAAGTAGAGCCTTGCTGGAGGAAAAGATCATAAGGACTGTGCTCTCAGGGTTTGTAGCCCAGTCCCACTTATCATCAATTCTCTAATTCCTGGTTCTAGTTGAAGATGTGATAGCTCAGTTTCTTGCTCCTGCTGCCTGCTCTCCTGCCTCCTCCACCCCCACAAACTCTCCCTCTGGAACAATGAGCTAAAATAAACTTGTTATTTCTTAAGTTGCCTTTCATCTGGGTATTTTATCACTGCAACAGAAAAATCACTAACACAAAAGTAGGTACCGGACAGTGGGGTGCTGCAAAGAACCTGAATATATTGATTTTGGGGAGAATGTGGAAGACTTTAGAAATCTACTGAAACCAAGTATTCAAATACCTAAGCCTATGGGGGACATTTCTCATTAAAACCACTAGAGCCTTCAGATACTTTGCATAATCAACATGATGGATGTTTCTGGGACTTTGCTAATCATGGCACTGTATCAAAAGGCCAATTAGTTCAACTGAGAGCTATGATTACAATAGCTTAAGATTGGACTTGCAGCTAGCTATGCTTGAGGGACCAACACTGACCCAGAAAATCAGCAGTGGTAAAGGTCTGATATGCCTGCTCTGTTCCCTTGTGCATCTGTGTCAAATCTAGTTTGTGTTTCTCTAATAGAATCCAGCATCCACACAGCAGCTAACAACCATCTGTAACTTCAGATCCAGAGGCCCAATGCCTTTTGCTGGCCTCTGTAAGCATTGTATACACATGGTGTATAGGCAAAATATTCATATATGAAATATAAATAAATGCAAATTTTAAAGAAATAAAAGCAGCATTTCATATATTGGGTTCAAGAAGATCTCCAATTTCTGAAAAGGAACCTCCTTGGATAAGGGTCTGGAAATGACAGGACAGTCTTGGAAAAAAGTGCATAAGTAAGGAAGGAATGCAGAGCAGAAGTGAGGTTGAAGCTTAAACAGTAGAAAGAGTTTGCACCTTCAAGACAGAGACTAGGCTGTTCAGAATATTTTTAAACAAACTCTAAAAGTTCCTTCTTTATCTTAAGTGAGACCACTAAGGACCTCATAGGACAACAGTGGCATGTACTTATTTCATTTGAAAGGTTAAGTGACAGCTGCCTGACAGGAAGCTTGTGGAGCCCACTTGAAAGGTGGGCATTAACCAAACATCGTGACAGCTTGGGTTAGAGGCTGGCAGTGCATGTGGAGAAAATAGATGGATTTAGAAACCCTTGTGGAGGGAACATACTTAAAAATCAAGAATGAGTGGGATGTGGAGACAGAGTTCATGGAGACAGGAAGCAGGCTTGATGACTATGTTCCCAGCTGCACTGGTGAGGGTATGTATGGATCATCTTCAGGAATATGGTGGAATACTGAAGTAAAAGGTTGATTTCAGTTTTCACATCCTTAGAGTCTGACTGCCACCTGCTCTTCCAAAGGATCTTTTTAATTCCCAGCACCCATGTCTGAGTGACTTAAAATAACCTATACCTCCATTACCAGGGGACCCAATGCCTTCTTACCACATCCATGGAATCTGAATTTACATGTACACACATGTGCATACCTGCATGCATATGTGTGCACACACGCACAAATACAAGAAAAATACTTCAAAAATTGTTCAAATGAATGAGAAATGCAATTTGCATTAAATGGATGAAAAGTTTAATGTGGGGAAACTTTTTGAGTAAGATTTGGTTAGCATCAAAACCATCCAGTGGAAGAAAGACAGCATTTTCAACAAATGGTGCTGGCACAACTGGTTGTTATCATGTAGAAGAATGCGAATCGATCCATTCCTATCTCCTTGTACTAAGGTCAAATCTAAGTGGACCAAGGAACTTCACATAAAACCAGAGACACTGAAACTTATAGAGGAGAAAGTGGGGAAAATTCTCGAAGATATGGGCACAGGGGAAAAATTCCTGAACAGAAAAGCAATGGCTTGCAAGGTAAGATCAAGAATTGACAAATGGGACCTCATGAAACTGCAAAGCTTCTGCAAGGCAAAAGACACCGTCAATAAGACAAAAAGACCACCAACAGACTGGTAAAGGATCTTTACCTATCCTAAATCAGATAGGGGACTAATATCCAATATATATAAAGAACTCAAGAAGGTGGACTCCAGAAAATCAAAAAAACCCATTAAAAAATGGGGCTCAGAACTGAACAAAGAATTCTCACCTGAGGAATACCAAATGGCTGAGAAGCACCTGAAAAAATGTTCAACATCCTTAATCATCAGGGAAATGCAAATCAAAACAACCCTGAGATTCCACCTCACACCAGTCAGAATGGCTAAGATCAAAAATTCAGGTGACAGCAGATGCTGGCGAGGATGTGGAGAAAGAGGAACACTCCTCCATTGTTGGTGGGATTGCAAGCTTGTACAACCACTCTGGAAATCAGTCTGGCAGTTCCTCAGAAAATTGGACATAGTACTACTGGAGGATCCAGCAATACCTCTCCTGGGCATATATCCAGAAGATGTCCCAACCGGTAAGAAGGACACATGCTCCACTATGTTCATAGCAGCCTTATTTATAATAGCCAGAAGCTGGAAAGAACCCAGTTGCCCCTCAACAGAGGAATGGATACAGAAAATGTGGTACATTTACACAATGGAGTACTACTCAGCTATTAAAAAGAATGAATTTATGAAATTCCTAGCCAAATGGATGGACCTGGAGGGCATCATCCTGAGTGAGGCAACACAATCACAAAGGAACTCACACAATATGTACTTACTGATAAGTGGATATTAACCCAAAACTTAGGATACCCAAGATATATAATACAATCTGCTAAGCACATGAAACTCAAGAAGAATGAAGACCAAAGTGGGGTCACTGTACCCCTTCTTAGAATTGGGAACAAAACATCCATGGAAGAAGTTACAGAAACAAAGATTGGAGCTGTGATGAAAGGATGGACCATCTAGAGACGGCCATACCCAGGGATCCATCCCATAATCAGCTTCCAAATGCTGAAACCATTGCATACACTAGCAAGATTTTGCTGAAAGGACCCTGATATAGCTGTCTCTTGTGAGACTATGCCGGGGCCTAGCAAACACAGAAGTGGATGCTCATAGTCAGCTAGTGGATAGATCACAGGGCTCCCAATGGAGGAGCTGGAAAAAGTACCCAAGGAGCTAAAGGGACCTGCAACCCTATAGGTGATACAACATTATGAACTAACCAGTAACCCGGAGCTCTTGACTCTAGCTGCATATGTATCAAAAGATGGCCTAGTCGGCCATCACTGGAAAGAGAGGCCCATTGGACACACAAACTTTATATTCCCCAGTACAGGGGAACGCCACAGCCAAAAAAAAAAAAAAATGGGAATGGGTGGGTAGGGAAATGGGGGAGAGGAGGGAGGGTATGGGGGACTTTTGGGATAGCATTGGAAATGTAATTGAGGAAAATATGTAATAAAATATACTAAAAACAAAAGATTTGGTTATCATCTTCCACTGTTTGAGGGAAAAGGGTCATTGGAGGGTAAAGAGAAATCTGAGAAAACCAGTGTGACTATGAACCTAGAAAAGAAAGAATTTATCTCTTTTCATCTTGGACAGGAGCTCTCTTGAGGGGTTCTTATTGCTTCACATTGTTTTCTCCAAATTAAAAAAAAATTTAGTAGGAGTAGCAATACTTGTATAAGTAGTAGTAGTAGTAGTAGTAGTAGTGTGTGTGTGTGTGTGTGTGTGTGTGTGTGTGTGTGTATAATCACATGCACACATACGCAAGAAATGCAAAAATGTGTACATGTCAAACATGTATGTGAAAGACAGAGGACAATTGTGGGTCCAAGTCTGTTCCACCACCCAGCACAGCCTCTTGGGGAGGTTGACTGCGCTTATCAATCACACAGTCACTGGGGCAAGTGCCCAGCTATAGGGAAGCACTAAGACTCTCAGTGAGAAAGTGCAGCCTGAGATGTGGGAAAGCTGGTTCAGGGTCTCTAGGACTGCAATGGGGCCTGGGCTGTGGGTTCTCAAACTCTTGGACATTCAGGCACCATTGGGAGTCGCAGAAGAGCAGAGAACATGGTGGTGGTGGTGGTGGTGGTGGTGGTGGTGGTGGTGGGGTTGTGGTGGTGGGAGAGCTGGTGGAAGGGGGCATGGACAGCTTCTATCCAGGGAGTGGGAAGCTCCAGCTTGTCCCAGAAGTGATTAGGCTTGGTGGTGGTTGTAGCTGGGAGAACAGAAAAGCCTTCTATGGGAGAATTAAGCAGTGCCTCTGTATCCGAATGCCTTCTCCATGGCTCCCAATCGCAGAACTCAATGAAAGAAACAATCCATGGTTCTAAGCAGTTTATTGGTTGTTCATGGTGAAAAATGGAAGCATGACATACCAGTACCATAGGGTACTCAGGGTATGCTTGAGATTAAATACTTTTTGTCTGGGAAGGGAAGCTTATTGGCTAAGCCTTCTGTGCCTCTAGGTAGATCATTAGCATAGAAACTCTGTTTTGGGCCTACCTGACCTTAGGACACATCTCTTTTATGTGAGGAACACAGCACTTGTTCCAAGTCAGGAATCTTACAGGGTGTGAGCCCACTGAGACCCTGGGTCTCAACCTGCTCTCCCTCACCAAACCTCCTGGTTTAACATCCCATAGCCAATGTTGTGGACTCAGTCCTTTCCTACTTATATGTGAGGTCTGGGTGTTGGCCAAAGGGTTATTAGATGAGTAGCAAGGGTCTTTCTCCACTGACTGATCTGTGACCCCTTCTCATTTTTGATAGTTAATTCTTCTTTATGGAATGTTCTTTCTTCCTGAATTTTAATATGGTTGGTTCCTGCATACTTCAACTCTGGTTTATATGTTAATTTCTAATCCTCTAAAGCCAAAATTGAACACGTACACCATCAATGTTTATTTACACAAATAGTTAATATAGATAAAAAACCATGTGCTTATATGTAAAGTTTTACATAAAATTTTTACTACTCTCTAATTTGATGAGCTTTCTGTATTTGTAATTAGTAACGAACCAAAATGTTTAGTGTTCTTTGGAGGCTACCAATGTGGACTTTGACATTAGACTGTATTATGGAATATATCTGCAGTTTAACCATGTGTGTGGTCTTGAGAAAGTTATTTCCTGAATCCCTGTTAATTAGCATAGTAAATGTATAGTTATTAATTACAAGATTTATGTAAAGTCCTAAAAGGGTGAACTATGCAGGTTTTTAATACATGGCATATGTTTCATTTCATCATAATTCATACATTTTACAATGCACAATACATGTTCTCATATGTAAAACTGTTATATGTCATTATGTAAATATAATATATTAAAGAGCATTTGAGAACTTTGAATTACATCAAGACGGAGTAGCATTCTTTCTCCCAGATCCCTTTCTCAGTAGAACTTTGGATACTGTTGGGAAAGAATGTTCACAGTGTCACATGAAGAGATCACATGAAGGTTACCAAACACACTGTCTGGGAAGTTAGCTTTAATGCTAACATAGATGGTGGCTGCTTATCATCTTATTGGTAGGAGCACAAGCTCAAATTCTGACAAGATCAACTAAGTTCTAATAGCCACAAAAGAAGGTATGATCGACCCAAGAGTCAGATATATCTGTCATCTAGGGACTGGGCAATCAGACCTGTCGAGAGGAATTTCACAGGATGGGGCAGTTTATAGAATGTCTGCTCCTGGTGGAGGAGCCATCTTAAAAATAAAAAGACAGACTCACAGGCTTTCGTTGCTGCCTTTTATCTATCCAAAAAGTTAGAGGAGCCTCCATGGGAGACTAAGGAGCCACCCTTAGATATAAACCAAATGCAGCTCTGAAGAAAGCTGCCCTGAACCAGATATTAGATGTAGAAAATGTGCCCCAACAAGAGAAACAACCCCCCAACACATACACACACACACACACAGAGAGAGAGAGAGAGAGAGAGAGAGAGAGAGAGAGAGAGAGAGAGAGAGAGAGAGAGAAGCAGGCAGCAAGTTTCTGTTCCCTCCCTCCAGGGCAATCAATGATGGGACATCAAGTGGAAAACTAAAGTCCCACCACCTTTAGACAGTGCTTCAGTTCCCTGCTGGGGAAATAGAACAGCTTGCACCTTGCTGCTGACTTTCTTGCCACCTCATTCTGCCAATTGTGAGCACTTAGTCAGCAGAGCTGAGTCCCACCACACACATAACACAAAGGAGAATAGACTTCCTATTAGGGAAGAGATAACTGATATTCTCTTTCTTATAAAATTAACTAGTATCAACAATGAACACCTGGGGAAATTGAACACACACACATCAAACACACATACATCATACACACACACACATCATACACACATACACACACACAAAGAGAGAGAGAGAGAGAGAGAGAGAGAGAAAGTGTCATGAACAGACACAGAGAGACCACAGAAAGACAGGGAGTCCTGTTTGTACTCTTTAGTTTACTAAATGGTAGAGCTTCCTTCTTCAAAAACAGATAGAGCCTATAATAACTAAAAGCACATACATCTATTGTGTCAAATGCCAGGAAAATCACATTACTAAGAAACAACTCAGATGGAACTTATTTTTTGGTGTGTCATTGATGTCCTGTCTGGCATTCCTTTCTCCTTTCAAACTCATCCTCGTCCTTCTCATCCTTGTCCTCATCCTCCTCTCCCTCCTTTTCTCCTCTATTTCCTCCTTTCCTTCTTCCTCTTTTTTCCCACCATCCCTCTATTTTATCTATTTATTTCATACTTTTTCTCAGTTGTGTGACTTTTTCTGCAAAGACATGAACAAAATGTCTTCTTACTCCAGACAGAATACCAGTAACAAATCCAAGACACAATTCCTACCAAGTCTAGCTCAGGGAACCTACGAGCTTATTGGTGTCACTTATAGCAGTGTGAGCGAGGAGTTGCATATAGGAGCATGCATGGTAATTCAAATGCACCATTGAAAAGCCTGACAATTGCATCTCTAGAACTGCCCCGTGTCGATTACAAGTGGCTCTACATCATAGTCTTCTTTTCCTCCTACTGTTTAATGTTTGTAAAGCCTTGGGGATGGGCCGTATGATTCTTACTAGTTTTTCCTCCATTCAAATTTAAGCATAAATGTGAACAATACAGCTGTGAACTGAAGAGCAGATTAAAGAATACATTAACTCTCTGAAATCTGCAGGGAACTTAGGCCAACCAACTAAAATGATTCTTTTGGAACTTAGCCCTGGCACGAACAGAGGCACCATCACCCCAGGGAAAATGACATGGAAGTTTTTGTAAGAACATTGTTTTGAAGAACTTCCTGAGACTTGGGAGTTTTCCTTACTTAATCTTCTGAGCCTTAATAGATTCTCTGTTACATGAAATATTTCAACTTTTGGTATGCTGCTATGTAAGACTGATTATTCACCCATACCCTGGCATGGTTTCAAGAGTGCTGAAAGAAATGAAATCTCATCTCCTCCACTTCCTTAGAGTCCATTAGAAAATAATACACAACCCCCACCATTTTCCTTCTGAGACCAGCAGAGGCCGCTGAGGGCTCCAGGGTGCTCTCCACACCTCAGGACCTCGAGATCACCTCGGGATCACCTCGGGTGAGTGGAATGCAGCATCAGCTCCAAAGAATTGCAGAGGGTCTTGTGCCCTCAGGAAAAAGGACAAAGGAACCCCGCCTGACCAGAGGCTGGGATCCATTCAGGTTGGGGCCAGCCCCACCATCTTCTGCATGAGCCCGGCCGAGGGCATCTGGGACACTGGAGGGGTCTCTACACCGCAGGATCCCTGGCACACCCAGGACCTCCAGATCACCTCACAGCATATGAGCTATAGAAGCAGCAGAGCTTCTTGGTCAGGGTCCCTTTGGGCCTTCATCCTTGGCCAGGAGGCAGAGCTGAGACCCAGACCCCTGGGCTCATTCCTTGCCAGAGGAGAGTCAGCCTACAGGGAGAGTTCTGACCCTAAAACTCAGGAGGTGGATCAGAGCTCCAGACCGCTGGAAACCTGCCCTGAAAGAGGAGAGCTTGCCTACAGAGAGTGCTCTGACCACTGAACTTCAGGTGAGAGTTAGACTCCAGGAGTGCTGACAGAGGCTAACAGAATCACAGGAGGATCAAGCTCCAGCCAGAGACAGTTTGAACATTAACACCAGAGATTTCCAGATGGCGAAAGGCAAACGTAAGAATCTTACTAACAGAAACCAAGAACACTGGGCATCACCAGAACCCAGTATGCTCACCACAATGAGTCCTGGATACCCCAACACACCTAAAAGCAAGACGCAGATTTAAAAATCATATCTCATGATGGTGGTAGATCTTAAGAAGGGCATTAATAATTCACTTAAAGAAATAAAGGAGAACACTGCTAAACAGGTAGAAGCCCTTAAAGAGGAAGCAGAAAAATTCCTCAAGGAATTATAGGAGAGCACTGCTAAAAAGGTAGAAGTCCTTAAAGAACTACAGGCAAACACTGCTAAACAGGTAGAAGAAACACAAAAATCCCTTAAAGAATTACAGGAAAACACAACCAAACAGGCAATGGAATTGAACAAAACCACCCAAGAACTAAAAATGGAAGTAGAAACAATGAAGAAAACCCAAGAGACAACACTTAAGATAGAAACCCTAAGAAAGAAATCAGGAACCATAGATGTGAGCATCAGCAACGGAATACAAGAGATGGAAGAGAGAATCTCAGGTGCAGACGATTCCATAGGAAACATGAACACAGCAATCAAAGAAAATGCAAAATGCAAAAACATCCTAAATTAAAACATTGAGAAAATCTACGACACAATGAGAAGACCAAACCTACAGATAATAGGAGAAGATGAGAATGAAGATTTTCAACTTAAAGGGCCAGTAAATATCTTCAACAAAATTATAGAAGAAAACTTCCCATACCTAAAGAATGACATGCCCGTGAACATACAAGAAGCCTACAGAACTCCAAATAGACTGGACCAGAAAAGAAATTCCTCCCTAAACATAATTATCAGAACAACAAATGCACTAAATAAAGACAGAATATTAAAAGCATTAAGGGAAAAAGGTCAAGTAACATATTAAGGCAGGCCTATTAGAATTACTCCAGACTTCTCACCAGAGACTATGAAAGCCAGAAGATCCTGGACAGATGTTATACAGACACTAAGAGAACACAAATGCCAGCCCAGGTTACTATACCCAGAAAAACTCTCAATTACCATAAATGGGGAAACCAAAGTATTCCATGATAAAACCAAATTCACACAATATCTTTCCACAAATCCAGTCCTTCAAACGATAATAAAGGGAAAACACCAACACAAAGATGGAAATTACACACTAGAAAAAGTAATAATGTAATCCTTTAACAAAACTAAAAGAAGACAGTCACAAGAGCAGATTCCCAACTTTGACAACAAAAATGACAGGAAACACAAATTACTTTTCTTTGATTTCTCTTAACATCAATGATTCAATTCCCCAATAAAAAGACATAGACTAACAAACTGGCTACAAAATCAGGATCCAACATTTTGCTGCTTACAGGAAACCCACCTCAGGGATAAAGACAGACACTACCTCAGAGTAAAAAGCTGGAAAACAATTTTCCAAGCAAATGGTCTGAAGGAACAAGCTGGAGTAGCCATTCTAATATCGAATAAAATTGACTTCCAACTCAAAGTTATCAAAAAAGACAAGAAGGGGCACTTCATACTCATGAAAGGTAAAATCTACCAAGATGAACTCTCAATTCTAAATATCTATGCTCCAAATCAAGGGCAGCCACATTCATTAAAGAAACTTTAGTAAAGCTCAAAGCACACATTGCACCTCACACAATAATAGTGGGAGATTTCAACACACCACTTTCACAAATGGATATAACCTGAAACAAATGGATTTAACAGATATCTACAGAACATTTTATCCTAAAACAAAAGGATATACCTTCTTCTCAGCAACTCATGGTACCTCCTCCAAAATTGACCATATAAATTAGTTACAAACCAGGCCTCAACAGACACAAAAATATTGAAATTATCCCATTCATCCTATCAGATCACCATGGAATAAGGCTGATCTTCAATAACAGCATAAATAATAGAAAGCCAACATTCATGTGGAAATTGAACAACACTCTACTCAATGATACCTTGGTCAAGGAAGAAATAGAGAAAAAGACTTTTTAGAGTTTAATGAAAATAAAGACACAACATACCCAAACTTATGGGACACAATGAAAGTAGTACTAAGAGGAAAACTCATAGCCCTGAGTGCCTCTAAAAAGAAACTAGAGAGAGCATACACTAGCAGTCTGAAAGCACACCTAGAAGCTCTAGAACTAAAGGAAGCAAATTCACCCAAGAGGAGTAAATGGCAGGAAATAATCAAACTCAGGGCAAAATCAAATAGAACTACTCAAAGAATTAACCAAACCAGGAACTTTTTCTTTGAGAAAATCAACAAGATAGATAAACCCTTAGCCAGACTAACTAGAGGGCACAGGGACAGTATCTTAATTAACAAAATCAGAAATGAAAAAGGAGACATAACAACAGATTCTGAGAAAATCCAAAACATCATCAGATCCTACTACAAAAGGCTATAGAAAAATACCCTGGAAAACCTGGATGAAATGGACAACTTCCTAGACAGATACCAGGTACCAAAGTTAAATCAGTATCAGATTAATGATATAGACAGTCCCAACTCCCCTAAAGAAATAGAAGCAGTCATTAATAGTCTCCCAACCAAAACCAGCCCAGAACCAGATGGGTTTAGTGCAGAGTTCTATCAAACCTTCAAAGAAGACCTAATTCCCACTCCACTCAAACTATTCCACAAAATAGAAACAGAACGTACTCTACCCAATTCATTCTATGAAGCCACAATTACTCTGATACCTAAACCATGCAAAGACCCAACAAAGATAGAGAACTTCAGACCAATTTCCCTTTTGAATATCGATGCAAAACTACTCAATAAAATCCTTGCAAACCGAATCGAAGAACACATCAAAATGATCATCCATCATGACCAAGTAAGCTTCATCCCAGGGATGCAGAGATGGTTTAATATATGGACACCATCAATGTAATCCACTATATAAACAAACTCACAGACAAAAATCACATGATCATCTCATTAGATGCTTAGAAAGCATTTGACAAAAATCCAACACCTATTCATGATAAAAGCCATGGAAAGATCAGGAATTCAAGGCCCATACCTAAACATAATAAAAGCAATATACAGAAAACCAGTAGCCATCATCAAAGTAAATGGAGAGAAGTTGGAAGCAATCCCACTAAAATCAGGGACTAGACAAGGCTGTCCACTTTCTCCCTACCTATTAAATATAGTACTTGAAATCCTACCCAGAGCAATTTGACAACAAAAGGAGATCAAGGGGATACAAATTGGAAAGGAAGAACTCAAAATATCACTGTTGGCAGATGATATGATAGTATATATAAGTGACCCTAAAAATTCCACCAGAGAACTCCTAAAACTGATAAACAGCTTCAATGAAGTAGCTGGATACAAAATTAACTCAAACAAATCAGTGGCCTTTCTCTACACAAAGCATAAACTGGATGAGAAAGAAATTAGGGAAACAACACCCTTCACAATAGTCACAAATAATATAAAATACCTTGGCATGACTCTAACCAAGGAAATGAAAGATCTGTATGACAAGAACTTCAAGTCTCTGAAGAAGGAAATTGAAGAAGATCTCAGAAGATGGAAAGATCTCCCATGCTCATGGATTAGCAGGATTAATATAGTAAAAATGGCTATCCTGCCAAAAGCAATCTACAGATTCAATGCAATCCCCATCAAAATTCCAACTCAATTCTTTACTGAGTTAGAAAAGGCAATTTGCAAATTCATTTGGAATAACAAAAACCCTAGGATAGCAAAAACTATTATCAACAATAGAAGAACCTCTGGGGGAATCACCATGCCTGACCTAAAGCTGTACTACAAAGCAATTGTAACAAAAAATACACGGTACTGGTACAGTGACAGACAGGTAGATCAATGGAATAGAATTAAAGACCCAGAAATGAACCCACACACCTATGGTCACTTGATCTTTGACAAGGGAGCTAAAACCATCCAGTGGAAAAAAGACAGCATTTTCAACAAATGGTGCTGGCACAACTGGCTGTTATCATGTAGAAGAATGAGAATTGATCCATTTTATCTCCTTGTACAAAGCTCAAGTCTAAGTGGATCAAAGATCTCCACATAAAACCAGAGACACTGAAATTTATAGAGGAGAAAGTGAGGAAAACCCTCAAAGACATAGGCACAGGGGAAAAATTCCTAAACAGAAGAGCAATGGCCTGTGCTGAAAGATCAAGAGTCAACACATGGGACCTCATAAAATTGCAAAGCTTTTGTAGGGTAAAAGATACTGTCAATAAGACAAAAAGGCCACCAACAGATTGGGAAAGAATTTTTACCAATCCTAAATCTGATAGGGGAATAATATCCAATATATACAAAGAGCTCAAGAAGCTGGACTCAAGAAATTCAAATAACCCCTTTAACAAATGGTGTACAGAGCTAAACAAAGAATTATCAACTGTGGAATACCAAATGGTTAAGAAGCACTTGAAAAAATGTTCAACATCCTTAATCATCAGGGAAATGCAAATCGAAACAACCCTGAGATTCTACCTCATACCAGTCAGAATGGCTAGAATCAAAAATTCAGGAGACAGCAGATGCTGGTGAGGATGTGGAGAAATAGGAACACTCCTCCATTGCTGGTGGGATTGCAAGCTGGTACAACCACTCTGGAAATCAGTCTGGTGGTTCCTCAGAAAACTGCACATAGTACTACCTCTAGATCCAGCAATACCTCTGCTGGGCATATACCCAGAAGATGTTCCAACTGGTAATAAGGACACATGCTCTACTATGTTCATAGCAGCCCTATTTATAATAGCCAGAAGCTGGAAATAACTCAGATGTCCCTGGATGCAGAAACAGACGAATGTATACAGAAAATGTGGTACATTTACACAATGGAGTACTACTCAGCTCTTAAAAACAATGGATTTATGAAATTCTTGGGCAAATGGATGTATCTGGAGGATATCATCCTTAGTGAGGTAACCCAATCACAAAAGAAGTCACTTGATATACACTCACTGATAAGTGGATATTAGTCTAGAAACCTAGAATACCCAAGATACAACTTCCAAAACACAAGAAAGTCAAGTAGGAAGATCAACACGTGGATACTTCATTCCTCCCTAGAATAGGGAATAAAATATCCATGGAAGGAGTTGCAGAGACAAAGTTTGGAGCTAACACTAAAGGATAGACCATCCAGAGACTGCCCCACCTGGGGATCCATCCCATAATCAGCCACCATTGCAGACAC
This sequence comes from Mus caroli, assembly GCF_978045245.1. NCBI lineage: Eukaryota > Metazoa > Chordata > Mammalia > Rodentia > Muridae > Mus > Mus caroli. The sequence goes on from NW_028227258.1 coordinate 42,671,396, forward strand.
TATTGCATAGGCCAGCAAGATTTTGCTGAAGGGACCCTGATATAGCTGTGTCCAGTGAGGCTTTGCCAGTGCCTGGAAAATACAGAAGTGGATGTTCACAGTCATCTATAGGATGGAACACAGGGCCCCCAATATAGGAGCTAGAGAAAGTTCCCAAGAGCTGAAGGGGTCTGCAACCCTATAAGTGGAAATCAATATGAACTAACCAGTACCCCCAGATCTCATGTCCCTAGCTGCATTTGTAGCAGAAGATGGCCTTGTTGGCCATCATTGGAAACAGAGGCCCCTTGGTCTAGCAAACTTTATATGCCCCAGTACCAGGGAACGCCAGGGCCAAGAAGTGGGAGTTAGTGGGTAGGGGAGCAGGGCAGGGGGAGGGTATAGAGGACTTTGGGGATAGCATTTGAAATGTAAATTAAGAAAAATATTTAATAAAAAATGTGGGGGAAAAAAGAAAGAAAATAATAATACACATGCAATTAGCTCTTCCTGGAATTTTTTTCTCTTAATTTCATGAGCAAAGAAAGTAGAAATAAGATGAATTAATCTTCACGCTCAGCATCCTGCTTGTGCTATCTTATCCTCACTATTTCCATAAGAAGCAGGGAAAACATGTATAAGCATGGTGACATGTTCTAGAAATGCTCACCATAATCAAAACTCTGTGGAACTGTGTCTCTGAGGTGTTCTGCAACAGTCTAGACATCCATCTGCCATGCGTGCTGGAGGAAAACCCTGAGGGATGCTATACCCTTTGACTCAATGAAGTTGTCAGTTTCTGTCTATTTCTGAAATTCTCAAATTTTAAGACCAGATATAATAGCTATGAACTCTTGCACTATTCTCAAATAATTCAAATGTGATAATTTTTTCCAAAGGGAGAAACCAATGTTTTACTACATCTTCTTAGAAAAACGCCCATGCCATTCTCCCTGGGGTGATGGTGTCTTGGCTCGTGCCAGGGCTAAGTTCCAAAGGAATAATTTTAGTTGGTTTGCCTAAGCTCCCTGTAAATTTCAGAGACAAAAAAAAGGATTAAATTATTCTTTAATTCTGGTCTTCAATCCAAGCTATATTGGTCACATTTGTGCTTAAATTTGAATGGAGGAAATAGTGTTCAGATGTGTATGTAAACAAACAAACAAAAAGTATATATACTTACCAAAATGTATACAAAACTGAATAATCTTTCTTCTAGTCACACTCTTACATCAAACAAAATAGAACTTGAAAGAATTCTGGGCTCTGGAAAAGGCTTTTTGGTTCCCTGAATGTGGAATTGATAACAGAAAGGGAAGTGTTATCTACAGACTCCTGGTGTGTTCCTCAGACACAGAAAGGATGGTAGATAACAAGGGCTGGGCTTTAATTTCCACAGTACTATCTCTCAGAGTGACATGTTTCTTCCTCTTTGCCTGATATTTGCTAAACAAGAGTGCTATTCCTGTGCAAAATCCATTATACTTCTTGTTTATTATTTTTGGCTTCAACACATGGAATTCAGCACATCATATTTCAGATTATAAATACCAAATAGTGTCAAAAATCTTCCAGCTCCTGAGTTCCTAGAGGAATCTACTCTGTCACTTAGCTATTTTGTCCTGAAACAAGGCTTTAGCCTCCACAAATATCTGTTGCCTCAGGAGTCACTGAATCAAGAAAGCGGTTCTGTGTGCACTGGCATGGTGTTCAGACTGTACAAAGGAAGTCTGGTAGAATCAAACACCTCATGGGATGTTGAGACTGAATCATGTCTAAATTACAAACAAATCACTTGAAACTCGGTGGGTGTTTGAAACTGAAATCAGCCACCAGAATTGGTCCAGAAGCATCAAAGTGACTGTCAAATGATGCAAGTGTACAGTGATACTAAAGGGAGAGAATTACTTTCCCACCCAAAAGTAGCTTCAGCTCACAGTCTTTCCCCCAAACCACTCTCCTGTAAGGTAATGAGGAACCAGATTCTTTACACAAGTGTGAGGTCATCTGCTCTGAAAGTGCATTACACACAGGGTGGTCTAGTTCAGAAATCCAAATATGATGCAAACTAGAAATGTTTGTATAGAAAATATGAAAGGAAATGATACTTTATATAGTTTCTATAAACCTTAAGAGATCCAAGTGTTAAATGAAGCGAGATTGTGTGTGTGTGTGTGTGTGTGTGTGTGTGTGTGTGTGTGTGTGTGTGACCGGAGAGTGATGTGAACTATTTGTTTTCCCCATAAAGCTCCATAATATCTTTTGATACAAGGTCCTCACTGAACCTAACATTGTCTAGACTGCCTGGTCAGCAAGAGCCAATAATCTGACAGCCTCTACCTTTCATAGTTAGTACTGGAATCGGAGATATACACAATCATGTGGATTCTGGACAACCGGAAATCAGGTCTTTATGCTTGTGTGACAGGAACTTTATTGGTTGAGCCATCTCTATACCCATGCAAAATATATTAATGGACAATATACATCATTTTGAACTGTTCAAAACTCAAAGAATGTATAACACCAAGAGAAAGCATAATAGAAGCCATGGTAATAGAACATCAATGTAGGTCCATCAATTATAGCAATATTCCAGCATATGAAGATGCTCTGGTGAAGAAGAGATACAATTTTGCTACCAGGGACTACATGGTATGTTTTCCACTTTCTGTTAATAGTTTGATGTAAATTACACCTCCTCTAAAACTAAAATTTCCCCCCAAATATTGAAACAGTATTCATTCTTAGGTCCGTAAATTCCATGAAGGCAAGAGCCAATTTATTTCCCATCATTATTACTTAGATCCAGAGAAATCATGAATATGTCTGATTGAGTGATGACTAAATAAAAACATGTATCCATACTGTGTGTGCACATAAACACAAGGCAGTGTGATTGTATCTTGGAATTCAACTGAAAACAAAATCTATAAAGTCTCTTCTAAGTGCAGATATGAACAGGTCCATTCTTTTTCTGGGACCAACAGCTTTCAAGAATCAGATTGTTTATGTACTCATATGTAAATGAGTATGTGTATTTGTAGTAACTTTATAGGCCAGTGTGGGGCTCAGAGCGGTTCCTAAACTTTCAGGAAACATCACATACCAGGATGGGATAGCATGAACTAAGAAGGGACAGCTACAGTTCAGAGTACTCAGGTTGCTAAGATGAAGAGCAGGGTTCTTTTATACCCAGCACACTAAGCACTATGGTTATTAGTATTTCTAGGAGCAACTTAGACTGTGGTCTTAAAAATTAATCATGTTGGCCCATGCTATCAAAGACAGAATAGTATCTAAATTAGTTTAAGTGACCATGACACTGTCAGGTGCTGCTTGAAAAGACTTTACATCTATGTGAGGGATCCCCAAGTGGCAGAGTGAAGAGATGCCAAACTTTATTCAAATGTATACTTGTGAATTATTCTACTTACCCCACTGATTTGATTATTTTCCTTAACTTAAATATATAATTTTACATAATTCCCATTTTAAGAAACTTGAATAAGTACTACCATATATTATATTTCAGCTCCAACAGAAAAGACAATAGATTTTGATTTAATTGTTTTTTGTTTCATACAACCAAGTATTCCAAAATGTACTGATCTACCATTTAGCACACTAGCAAGTTCTATCTCTAAACATTGCCATACTGTTCTTCACTTTTTTCTCCAGCAGTGATATTATTAGCTTTATTTTATTGGCTGAGGAATTTAAGATGAAGACTGACTCAGCAGGAAAAAGACCAAGTGTCACATTCAGCAAAAGACCCAACTTCCACTAATGTTGGAACTGACAGACTCTTTGACTGCAGGAACTATATCATTTCTTTCTTTAAATCTTCATGTTTTATAGCACAGTGCTCCCAATTTAATTGACTTGAAGCAACCGACAGATAACACACATTCTGGGAAGGGAGCAAATAATACTGACCTGGACATTCATGATAAATGGTGATAAATGGGTTGCTGAACTGGATCTCGCCGAGAGTCATAAATACCGGGAAAACAATAACTATGGCTTAAAGCAGTTTAAAGTGTTCATGCTGTTCTGATTTAATACAGAGAAAATTTGTCAAGTCAGTTTCACAAAATGCTACCTATAGGTCTAGCAAACTTACAGAGTCAAGCCTCCAAAGGTATTCCTGATGTTTGTGAGAGCTCTAACTTCATGTACAGTTCTCATGGCATTGTTTTATTGTTGGCTAAATTGGGTTTAGCCATGATTAATTTTATGCAGTCACTTAGTGAATAGACATTTCAGGTTGTTAGGCACAAAGTGAGGCCAAGTGAATACCTCAAAGAGACTTGAGATTTGAGTTCAAATTTGAGTACCAAACTACAACAGCAAGAAATTATGATGCTCTGTATTTTTTCTTCATCACCCCAGCATCTTTGAAGTTCTCTGCTTCATTTCTTTCTTACTATGACCAAGAAATATTCCTGGGCACTGAAAACACTGCTGTAATTTCAACATTGCAAAATGTTTGAGTTTCTACCTCCCGTGAGGCTCATGTTCTCATGGGGGAGAAGAGTAAAATGGATAAACCAAAACAACTAAGTGGCTTCAGATGTTGAAAATGAAGATGCAAATTAAAAACAGAATACGAAAGGCATTAGGTAGATTTAAAAGTGAATTGGAAAAGATGAAAAGGACAATCCCATCCCAGCTGATTTCAACTGAGTGGCTAGATGAGTTCTATAAAAATCTGGAAATATCACTAGAAGCCAGAGCACAGAGCAAGGACAAAAGCCATTAGGCAGGGTCTTCTAAGTCGTGATACTGAAGAGCAGAAAGGCCAGGTAGGCAACAGGGGAAGTTTGTAGGTGTTGATTCTGTGGTGGTCAAGGGCAAAATAATACAGACTGCAAAAATCACTAGTCCTAAAGAGACACGTTTGAAGGTTTTATTCAGAGGAAAAGGTGCTGCATGTGTTATGCACACTGGGGAAGCAGGAACAGTTATTCAGCTGTTGAAGAACTATCAGGAACATTATGGTGTTGATGTTGGAATGAAGATGAAAAATAATGGTGATGATGTCAGAGGGAAGATTGGGATGATAGTGATGACATCAGAGTGAGGATGGGAGTGATGGTGATGACATCAGAGTGAGGATGGAAGTGATAGGAAATGGGAATGAGTCTCAAATATAGATGTGATAAGTGGCTGGGCTTACCAATTCCAATTATGACAAAAATGATTCACGCTACTTATGCTTCTGAAGATGAGTTTTCTACTTTTAGCTCATACTTCTAAATAAGCCACACTGTCAAAAGGCATAAAATGTATCTCCTCCATTATTTCAGCTACAGGAGATCCACATTGATTAATATATATTGACTGATAACATATAGATGCACATATTTCAAAAGGGAAATCAGAAATTCTTTCTAATATAATCAAGTAGCAAATCTAGGCATCCTCTGCAGGACAAGTGGAAAGAATCATTAACTCTCTGTCACTAACAACATACATTTGTTAACAAAATAACTTAGCTAGCAATGAAAGAAACTGATATAGAATCATTCAGTAAAATGGGTACTTATTTAACACAATCTATTTGCTATAGAACCCTCTATATGACTTGAAACCTAGATTCATAAAAAGTATGTAAGAAAAGAAGTTGGATCAACCAAGTGGAAACAAGAAGAACTATTCAAAGAATCAACCAATCAAGGAGCTGGTTCTTTGAGAAAATCAACAAGATAGATAAACCCTTAGCCAGACTCACTAGAGGGCACAGGGAAAGCATCCTAATTAACAAAATCAGAAATGAAAAAGAAGACATAACAACAGATCCTGAAGACATCCAAAACACCATCAGATCCTTCTACCAAAGGCTATACTCAACAAAACTGGAGAACCTGAATGAAATGGAGAAGTTCCTAGACAGATACCAGGTACCAAAGTTGAATCAAGATCAGGTTAATGATCTAAACAGCACTATATCCCCCAAAGAAATAGAAGCAGTCATTAATAGTCTCCCAACTAAAAAAAGCCCAGGACCAGATGGGTTTAGTGCAGAGTTCTATCAGACCTTCAAAGAAGATCTAATCCCAGTTCTTCACAAACTATTCCACAAAATAGAAACAGAAGGTACTCTACCCAACTCATTCTATGAAGCCACAATTACTCTGATACCTAAACCACAAAAAGACCCAACAAAGATAGAAAACTTCAGACCAATATCCCTTATGAATATTGATGCAAAAATCCTCAATAAAGTTCTTGCTAACCGAATCCAAGAACACATCAAAACAATCATCCATCCTGACCAAGTAGGTTTCATCCCAGGGATGCAGGGATGGTTCAATATACGGAAATCCATCAACGTAATCCAGTATATAAACAAACTCAAAGACATAAACCACATGGTCATCTCGTTAGATGCAGAAAAAGCATTTGACAAGATCCAACACCCATTCATGATAAAAGTCTTGGAAAGATCAGGAATTCAAGGCCCATACCTAAACATGATAAAAGCAATCTACAGCAAACCAGTAGCCAGCATCAAAGTAAATGGTGAGAAGCTTGAAGCAATCCCTCTAAAATCAGGGACTAGACAAGGCTGACCACATTCTCCATACCTATTCAACATTGTACTTGAAGTCCTAGCCAGAGCAATTCGACAACAAAAGGAGATCAAAGGGATACAAATTGGAAAAGATGAAGTCAAAATATCACGTTTTGCAGATGATATGATAGTATATATAAGTGACCCTAAAAATTCCACCAGAGAACTCCTAAGCCTGATAAACAGCTTCGGTGAAGTAGCTGGATATAAAATTAACTCAAACAAATCAATGGCCTTTCTCTACACAAAGAATAAACAGGCTGAGAAAGAAATTAGGGAAACAACACCCTTCTCAATAGTCACAAATAATATAAAATATCTTGGCGTGACTCTAACTAAGGAAGTGAAAGATCTGTATAATAAAAACTTCAAGTCTCTGAAGAAAGAAATTATAGAAGATCTCAGAAGATGGAAAGATCTCCCATGCTCATGGATTGGCAGGATCAACATTGTAAAAATGGCTATCTTGCCAAAAGCAATCTACAGATTCAATGCAATCCCTATCAAAATTCCAACTCAATTCTTCAACGGATTAGAAAGTGCAATCTGCAAATTCATCTGGAATAACAAAAAACCTAGGATAGCAAAAACTCTTCTCAAGGATAAAAGAACCTCTGGTGGAATCACCTTGCCGGACCTAAAGCTTTACTACAGAGCAATTGTGATAAAAACTGCATGGTACTGGTATAGTGACAGACAAATAGACCAATGGAATAGAATTGAAGACCCAGAAATGAACCCACACACCTACGGTCACTTGATCTTCGACAAGGGAGCTAAAACCATCCAGTGGAAGAAAGACAGCATTTTCAACAAATGGTGCTGGCACAACTGGTTGTTAACATGTAGAAGAATGCGAATCGATCCATTCCTATCTCCTTGTACTAAGGTCAAGTCTAAGTGGATCAAGGAACTTCACATAAAACCAGAGACACTGAAACTTATAGTGGAGAAAGTGGGGAAAAGCCTTGAAGATATGGGTACAGGGGAAAAATTCTTGAATAGAACAGTAATGGCTTGTGCTGTAAGATCGAGAATTGACAAGTGGGACCTCATGAAACTGCAAAGCTTCTGCAAGGCTAAAGACACCATCAATAAGACAAAAACACCACCAACAGATTGGGAAAGGATCTTCACCTATCCTAAATCAGATAAGGGACTAATATCCATTATATATAAAGAACTCAAGAAGGTGGACTCCAGAAAGTCAAATAACCCCATTAAAAAATGGGGCTCAGAACTGAACAAAGAATTCTCACCTGAGAAATACCGAATGGCAGAGAAGAACCTGAAAAAATGTTCAACATCCTTAATCATCAGGGAAATGCAAATCAAAACAACCCTGAGATTCCTCCTCACACCAGTCAGAATGGCTAAGATCAAAAATTCAGGTGACAGCAGATGCTGGCGAGGATGTGGAGAAAGAGGAACACTCCTCCATTGTTGGTGGGATTGCAAGCTTGTACAACCACTCTGGAAATCAGTCTGGCAGTTCCTCAGAAAATTGGACATAGTACTACTGGAGGATCCAGCAATACCTCTCCTGGGCATATATCCAGAAGATGTCCCAACCGGTAAAAAGGACACATGCTCCACTATGTTCATAGCAGCCCTATTTATAATAGCCAGAAGCTGGAAAGAACCCAGATGTCCCTCAACAGAGGAATGGATACAGAAATTATGGTACATTTACACAATGGAGTACTACTCAGCTATTAAAAAGAATGAATTTATGAAATTCCTAGCCAAATGGATGGACCTGGAGGGCATCATCTTGAGTGAAGTAACACAATCACAAAAGAACTCACACAATATATATTCACTGATAAGTGGATATTAGCCCAAAACTTAGGATACCCAAGATATAAGATACAATTTACTAAACGCATGAAACTCAAGAAGAATGAAGACCAAAGTGTGGACACTGTGCCCCTTCTTAGAATTGGGAACAAAACACCCAGGGAAGAAGTTACAGAGACAAAGTTCATAGCTGTGATGAAAGGATGGACCATTTAGAGACTGCCGTATCCAGGGATCCATCCCATAAGCAGCTTCTAAACGCTGACACCATTGCATACACTAGCAAGATTTTGCTGAAAGGACCCAAATATAGCTGTCTCTTGTGAGACGATGCCGGGGCCTAGCAAACACAGGAGTGGATGTTCACAGTCAGCTATTGGATGTATCACAGGGCTCCCAATGGAGAAGCTAGAGAAAGTACCCAAGGAGCTAAAGGGATCTGCAACCCTATTGTCGGAACAACATGATGTACTAACCAGAACCCCGGAGCTCTTGTCTCTAGCTGCATATGTATCAAAAGATGGCCTAGTCGGCCATCACTGGAAAGAGAGGCCCATTGGACTTGCAAACTTTATATGCCCTAATATAGGGGAATGCCAGGGCCAAAAGAATGGGAATGGGTGGGTAGGGAAGTGGGGGGCGCTATGGGGGACTTTTGGGATAGCATTGGAAATGTAACTGAGGAAAATATGTAATAAAAATATTAAAAATTTAAAAAAAAGAATTAAAAAAAAAAAAAGAAAAGAAAAGAAGTTGGTCATCAACAAGAAGCCTAGGCAATCACTACCCAGATGAGGCTCTTAGAGATGCAGCTGATGCTGATGAAGGAAGTGTTTATTTGGCTACATTTTGAGGTCACAATCTACTCTTGAGAGAAGTCAGGACAGGAACTGAAAAGTAAAGCTGAAGCAGAAATCATGAAGGAATAATGCTTTCTTGCTAGCTCTTGACTTTTCACTGGCTCATGTTCAGATAGCTACACAGCCCAGGATAACTTGCATAGGGATAGTGCTGCCCACAGTGGGCCATGCCATATAAATCATCAGTCAAGGCAACCTCTTACAAACTTCACATGACTATAATTAGGACACCTAGCCCATGGCCTGTACCCAAGATTCAAGATTGTCTGGGAGAACGAGTACCTCTACTTTGTTATAGTAGCCCTAGCAAATTAATAAAAGGAAGAATCAGAAGTTTGCCTTATGTTATGGATAGTGTTAGTTATCATTTAACTGACTCTAGAATAACCTGGGAGATATCTTTAGGAAACTATCTTAATTGTCTTGAGGTAGGAAGACTCACCCACTATGGTTGGCACGTTTCCCTGGCTTAGATCCTGGATGATATAAGTACAGAAAAGGAATTGAACAGCAACATTAATCCATCTCTGCTTCCCAGGCACAATATGTTTTAAGACATTGCTGCCTCAACTTCACTGTGGTGGACTATGCCCTTGATCCATGAGCCAAAATTAAACCCTTTATCCATTAAGTCATTTTTTATCAGATATTTTATTCCACGAAGCAATAAGAATAGAAATTAGGACTCCTCTGATGCAAACACGCCATGTGTGAAACTTTGCTTCACAGTATGAGCAAATGGACACCGTGATAATTAAACATGGTATTCTTCATGTGGAACCATATCTCGACTTCAGATTTTTCTCACCACATAAACAATGCAGCTCTAGTTAATGCATTGTTGGTTAAAAATTCACCTGTTTCTATATATCAGGGTGCTATTTGATAAAGAAATCTACCCTGACACGATCCCAAAAGCAGTTTAATTATTTCCAAGTCTTCTGTTACAGTGATTAGATCTTAGACTGAGGCACTTCCTTATGTCAGACATGGATTCTGTAGTGACCCCAGCTGATTATTGCAATCAAGAATCAAACTGCTTTCCAAAGAGGGCCACAACAGCTAAGTAGTAGTCTTTAAACAATTTTATTTAAAAATTCTCTCTGTTAAGAAAGATTACATTTATTTCACATTAGCAGACATTTTGTTATTTTTACTAGGTATTCCAAATCATAGTGTTTTTTGGTTTTGTTTTGTTTTTTTTTCCAACAACAAGATTGGAACATCTTGGGGCTGAAGAGATGACTCATCAGTTGAGAACATACATTGCTCATATAGACAACCAAAACTGAGTTCCCTGTACCCATATTGTAATTCTAGTCCCAGAGGATTTGATGCTCCCCTGTTCTGCTGGTACCCACATGACACATTAAAAAGTTAAGTAAATCCTAAATAAAAATAAAATATCGAAACATCTGGGATGAGTTTGTAGCCAAGTCATAGAGCACTTGAATGGAATGTGGAAAAGCCCTGGGTTTGATTTCCAACCCTAAAAAAATTAGAATAGCTTAAATTTCTCACTAACTATAAGATGTTAACACAAATACTATAGTCTTCTTGACTCGTCTGTATTTCTACCAACATGCTATCCATTAAGTAGGTTTTAAACATTACATTTGCATGGGTGTTTAGCATCTGAAAACCCTGTCTTTCATGTTCTAGTTTATGAACTACCAGCTTTTATTTCACTCCGTTCTTTTGATAGCCACTGTAGCAAGATCCTAGGGCTTAAGGGAAAATGATCTTCCCCAGAGTTATCTTTTTCAAGCTGCTAGGAGCAGCAGATAAAAGGGAATGATCTCTGAGTAGCCATTGTTCTAGAATGTAAATAAAGTAGCAGGTTGATGAAATGCTATGGTTGCAAATAGCAGGGTCTAGACATGTTGGCAAACTGTCACTAGAGATTTAATGATCACACTGACAAGTCATAAAAGAAATTATTTCTTTGATCAATCACTGAAGTGCTCATGTATCCTATATAAAGACAAGAATTATCCTTAAACTAAATATACTTTTATTAACATGAAAAAGCACAGGTCTCTGGAATCACTACTTGAGTAATACAAAGAATTCAACATTTTTGTTGAATGCTTTTTGTCAAATCTAAAGCTTTGATATATGGAGAATATGGAGACTTTAAAGGAATTTTATGTCACAACACACAGAACATAGAACACTTCCAGCAGCCCGAAGATTTTCTTCCTGTTGGCCTTGTGTAGCCAGAGTCCATTGCCCTTACTCCAACCTCTGGCAAACTTGTGTTTCCTACCCCAGCATTTCAATTTTTCAGAATGAAATACAAACGTAGTCACTCCGTGTTTAACCTGTGGAGATTGTTCACCCACACCTCATCATGTTGTTACATGGATCAGTTGTTTTTATGGCTGAGTAGCATTCCTTCTAGTGACAGATTATCAGCCAAGGATCTAAGATAAAGCTCTCCTCAGTGGCCATGATCTGGTTCACTGCACCAAGACAAGGGCTTTGCATTCCAACCATTTCTTAATGACAGACAAGAAGGAGGAGCTGGTGCTCTATCTTTATTCAGGAATATTCAAAGATCCGTCATTTAAAACTGTCGAGCTGACAAAGGACAAAGGGAGCTACTACATCTAAGCATAAAATTTTATTAATGAGTGAAAAATGATTAAATTCCTCCTTTATTCATTCAACTTACTATTTGAATCAATTTTAATTTAATGAAGACATGCTTTCTAGATAAACAAGAAACATAGATTTAAGTAGCGATAATTTTAAGTAACAAACCTGAAGATGGGCAGTCATTACCCACCCACCCCCCAATAATTAGTACATTGTCAATGACATTATTCTTAATTCTATTTTGCCAAACACACACAAAATTGTCCAATAGTACTCCAGTGTAAATTGATATGTGTGGGTCTACTTGAAAATTTCAAAATATCTAAGTAACTTAAATATAAAAAAACAACTTTTTTTCCTTGTTTCTTAAGTTTTTGGACAATTTTAGCACAGTACAGATATGTTCATCTATAAAAGTCCCCATGATCAAAACAATGAACAAATCTATCAACTCCCAAATTTCTCCATACTGTTTACACTGTTTATAGCCAGTTGAGGGGTTGGAATAAAAAGTGCCAGCCACAGGGTCAGTTATTTGACTATGTGGACCCTGCTGGTTGTAATTTTTGGAAAGGATTAGATCCTAGAGCCTTGCTGGGGAGGTACCCTACAAGGATAGCCTTTGAAATAAAAAGCACTTCCAATTTCTTCTTCCTGCTTCTTACTTGTGCTTCATTTTGAAGATGTGAGCTCTCAACTTCCTGTCGGCCTTCTTGTCTGCCACCTGCTGCCAGGATTTCCCTTCATGACAGACTTTTATCCCTCTGGAACTATGAGCTTAAATCAACTATGCCCTGTATAAGTTGCCTTGGGAGACAGCTTCTGGGACAGGCGGGAGCCACAGAGCCTCTGACACAGCACCCTTTTCGGGCCGCAGACATCCAGCCACCCTCCCAGCCAGAGGACAGTAGTCCACCCGGCACATGAGCCCTCTGCCTCAGGAGCAGGGAGCACCATCTTGGTTCCGGGACTCTGCCGAACTTAGGAACTTAGTCTGCACAGGTGAGAGTGTGCACCACAGAAGCTGACAGCTTCTGTGACCTGCCAAAGCAACACAGCATCTGGGAAAGGTCATGTTTTGGGCCTTCTTCTTCGGCCAGGAGGAGGTTCAAACACCAGATATCTGTGCACCTTCCCTGTAAGAGGAGAGCTTGCCAGCAGAGAGTGCTCTAACCACTGAAACTCAGAGGAGAGAGCCTGTCTCCCAGGTCTGCTGATAGACAGTAATCAGAATCACCAGAAGAACAATCTCTAAACAGAGACAACTATAACAACTAACTCCAGAGATTATCAGATGGCGAAAGGTAAACGTAAGAATCTTACTAACAGAAACCAAGACCACTCACCATCATCAGAATCCAGCACTCCCACTTCGCCCAGTCCAGGGCACCCCAACACACCCGAAAAGCTAGACCTGGATTTAAAAGCATATCTCATGATGATGGTAGAGGACATCAAGAAGGACTTTAATAACTCACTTAAAGAATTACAGGAGAACATTGCTAAAGAGTTACAATTCCTTAAAGAAAAATAGGATAACACAACCAAACAGGTAGAAGTCCTTAAAGAAAAACAGGAAAACACATCCAAACAGGTGATGGAAATGAACAAAACCATACTAGACCTAAAAAGGGAAGTAGACACAATAAAGAAAACCCAAAATGAGGCAACACTGGAGATAGAAACCCTAGGAAAGAAATCTGGAACCATAGATACGAGCATCAGCAACAGAATACAAGAGATGGAAGAGAGAATCTCAGGTGCAGAAGATACCAGGTACCAAAGTTGAATCAAGATCAGGTTAATGATCTAAACAGCCCTATATCCCCCAAAGAAAGAGGAACACTCCTCCATTGTTGGTGGGATTGCAAGCTTGTACAACCACTCTGGAAATCAGTCTGGCGGTTCCTCAGAAAATTGGACATAGTACTACCAGAGGATCCAGCAATACCTCTCCTGGGCATATATCCAGAAGATGTCCCAACCGGTAAGAAGGACACATGCTCCACTATGTTCATAGCAGCCCTATTTATAATAGCCAGAAGCTGGAAAGAACCCAGATGTCCCTCAACAGAGGAACGGATACAGAAATTATGGTACATTTACACAATGGAGTACTACTCAGTTATTAAAAAGAATGAATTTATGAAATTCCTAGCCAAATGGATGGACCTGGAGGGCATCATCTTGAGTGAGGTAACCCAATCACAAAGGAACTCACACAATATGTACTCACTGATAAGTGGATATTAGCCCAAAACTTAGGATACCCAAGATATAAGATACAATTTGCTAAACGCATGAAACTCAAGAAGAATGAAGACCAATGTGTGGACACTGTGCCCCTTCTTAGAATTGGGAACAAAACACCCATGGAAGGAGTTACAGAGACAAAGTTTGGAGCTGTGATGAAAGGATAGACCATCTAGAGACTGCCATATCCAGGGATCCATCCCATAATCAGCTTCCAAACGCTGACACCATTGCATACACTAGCAAGATTTTGCTGAAAGGACCCTGATATAGCTGTCTCTTGTGAGACTATGCTCGGGCCTAGCAAACACAGAAGTGGATGCTCACAGTCAGCTATTGGATGGATTACAGGGCTCCCAATGGAGAAGCTAGAGAAAGTACTCATGGAGCTAAAGGGATCTGCAACCCTATAGTTGGAACAACATGATGAACTAACCAGTACCCCGGAGCTCTTGTCTCTAGCAGCATATGTATCGAAAGATGGCCTAGTTGGCCATCACTGGAAAGAGAGGCCCATTGGACTTGCAAACTTTATATGCCCCAATACAGGGGAATGCCTGGGCCAAAAGAATGGGAATGGGTGGGTAGGGAAGTGGGGAGGGGGTATGGGGGACTTTTGGGATAGCATTGGAAATGTAATTGAGGAAAATACGTAATAAAAAAATAATAAGTTGCCTTGGTCTTGGTATTTCATCACAGTAACAACAGAATATCAGAAACAATAACAAAGTAGCTAATACAGCAATCCTCTCTCTCCTCCCACTCCAACAGACTCTTCCGCCAATTTCACTACCCATTATTTTCATCTTCTAACATATGAAAAAATATATAAAATGGAGACATTCAGTTTCCCATTCTTATACTTATTTTGAAATTCATCTGTATTGATAAATTCATAAATTGATTTCTCTCTTTACTGCTAAAATACATTTCACTATGTTGATATAGAACCACTTACCTTCTATTTCTTGATTGACATTTGATTTTTCTTTCAGGTTGATTGTATGAATTGATTCAGATCTTTGGGAAGAGTTCCCTTGGTCAGTGTGGTGATTTAAAGGTATTAGCCTCTTATAGCCATGGAGTGGTATACCTAAGTCCCTCCTGTATTATCCTTTCTCATTTCCTCACTTTTAATGCGGATAATTACAACAGACCAGACTGTAAAATAGCCTCTAACAAGAAGCATTCACCTAAGAGACCACCCACATACAAGAAGCTAAGTACGAGGTAACCCAGGATTACAGCTGTTTCCTAATGTCTATAATAGTTCTCTCTCTCTCTCTCTCTCTCTCTCTCTCTCTCTCTCTCTCTCTCTCTCTCTCAGCTCTCCTCTCTCCCCTTCCCTTCCTCTCTCCTTCCCTCTATATCTGTCTCTCTCTCCCCTTCCCTCCTCTTCTCCCTCCTTCTATCTCTCTGTCTGTCTCTGTCTCTCTCTCTGTCTCTCTCACTGTCTTTGTCTCTCTCTGTCTCTCTGTCTCTGTCTCTGTCTCTGTCTCTCTCTGTCTCTCTCTCTCTCTCTCTCTCTCTCTCTCTCTCTCTCTCTCTCTCTCTCTCTCTCTCTCTCTCTCTCTCTCTGCCATGCTAAAGCCAGGAGCTGATCATGTGAATGTGAGAACAAAAAACTTAGTATAATTGACAGGTAGAAGTAGCAATTCTAGCCAGTAACTAACAGTCAGTAACATAGCTTCCCAAAAATTCTTAATCATTGTTTTATGGCAAAGCCCCTGGGTAATAGACTGATGTTTGGAAGGCTTGCTACAAGCTTGTGAGTCACAACCACACAGCATGAAAGGTAAGGTTAGTCTTACCAACTGTAAGGCAATTTGCTGTTGAGCATTCTGCATATTATCTTTAATTGAGTTTTTCAGTGAGCGTGCATTATTCTCGGCCTTACATAATTTCCAGGAACTGTTTATCCCGTTCCTTCCCACTAGCTGTTCCTACAATTATCCCTGCTCTGACTAGTTCCTTCACATACTTGCGCTGAACAGAGCTCAGGTGAATGCTGAGGGAAGACCCTCTCTGGCTCTCTGGATCTGCCCCACCATACAGAACCATTTAGTATCTCAGCTCAGGGAAGAGCCCTGTGCTCTCCATGGACCCTCAGTTCCCATGGAGTAAACTTTCTGAGATGGCAGGGCCAATCACTTTCTAACCTTGGTGTGTCTCCTTTTTCATGACATCCTGGCTGAGATCTAAGGCCTGAAAACTCGTTACATATGATTTTTTTTAATTTTTCAGGTGGGAGAATAAACACAGTTTTTGTTCCTCTATTCATGTCTGCCATGGAACTTCATGTTGTGGTACATCTCCAATCCCAATAAGCCTGTGCAAAAAACATCCAATTCAGTTACAATATTTATAATCTGCACGCCTAGATTGGGCAGATTTACCACTACACTACTTTATTCTCCAACTATGAGATCCCTTGCTACTTGTGGCTTGTGGCCATGTGGCTTGGCTCTTCTTCCTTCCACGTCCTGTTCCATCTTCCTCTTTCTCCCCAGTCTCCTCATCTCTCTCTTCCTTCCTCTCTTCTCCCTCTCTAAAATTTCTAGCCCCACCTTTCCCTTCCACTGCCCAACCGCAGACTCTAGCCTTTCTTTGAGCAATTCAAATGGGGAGAAGGTTCACATGAAACCACCCAAATACATGATCCACTCCTTTGGAGGAAGCAGAATTAGCATCGAAATACAAACAGCACCAGGGCAATGCAATACACAACAACTTATATAACCCTTTTAAACGAAATAATAGCACTTTCTACAGGAGTGAACAGATTGTCAAATATCTCTGAAAGGAGATTTTCTTTTTTTCTCCTGGAAAAGAGCCTACTGGGGTAAAGCACTTCCGACCTCTGCTACAGGGGGCGCTGTGCTCTCAGTGAGCTCCTCCCACTGTCTTCCATGGGCTCATCCCCAGTGGGAAGGCATTTGCTCATTTTTCCTTTGCTGCCAATGTTTATGTTTTTCCGAAATTAAATCCACATGAAAACTGCACACTTTGGGAACTCAGTAACACACAGAAGCCTGCATTTAGATAGAATTGGTTTTACTTTTTACCAAAGCTCCTCCCTAACACTTAAAATGATCGACAGATGGTTTTAGAGTTCTAATTTTATAATTAACTAAAATTAGAACACCAAACATTAATAATCACAGACTTACCCAAAGATAATTTGCATATTTTATATAGTTAATTAGTACAAATAATTAGTGTGAAGTACCACCTCAAACATTTTTTTTTTTTTTGGAAAGCTAGTGTGCATTAATTTTGTAAGTATAAAATTTAAGTAATTAATGCGTATTTAATTCTATATCTCATGCAAAGAGGACAGAAAGGACTACTCAAGGCATTGTGAGGACAAAGGATTGGTGGGGGGGCGGGGCTTGTTTCATTTTGCTAATAAATCTTATTTCCAAATTACAGTGTTGATGAGCTTTGATAATAAGTACTCTGAGAAGCCCCATATCGCCCAAAGGTCACCTGAGTTCCTGTTTCCAGAAGGAGGGTGGTATTCTGCACGTGCCTCGCTGTCTGAGCAGACCCTTGGTAGGAACTACTGCTCCCACGCTGATTCGACAAAACATTCACCGTTCGTTCCCTAACTGAACTCCTCGTTTCTATGACTAACAATAAATTTCCTGTAATATCTGACCTTGTTTCCATGTCTGAAAGCTTCTTCCTATCAAATCACCTCTCTTAGTCAATGTGCGGCATTTTTATTATAAAAATGAAATGTAACTATTATTATTATGTTATATAGTATGTATTACTATAGCCTGGCAGGCTTGGAGTTCACAGCAAACCTTCTGCCCCAGCCTTCCAAGTGTGGCATGAGACACTATTTCTGGCTTAGCTCTTTGACTTATAGAGAAAGAAAACCTGGGAACTTAACAAAAGAAAAAATAACTGACTGATGAGATGTGGGGGATTTGCATATGACCCACAGACATAAAGTACAGTTTAAAAATTAAATGTTAGAAGTGGTCTCATAATTAGAAACATTCTCAAAATCAAAGCCGCTGCTGTGGTCTGGGTCAGCATCTCCCAAGACCTCATGTGCTACAGATTTGGTCCTCACTTGGTAGCACTGTTGGGAGACTATAGAAACACTAAGGAGTGGAACATAGTGGGAACGGTTACCATTCGTGGGCCCGTGCTGAAACAGAACATCACAGCAGGGAGAGAAGCATGGAAAAAGGCTGCACAAGTCATGACATCCAGGAAGCAGAGCCCGCTCTGCTAACTTTAATGACTTGAGTGACTGATCTATGGCATTTGAATCAAGAAGCCTTGAACATACAGCAATTGGTTCTTCGTCTTTGTTTTTTTTTTTTTTTTTTTTTTTTTTTTTTTTTTTTTTTTTTTTGGTTTTTCAAGACAGGGTTTCTCCGTATAGCCCTGGCTGTCCTGGAACTCACTTTGTAGACCAGGCTGGCCTCGAACTCAGAAATCCGCCTGCCTCTGCCTCCCGAGTGCTGGGATTAAAGGCGTGCGTCTTTGTTTTATTGTTTTTCTTAAAAGTGAACCAAGGCCGGGCGTGGTGGCGCACGCCTTTAATCCCAGCACTCGGGAGGCAGAGGCAGGCGGATTTCTGAGTTCGAGGCCAGCCTGGTCTACAAAGTGAGTTCCAGGACAGCCAGGGCTATACAGAAAAACCCTGTCTCGAAAAAAAAAAAAAAAAAGTGAACCAAGTAGGAAAAGGGTAAACATTCATTAGAATACATACAGCTACTGAAAAAAATTTAACTGATTGCTATTTTCTACCTCAGTAGATTTTTTTTTTAAAATATGGTGGGTTTTGCTGGACTTTTTTTTACAATTGTTAGTACATTCTGGTAGAGTCTTAATCACTGAGTCTTCTCAATGTTTCTGTTCATATTACTGTAGAAAGTTAGCAGTACAACAACCAAGTCCTTTTTTCGTAGATTAAAAAAAAAAAAATCTCAGCAGGGTGTTCCAGCGTCCAAGAGTTACAACTGGATGTAAGGCCTGTCTTGTGTTTTCTCTAAAGTCATCTCAGCACAAGACTGTATGGATGAGAAAGTGACAGGCCTGCCCTGGAAGTGGCCTTTGTGTTGTCTGGATGCTACCTTAAAGGAGAGAGTGTAATTGCCAGGTTTCCAAAGCACTGAAACTGGCAGGTGGAAAAAAGTGTGCAGGTGGTAACAGGCTGACTGTTCTTTTGGGAGTAATTCACCAAAATGTGTTTATCCAGTAATAGGAAAAAGAAACATGAGAGAGAGAAGTCCGGGATTATCAGCGATCACAAGTAGTGTTTAAGATCTAACTAAGTCTACAATGTACTGGATGGGATATGAATGAGGTGGTATGCTACTGGTTTGCAGAAAAACAGAAAATCTGTGACAGACATGGAGACAATGTATGCTCCAGTCACAAAGAAATGAAGAAAATATGAGACAATTTCAAAGTAGCTGAAGCAGGCCTTCCCTCCTTCCAGCACAGTAACTTATTTACTTCTTCCTATGTTCCTCTATTCTAAAATATTGGAGAATTAAGACATCCCTGATATTGTGGGCATGTGGTTTTTATGGTGTGATATTTTTAAATTATATTGTTTAGTCTTTGAGAGTTTAATCTGTGTGTGTGTGTGTGTTGTGTGTGTGCATGTACATATGTGTGTACAAGTATGTGTATGTGTGTTTGGGTGTATGTGTGTGTGAGTGTATGTGTGTATGTGTGGGTATGTGTGTATATGTGTGTGTATGTGTGGGTATGTGTAGTGTGTCTATGATATGTGTGTCTGCATATACAATGTATTTTGGTTTTATCTATTTCTACTTCTCTACATCTCCTCCAATACCCTCCCACATTTCCCCTCCCACCTTCACATCTGTGATTTTTCTTTCTAATAACCCACTGGATCCATGTACTTGAGTGTAAGGCCATCCACTGAGCACAATATATGTAACATATTGTTATAATGTGCGAAATAAAATATATACGCCTTGAAAACTTCCATCACTAACCACTACTTCACTGATGCAATTATTTCATTAAAAAGAGTATCTATAATGGTTCCTGTCATCTTTTAGATTATAAATTAAGTGCATTCATTCTTGAGATGCATACTTTGCCAATATTAAGACTCACCCCTCTGCAGAAGGAATGGCCAATAAATGACATAGAATGCTTTTTTATTTTCTTTCCTTAACTATTAAGCATTCCTCTCCCTGTTCTCTGAGTTGCTGAAACAGGCTAGAATGGCCTCTCTTCCAAAGCATTCTACAAAGCCTTAAGGAGACTCTTCATAAAGCTGCAGGAGCTCACAATTCCTCTTTACATAAATACACAGAAAGCATGATAAAAGAGCTATAAACAACTGGTTTGTGGCATAATTCTCGGTGTTAGGACAGGACTCCTACTTGTTTGAGGACCGCAGAGTTTATTATGTAACTGTGCTGGGTAATATGTCAATAATATTTTTATAGAGACCATGAAGAATCAGAGAAATGATTTATTTTTCTGCTTTGTTCTTAATAAAATTTAGAGTTAAATATAAATATATTTTACAATAATTAATTCTAATGACCATAATAGTACCTGAGAGAAAATATTTGAGTAAAATAGCCAAATATAAGATAAAATATAAAATCAAAATCAGAATAATTTTTGAAATGTAGTAAGATTTTCATGCGAGAACAAACAGCAAAATGTTTTGATTTTAATCTCAGAATAAAGAAATAAAAATTATATTTTTATCTTGTACCTATTGGCACATTTTTCCTTAAGATAATCCCCCCTTCTAAACTTGTGAAGGCAGAGAGCTGTTAAGTCATGCAGTGTAATGAAAGAGACTGGAGTAGAAACCAAGGGGATTCATACCACTAGTATCTTTTCAAACATTATTTTCTTTCTGGACTCAAAGATACAAAAAATATTTTAATCGCATGTAGTAGGTACTTAGAATAATAGCAGGAAGTTCTACAGTACAGAACTAAAATAGAATAAGCCACTGGTAATGATTCCTGAAGTTCAGCCAGAGTTAATTGTAAGCAATACCCAAATATTACTTTCCTAACAGTAATGCAATCAATCAGCTATAGTTCTAACCCCACCCTTAAAACCTCCATTCAATTTTTTAAAATATTTTTTTAGTTCTTACAAAAATTATCTGTATTTTTCCTTAATGTATGTCTAGTCGCCACCCATGTGCAGTAACCAGAAGTGGCCAAAAGGGGGTGCCCTAGATCTGGAGTTACAGAAGACTGCAGCCCCATGGTCCTGGGAATTGAGTTCTTGCCCTCTAGAAAAACAACTAGAACTCTTCACTGCTGAGTCTTCTCCCCAGCTCCTGTCTCCTGTTTTTAATGTGATGCATATTTGAATGTTGATAAATACTGGAGAGAAATTGAAAGAGAATGAGAGAATACCAAGATATAAAAATAAATCTTACAAGGCGACAAGAATACAGTAGTAGGCAAAACATTTGTGTAAACCTTTTTCTAAAATAAAAAAGTACTATATCTCTAAATTGAGAAAAAAATGGACAAAAAGTGATGACCAAAGTATAAGAGCTCAGTCTGATATAATAATACATATTATATGGATATAGTAATATATTTAGTTATACATATTTTTTTCCTGTACACAGTGTCTCACTATATCACCCTGGCTGGCCTGCAGCTCAATATGTAGACCAGGGTGGCCTTGAACCACATAAATCATCCTAACCTTGTTTCCCAAGTGATCTACTTAAAAGCATTCACCACCATGCCTAGCTATAGCTATTTTTAAAAATTCAGTCAGGGAGTTAGCACAACAGAGGGGCTCTTCCAGAATATGTCAATCATAATAAACAAAGTATAAATACATTAATATATGTATAATGTTGAATACATTTTTCTGTGTGCTTATAAATAAAAAGGGAGAGCATTTCTCCACATCTATGTTGTCATGTGGAAGGTCTCTAACCATCAAACTTTAAATTCCAGATAGAGAAAACAGAAAAAATCTTTAAAATAATTTGAATAGCTCCAGAATTGAATAGGCTCCAGAACTGAATGCCCTGTTTCAGAGCCCCAGACAGTGAATAAAATATATCTAAATAGAGAGGTATATGGTTGTAAAATTTTATGTCATCATTTCTAAGAAATTCTTTAAATTTTCTTGAGACTCAGAATATAATCTGAATTAAAGAATAGTGTGCTGGCTATAAGAGAATAAAGTTATATATTACAGGTTGTGAGTGGAATTATCAACCTAGAATTCCATATTCAGCAAACCCATCAATTAGATACTCCTGTGCAATAAGAGATTCAAGACATATACTCTAGGCATTCCATGGTGAGCAAAACAATGAACTTTTCACACATACTGCTCGTGTCCTAAGGCCTTGAATCTGTGAATGTGGTGCTTTAAGTGGCAAGAAACACGAAGACTGGAGAAGAAGTAAAGTTTACCATCAAACTGACCTTACAGCAGACAGATTGCCCTAAATGGCTGAGATGAGACCAATGTGATCGTAAGTTTCCTTAAAAGTGTAAAATGAGACAGGTTAAGGCAGTTCCAACTGCAGGGTAAGGTAGCTGCACCCAAGCCTAAAGCATTTGACAAAATACAACACTCCTTCATGTAAAAAGTATTGGAGAGATCAGGAATTCCAGGCCTACACCTAAACCTAATAAAAAGCAATTTACTGCAAACCAACAGCCAATGTCAAATTAAATGGAAAAAAGTAAGTGGATTGCTTGAAGCAATCCTACTAAAGTAGGGGACAAGACAAGGGTGCCCACTCTCCCCATATCTATTCATTATAGTACTCGAAGTGCTAGCTAGAACAATAAGACAACAAAAAGAGATCAAGGGGATACAGATTGGCAAAGAAGAAATAATGGTATCACTATTTACAGATGATATGATAGTATACATAAGCAACCCCCAAAATTCTACCAGAGAACTTCTCTGACTGATAAACAACTTCAGCAAAGTGGCCAGATATAAAACTAACTCAAATAAATCAGTAGCCTCCCGTTATACAAATGATAAACAGGCTGAGAAAGAAATTATGGAAACAATAGCCACAATAGCCACAAATAATATAAAATACCTTGGGGTAACTCTAACCAAACAAGTGAAAGATCTGTATGACAATAACTTCAAGTCTCTGCAGAAAGAAATCAAAGAAAATCTCAGAAAATGGAGAGATCTCCCATGCTCATGGATTGGCAGAATTAACATAGTAAAAATGGACATCCTATCAAAGGCAATCTCCAGATTCAATGCAATTCCCATCAAAATCCCAACACAATTCTTCAAAGACATGAAAAGAGCAATTCTCAAATTCATCTGAAAAGGAAAAAAACACCAGAATAGTGAAGACAATTCTTAATAAAAGAACAGCTGGGGGGAGGGATCACCATCCCTGACCTCAAGCTTTACTACAGAGCAATAGTGGTAAAAAAAAAAAAAAACAAACAAAAAAAAAACTGCATGGTATTGGTCCAGAGACAGATACATTGATCAATGGAATAGAATTGAAGACCCAGAAATACAACCACACACTTATGGACACTTAACCTTTGACAAAGAAGCCAAAAATATACAATGGGATAAAAGAAAGTGTCTTCAATAAATGGTGCTGGTCTAACCAGCTGTCAGTATGTGGGAAAAAAATGAAAATAGACCATATTTGTCACCTTGCACGAAGAGTAAGTCCAAGTGGATCAAGGACCTCAACATAAAACCAGATACACTAAATTAATAGAAGAGAAAGTGGGAAAGAACCTTGAACTCATTGGCACAGAGGAAAATTTCTTAAATAGAACTCTAATGGCTCATGCTATAAGATCAAGAATTAATAAATGGGATCTCATTAAACTGGAAAGCTTCTGTAAGACAGAGGATATAGTCAATAATACAAATCGGCAACCTGCAGATTGGGAAAAAATCTTCACTAACCCCACATCTGATAGAGGGCTAATATCCAAAATATATAAAGAACTCAAGCAGCTAACTACCAGAAACTGAAACAATCCAATCAAATAATGAGGTATAGAACTAAACAGAGAATTCACAACAGAGGAATCTCGAATGGCTGAGAAGCACCTAAAGAAATGTTGAAAGTCCTTAGTGATTCCACCTTCTACCAATCAGAATGGCTAAGATCAAAACCTCAGGTGACAACACATGTTGGAGAGGATGTGAAGAAAGAGGAACACTCCTCCATTGCTGGTGGGATTACAAACTGTTACAACCACTCTGAAAATCAACCTTGAGTTTCCTCAGAAAATTGAAAATAGATCTACCTGAAGACCCAGCAATACCACTCTTGGAAATATACCCAAAAGATGCCCCACCATGCCACAGGGGCACATGTTTTACTATGTTCAAGTGGCCTTGTTTGTGATAGTGAGAAGCTAGAAACAACCCAGATGTCCCATGACAGAAGAAGGATATAGAAAATGTGGTTCATTTACATAATGGAAGACTACTCAGCTATTAAGAATGAGGACATTCTGAGTTTTGCAGACAAATGGAATGAACTAGAAAATGTCATCCTGAGTGAGGTGACTCAGACCCAAAAGGACATGCATGGTATGTACTCACTTATAAGTGGATATTAGCCGAGAGAGAGAGAGAGAGAGAGAGAGAGAGAGAGAGAGAGAGAGAGAGAGAGAGAGAGAGAGAGAGAGATTGAGAGAGAGAGAACAGAATATCCAAGATACAAGCCATAGAACTCAAAAAGGTCAACAAGCTGAAGGGCCCAAGTGAGGATGCCCTAGTCCCACTTGGGAGGGAGAAGAAAACAATCTCAAGTGGGGAGAGAGGGAGGCACCTGGGAGGCAAAATGGATGAAATGGGATAGAGGGGAACCTGATCTGGTATTGAGTGGGGGGAAAGGACTGAATCCCTAAAAGCCAGCAAAGAATGGAAATGGGCAACCTCAGGAGGTAGGAGGTTGGGGAGACCCTCTAGAATGTACCAGAGACCTGGGAGTTGAGAGACTCTAAGGACTCAAAGGGAGGGACTCTAGATGAAATGCCCTAGAGTAGGGAGTGGGAACCCACCTCCAGCAGAAAGACAGGTCATCAAGTGAAGGATAGGGTTGCCATCCCACAGTAAAAACTCTGACCATAATTGTTCCTGTCTGAAAGAACTTCAGGGATGGATATGGAGAGGAACCAGAGGAAAAGAAAGTCCACAGATTAGCCCAAAATGGAATCCAGCTCAAGGGGATTATGGAGCGCTCACAAAAAGGTAACCCTCTGAAAGACCCAACAAGCAGATGAAAGAGTCAGATGCAGATATTTGCACCCAACCAATTAACAGAAGCTGCTGACCCTTGTGGTTGAATTAGGGAAAAGGCTAGAAGAAGTTGAGGAGGAGGTCAATCCTGTAGAAGGACCAGCAATCTCAATTAACCTGGACCCCAGAGATCTCTTAAACACTGGACCACCAACCTGGTAGTCTACACCAGCTGATATGAGACCCACAACACATATACAACAGAGGACTGCAGGTTATGGGTTCAGTCAGAGAAGATGCACCTAACCCTCAAGAGACTGGAGGCCCCAGGGAGTTTAGAGGTCTGGTGTGGTGGGAGTGGGAGCTGAGGACATTCTCATGGAAACAGGGGATGGGGAGAAAGTATGGAATGTGGGACAGTCAGAGGGTGGACCAGGAGGGAAATAAAATCTAAAATGGAAAGAGAGAGAGAGAGAGAGAGAGAGAGAGAGAGAGAGAGAGAGAGAGAGAGAGAGAAAGAGAGAGAAAGAAAGATAGAAAGAAAAAGAGAGATAGAAAGAAAGATCAGGATATCTTGCCAAAAGCAATCTACAGATTCAATGCAATCCCCATCAAAATTCCAACTCAATTCTTCAACGAATTAGAAAGTGCAATCTGCAAATTCATCTGGAATAACAAAAAACCTAGGATAGCAAAAACTCTTCTCAAGGATAAAAGAACCTCTGGTGGAATCACCATGCTGAACCTAAAGCTTTACTACAGAGCAATTGTGATAAAAACTGCATGGTACTGGTATAGTGACAGACAAGTAGACCAATGGAATAGAATTGAAGACCCAGAAATGAACCCACACACCTATGGTCACTTGATCTTCGACAAGGGAGCTAAAACCATCCAGTGGAAGAAAGACAGCATTTTCAACAAATGGTGCTGGCACAACTGGTTGTTAACATGTAGAAGAATGCGAATCGATCCATTCCTATCTCCTTGTACTAAGGTCAAGTCTAAGTGGATCAAGGAACTTCACATAAAACTGGAGACACTGAAACTTATAGAGGAGAAAGTGGGGAAAACCTTGAAGATATGGGCACAGGGGAAAAATTCTTGAATAGAACAGCAATGGCTTGTGCTGTAAGATCAAGAATTGACAAGTGGGACCTCATGAAACTGCAAAGCTTCTGCAAGGCAAAAGACACCATCAATAAGACAAAAAAAAAAAAAAAAAAAAAAAAAAAACACCAACAGAGTGGGAAAGGATCTTTACCTATCCTAAATCAGATAAGGGACTAATATCCTATATATATATAAAGAACTCAAGAAAGTGGACTCCAGAAAATCAAATAACCCCATTAAAAAATGGGGCTCAGAACTGAACAAAGAATTCTCACCTGAGGAATACCGAATGGCAGAGAAGCACCTGAAAAAATGTTCAACATCCTTAATCATCAGGGAAATGCAAATCAAAACAACCCTGAGATTCCACCTCACACCAGTCAGAATGGCTAAGATCAAAAATTCAGGTGACAGCAGATGCTGGCGGGGATGTGGAGAAAGAGGAACACTCCTCCATTGTTGGTGGGATTGCAAGCTTGTACAACCACTCTGGAAATCAGTCTGGCCTTCCTCAGAAAATTGGACATAGTACTACCAGAGGATCCAGCAATACCTCTCCTGGGCATATATCCAGAAGATGTCCCAACCGGTAAGAAGGACACATGCTCCACTATGTTCATAGCAGCCTTATTTATAATAGCCAGAAGCTGGAAAGAACCCAGATGCCCCTCAACAGAGGAATGGATACAGAAATTATGGTACATTTACACAATGGAGTACTACTCAGCTATTAAAAAGAATGAATTTATGAAATTCCTAGCCAAATGGATGGACCTGGAGTGCATCATCTTGAGTGAGGTAACACAATCACAAAGGAACTCACACAATATGTATTCACTGATAAGTGGATATTAGCCCAAAACTTCGGATACCCAAGATATAAGATACAATTTGCTAAACGCATGAAACTCAAGAAGAATGAAGACCAAAGTGTGGACACTATGCCCCTTCTTAGAATTGGGAACAAAACACCCATGGAAGGAGTTACAGAGACAAAGTTTGGAGCTGTGATGAAAGGATGGACCATCTAGACACTGCCATATCCAGGGATCCATCCCATAATCAGCTTCCAAACACTCACACCATTGCATACACTAGCAAGATTTGCTGAAAGGACCAAGATATAGAGAAAGTACCCAAGGAGTTAAAGGGATCTGCAACCCTATAGGGGGAACAACATGATGAACTAACCAGTACCCTGGAGCTCTTGTCTCTAGCTGCATATGTATCGAAAGATGGCCGACTGGCCATCACTGGAAAGAGAGGCCCATTGGACTTGCAAACTTTATATGCCCCAATACAGGGGAATGCCAGGGCCAAAAGAATGGGAATGGGTGGGGAGGGAAGTGGGGGGGCATGGGGGACTTTTGGGATAGCATTGGAAATGTAATTGAGGAAAATATGTAATAAAAAATATTAAAAAAAAAGAAAGAAAGAAAGAAAGAAAGAAAGAAAGAAAGAAAGAAAGAAAGAAAGAGAAGGAAGGAAGGAAGGAAGGAAGGAAGGAAGGAAGGAAGGAAGGAAGGAAGAAAGAAAGAAAGATTGAATGATAAAAATAAAAAAAATTAAAAGACCAGAGTTTGATTCCTGGGACCTACATGAAAGAAAGAGAAAACTAACTCCCATTACCACCTCCCAAACTACCTTCTGACCCACATACATATACTGTGGCATTTGTGGACACAGATACATACATAGACACACAAAAATAAATGAATAAACACTGTTTAGGTATAATAAGGAGACAAGATAGGATGCCACAGTGATATATCATGAGTTCTTCACCCATAACTGCTGACTTTCTTAGCTTTCGCAGATCTGAGGCTGTGCAACCAACCAGGTATGACCAAGGTATGGTCACAGGCTTTTGAAAGTGAAGCTAAGAAAGAGTTTATCTCTCTGACTTCTAGAAATGAAGACAGCCCTGCCCACATTTATTTTAGACCAATGATACCTAAACCAGAATTCTAGCCTTGAAAACTACAAGGTGATAAACTTACAGTAATTTGTTATACTAAAAAAGGAATCAATCCTTTTTGAGAGCCTTTCTAGTGAGTAGACAATATACCCAGAAACCGACTTAGAATAGAAGGAGGTGTATCACAACAGAAGAAAGAGCTAAGGGGGCAAGGTGCTCTCAAGGCGACCACAAAGGCAACCCCAGATAGCTGCTGTGGACCACACCTAAAGTCAGAAGAATGAGCAGTCTCAAAGGATTCAGAAGAAAAAAAAAAAAAAAAAACCAATGAACAGTCCACCAAATCATGCCAAGAATTAGATTCACTATAAAAAGCTAATAAAATTAATACTACTATTAACTGCAAGAAAAGTAAGAAGATTTGAATATAAAAATTAAATGTATCCCCACACACAGTACTATAGTTGAGTAGAGTCTACAAGACTATAATAACGATCAAACAGTATATCAATTTTGCTAAAAGTTGTGGTCTATTATGGAATTTTCCATAACACTTAGGAGATGTGTGAGTAGGGACTATAGAAGCAAATGTCCTCATCACTTTTGAAACAGCCATAAATAATAGCTAAGTTTATTAATCAATACATAGCATCACACACACACACACACACACACACACACACACAAAACACACACACACACTGACTTCAGAGAGGTAGATAAAACGGTTCTTTACAGGAAGAAATCAAACAGGTTGTTAATCAATACACAGCATCACACACACACACAACAAAACACACACACACACGCACACACTGACTTCAGAGAGGAAGATAAAATGGTTCTTTACAGGAAGGAAACAAACAGTTGGTTTCCTGCAGCTGCTCCTTATTTTGGACACTTTTTGACCTTTCAAACTCTGTCCACGTCTCATTAAGTCAAAAAACCAAAATGAAGTTTGAGAGATAAAATTATGGTGATTTATATGCTAAAATATTCACAGAATTAACAGCAGTAGCAGCATTATCAGGAAAAATTATGGGATGGCACTTCTGTTAGCATGCCTCCCATTCACCGTCCACACTTTGTCTTCCTCTTCTATCACAGCTGAGGCTCCAAATGTTCTGTTCACATGTCTATCCTTTGTTTCCCTTGCTTATGAAAATGTCTCATCTATGAAGACAGAATTATAATGTACTTTTACCACCATGTCCCTATAAACTAATATAATATCTCCTACATAGACGGCTTTCGGTGAATTGAAATAAATACATGAAAACATGGAAATCTTCCTTAATGTTTTTCTTAAACTTAGTAATCATGATTGCTTTAAATTCTGAACACGGAACCCACGTACAGTTATTTTCATCATGAAGAGAAGGCAAAGATGCTTCCTAAGAAGAGAGCAGAGGAAATCAATAACAGTCTGCCTTGGAGAACTGGTTGTGCTGTGCCTTGAGCCGTTAGGGCATCCAAGGCAAAGTGCGCATGCTAAGAAAATCGCCCTGAGGCCTGTGGAGTCTACCAGGCAAGCAAGAAGGAAAAGGTGCAGGCAAGAGCCAAACCATTGCCTTCTCCTTTGCCTAGCTAATTAAATGAAATCGATTTAGGCTTGGACGTACACGTGCATAAATCCTTCAGCCAGCAAGGCATTTAAGGTGTTTTGCAGGAAACCCTTCCAAGAGTGCACTCACGGCAGGCTTGGAGACCTTGTTGCAATAATAGACAACTCCAGGAGCAGTCAGATCCTCTTGTCCTTTGATCATTGCAATCTCAAACTCCCCTGTGCAGCAGGAATTTCCTCTATGAACGAAATCGTGACCTGGGAAAAGGCATGTGATCCTGCACACTACAACAACCCTCCTCCATATCCAGTGAGTACATAGATCCCAGCATCCCTTGCAATAAGTCTTCTTGCCAGAGACCCATCAGGGAAGAAGAGCTGAGCTTGTAACCCCTGGCCTCCGGGCTGATACAGCATGAAACACAGCTTTTAGTTTTTACACAGAAAGCAGTGCCATAGAACTGGCTACTGTACACGTTGCTCAGTATCTAACATATACAGTGGATATGGTAGGTGAAATGATAGAAAAAGCAAATGCCTGTATATTTTTAAATTTTTATTACTTCCTTTATTTTGAGGTTATAATACAATTACATCATTTCCCCTTTCCTCTTTCCTCCCTGCAAATCCTCCCATACATACCGCACCTTGGTCTATTTCAAATTCGTGGCCTCTTTTCCATAGATGGTTGTTACATGTACATACATAGATATTCTTAAATACAATCTCACATGTTTATTTTTATCCTTCTTTAGCTGAGTATAGATAGCTTTGTGGACTTATGGCTGCTATGGAAATGGTTTTTAATGTATTCTCGGCTTACTGAACTCTCACGCATCAGTTACTACCACTCAAGGAAGTTGATTGTCTAACAACCTCTGTTCATACATCAACATCTGTTAAAACACCATCTAAGCTAATCCTTCCTCTTCTCATCTTTTAAGAATGTCATACACATATTAATGTGTTTTGATCAAACTTGTCCCCCACTTCTTGTTCAAATCCCGTGCTACTCTCCCCAAAACTTTTCCTCCCAACTTCACATGGCAACACCATCACTTTCCCCAACTTCATTGCCTTCCTGTCTGCTGCCTCTCAGGCCCAACCTCTTTTGTTCATTCACTTACTCATTTAGGCACCTGGATTTCTTCTGCAGATGCTGAGCCAAGTGTCCCCAGCTCACCCTAGGCTTTCTTCCATAGTTGGAGTTCTTCTACAGAGCATCTATTGTGCTTGCTGTCAGCCCTACTTACTCCTCTATCTAGGAGCACCCACCCACATGCTTTACTGATGGTCTGATTGTGTTTTCAGAGTCTTACTCCTGCTCTCTCTGGTTTTTTTACAGCATAAAATAAATATTGGTGGATTTAGCATCAGAGATGTGTTTACAAAGAACTGTCCTCAATTCTGTTCTTTGCTGCTATCTTTAGAATATGTTGCCTATGTTAAAGCTATAGTCCTTTGTTAGTTTGACTAAAAATTCCAAATTTTTTTGAGTTTTAAAACAGTCTCTCATAAGAATCTTGAACATTGTCATCTTCAAGCAGTCTTGTGTATTTTAAAACATCTAAAACTTTAAAACCCAGGTGAGCTCATACTCCCATCTAACCCCCAGTTATTCCTTCATCTCATTTCATTAGATTGCCTTAGGTCATCTTTTTAATGACACAGTAATCAAAGAGAGGGAAGACTCCAAGGAAGTAATTGTGATGTCTGAGCCTAAGCTGTAATCCTGTTAAAGACATCATGGGAAGATGCTATTATCAGTCTAGCACTTCTGGCTTAATCAAAAATTTAATATAATTCATTACAACATGGGAATTACACGCACGTCACTGTAAGATATATTATAATGTGTTCAACTTTAACTTTATACATATACACACATGTAGATTCATAAGAAAAAGTGCACATAGAGTAGCAGTTTGAGCTGGCTATAGGTACCCTTGTCATCGATAACCTGTTACTACCATGTGGGCTGTATGGGCATGATCTAGAAAGACCAATGTTAGTAATGGTTCACCCCAACTTCAATTTATGATGAACATAGCAAAGCTAACCGAAGAGCAAGCTGATGCTTGTATAAAATGTCATGGTGCAGGGGATGAAAGTAAGAGAAGGGAAATGAAGCTGAGCGAATGAACGCTGAGCTGTGAGCAATGGTGGCTGCAACCTCAACCTCTGGGCTACTGACTAATCTGGTTTCAAGTGCAGTTATACTAACCAATCAAGACAGGTCACATTGTAACATTCTAGGAATAGAAGGAGACTGGGAAGTATTGGGTTACAGACAGCCAATACAAGTAGAAATAGTGAATAGAAAGAGACAGAAAGGAAGAGATGTGCCAATAAAGATAAAAATGTTAACTATAGAGCTAAGAAGACATTTGTGTGAAGTCTGAGTATGGAATCAGAGCTCACAACTTCCCCAGCCTTAGAGTTCAACTGCAAATGACCTGAGCTACTTCAGGGCTCCACAGTGACGTCATCGGCATATCAGGAGGAAGGTACTTGGAGCCAGTATGGGAGGAATGGTTGTTGCCTGTTGCTTCGAATGGCATATCCCTCACTTGAAAAATGCACACTCTAGAAATGAATGTTTAGTGTACTTACCTCTACAAAGATGAAGCAGGGCAAAATTGTGTTGCTTCTAAACTCTGGGTCTTGGTGGTTGGGAAACATATTTTCCTGTTAGCATAGAAGAAAGAACAAAAACACTGTGAAATCCAGTTTATATACAGCAACATGCTCGGTGGAAGATTAATAAATCACTGTTGTAAGGCTAACTTTGTCTTATTGTCCACTTGCTTTGTTCTCAGCCTCCAAAAGGATGCTTCCTTTCTAAACAGGGCCACTGGCCTGTGAGATCATCCACTATTTTCACATCTATCTATGTACAGCCAGGTAAATGACATTGGACAGCATCTGCAAGTGACATGGACAGGAGTCTACTGAGCACCTCTACCTATCCCTGTGCTGTCCAAACAAATGTTCACAGAATCAAGTGTGCTCTTAGAAGGTGTCTCAAGAGGAAACCTGTCAACACTCACCACATGTGCCCCTGTTTCAATGCTCAACACCAGCTTATGGTCTAAGGACCTCCTCCATCATTGCTGTTATACTGTTTGGAAATTTCAAAGTAAAATGAGCTTGATATGAAAACCACCTAATGGGGCATACATGGGTCAAGACCGTGAACTATTTATTCAAAATGTTTACATTCTTCATGATGGACAACACAACTCAACACGATAAAAAAAAATGGGTAAAAATTCATAGCATCTTTTTGAAATGTCTATATTAGATGTTGTGTGGAATTATGAAAGTGATTGAAGTAAAGGTAAATTTATATTGTCAGCTTGACAAGACTTAGAATGACCCTAGGATAAATGTCCTAAGCATACCTGGGTGGATATTTCCAGAGAATGAACTGAGGTGGGAGGAGCCAGCCTGCATCTGTCCTGAGCTGAATAAAAAGGAAATGGTGAACTGAGCACCAGCTATGCTGCTGTGTTTCTTAACTGCCTATGTGACATGACCTAGTACTCCACTCCTGTGACCTTATCTTTTCCGCTGTGACAGACGGACAGTATCTCAAGACTGTGAGCCAAAACAAAGTCTCCCATTGGTTGCTTTTTGCCAGACATTTTGCTGTGGAAACAAGGTAGTAACTACTACAGTGTGTAAGAATAAATGCACACCTGTAATTCATCAAAACAGGATGAAAATCTAAACTCCCATGTTCTAAGTCCTGTTTCTGTATGCACTGGTGGTCACTCTCCCTCAAGAGGAGGCAAAGCAGAATGCCTCCCTCTTTTAGGTCTATCTGGAAATTATATCAGACAATTCTCTTGCCCTGGTGACTTGGACCTGTTGTTGGCATTTGAAGATGGTGGTGTAGGTTCTGAAATGCTGCAGACTGTTCTCCACATAGCAGACTCCC
This sequence comes from Mus caroli, assembly GCF_978045245.1. Taxonomy (NCBI): domain Eukaryota; kingdom Metazoa; phylum Chordata; class Mammalia; order Rodentia; family Muridae; genus Mus; species Mus caroli. The sequence goes on from NW_028227258.1 coordinate 42,705,221, forward strand.
TGCATCCTGCTCTGCTCCCTAGTGTCTGACTCACTTACACCCTCCATAGTAAGTGGGCTGTATAACATGCAGTTTAGTTCTAAGAATAAGAAAATGTGCAAGAAATAACATTAAGGTTCCCGTGATTTGAAAGAAAGTTATCATGAATAGAAAAGCTTAACTAGTGCAAAGATTGCTTCACAACTTACAAACATGTTTACATGAGATAGTATCTTACCAAACATCATTTTTCCCACCGCATATTTTGTTTTAAATTTTGTTAGTGATTAGGTTTATGATGTAATTACTGCTAATTCACGATGCTGCTGTGATAATTGAAACTTTAAAATGTCACAATTAATGTGATGCTAGCTACAATAAATGAGCAATCATGTAACTCATAAACTTTATAAGAAGTCAGGAATTTAGTTAAGTTCTTTGCCCATAGTAGTGAGGTTTCTTATGACTGCTTGAATCTTGGCTTTGACAATCATTCTGGGACTTTATGTTAGTGACTTAGCTTCATAGTTAACATTTTTTCTATTTTAATCTATATAGTAGCAATACTTCAATGGTTACTCTTGATTATCAGTCCAATGAGATGTAGAATCACCTAGGAGGCGAATCTCTGAGTGCATTTTCACAGTTTTGACTTCCAGAGTAGAAGACTCACTCTGAATACAGCAGAGCCTTTGCATCGGCTGGCATCCTGGATTGAAACCACAATGAGAAGGCAAGCTGGATACCAGCACTTATCACTCTGCTTTTTGACTTGAGATGCAGTGCGCACAGCCACCTCATACTCCTGATGCACGCCTTCATTGCTATGCAGTATAACCAAGGACTATGACTTCTATTGCTAGAACATCATTGCCATGGTAAATTGTACTCTCAAACAGTGAACCAAAATAAATCCTCTTTTAAAAAGTTCTTTTTGGCAAGTATTTGGTCACAGCAATGAGAAAAAATGACTAATAATTATCTACCAAATAAGCAAATTTGGGGGTTCAAATCAACTATTATGTCTGAGCTTTAAAAGTACTGACTACAAGCAGCCTGTGAGTGTTCTGTTTCATCATCCAGAATTCAAACCCCAGTGAAACAGATGCATTGTACCCTTTTGTCAACTGAAGCTATGCTTGAGATCTTCTCATGTTAGAAAATGGACATTATAGTTCCTAGATGTTATGCTATAGTTAGTGCATCCCCCAAACTTCATATGTGGAAATTTTAATCCCCAATGCATTTGATTTCCAGTACTTGAAAAGAAAGCCTTACAACTGCAGTTAAGGTAAAATAAAGCCAGTCTTGTAGGCTCCAATCTGATCCACCTAGTGTCCTGTGTGAAGAAATTAGATCCCATACATTAAGAAGAGAGGCTCTGTCAGAGCTTGACAAATAGAGGCAGATGCTTGTATCCAACCATTGGACTGAGCACAGGGACCCCTGATGGAGGAGTTGGAGAAGGGACTGAAGAAGCTGAGGGCATTTGCAGCCCCATGGAGAGAGCAACAGTGTCAAGAGGCCAAAACCCCCGGAGCTCCTGGGGACTGGACCACCAACAAAGGATACACATGGAGTGATCCATGGAGCTGGCCACATATTTGGCAGAGGATGGCCTTGTTGGACATCAGTGTGGGGAGAGACCCTTGGGTCTGAGGGTGTACTGTGAAGACTCGATGCCTCAGTGTAGGGGAATGCCAGGGCAGGAAGAAAGGAGGAGGTGGGTCGAAGGGCACTCTCATAGAGGCAGGGTGAGGGGGGATGGGATAGGGGGTTTCCAAAAGGGAGACCTGGAAAGGGGAAAACATTTGAAATGTAAATAAAGAAAATAATCCAATAAAAAAAAGAAGACCATAGAAGCTGACCATCCATACCAACAACATAGTTTTTGAAAGAAATAATTATGTGTACACATTTTTTTCTGACATCTAGCTCTAGAATGTGAGTAGAGTGGAGGTGAGGGGGAATCTTCTGTTCTCTAAGACATCCAGTCTTTGGTACACGGTTACAGCAGCCTTCACAAACAAACCCACTAGATAATACCCATCCAAGTATGATAACATCAAATGATATATTGCATTTGTTCATTATTTTATTTTGAAGGTTTCGAAACAGCTGGAAATTGGTAAAACTATTCACAAGAAAAGATTATTGAAGGGAGGTCTTGCAAACCATTAATGGCTACATAATTTTGGTGACATTTTCCCATGTTATAATTGGATTTTTCCTCCCTCTACTCAGGGGAAATTTAATTTTTTTGCATACATAGAAAAACTACTTAATTTGCCTATGGCTTTACTGTGACAAATTTAAAATCTAGAGTCATTTTTATTATGAATGCAAATGGAATGCTAATTAATGTTACTATTAGTTTCAGGAAAACATAATTACGAAGTAAAACTGGTAAGGCAAGAGAAAAACAGTTGGTAAAAGAATATATCCTCCCCGTTTAGGAAATGTACGCATCATCCAAGATTTGCTAGAACATAATCAAGAGGCCAGAGCTAGTATGTGGGAAGCTGGGAAATGCACCACACTGGAGCTCCTGTTTATAGATAGGATGAGTCATCTCTGCTACTGGAAGGAATAGACGGATTGGTTTTTCTTCCACAAACTTTAACTCAGATCACAGACAGTGATCATGTGTCATCTCTGGCTCCCTGTGATTTCAGCAGTCCACTCTAACAGTGGTCCAGCGTTGATCAGAGGTGCACACAAGTAGGGTACTTCTCAGTGAATCCTAACATTTGCACTTTCAGACCAGTGACCACACAAAGGCTCACAGCATGTTTTTTATCAATAGCAACATAAATTGTAATGTAAGTTTCAGTTACATCGATTGACTGAGAAGAAGGCACTATGGTGTCACTGATCACTTTGGCTTTCTGTGGTGTAAGCTGAACTAGCCCCAATTTTTATAACAATGTTTCCTTATATCTTGCCAAATGTAGGGTAACAAATCTAGTTCTAATTTCTATCATTCAAATAAGTGGCTTCTGTTTTCTAAATCTGAAATTACTCAAGTATGTTTATAAGTAAGTATAAAGAAGAAAGTTTAAAAAAAATACTGCCTAACTTATCCAAAATGCTAATCATGCAGTATCTTTAGCTCACGTTTTTAGGACTCTTAGAGGTCTAACAGAAATTCTGTGTCCAATGACATAGGTTCTTCTAATCATGGGGACATAGGCTTCCTTGGTTGTCTCTCCTATCATAGACTCTCCCTACTTTGTGGTTACCTGCCACCTTGGTTTGGGATGTTATAATCTTGCTTATGTATTGCTGATAGGTGCACTAGATAAGTTTAACTCCATGCCATGCTTTTCTCTCTCTCAGCATTTTTTTCTTGTACTGACTGATAGAGGACTCTGTGATGAGACGTTTCTTTCTCCCTGAGATTCTGAGGACTTTCTGCTGACCTGCTCACCTGTTGACTAAGATGTAATCTGTATTTTATCTCTACAGCACCAGACTCAAGAAGAGCAAAGACTATGACTCCCTACCTTTCAACATGGAAGCTGCTTATTTACTAGGGACCTCACTGCAAACATCACCATGTGGCCGAAGTGAACTTCGCTGGGAAAGATGCTAGAAACAACAGGGCCCTCAATGGAGGAGCTAGAGAAAGTACCCAAGGAGCTGAAGGGGTCTGCAACCCTATAGGTGGAACAACATTATGAACTAATCAGTACCCCCAGAGCTCGTGTCTCTAGCTGCATATGTATCAGAAGATGGCCTAGTCGGCCATCATTGTGAAGAGAGGCCCCTTGGTCTTGCAAACTTTATATGCCTCAGTATGGAGGAACGCCAGGGCAGAAGTGGGAGTGGGTGGGTCGGGGAGTGGAGGGGGAGGGTCTGCGGGACTCTTGGAATAGCATTTGAAATGTAAACGAAGAAAATACCTAATTAAAAAAATAAATTTTAAAGAACATTTGGGGAAAAAAAAGAGAAACAACTGTGGTGCCTGCTTTCTTTAACTGGCTTTCCTTGCTATGAGAAAACAAATGCAACCTGTGGGGGAGAGGTTTATTTTAGCATATAGTTCTACAGCATTCTTTGTCCATCACAGAAGTTGGAGCAGAAACTCAAGGCAAGAACCTAGAGGCAGGAACTGAAGCAAAAGTCACATAGGAACATGGATTGGTGGCTTACTCTTAATGGCCTGCTTAGACTGTTTCCTTATACATCCCAGTACCACCTGCACAGGGTTGGCACCACTCACATGGGCTCAATCTTTCCACATGAATCACAGATTAAGAAAATACCCCACATACAGGCCAATCTTATGGAAGCATTTCTTCAATTCAGGATCCTCTACCCAGATAACTATAATTTGTAAAAAAAAAAAAAAAAAATACAACCAGAAAACCATGCATATATAAATAATATTTTTTCTAATATCAGAAGCCTTTCTCTAAGTAGGCGTGTCTCATTGTTTTTGATCATCATTATTATTGAAAGAGACATATTGTCATTCTGAAGCTCGGGTTTTTGTAGTCAATTTTATTCTATTCCAAAGTGTGTTCATAAGATTTTAAGATATGCTCTGTATTTTAGTCTCAAAGAATGAGAAGGGGCCTGTGGATTTTTTAAAAAATAGATTGGTTAGGGATAAAAATACGGGGAGACTTGTACTTTTCCTTATCTTTAATAACTGCTTTGATATTATTTCTGTGTCCAATATCTCTCCTGTGTCATCGCTTGTCTTCTATTGAAGCTTCTTTTTTAATTATGTGGTTGACCCATATTGATTTCTCATGCCTCACAACTCTTTGTTATTTGTGCTTTGTCTTTAGGCTGTATATTCTTTAATCTGTGTTTTTATTCCATTCAGAATTTTTGTATTGTAGACACATCACATTGAAAAGCATAGCATATAAGTTACAATGCCCCTTCTTATCTATATAGATAGCTAGCTTTCCAGAGAAATACTAATTTGTCCCCACCAAATCTTTAGTGATTATGTATCACACCCAAGGGAACTATCACAGTGAGGACTAAGACACAACCTTCACTGCAGTGAGATACATTGAATTTAATAAATTATTACCAAGTGACTATTAGCAGGCTGAAATAACTTGAAAATGCCAGAATACTTAAGGTGAAATATCAACAGTTTAAAAATCACATTTAAGGTCATAAATAGCAGAACTGAAGCTACAAAAAAGAAAGAAAGAAAGAAAGAAAGAAAGAAAGAAAGAAAGAAAGAAAGGAAGGAAGGAAGGAAGGAAGGAAGGAAGGAAGGAAGGAAGGAAGGAAGGAAGGAAGGAAGAAAGAAAGAAAGAAAGAAAGAAAGAAAGAAAGAAAGAAAGAAAGAAAGAAAGAAAGAAAGAAAGAAAGAAAGAAAGAAAGAAAGAAAACTCCCATGCTGGGGGATGGGGGGAATTGACAGGCTCTTCTAAGCTAACAGAAATAACAAAAGATTGGAGATAAAATAGATACATGCAGCTGAAATCTGAGCAGTGGAACATTTATTGAAGGTTTATTTTTCTCCCCAAAGGGGAAATGTATTAAACCTTAAGACCCATATCTCCCATTTTAGATGTAATTTTTCCTAAAAGCTGACACAGAAATAAAACCAGCACTATTGCTCCCTGGAGTGAAACACGGCCATTACTGATTTCACTTCCATTGTCTTTTTTAGAGTTCTGTTATTTTTTCCAAATGTGGATCTGAGATAAGGGAGGCCATTGGATAATTGCATTGGCAGGCCTGGGAGAGTCATTCACAGGGGGTCCCCAAGACAATGAGGATGACGCTCTCTTTTTACACTGATGTGTGTACACTACATCTATCCTTCTTGCTACTTGAGTAGTAAGATGGAAGGGATAGGAGAGCAATCCAAGCTATGACTTGCCAGGGGGTTGTACTTTTAGAGGCAGAAAGATTTATTTTTTTCTAGGTGATGTTCCTTGCTTATTTAAAACTACAGATTCCAAATGTTAAGAGAATATAATAGTAGTTTATATTTATTGGCGTTTGTGTTATCATTTATATGTGTGTGCTCCTGTATGTGCACACACATGCTACTGCATGGGTGTTGAACTCAGAGGACAACTTGCAAGAGTCAGTTCTCCACTCTTCTATAAGTCCCAAAGGATTGAATTTAGGTTGTTAGTTAGTGGCAAGTACTTCTAGCTGCTGAGCCATCTTGTTATCCCAATGAGAAAACATTTTAAAACTTAAAAAAAGACATTAGTATAAACCATCAAGAATACCAATTACCTCAATTCTAAGAGATGAGTCTACTAAATATTTTTTTCAAATTGCTTTATATTATGCCTGTTGTAATTTGTTAATTACACACATACCCATAAAAATATGGCTTTTTACTTAGCTCTGTCATTAAAAATATATATCAAATCTAGCATTTTCTTTCCAATCATTACTTTAATAAATTATAATGACTATAATGTACTATATGTATGTATATTTTTGGAGTAAAACTATTACTTTTATAAAGAGTACATTTATACAGAAAATAGTAGATAGAATATATCTTTGTAGAAGCATTTATTAGCTCATGTATATAGGCTTTAGTTACCATGTATACCCCTCCTAAGGTTGAGAAACTTTGACCTTAAACTTTAATAATGAGAATCAAATTAACGGAATTCACAAATTCAGTGTTTTAATCAATGAAACTGGGATTTTTCTAATAAACTTGTGGCTGTGAGTGATTGAGATAACATTGGAAGTTCTGTGGTAAATATAACTATGTATAATACCCTTGATTACTACTTACAAAAATATTTAACATGATACTAGATTAATGATTAATGAAAGTCTAAACTAAATCATTAATCTGAAGTCAAGTTTGTATCTTGGCACTGTAAGAGAATGAAGGTTTGTTTTGCATGTGTGAAACGTAATGCTGTAAAATGTGCAAACATTTTGTATTTAAAATAGGTTCTTTTCTCACATGCTTTATTCTCATTATACCCTCCCCCCCCCCCCCCCCGTCCCATGCTTCCAGTTTCTCCTTATCTACCCTCTGCTCGGGATCTGTTCAGTTTCTGTCCCTCAATAGAAAAGAACAGGTTTCTCAGACATAACAACACAACATGGCAAAATGAGGTAAGTATAAGATGAAGCAAAAACGTTCATATAGAAGTTGAATAATTTGACTAATCATTTTTGAAATTCTGGTAGAAAAATGGTAAAACCATCTGGCCCTGGGCTCTATTTGGTTGGGAGAATTTTAATGACTGATTTAACTTTTGCTAGGAGGGCATGGTCTATGGGATCCATAGGAGATGTGCTGCACAGTGGTAAGGGAGGCTGCAACTGGTGATCTGTTTTAGTACTAGGGAAGAGACTGAGAGATTGGGTCTAGGAGAACAGAGAGAGAAGAGCCATAGTTTTCCTATTAAGGCTACCTAAACACATAGTTAATAGAGCAAACTAAAGTGGTGTTACATTTGATCAGTAGACAGGCTTGGAAATTTCACTAGACAGACTTGTAAATGTGCTGGAGACGAGGAGAGTTTTCAGTTATTGTCTTAGAATTTCTATTGCTATGAGAAGACACTATGACCACAGCAGCTCTTATAAAGGAAAGCATTTCATTGGGCTGGCTTTCAGTTTCAGAGCTTCAGTCCATTATTGTCATGGTGGGAACCATGGCAGCATGCAGGCAGACCTGGAGCTGGAGAAGAAGCTGAGTTCTACATCTTGATTAACAGGCAGCCGGAGACTGTCAGCCACACTTGGTGTAGTTTGAACTCCTGAGCCTTCAAAGCCCACCCCAACAGTGACATACTTCCTCCAAGGCTTGATCTACTTCAACAAGGCCCCATCTTCTTTGCAGCACTCCCTATGAGGCTATAAGGGTTGATCCTATTCAAAGCACTACAGCTATCTCTCACTAAAATGGAAGCCTGAATTCTTTCCTAAGTTATATTTTGCTCTTGTTTGTGTGTCTATGTCTATGACAGAGGTGTGTGTGTGTGTGTGTGTGTGTGTGTGTGTGTGTGTGTGTGTGGTACAAAGGCCAGAAGAAAGCACTGGGTCACCTGAAGCAGGAATTACATGCAGTTGGGAGCTGTTCAGTGTATGTAATGGGATTAAATCCAGATCTTCTGCAAAACCAGCAAGTCCTCTTCATCACAGAAGCCTGAACTTTATTTATTGTCATGAAAAGTTGAAGGAACATATATTTTTATTCATCTCACCTGTATTTTTCAAGGAAGAAATCCCACACTTTCTGCAGTAATTCTTCTCTAGCTATCCATTGGGATATTGATTAGTTCTGCTATTTCCTCACCTTAGATATCTCCCATGCACACCCAGCATCTAGAGTTATTTGAAATCTTCCCAAGACCTTCAGTAGGAGAACACAGTAGTGGGTCTTCTCAGTAGCCTTCATCTTACTCCTGCGTGGGACAAGTTTGCCTCTTCTGCTTTATTAGATTTCACAGAGCCGAAATTTCTCAGATGTTCAATTTGAGAACATAAGGAGGATGAGTGACAGACAATAGACCAAGAATAAATCATACAAATCTTGAGATCCCTATACATCTGCAACACTTTGTCACAAAGTTACAGCATAGAAATTGGTAAGGGAAAGAAGCTGAACTCTGTGAAAGAAGGAAAATGATGTATTGTTACCATCTGCTTCTGTTTGACATGGACACATTCCTCTAAGGGCCAATTAATTAGATGAGGTTGTTATTAGTGTTAGAGTCATTTTACCAGTGTAGGAGGTATGTCTTAGACTAACTTTCTCAAATCAAAACATCTATAATTTGATCTGATGATTACAGACGTGTGCAATGTCGTTTACATTATCAGAGTGTGTTATGCTTTTTTTTTCTGTAGAAAAAAATGAACTATGAAATGGTTGGTGCATGCTAAGTTAGTCTTCATTCTATAGATCATCCAAAAGATAGGGCTCCAGAGGAATTCAAGACTTTACATTGGTTTTCATCGGTCTCTCCCTGCTATAGAGGAGACACAATCATTTAGGAATCATTTAGGAATAGCATCTCAATGAAGGATTGTCAAGTTCAAATAATTGGAACTGTTGGAATGTTTTGTAGGATATTACCTTGAAAATTAATTGAGGTGGGAAGGACTGTCTATAATGGGTAGTGTCGTTCCCTGAAAGGGGATCCTAGACTGCATAAAAGTAGCAAAAGCAAGCCAAGGAGCACAAGTATGCATGCATTACTTCACTGGTTTCTGCCCTCAACTGTTGAAATAATGATACTAAATGTTTCAAGTTCCTATTGACACGATCATCAGAGTGATGGAAGGTCACCTGGAATTGTAAACTAAAATAAACTCTTTTTCTAAGCTGCTTTGGTCACAGCAACCCAAAACAAAACCAGGACACGAATTAAGATGTTTTGCAATTTTTCTGGTGCCTACATCAATCAAATTTTGCTTGAAGAAAAGTCCTAATCAAACTTTCATATTATCTGGAAACAGCAAGTCCTGAAATGTGTTTAAGCTATAACCCTTCCGAGACCTGGTTTAATTATTTATGGCAGGATGAAACATGCCCCTGAATGGGATTAAATATCATTTGTTTCATTTTCTACTAATCTTTATACCAATGTTTAGAGTGCAGATGATAAGACATGTAAACAGGCAAAAATAATTACATTACTAGTAAATGTGAACAGCAATCATAAATTGATTTTAGTGAGAATGACAATAAAAATAAAAATAACAATTTAGAATGAAAAGTATAATACTGAATTATTTAAAAATTTCCACATCTTTTCCAACAGAAACAGTAATTCAAGAAAAACCACAAGTGAACCATAGAACCCAGAGTTAAAAAAAAAAAAACTTTCCCCAAAATAAATATTAAAAAACTAAGTGAACTGAATTAAAATTCATAAGGGCTCATACATTCTTTCTAGAATGTAAGGATTCCTATCTTTATATGGGCAAAATGTAATACAAAATGGTAAAGAATTTTCCCAAATTTATCATTGCTGAATAGAAATAAACACAGATCAGAAAATTACCAGCATGGCAAGATATATATAAAGGTTCAATAAGTGACATTTATAAGCTGGTGGTGTCTTCCCAGGGCTAGTGAGGTCATGAACTACGACCACCACTTTAAGTATAGTTCCTTCCTACATTCTAAACCTTATTCTTACACCCAGAGAGAAGACTGGGTTTTTTTCTTTACATAGAGACTATCACATACAAACACAAGTGGACACAATGGTAAGATCAATAGTCCCTGAGGAGTCTAGGCCCCACAGGCACATCTATACCCCAGAATCTGCATCTATGGTTCACAAAACATTGTAGAAGATGGAGAAAGAATACAAGAATCAGAATACCAGGAAGCCTGGTGTAAATTAGTCTTTCCAAAAACTGACTGCATAAGCAAGACAGGCTGAAATCTCATTGAATCCTACAATTAGACAGTGAACTACCGGCAACTAATGGCTGCTAAGAGAAGAGTTAGCCTCTCCCAGATGAGAATCCTTGTTGTTCATCCAGTGTAGAGTGGTCAGCTTTGAAACCATACATATACAAACAACAAAATGAACTAAACAGGTTGGAAGTCTTACATATTTGTGATATATAAGTGTGTGTCACTGTGCATGTGTATAAAACAATAATAATCAAAAAATAGACTATTGACTTGAGATGGGAGAATTTCAAGAGAGGAACTGAGGAGAGGTGGAGAGGTTTAGTGTTTTGTTTCTCCTCATTTTCACCAGAAAGCTTCCACTCAGTTACTTCCTACTAGAAGGTTCCTAATCTAGATCATAAATGCTAGTGGGCAAGGATATTGTTCTCTAAGTCATTTCTTTTTGTTTGACCCCTCACTGGAGGTACACGCATGGAAAAAAATCACTAAAAATCTGATGTCAAAATTAAGTGAAAATTATTCTAAAAGTCAACTCATCCTTAAATGTGTACAGATTCAGAGACAGAGACCATATGTGTTGTTGGGAGTCTGAAGAATATACATGGCTGAATTTTAGTCTTATCTATCTTAGATTTTTTTTTCATTTTTCTCTCACAGACTCAATGTTTACTACTTTCCAGTTTCCTTTGGTGTAATAGAAATATTACAAATCAAGTGTGTTCTGTGGCTAGAAATTAACTATATCAAAGAACATGGCCTGAATCAGAACATAATAAAATAGGGTAAAAAAATGGAATATGTAGAAATCTGTAGTGAAGACATGCCAAAATATGATCAAATTCAAGTGTATTTTTGACAATCATCTGTCCAATATTTCAGCAAAATGTGCTCTTTATGCTGTTTCTAGATAAGCCTGGGCTGTCTGCCACTCAATGGTCAATACTCAGGAGACAACAGTTGAAGGGAAGGAAGAAGGGTAATTTAATGGCCAGATGCCATCATTTTCTACACATTAATGCTGACTTAATGCTGGGGTTACTTTGTCTGTTCAAGTAACTTAGGGTTTCGATGGCTGTTAAGAGACACCGTGACTATGGCACCTCTCATAAAAGAAAACATTTCATTGAGGCTGGCTTACAGTTACAGAAATTTAGTCCATTATTATCATGGCCAGAAGCATGACAGTGTACAGACAGATCAATTACTGGAGGAGCTGAGAATGCCACACTGTGTTCAGTTTAAGCATGTAAGACCTCAAAGCCCACCTCTGCAGAGACAGGCTTCCTCCAACAAGGCCACACCTGTTCCAGCAAGGCTACATCTCCTAACAGTCCCATTCCCTATGGACAAGCGTTCCAACACACAGATCTATGGGGGCCATTTCTATTCAAACCACCACAACAAGAGAAGGTTAAAAAGGGGAAGTATAGAAGTTTCTGGATATTCTGTATTCTGAAAATTCCAAAAGATATTTAACTGTTAAAATCTTAGGTGGTGCCACACTTTAGAATGCCAGGTTCAAGAACATGATCAGTGAGGTACAACAGCCTGGGGGAAGAACACAGAACATGCTCAAAATGACTGGCCAGTTAGTTCTACAGAACAAAAGAAATGTAAAGCAAATGCAGTCTTTGGTGGCAGAACTCATGAACCGCAGTCTTATAGCCATTTAAATCAAAGAGCAATAGCACCAGGACCTCCTGCCTAGGCTTAAATAATTAAGGGTTGAGTAGAGATTACTTTGATAACTTTCTAATAAACAGTGAATTATAAATAAAAATTACTTAGAGTATATATAAGTGACCCTAAAAATTCCACCAGAGAACTCCTAAGCCTGATAAACAGCTTCGGTGAAGTAGCTGGATATAAAATTAACTCAAACAAATCAATGGCCTTTCTCTACACAAAGAATAAACAGGCTGAGAAAGAAATTAGGGAAACAACACCCTTCTCAATAGTCACAAATAATATAAAATATCTTGGCGTGACTCTAACTAAGGAAGTGAAAGATCTGTATAATAAAAACTTCAAGTCTCTGAAGAAAGAAATTCTAGAAGACCTCAGAAGATGGAAAGATCTCCCATGCTCATGGATTGGCAGGATCAACATTGTAAAAATGGCTATCTTGCCAAAAGCAATCTACAGATTCAATGCAATCCCCATCAAAATTCCAACTCAATTCTTCAACGAATTAGAAAGTGCAATCTGCAAATTCATCTGGAATAACAAAAAACCTAGGATAGCAAAAACTCTTCTCAAGGATAAATGAACCTCTGGTGGAATCACCATGCCGGACCTAAAGCTTTACTACAGAGCAATTGTGATAAAAACGGCATGGTACTGGTATAGTGACAGACAAATAGACCAATGGAATAGAATTGAAGACCCAGATATGAACCCACACACCTACGGTCACTTGATCTTCGACAAGGGAGCTAAAACCATCCAGTGGAAGAAAGACAGCATTTTCAACAAATGGTGCTGGCACAACTGGTTGTTTTCATGTAGAAGAATGCGAATCGATCCATTCCTATCTCCTTGTACTAAGGTCAAGTCTAAGTGGATCAAGGAACTTCACATAAAACCAAAGACACTGAAACTTATAGAGGAGAAAGTGGGGAAAAGCCTTGAAGATATGGGCACAGGGGAAAAATTCTTGAATAGAACAGCAATGGCTTGTGCTGTAAGATCGAGAATTGACAAGTGGGACCTCATGAAACTGCAAAGCTTCTGCAAGGCTAAAGACACCATCAATAAGACAAAAAAACCACCAACAGATTGGGAAAGGATCTTTACCTATCCTAAATCAGATAAGGGACTAATATCCATTATATATAAAGAACTCAAGAAGGTGGACTCCAGAAAGTCAAATAACCCCATTAAAAAATGGGGCTCAGAACTGAACAAAGAATTCTCACCTGAAGAATACCAAATGGCAGAGAAGCACCTGAAAAAATGTTCAACATCCTTAATCAGCAGGGAAATGCAAATCAAAACAACCCTAAGATTCCACCTCACACCAGTCAGAATGGCTAAGATCAAAAATTCAGGTGACAGCAGATGCTGGCGAGGATGTGGAGAAAGAGGAACACTCCTCCATTGTTGGTGGGATTGCAAGCTTGTACAACCACTCTGGAAATCAGTCTGGCGGTTCCTCAGAAAATTGGACATAGTACTACCGGAGGATCCAGCAATACCTCTCCTGGGCATATATCCAGAAGATGTCCCAACCGGTAAGAAGGACACATGCTCCACTATGTTCATAGCAGCCCTATTTATAATAGCCAGAAGCTGGAAAGAACCCAGATGTCCCTCAACAGAGGAATGGATACAGAAATTATGGTACATCTACACAATGGAGTACTACTCAGCTATTAAAAAGAATGAATTTATGAAATTCCTAGCCAAATGGATGTACCTGGAGGGCATCATCTTGAGTGAGGTAACACAATCACAAAGGAACTCACACAATATGTATTCACTGATAAGTGGATATTAGCCCAAAACTTAGGATATCCAAGATATAAGATACAATTTGCTAAACGCATGAAACTCAAGAAGAATGAAGACCAAAGTGTGGACACTGTGCCACTTCTTAGAATTGGGAACAAAACACCCATGGAAGGAGTTACAGAGACAAAGCTTGGAGCTGTGATGAAAGGATGGACCATCTAGAGACTGCCGTATCCAGGGATCCATCCCATAATCAGCTTCTAAACGCTGACACCATTGCATACACTAGCAAGATTTTGCTGAAAGGACTCAAAGATAGCTGTCTCTTGTGAGACTATGCAGGGGCCTAGCAAACACAGGAGTGGATGCTCACAGTCAGCTATTGGATGTATCACAGGGCTCCCAATCGAGAAGCTAGAGAAAGTACCCAAGGAGCTAAAGGGATCTGCAACCCTATAGTTAGAACAACATTATGAACTAACCAGAACCCCGGAGCTCTTGTCTCTAGCTGCATATGTATCGAAAGATGGCCTATTTGGCCATCACTGGAAAGAGAGGCCCATTGGACTTGCAAACTTTATATGCCCCAATATAGGGGAATGCCAGGGCCAAAAGAATGGGAATGGGTGGGTAGGGAAGTGGGGGGCGCTATGGGGGACTTTTGGGATAGCATTGGAAATGTAATTGAGGAAAATATGTAATAAAAAATATTAAAAATTAAAAAAATAAACATTACTTATTGTCAGTTATTAATGAACTATAAGAATCACTTTTAACTGATTATACTCATAGGTTTAGAAAAAGCCTCCAATCCTTCCCCCCAACTCTTCCATAAGCGTCTCCAAGCTCCATCCAGTGTTCGGCTCTGAGTAAGATCCTGGGTGGACGCTCTCAGAGGACAGCTATGCTAGGCTCCTGTCTGCAAGCACATCAGTGTTTCATTAATAGTGGCAGAGACTGATGCTTGCCCACAGGATGGGTCTTTAATTAGGCTGCTGATTGTTTGGCTATTACTTCAGTCTTTGCTCCACTTCCCATAGGCAGGATAAATTTCATGTTGATGTCCGTATTATTCCACTTGGGTTCCTGCTTGAGTACAGAAGGTGGCCTCTTTAGGTTCCATATCACTACTGCTGTGAGTCTCGGTTAAGGTCACCCCCATTGATTCTTGGGATCCTCTCCTATCCACAGGTCTCTGGCATATCCTCAAGATGTTCCCATTCCCACCCCACCAGCTGCAGATTTCCATTCATTCTCATCACCATTTGGCCATCTCCCCTTTCTCTCCCCACACCTGATCCCCCATTCTCCTGACCATCCTCTCTCCCATCCCTTTTCAGCCCTCCCTCTGTCTATTTTATTCCTCACTTCTAAATGAGATTCAAGCATCATCACTTGGGCCTTCCTTCCTGTTTAGCTTCTTTGGGACTGTGGCGTGAAATGTGGGTATCCTGTATAAAATAAATTTACAGCTAATATCCACTTAAAAGTGAGTACCTTAAAAGAGATATGAACTCCACAGGAAGGCTAACAGAGTCAACTAATGTGGACCATTGAGGACTCAGAGACTGAACCACCAACCAAATAGCATACAATGGCTGGACGTAGTTCCCTCCTCACATATGTAGCTGGTGTGCAACTTGATCTTCATGAGAGTCCAGAACAACTGGAGCCGAGGCTATTTCTAAAGCTGTTACCTATCTGGGAAATCTGTTCCCCTAACTTGGCTGTCCTGTCTGGCCTCAGTGGAAAAAGCAGGTCACAGGAAATACACCAGAGGAAACAGAATCAACATTTACCTCTATCTGCTTTCATAGGACCTTTCCTCGTTACGTCCCAGAACGAGACTTCTAGGGACCACTCTTCCTGCTCCCAGAGAAAACAGTGGTATTAAAGCCCAATTCTCAACTACATCTTTGGGATTTACATATATATTGTGCACATATAACTGATATATATGTGTACAATATATATGTAAATATGTATATATATCAATTATATGTGCATGTATATATGATTTTTATAAGATAAGCCAGCTACCAACTTAGACATTTATGTATATATTAGATACATTTGATATATAATAAATAATATATTATGATATATATGATATATAATACATAATACATTTAAAAACTGCATTGTAAGACCTCTGAATGGCTATATTATATAATGATATATGTATAATATATAATATTTCTAATATATGATATATGTAATATATATTTGAAAAAATATATATACACACATATATGGTTATTTTCCTAATTTAGACTCATATATAAAGCACGTGTGTGTGTGTGTGTGTGTGTGTGTGTTGGAGGGTGAGCAAGTGTATATGAAAAGACCAAAGATTGACATCAGATTTTTGCTACACTGTCCTTCATCTTACTTTTAAACTATTTACTCATTTTTTATGTCTCTGAGTGTTTTACATGGATATATGTATGAACATCATGCGTTTGCCTGGTGCCCATGGAGACCAAAAGAAGGTGTCGGGCCCTGTAGAACTGTCATTTCAGGTAGCCTCACACTGTTGTGTATGTGCTGGCGACTGACCTCAAGTCCTCTGCAGGGGCAGCCAGTGCTAGTAACCTCTGAGCCATCTCCTTGGCCCTCTCCATCTCATTTTAAAGAGAAGGTTGCATGCAGAGCCTTGAGCTCACCTGTTGAGTAACTATCTAGCCAGGGAGCTCTGGGCGCCCACCTGTCTCTGCTCCCTCCCACAGCACTCGAGTTTCAGACCGGATGGCAGTGTCTGGTTTTTGAGTGAGATCTGGGGATTCAAACTCAGCTCCTCATGCTAGCACAGCAAGCTCCTTACTCACTGTGTCAGCACCCCAGGCCCTGCCTGAGATGGACTGTTAAATCTGCTGGAAATGCATGACCAGTCCATTATCCAATAATGTCACTTCTTATTCACAAGAGATGGAAATTTCAGTACTTTCAGAATTACTTTTCTAAAAAAACTATACTTTTCTGAATTCTCCATAGAGTACCAGTTTCAAATTTCGTGATCATTTTTCAGAATCCTCTTTCTCAAAACAACTATAAATATTATATTAGAAACATTTAAAGGTGATAATGACAAGATTTCTTCTGGAAATGACCAATGAGAGGAATATGAAATAGGCTTATGACTTATTCCGTTATTTATCCATTTGTCATGTTAATAAATTGCCACTGGCAGAGTAAACATACTGGCTGCTGTTTCTATTTCCACAAGCCTATTTATATGTACCATATAAATATTTTATGGATAAATTTTCTATCATATTTTGATTTAGAGTAATAGTAAAAAAAATACTTTGTTGAAGGACATGTCTGTATGTAATCATAGTCTTTTGATGAATTCAAATAATTAATTTAAATCCACAAGGCATCAGAAAACAGTGTTCCTTCTTTTCGTGAAGTATCTATTTATTACTTAAACAAAATGCTTTATTTTTCTTGAAAGCCTTTAAGATGAACATGTTGAAGGCCTGGTGACAAGGTCACCAGTATATTGTAGTTTCCTATTGACTCATGGATATGAGGAACAGTAATAAGTTATTCAACAAATATTTTTGGAAAATGATTCCATTTCAGATCCTAAGAAGGCTGTGGCAAACAATATTGCCATAGTTCTTCAAGAGAGTTGATAAATAATGAGGAAGACATTGTTGAAAATGAAGCCTCCATTTCTCTCTCTCTCTCTCTCTCTCTCTCTCTCTCTCTCTCTCTCTCTCTCTCTCTCTCTCTCTCTCTCTCTCTCTCGCTCTTGCTCTCGCTCTCTTGCTGACTTACTATCTAAATGCTGAATATTGAGCATGGTCCAGACATTATGAGCACATGCCCTACCATTGAGCTACACCCCTGGCTGGGCACTTTAAAAATCTAAGAGTTTGCCAGGCATGGTGGCACATGCTTTTAATCCCAGCACTCAGGAGGCAGAGGCAGGCAGATTTCTGAGTCCGAGGCCAACCTGGTCTACAAAGTGAGTTCCAGGACAGCCAGGACTATACAGAAAAACCCTGTCTCGAAAAAAAAAATCTAATAGTTTAATTTGAGCATCCAGTAATTCATGAGTTGGGCAGCTCCAGACTTCAAGTAGTTTTGTGTTCCACTGGGAAGAGCAATAAGGAGAGTTTTGTTTTGTTTTGTTTTGTTTTTTTAATGAAATTCCCATATATAGATTGTCTTAGGGTTTCTATTCCTGCACAAACCTCATGGCTAAGAAGCAAGTTGGGAAGGAAAGGAAAGGGTTTATTCAGCTTACACTTCCACATTGCTTTTGATCACCATAGGAAGCCAGGACTGGAACTCAAGCAGGTCAGGAAGCAGGAGCTGATGCAGAGGCCATGGAGGGATGTTATTTACTGGCTTGCTTTCCTTGGCTTGCTCAGCCTGCTCTCTTATAGAACCCAAGACTACCAGCCCAGAGATGGTCCCACCCACAATGGGCTCTCCCCCCTTGATCACTAATTGAGAAAATGCCTTACAGCTGGATCTCATGTAGGTACTTCCTCACCTGAAGTTCCTTTCCCTGTGATAACTCCAGCTTGTGTCAAGTTGACACACAAAACCAGCCAGTACACAGATATATACAGGGTGGATGTTTTATTGCATCTATATATATTTAACTTATGAAAACATTTAAAATAGTTAAATCTTGATTGATGCTTATCTTCTTGGTTGGTGTTTATAAACAACATTCTGTGAAATTGGCATTTCCAAAGAAGTTATATTACAGCAGAGACCCTGTTAATAATTCAAAACCAGAAAACAAGTGAGAGATAAGTACTGGGAGACTTATCAGATAAGGGCTACTTTAGATTTCTATATTCATAGTTGGTCCAAGTGCTGAGAATACGTGACTGTTGAAAGCTCAGCTCTGTATGGAACATCTATATCCTACTATCACATCCATCCTCAAGGCCCAGGGATTGCCACAAGGAGGAGTCAGAAAGAATGAAAGAGCCAGAGGAAGGAGTGCTATGCAATAATTTCTGGTCGTGACATGGACATTGCACATGTGGAGTCACAAACACATAGGCTAACTGCACAAAATCAAGACCACAAGACCAGGAAAACACACACACACACACACACACACACACACACATATATATATATATATATATATATATATATATATATATATGTATGTAGAGAGAGAGAGAGAGAGAGAGAGAGAGAGAGAGAGATGGGAGGAAGGAATGCAGAAGAGGGGAGAGAAGGAAAATGAATGGAAAGGAACTGAACAGAAAGGAAAAGGAGGACATGAAGTTGTGAGGGGGAGTGTTAGAGAGTGTATTAAGGGAATAAGACAAGGGATCTGGATGGAGTGGATTTGATCAAGGTACATTTCATACCTGTATGAAATTGCCAAAGAATAAGTAAAAGATATTCTAAAAATAACTGACGAAGTAAAAGCAGCTATTGCTTCTGAGCTTGTGAATCTGATCTAATGATCTCATGATCGCTAGGTAAACTTCCGGGAATGGATGTTTACATGGTTATCTATCTGGGGAATGACAAAGAATGGACCACTCATCTGATTCATATTCTCTCTAAGAATGCAGTAGGAACTGTCTCAGTGTACAATTAGATTTGTCTGACTCTATCTGGCTTGGGATGACGTAATGTCCTCAGCAGTGTAGTCACCAGATACACCACTGGTGTTTGCCTTTGTTGTCTCGAAAAGTTGTTACACCTTTTTCTTAAGAACATATTTTCAGCATAGTTTTAATCTATGCTTGCAGTTCTAGATTGCTTGCCTCAGAATAACTTACCATTTTGTATCTGCTTTTGAAATGATCATTATTTTATGCTGATAAGAATAGAATAATTCCATAAAGAGATTTATTTTCAGTTGCAATAAATATGGTGAAACAAAAACAATGGTGTCTAATGCATGTGTTCACATATCAGATATCCAATGGCAACTGTCAGGACAGTTCCTCTGTCATGAGCCTGACCTGGAGACATCTATGAAAAGAGATGGCACATAGGCAAAAATGTCCAGATACTAAGACATCCTGAGAACTCCCAGTTAAGACTTCTCAGAGAACTTTACATTTTATGTGAGTGTAAAAGAATAGACATAATATGGCAGAAAGGAGGGAAAATAGAATCTAAACAAAGGATATAATTTTTAAGACACTGAGATAAACATATATTTGTTTATCTCTTATCATTTAACATAGCTAATAGCTATTGTATATGAAATCCGAACATAAGCATTTCCTGACCCTACAGGAGCCAAAACCTTGGAGTTAAGGAACAAATTGCCGAGAAGTAGACACTATGCTCCATGACTATATTTGAATTCTATACCAAATCTATGGTGTCATTTCACAACACCAGCTAAAGTTTTTTTTTTTTTTAATTAGAGAAGTTAGCTCATGAACTATTGTCAAATGTAAGTGAGGCAAAGAAGCAGAAAGGCAAAGGACCTAGCTGAATATTTTCAAATGTAATCTTCAGAGCTGCTGGGATGTAAGCCGCTTGACATTAGTGGGTGAATGGGCAAGCTTAGAAGCAGTAACAGAAGTGTCATTTCAAGTCAGTGGGCAGAAGAGATTTGTTGGTTTGTTTTCAGTTGAGGCTTTTTACACAGAAGATGTTTAGATCCCAACCCTATCTGTGATTAATCAATTTAACTTCTTCCTATTCTTTAGAAATTTCCTGGGCACCTCTGCCTGCTCCCTGTCAATTGGTAGACAACTTTATAAGAAAGACTATTTCACTCTCCTGTCTACTTGATATTAACTTAGCTATTGGGGTCTGTATACTGAGACACACAGGGAACCACCAAGTGTCTGGAAAATACCAAGGCATTGACATTGTATGTCAACTTTCTTTTCAGATGTTAACTATGGCCTCAGAAATCAAATGCTCTAGCTCTGATCAAAATCTTTAGAAGGTAAACAAATTCTGCCTAATAGCTTTAAAAAGAAGTGAGAACTTTTAATTCAGTCCAAGCATCCTCGGATTTTGCTAGTGTTTGATGGAGTACAGAGCACAGGAGTATTTTACTGCCATAGATGGTACAGGTGGTTGCAGATCATGATTTGGTTTTATAATTTCCATTCACAGCTTTTAATGCTAACAGCCTAAACTCACAGCTTTAAACCTTATGGATCAAGCAGGCCAACTAGGCAGAATTTTGAATTCAGTGAATCATAGTGAATTCCAGAATTCTAGTGTTTACCAGAGGCAAGTGAATGCTTTTATACAGAGTTGGTTTCTAGCCACGAACAAATGGCTTCTGCCGTGTGTCGCCTTGTCCACCCTGGGACAGCTTAACCTAGCCTGGCATAGGAGTGCAACATGAGACTCAATTTGTCTCTTTCAGCCTTGGTTGACAGCAAAATAGTTAGTACATTTCATTGTAAGGCAGCCGGCATCTGTATGAACTAGTAATTTTGTGGGTGTAAGTAGTCAGTGTTGGCTCTAAAGATAGAGTCCAGTGACATTATACTTGTTTAATGTTGTGCAGCACCCTGGATGTAAATTTTCATTTTGCATTGATAATCCCATAATGGGATAAATCTTGGATTTGTGTGCCTGGTCCAAGGACTCCAGAGGAATGCCCTGCCAAGTGGCCTCTAATTGATCTGACTCAGTTAATTACACCAGATCTGACCTTGGCTATAGCTTCCTGATTCCAATGTGATTATTGTGCAATAAGCATGCGGGAGGGGCACTGGCCTTTCATAGGCCCTGGGGATACAGCTTCAGAACCATCCACTGGAGGTGCGATTTTAGGCTGAGAAAAGTAGTTTCTTCCATAGGAGAACAATTAAGGGATAGGAAGAAAACCTTCAAAGGAGGATGCCATAGAAAAGAAAAAAATCTCTCCAAAAGGCAGTAGCAACAAGCAAGAGAGTAAAGGACATCTGAAGCCTGCTCAGAAAACTGTGAGGATGCTCTTGCCTCAGATTCATCATGAGAGTCCTGGAACCTCAGTGCTGGAAAGCAAAACAGAAGCTAAGAGATGAGAATTCTATAACATCATAATTAGTCCCATCCAGGGAGATGTCTTCCCTTCCAAAGTGGCAGTGCACTGGCCTTAGCTCTGTCTGGCATAGATTAATCCTGTCGTAATTTCTATTTATCTATCTATTTAAAGCATCTCTTTATTCATGTACACACTAAGTGAGACTTTGTAGAAGAAAATTAACTTTTCTTTGTAACCAGTTATCATTTGGAGATAGCATCTGGGTTAGGGATGGGAGCTTGTGTCCACTTCCTTTCTTAGTACTAGAAACCCATCTGCCTTAGGCTTTATGCATACTACCATAATCTCTGTGAGTTTATATGTGTGTCCATCCAGTTGTGTCTAGAAGCCACTGTTTTCTTTGGTGTTTTCCTTCCCCACTGACTCTTACTATCTTTCCTCCCCCTCTTTGATAGGGTTCCCTGAGAAGTTATTAACTGGAGATTGGTCCTGCATGATTGTTAGGTAGGTAGAAAGGTAGATCGATAGATAGATAGATAGATAGATAGATAGATAGATAGATAGATAGATAGATAGATAGATGAAGGAAGGAAGGAAGGAAGGAAGGAAGGAAGGAAGGAAGGAAGGAAGGAAGGAAGGAAGGAAAGAAGGAAGGAAAGGGAAGCATAAACAGACAGACAAACAAATAGAATGTAAATTTATGTTTGCATAAAAATTAAGGGAAAGACACCCTGGACATGTACAGAGAGTAAGAGACCTTGAAACACTCAGTCGAAAGTGAAATGCCTCCATCACTCAGGGAACTCTTGCTGAAGAGGAGGTGGAAAGAGTGTAAAGCCAGAGAGGATGAAGGTCACCAAGGAAACCAGGTCTCAGCCAATGAGCATGCGAACCCACAGAGGCAATGGCAGCATTTTCTACCTCTATATGAAACAAACTCTAATGTCCTCAGAAAATATAGGCTCTAGAGCCACTTAACCCACTTATGCTGAGAGAGACTTCTACACCAGTGAAGCAACCACGTGCATCGTCACACCTTCCTTTGTCTTTCAAACTCTTGCCACAGATGATCAATTCCTGTCTAAGCCAGGAACATCAAAAGTTCTTCAGAAATGTAAAGTCTTAAAGTCTTTTAAAAAGAAATATACAACCTAAATACAAGTGACATGATTGTTAAACTTTTGCTAAGTTGCTGGAAGTACTCTATCAAAAATTACTTTTAATTTTTTTTTTTTTTTTTTTTTGCGTGACAGTAGCAGAGTGGTTGCTTTCAACTCAGAGAAATGTCTAGAGCTAGATGTACCCATCAGTGCAATGGATATTTTGAAATACACTCTTCTTAATATCAGTACTCAATGATTACATAAAATACACATTTTCCACCCAAACTCTGACTTCTCACAACCACCTTTCTCTTCTTCTTTCTATATAAAGGGAAACAAGTCATGTTCACAATTCCAAGCCAGTCGCCTCACTGAAGCACTTCCATGGTATAGACTGGAGTGTCAGTCAACCCAGTGAAGAAGTAACTTCCTTTAGGGAGCCAGCATCGCTGTGGGAACATTTCCCAACCACGGAAATCTCGGTTTCATCATTTTATTTTTCTCCTCAAGTCTTAATTACTGTCACCCGACAGATACCCATTTGTATATGCATAATTTTCCACAACTTTTGCTTTTATCAGTTCCAAAATATTTTTTATTTCCTCCAACAAGTCGCCCAATACCCATGAACTAATTATTCTGAAATATGATGGACTCTGAGTTTAAAGTTCTCTGACTGGATTTAAATTGACTACTCAAAACAATTTTATCAAAATATACGAGCATAAGAGCTATCTATCACAGTTTCCTTTCCTTCTATTCTTGAATCCCCTAACACATAGAAAATATGCAATTCATATTTTTGAGTAATTTCAGTATTTACATTTGAAGATTAGAAATTTATTATTGTGGATAACTAGAATACATTAATTTGATATGAAATCCATTTCAAACTGGTGAAATTTTCAAATTTTATACAGCAAATGATTTTTCATATTGTTAAGTGTATTGCAACTTCCAGTTTAAAAATGTTAATTTTAAGAATAAAACCCTGCTTTAAATAAAAAGCAAATTATTGAATATTTAGGATTTGAGAGCAGGAAAATAGTTACTTCACGTGTATTGAGTGTTCTTTTGGGAGATAAATATTTTGGAGCTTGGTAGAGGCAAAAGTCATGAACCACTGTGCATATACAGTACACAAATACAAGATGGCATTTGTTGGGTGACTGTAAATAAAGTCTAGGGAGAAAAAAAAAATCTATTCACTTCTTCTGCCCTCCATAGGCACTGCACATAGGTGGTATTGAGACAAAACACTCATACCCATCAAATAAAAACAAAATAAAATCCTTTCCCTCTCACAGTCAGCTATTGGATGGATCACAGGGCCCCCAATGGAGGAGCTAGAGAAATTACCCAAGGAGCTAAAGGGATCTGCAACCCTATAGGTGGAACAACAGTGTGAACTAAACAGTACCCCGGAGCTCTTGACTATAGCTGCATATGTATCAAAAGATGGCCTAGTCGGCCATCACTGGAAAGAGAGGCCCATTGGACTTGCAAACTTTATATGCCTCAGTACAGGGGAACGCCAGGGCCAAAAAGTGGGAGTGGGTGGGTAGGGGAGTGGGGGGGGAGGGTATGGGGGACTTTTGGGATAGCATTGGAAATGTAAATGAGGAAAATACCTAATAAAAATTATTTAAAAAAAAACCTTAAATTGACTTTTCTAAGTTATTTTAACACAGCAGCAGCAAAAATACCTCAGAAACTAATATCTTTATTTAGTTTTGAAGCTCCCTAGAGAGAAACTATGTCTAATATAGCCTCCCTATGCCTCTGATTTTGTGCACAGAGAACAACATAACTTTTACTGACTAATACATCTTAGTCAATTGATAGCTCTCATTTTGTCATAATGCTAAGACAACACTGTAACTGTGACATTTTCCCATAGCACCGCCTATGTGATGTCTACATATGTCAAACAATAACAGAAGAGGCCCTCCCATGATTTTGGCATTTTGAATTAGCATGGGCCATTAGAGACTGTATCTGCTTAAATAGTACTCAGATTAAAATCCTCAAATATCTTCCTGCCAGATGAAGGATAACACATACCTAGATCTCAACCCATTTGGATTGTGGAGATTCCCAGGGCTTATGGCCCCATGCTACGTGCCGTTCTCCACTTACTGCCCAGCCTCCTGCCGCTTGCAGCACGGTCAGTTTGTGTTCTTTCTTCTCTGTTCTAAAGGGTAAAGTCATTTGCTGACCCCAGTCCATTCCCCCACCCATAATCACTTTAAACCAAGAGTTCTTACATGATCTAACCCTCATTTGCCATTCTGACATCATCTAACATCTTGTTTCTCCTTTTTCTAATTTTATAGATATCATTCCAAGCCAAAGTTGTCACTCCACTTTCCACTCTAGTAATTTTGCATCAATTCTCGTTTCCCTGGGAAACATTCCTCTACTTTGTATATGCCTGAGTCTATCTTTGTCGCTTGAATTTTAGCTATAGAGTCAAATATATGGAGCGGTCCTTCATGGAAAACCCAATTTAGAGATGTCAATGTACAATCTGTGGTTCAGGATGAGGATAGACTGGTGAGGTGGAAGTAAACAAAGGATTGTTTTAATTGGAACTATGGTGACATATGTTTGAATGACTGGCCCATAAGGAGTGGCACTCTCAGGTGTGTCCTTGTTGGTGAAAATGTGCTACTGTGGGGGTGGGCTTTACGATCTTCTGTGCTCAGGCTGAACTCAGTGCAGAAGAAAGTCACCTACTTTGTCTGTCTGCAGAAAAGTCTCCTACTGGTTGCCTTTGGATTAAGATGTAGAACTCTCAGCTCCTCCAGCACCATCTCTGCCTGCACATTGCCATACTTCCCTCCATGGATAATGGCCTGAACCTCTTAAATTGTAATCCCCAATTAAATGTTAAATAAGAGATGCCTTGGTCGTGGTGTTTCTTCACAGCAATAAAACCCTAGCTAAGACAAGAACATTATTTTCTTTAACATAATCTCTGCTTATGAGTTTTTTTCAGGCTGCAACCTATGGCCAAGATTTATCTTATTGAGCATGTCATGTGCTTATAAATGAAATACACAATACCAATAAGCAATTCCCTGCTGTGGCAAAAAAAGAAAGATTATAAAATGCTTATCCCCCAAAAGCACACCTGTAATTACTACTCAAGTTTCCTTTGACTGAAAGAGTAACATGACAGGAGAGAGAAAAATTCTCTCTCCTCCTGGAGGGAGGAAATATACAAAATAGACAGATTTAGAGGCATTTTCTTAGAACTTAGCACACAATTGAAATATGTGTTAATTATTTTCTTTCAAGGTTATTCATGACTGTGAAACTATGGTTTCTAGCAGAGATTACAGAGTCAGAATATTACAGAATGTAACATTCTTATATTGATTGAAATAAGTTGCCATGATGTGTCATCTTTAAACATTACTTCAAGTTGTAAGATTTATTTTTTTTTTACAATTTCACATATGTTCACCATTCATACTGACCACGCTTACCTCCTACTTCTCTACCACCCCATCCACCCTCCTCTCTCTCCACAAATCTCTTCTTACATTTTGTGTCCATTCATTTTGTTTTATGACCCACCAAGATCAATCAGGGCCATCTGTGTGATATGGGCTTGAGTTACCCACTCGAGCGTGGTGGACTCAGAAGAAAGTACGCAAACAAAGACAGAGACTTCTTTTCTTCCAGACTCTATCATAGCCAATAGTTTAGAGATGTTGACTCTTTTTTTAAATTGTCACTGGCAATACAAGAAAATAGGCCAAAGTTAACAATATAATGTAAATTGAATTGATTGAAAGCAAGATACATGAAAGATAAAATATACTAATCATTGTGATATTAACACTTAAATTTTGTGATAACTGATTATTAAAGTTGCCTGGAAATGCTGGAAAATAGACAAAGCTTCCAAATCTAGTCTCATTCCTTATGATTATTAATTTTTACATTTGGTAATGAAGTAGAGAGAAAAAAAGAAGTGAATGGGTAGTAAATGTAAGATGGACTCAGTCACCTTCTGCCATTTCATGAGCATAAGACAAAAAGATCAGAGCACCGATAGATATGGGGTTACTTACTCCAGAAGACAACAGCTAACTACTTCTAAAATATTAGAATATGAAAATATGTGAGAGCCTGAGTGTAGTCACCAGATCTGGGGAAATTGTGGAGAATCTTCATTTTGTACTCAAGGACAAGGTGAGGCTTCTAGAAGAAACATTGTTCTATGTGAGTTTCATCATTGGAAATGCAGTAAATTTCATCATGAACCTACCTAAACAATTACGACAATTACAGAGGAAAAAAGACTTCCAAAAATAAGTTCTAGGTTTTCTCACGCCAAGACTAATGCTTCTCTATTATCTACTGCTGGATCTACTTCACAAGATGCACTGCTGATTGGGAAATAGGTGAAGAATCCGGAAACAATTGCATTTGAACATAGAAACCTCCCAAAGGTCACCCTATCTTAGCTATTGCTGGCCACCATGCTCCCACCATGATGGTAATGGAATAATTTATAATTATAAGTAAGCCTCCAAGTTGAATTTTCTTATGTAAGATTTTCTTGTGTAAGATTGCAGTTACCTTGCTCATGGTGTCACTTTAAAGAAACAGAACAGTAACTAAGACACACCCAGCTTTCAATGTATAGTTGTAATTTTGATATTGATGCGGCATTATTACTAATATAAATTGCTTGCTCTTCATTTCCACCTTTTAATTAATGTATGTATGTACATATTTATTTATTTATTGTTCGCCTGTTTGTTTTCTAAAGAAACAGAAAGAAGGTGTGGAGTTGGGTGGGTGGAAAAATCTGAGAAGTGATGGGGGAAGGAAACCATGATAAGAATATATTGGAAGAAAAAAATATTTTCAATTAAAAAACCCTCTCAATCATTTTAATTTCCATTGACATATAAATTTCCAAGAGGCTGGGGTTGAGAAAAGTCTTTACAGCATGAGAACAGTAGCTAGACAGTCATGGTGGCTTCTCCTGGGTGTGGAAGTCAGGAAGGAGATACACAGCTGCTAGGAACATTAGAAGCGGAATCAATAGGCTCTATGCAGATACTATAACAGGCTATTGGCTTTCTTACAGGCTGTCTTTGCAGTACAGCTTAGTGAATAATCAGTCTGTTAGCCACACATGTAAAATCCTAGCTTTATTATACACATTATATAAGATTATCCCATCTATATTTGACTTTGCCATCTTATCCTTTTTATTGGTTTGCCAGTACTACTGATGTTTTATCACCACGAATCATTTTATTACTAAATCCCTAAGTTTGATCTTCCAGGAGAATATGAATTGGCTATTAGAGTCCCAGACAACCTGGTATGGTTTTGAATGACATTTTTTGAATATTTAGATGAGTGGAGTACCTTAGTTAATCTTTGCATTGCTGTGAAGAGAACTCATGACCACAGCAACTCTTTTAAATGAAAACATTTAACTGGTTTACAGTTCAAAGGTTAAGTCCACTGTCTTTATGGCAGGAAGCATGGCAGCATGTAGGCAGACATAGTGCTGGAGGGGTAGCTGAGAGTTTGACATCTGGATCTACAGGGTAGCAGGAAGAGAACTGAGAGTCACTAGGCCTGGCTTAAGCTTCTAAGTTCTCAAAGCTCCCCTTGCCCCCCACTGGCTTACTTTCTCCAATAAGGCTAGACCAAGTCCAACAAGAAAATAAGCCCTAATTGTACCATTCTTTATGACCCTATGGGGACCATTTTCTTTCAAACCACTGCAGTATAGTATAAACATTTAAGTTACAGTATTATATTACATTAACAATTTTGGAGGCATACTATTTTTTCTAATGTCCATTTAATTACTTTTATGCAATCATTACATATTCTAATGTGTGTATAATTCTGACTATACACAATCCCAAGAATTTTTTATTTTGGTTTTAAAAATTAGGTATTATTGAAACTGCATTAATATTTAGTGCTTAAGATGACCCAGATTTTCAGTTTCCCATGAAGACCTCTAATTTCCTTGATATTTCCAATTGTTGGACCCTAGATATGATCCTTTGCTTAAGTCAAGTTGCATAATTTATGCTTCATCCACAATGCCACTGCATCTCGGATTTCACACGATATTTGTTGTCGAGGGAAGAAGGGGTTCTCGCTGCTTCTTCTCTGATATCTTTCGTCACTGGATTTTCTGCTATTAATGTGAGGAATAAGCTTTGTCCCCCCTCTGGTCATTAACTTCATTGCTGCTCTTGTTGTTGCTCCAGCAGCTGTCATGGTTGCTGCTTTCCAAGAATTGCACCTGGAGTACTCCTGATTAGCCTCACTTCTTCCCCTCTAACCACAGAACCCATTAATACCTTTATTAAATCATCCCTGTCGCCTGCCCGTGCATCTTTTGGGATCTTCCCTTGTTACTTGACTTGGATATTTGATTAGCTGGTTATAATTCTTTCATAGATTTCAGTGAAGCTATTTAGGGCAACCCAGACTTCTCAATGTGCATCTCTGGCTTGCTCTTCTTCAGACTTTTCAGTCTGCATTTGACTCCCACAAAATCACACATGGGTTAACTAGGTGTAGATGACTCATCCCCACAACAGGCATTGTGGTTGGGTTTTGATTTTTAATGGAGCTGGAATCATATTTTTTTCCATTTGATGTTAGTTTCACATTATTTTCTAAGCAGCATGTGTTTAGTTGTGTGTGTTTTTTTTCCCCTGGTCCATTCAGTGTCTTGAACCTGTGACTGTGTTTGCTTTGTTCCTTTGATAGTCTGTGGGTTTTGCTATAGCCCTGTGCTTTTTCTTAAATAATTTAGACAGAATGTGATTTTAGAATCATATAAATGAATTCATAAAAGATTTCTCCAGGCTGACTCAAATTAACATGTGACATGAGGACTCTGTGAGATACTGCTAGTGTTCAGCAAGCGGCAAATTTTCTATATGCTTTGTATAGGGACACGTGTATGTCTCTAAGATAGTTTAGGGCTATGGGCTTCTAGGACAAATAAAATGTAAATAGACATGACTGACATGCACACACACAGCTCCTGCAGTGTCCTGGAATGCAGAGGCCCAGTCACCCTAATACCTTCAGAGCCAATGCCCTGAGTATCTACGAACATCAGGACAGTTTATAGGGTTATTTTGTTTTTGGTTTTGGTTTTGTTTTTGTTTTGCTTTTGTTTTGTTTTGTTTTGTTTTGTTTTGTTTTGTTTTGTTTTGTTTTGTTTGAGGCAAGGTCTCACTGTGTACCCCTAGCTGGTCTGCAAGGTTATTCACTCTTTAGACCAAGCTAACCTTGAACTAGCAGAGATCTCCCTGCCTCTGCCTCCAGTATGCCTAATCAAAGATGAGTACCAGCACGGGACCTGAGACTGCATTAGTTAGGGAAGCAGAAAACCGGCCTGAGTCGGACCACAGGCCTCTTCCGGCCGGACCAGCACCGGAGTAGCTAGAGCGCAGGGTCAGCTGACACCCGCCAGCTACCCAGGACCCCCGCCACAGGATTTTGAGACTGCTGGTGAGTGGAACACAGCTTCTGCTCCAGTCCAATCACGCGGGACCTGAGACTGCTTTGGTTGGGGAGGCAGAAATCCGGCCTCAGTAGTGCCACAAGCCTCTCCGGTCAGAAAAGCGCCGGGGTAGCTAGGGCGCAGGGTCGGCTGACACTCGCCAGCTACCCACAACACCCACCACAGGATCTTAAGACTTCTGGTGAGTGGAACACAGCTTCTGCTCCAATCCAATTGCGCGCAGGACCTGAGACTGCATTAGTTAGGGAAGCAGAAAACCAGCCCGAGTAGGACCACAGGCCTCTTCCGGCCGGACCAGCACCGGGGTAGCTAGAGCGCAGGGTCAGCTGACACCCGCCAGCTACCCACGACCCCCGCCACAGGATTTTGAGACTGCTGGTGAGTGGAACACAGCTTCTGCTCCAATCTTTAAACAGTGACAACTACAACAACTAACCCCAGAGATTACCAGATGGCGAAAGGTAAACGTAATAATCTTACTAACAGAAACCAAGACCACTCACCATCATCAGAACCCAGCAATCCCACTTCGCCCACTCCAGGGCACCCAAACACACCGGAAAAGCTAGACACGGATCTAAAAGCATATCTCCTGATGATGGTAGAGGACTTCAAAAAGGACTTTAATAACACACTTAAAGAAATACAAAGGAACACTGGTAAACAGGTAGAAGGCATTAAAGAGGAAGCACAAAAATCCCTTAAAGAATTGCAGGAGAACACTGCTAAAGAGTTACAGATCCTTAAAGAAAAACAGGATAACCTAATCAAACAGGTAGAAGTCCTTAATGAAAAACAGGAAAACACATCCAAACAGATGATGGAAATGAACAAAACCATACTAGACCTAAAAAGGGAAGTAGACACAATAAAGAAAACCCAAAATGAGGCAACACTGGAGATAGAAACCCTAGGAAAGAAATCTGGAACCATAGATACCAGCATCAGCAACAGAATACAAAAGATGGAAGAGAGAATCTCAGGTGCAGAAGATTCCATAGAGAACATCGGCACAACAATCAAGGAAAATGTAAAATGCAAAAAGATCCTAACTCAAAACATCCAAGAAATACAGGACACAATGAGAAGACCAAACCTACGGATAATAGGAGTGGATGAGAATGAAGATTTTCAACTCAAAGGACCAGCAAACATCTTCAACAAAATTATAGAAGAAAACTTCCCAAATCTAAAGAAAGAGATGCCCATGAACATACAAGAAGCCTACAGAACTCCAAATAGACTGGACCAGAAAAGAAATACCTCCCGACACATAATAATCAGAACAACAAATGCTCTAAATAAAGACAGAATACTAAAAGCAGTAAGAGAAAAAGGCCAAGTAACATATAAAGGCAAGCCTATCAGAATTACACCAGATTTCTCACCAGAGACTATGAAAGCCAGAAGATCCTGGACGGATGTTATATAGACACTAAAAGAACACAAACTCCAGCCCAGGCTACTATACCCAGCCAAACTCTCAATTAACATAGATGGAGAAACCAAAGTATTCCACAACAAAACCAAATTCACACATTATCTCTCCACGAATCCAGCCCTTCAAAGGATAATAACAGAAAAAAACCAATACAAGGACAGGAACAACGCCCTAGAAACAACAAGAAGGTAATCCCTCAACAAACCTAAAAGAAGACAGCCACAAGAACAGAATGCCAACTTTAACAACAAAAATAACAGGAAACAACAATTACTTTTCCTTAATATCTCTTAATATCAATGGACTCAACTCCCCGATAAAAAGGCATAGACTAACAAACTGGCTACACAAACAAGACCCAACGTTTTGCTGCTTACAGGAAACTCATCTCAGAGAAAAAGATAGACACTACCTCAGAATGAAAGGCTGGAAAACAATTTTCCAAGCAAATGGTATGAAGAAACAAGCTGGAGTAGCCATTCTAATATCTGATAAGATTGACTTCCAACCCAAAGTCATTAAAAAAGACAGGGAGGGACACTTCATACTCATCAAAGGTAAAATCCTCCAAGAGGAACTATCAATCCTGAATATCTATGCTCCAAATACAAAGGCAGCCACATTCATTAAAGAAACTTTAGTAAATCTCAAAGCACACATTGCACCTCATACAATAATAGTGGGAGACTTCAACACACCACTTTCACCAATGGACAGATCATGGAAACAGAAACTAAACAGGGACACAGTGAAACTAACAGAAATTATGAATCAAATGGATCTGGCAGATATCTACAGAACATTCTATCCTAAAATAAAAGGGTATACCTTCTTTTCAGCACGTCATTACTTTCTCCAAAATTGACCACATAAATTGGTCACAAAACAGGCCTCAACAGATACAAAAATATTGAAATTGTCCCATGCATCCTATCAGATCACCATGGACTAAGGCTGATCTTCAATAACAAAATAAATAATAGAAAGCCAACCTTCACGTGGAAACTGAACAACACTCTTCTCAATGATACCTTGGTCAAGGAAGGAATAAAGAAAGAAATTAAGGACTTTTTAGAGTTCAATGAAAATGAAGCCACAACATACCCAAACTTATGGGACGCAATGAAAGCATTTCTAAGAGGAAAACTCATAGCTCTGAGTGCCTCCAAAAGGAAACTAGAGAGAGCACACATTAGCAGCTTGACAACATACCTAAAAGCACTAGAACAAAAGGAATCAAATTCACCCAAGAGGAGTAGACGGCAGGAAATAATCAAACTCAGGGGCAAAATCAACCAAGTGGAAACAAGAAGAACTATTCAAAGAATCAACCAATCAAGGAGCTGGTTCTTTGAGAAAATCAACAAGATAGATAAACCCTTAGCCAGACTCACTAGAGGGCACAGGGAAAGCATCCTAATTAACAAAATCAGAAATGAAAAAGGAGACATGCTGCTCCAATCCAATTGCGTGCGGGACCCGAGACTGCATTAGTTAGGGAAGCAGAAAACCGGCCCGAGTAGGACCACAGGCCTCTTCCGGCCGGACCAGCACCAGGGTAGCTAGAGCGCAGGGTCAGCTGACACCCGCCAGCTACCCACGACCCCCGCCACAGGATTTTGAGACTGCTGGTGAGTGGAACACAGCTTCTGCTCCAGTCCAATCACGCGGGAACTGAGACTGCTTTGGTTGGGGAGGGAGAAATCGGCCCTACATAGGGCCACAAGCCTCTTCCAGTCAGAAAAGCACCAGGGTAGCTAGAGCACAGGGTCGCCTGACACCCGCCAGCTACCCACGACCCCCGCCACAGGATTTTGAGACTGCTGGTGAGTGGAACACAGCTTCTGCTCCAGTCCAATCACGCGGGAACTGAGACTGCTTTGGTTGGGGAGGGAGAAATCCGGCCTACATAGGGCCACAAGCCTCTTCCAGTCAGAAAAGCACCAGGGTAGCTAGGGCGCAGGGTCGGCTGACACTCGCCAGCTACCCACAACACCCGCCACAGGATCTTAAGACTTCTGGTGAGTGGAACACAGCTTCTGCTCCAATCCAATTGCGCGCGAGACCTGAGACTGCATTAGTTAGGGAAGCAGAAACCAGCCTGAGTAGGGCCACAGGCCTCATCCGGCCAGATCAGCACCAGGGTAGCTAGAGCGCAGGGTCGCCTGACACCCGCCAGCTACCCACGACCCCCGCACAGGATTTTGAGACTGCTGGTGAGTGGAACACAGCTTCTGCTCCAGTCCAATCATGCGGGAACTGAGACTGCTTTGGTTGGGGAGGGAGAAATCCGGCCTACATAGGGCCACAAGCCTCTTCCAGTCAGAAAAGCACCGGGGTAGCTAGGGCGCAGGGTCTGCTGACACTCGCCAGCTACCCACAACACCCGCCACAGAATCTTAAGACTTCTGGTGAGTGGAACACAGCTTCTGCTCCAATCCAATTGCGCGGGACCTGAGACTGCATTAGTAAGGGAAGCAGAAACCGGCCTGAGTAGGGCCACAGGCCTCATCCGGCCAGATCAGCACAGGGGTAGCTAGAGCGCAGGGTCGCCTGACACCCGCCAGCTACCCACGACCCCCGCCACAGGATTTTTAGACTGCTGGTGAGTGGAACACAGTTTCTGCTCCAGTCCAATCACGCAGGACCTGAGACTGCTTTGGTTGGGGAGGCAGAAATCCGGCCTACATAGGGCCACAAGCCTCTTCCGGTCAGAAAAGCACCGGGGTATATAGGGCGCAGGGTCGGCGGACACTCGCCAGCTACCCACAACACCCGCCACAGGATCTTAAGACTTCTGGAGAGTGGAACACAGCTTCTGCTCCAATCCAATTGCGCGCGGGACCGGAGACTGCATTAGTTAGGGAAGCAGAAAACCAGCCTGAGTAGGACCACAAGCCTCTTCCGGCTGGACCAGCACCGGGGTACCGCCAGCTACCCACGACCCCCGCCACAGGATTTTGAGAAGGCTGGTGAGTGGAACACAGCTTCTGCTCCAATCTTTAAACAGTGACAACGACAACAACTAACCCCAGAGATTACCAGATGGCGAAAGGTAAACGTAATAATCTTACTAACAAAAACCAAGACCACTCACCATCATCAGAACCCAGCACTCCCACTTCGCCCACTCCAGGGCACCCCAGCACACCGGAAAAGCTAGACACGGATCTAAAAGCATATCTCCTGATGATGGTAGAGGACTTCAAGAAGGACTTTAAAAACACACTTAAAGAAATACAAAGGAACACTGGTAAACAGGTAGAAGGCATTAAAGAGGAAGCACAAAAATCCCTTAAAGAATTGCAGGAGAACACTGCTAAAGAGTTACAAATCCTTAAAGAAAAACAGGATAACCTAATCAAACAGGTAGAAGTCCTTAATGAAAAACAGGAAAACACATCCAAACAGATGATGGAAATGAACAAAACCATACTAGACCTAAAAAGGGAAGTAGACACAATAAAGAAAACCCAAAATGAGGCAACACTGGAGATAGAAACCCTAGGAAAGAAATCTGGAACCATAGATACCAGCATCAGCAACAGAATACAAGAGATGGAAGAGAGAATCTCAGTTGCAGAAGATTCCATAGAGAACATTGGCACAACAATCAAGGAAAATGTAAAATGCAAACAGATCCTAACTCAAAACATCCAAGAAATACAGGACACAATGAGAAGACCAAACCTACGGATAATAGGAGTGGATGAGAATGAAGATTTTCAACTCAAAGGACCAGCAAACATCTTCAACAAAATTATAGAAGAAAACTTCCCAAACCTAAAGAAAGAGATGCCCATGAACATACAAGAAGCCTACAGAACTCCAAATAGACTGGACCAGAAAAGAAATACCTCCCGACACATAATAATCAGAACAACAAAAGCTCTAAATAAAGATAGAATACTAAAAGCAGTAAGAGAAAAAGGCCAAGTAACATATGAACGCAAGCCTATCAGAATTACACCAGATTTTTCACCAGAGACTATGAAAACCAGAAGATCCTGGACGGATGTTATACAGACACTAAAAGAACACAAATTCCAGCCCAGGCTACTATACCCAGCCAAACTCTCAATTAACATAGATGGAGAAACCAAAGTATTCCACGACAAAACCAAATTCACACATTATCTCTCCATGAATCCAGCCCTTCAAAGGAGAATAACAGAAAAAAAAAACAATACAAGGACAGGAACAACGCCCTAGAAACAACAAGAAGGTAATCCCTCAACAAACCTAAAAGAAGACAGCCACAAGAACAGAATGCCAACTTTAACAACAAAAATAACAGGAAACAACAATTACTTTTCCTTAATATCTCTTAATATCAATGGACTCAACTCCCCGATAAAAAGGCATAGACTAACAAACTGGCTACACAAACAAGACCCAACATTTTGCTGCTTACAGGAAACTCATCTCAGAGAAAAAGATAGACACTACCTCAGAATGAAAGGCTGGAAAACAATTTTCCAAGCAAATGGTATGAAGAAACAAGCTGGAGTAGCCATTCTAATATCTGATAAGATTGACTTCCAACCCAAAGTCATTAAAAAAGACAGGGAGGGACACTTCATACTCATCAAAGGTAAAATCCTCCAAGAGGAACTATCAATCCTGAATATCTATGCTCCAAATACAAAGGCAGCCACATTCATTAAAGAAACTTTAGTAAAGCTCAAAGCACACATTGCACCTCATACAATAATAGTGGGAGACTTCAACACACCACTTTCACCAATGGACAGATCATGGAAACAGAAACTAAACAGGGACACAGAGAAACTAAGAGAAATTATGAATCAAATGGATCTGGCAGATATCTACAGAACATTCTATCCTAAAACAAAAGGATATACCTTCTTCTCAGCACCTCATGGTACCTTCTCCAAAATTGACCACATAATTGGTCACAAAACAGGCCTCAACAGATACAAAAATATTGAAATTGTCCCATGCATCCTATCAGATCACCATGGACTAAAGCTAATCTTCAATAACAAAATAAATAATAGAAAGCCAACCTTCACGTGGAAACTGAACAACACTCTTCTCAATGATACCTTGGTCAAGGAAGGAATAAAGAAAGAAATTAAGGACTTTTTAGAGTTCAATGAAAATGAAGCCACAACATACCCAAACTTATGGGACGCAATGAAAGCATTTCTAAGAGGAAAACTCATAGCTCTGAGTGCCTCCAAAAGGAAACTAGAGAGAGCACACATTAGCAGCTTGACAACATACCTAAAAGCACTAGAACAAAAGGAATCAAATTCACCCAAGAGGAGTAGATGGCAGGAAATAATCAAACTCAGGGGTGAAATCAACCAAGTGGAAACAAGAAAAACTATTCAAAGAATCAACCAATCAAGGAGCTGGTTCTTTGAGAAAATCAACAAGATAGATAAACCCTTAGCCAGACTCACTAGAGGGCACAGGGAAAGCATCCTAATTAACAAAATCAGAAATGAAAAAGGAGACATAACAACAGATCCTGAAGACATCCAAAACACCATCAGATTCTTCTACCAAAGGTTATACTCAACAAACCTGGAGAACCTGGATGAAATGGAGAAGTTCCTAGACAGATACCAGTTACCAAAGTTGAATCAAGATCAGGTTAATGATCTAAACAGCCCTATATCCCCCAAAGAAATAGAAGCAGTCATTAATAGTTTCCCAACCAAAAAAAGCCCAGGACCAGATGGGTTTAGTGCAGAGTTCTATCAGACCAACAAAGAAGATCTAATCCCAGTTCTTCACAAACTATTCCACAAAATAGAAACAGAAGGTACTCTACCCAACTCATTCTATGAAGCCACAATTACTCTGATACCTAAACCACAAAAAGACCCAACAAAGATAGAAAACTTCAGACCAATATCCCTTATGAATATTGATGCAAAAATCCTCAATAAAGTTCTTGCTAACCGAATCCAAGAACACATCAAAACAATCATCCATCCTGACCAAGTAGGTTTCATCCCAGGGATGCAGGGATGGTTCAATATACGGAAATCCATCAACGTAATCCAGTATATAAACAAACTCAAAGACAAAAACCACATGGTCATCTTGTTAGATGCGGAAAAAGCATTTGACAAATCCAACACCCATTCATGATAAAAGTCTTGGAAAGATCAGGAATTCAAGGCCCATACCTAAACATGATAAAAGCAATCTACAGCAAACCAGTAGCCAACATCAAAGTAAATGGTGAGAAGCTTGAAGCAATCCCTCTAAAATCAGGGACTAGAAAAGGCTGTCCACATTCTCCATACCTATTCAACATTGTACTTGAAGTCCTAGCCAGAGCAATTCGACAACAAAAGGAGATCAAAGGGATACAAATTGGAAAAGATGAAGTCAAAATATCACTCTTTGCAGATGATATGATAGTATATATAAGTGACCCTAAAAATTCCACCAGAGAACTCCTACGCCTGATAAACAGCTTCGGTGAAGTAGCTGGATATAAAATTAACTCAAACAAATCAATGGCCTTTCTCTACACAAAGAATAAACAGGCTGAGAAAGAAATTAGGGAAACAACACCCTTCTCAATAGTCACAAATAATATAAAATATCTTGGCGTGACTCTAACTAAGGAAGTGAAAGATCTGTATAATAAAAACTTCAAGTCTCTGAAGAAAGAAATTCTAGAAGATCTCAGAAGATGGAAAGATCTCCCATGATCATGGATTGGCAGGATCAACATTGTAAAAATGGCTATCTTGCCAAAAGCAATCTACAGATTCAATGCAATCCCCATCAAAATTCCAACTCAATTCTTCAACGAATTAGAAAGTGCAATCTGCAAATTCATCTGGAATAACAAAAAACCTAGGATAGCAAAAACTCTTCTCAAGGATAAAAGAACCTCTGGTGGAATCACCATGCCGGACCTAAAGCTCTACTACAGAGCAATTGTGATAAAAACTGTATGGTACTGGTATAGTGACAGACAAATAGACCAATGGAATAGAATTGAAGACCCAGAAATGAACCCACACACCTATGGTCACTTGATCTTCGACAAGGGAGCTAAAATCATCCAGTGGAAGAAAGACAGCATTTTCAACAAATGGTGCTGGCACAACTGGTTGTTAACATGTAGAAGAATGCAAATTGATCCATTCCTATCTCCTTGTACTAAGGTCAAGTCTAAGTGGATCAAGGAACTTCACATAAAACCAGAGACACTGAAACTTATAGAGGAGAAAGTGGGGAAAAGCCTTGAAGATATGGGCACAGGGGAAAAATTCCTGAATAGAACAGTAATGGCTTGTGCTGTAAGATCGAGAATTGACAAGTGGGACCTCATGAAACTACAAAGCATCTGCAAGGCTAAAGACACCATCAATAAGACAAAAAAACCACCAACAGATTGGGAAAGGATCTTCACCTATCCTAAATCAGATAAGGGACTAATATCCAATATATATAAAGAACTCAAGAAGGTGGACTCCAGAAAGTCAAATAACCCCATTAAAAAATGGGGCTCAGAACTGAACAAAGAATTCTCACCTGAGGAATACCGAATGGCAGAGAAACACCTGAAAAAATGTTCAACATCCTTAATCATCAGGGAAATGCAAATCAAAACAACCCTGAGATTCCACCTCACACCAGTCAGAATGGCTAAGATCAAAAATTCAGGTGACAGCAGATGCTGGCGAGGATGTGGAGAAAGAGGAACACTCCTCCATTGTTGGTGGGATTGCAAGCTTGTACAACCACTCTGGAAATCAGTCTGGCGGTTCCTCAGAAAATTGGACATAGTACTACCGGAGGATCCAGCAATACCTCTCCTGGGCATATATCCAGAAGATGTCCCAACCGGTAAAAAGGACACATGCTCCACTATGATCATAGCAGCCCTATTTATAATAGCCAGAAGCTGGAAAGAACCCAGATGTCCCTCAACAGAGGAATGGATACAGAAATTATGGTACATTTACACAATGGAGTACTACTCAGCTATTAAAAAGAATGAATTTATGAAATTCCTAGCCAAATGGATGGACCTGGAGGGCATCATCTTGAGTGAAGTAACACAATCACAAAAGAACTCACACAATATGTATTCACTGATAAGTGGATATTAGCCCAAAACTTAGGATACCCAAGATATAAGATACAATTTGATAAACGCATGAAACTCAAGAAGAATGAAGACCAAAGTGTGGACACTGTGCCCCTTCTTAGAATTGGGAACAAAACACCCAGGGAAGGAGTTACAGAGACAAAGTTCGTAGCTGTGATGAAAGGATGGACCATTTAGAGACTGCCGGATCCAGGGATCCATTGCATAATCAGCTTCTAAACGCTGACACCATTGCATACACTAGCAAGATTTTGCTGAAAGGACCCAAATATAGCTGTCTCTTGTGAGACGATGCCGGGGCCTAGCAAACACAGGAGTGGATGTTCACAGTCAGCTATTGGATGTATCACAGGGCTCCCAATGGAGAAGCTAGAGAAAGTACCCAAGGAGCTAAAGGGATCTGCAACCCTATTGTTGGAACAACATGATGTACTAACCAGAACCCCGGAGCTCTTGTCTCTAGCTGCATATGTATCGAAAGATGGCCTAGTCGACCATCAATGGAAAGAGAGGCCCATTGGACTTGCAAACTTTATATGCCCCAATATAGGGGAATGCCAGGGCCAAAAGAATGGGAATGGGTGGGTAGGGAAGTGGGGGGCACTATGGGGGACTTTTGGGATAGCATTGGAAATGTAACTGAGGAAAATATGTAATAAAATATTAAAAATTAAAAAAAAAAGAGATGAGTACCACCATGCTCAGCCCCAAAGTTAGGTTTTTAACAAAATCCCACTGGGCAATGGTGGCACACGCCTTTAATACCAGATTTTAGGAGGCAAAGGCAGGCAGATTTCTGAGTTCGAGGCCAACCTGGTCTACAGAGTGAGTTCCGGGACAGCCAGGGCAACACAGAGAAACCATGTCTCAAAAAAAAACCAAAAAAACAAAAAACAAAAAAACCCATAAAACAAAAAACAAGCAAACAAAAACATAAGTCCAGGTGTATCTGGTCCAATCTAAGGAGAGGCAAGATAACAAACTCAGTAATGTGATTTAAAATCAACACTCAAATAGTCAGCACTGGTTCGAAATAAGCAGTTTGCTCACAGGGAAAAGAATTCAGAGGCAAAGATACAGAATTGAGAGCAGTCTTAGCCTTATTTCTGAAATAGAAATGATAACCTTTGGGGATTTCTCAGAGTATTATTAAACAAGACAAAATTTTAAGATCCTAGAGTTTTACCTCATCCCAATAAAAGTATAACAAGAATTGTAACTGAGTTTATAACTGCTTACTCATAACCTGTGACCAAAAAAAAGCATTGCTAAATTTTTCTGCTGATAAATTCTTACTAATGTCAATGAAACTTATCAAATGAAGTCATTTAAAGAACTGATTCAAGTCTCATTATTTTATGGCTCACTTGAAGATTTATGCTTTCTTAAAGGTATGGCACCTAATACACACATGGGCTGTATTAAAATCTTTCTCTGGATGCCATGAAACCTTGGCATTCTTTATGTTACAAAGTTTATACCTAAGTGCATTCTCTCTCTCTCTCTCTCTCTCTCTCTCTCTCTCTCTCTCTCTCTCTCTCTCTCTCTCACTCTCTCTCTCTCTCAAACCAGATATTGTAATGAATATACTATATTTTTTAATCATTTAATATCTTTGGTTGTTTTCCTATCGTTTCCCAGGTGTGTGGAGGGGGTATGTGTAGTTGGTAGTGTAAATCTGAGCACACGGGTCTGGAGGCCCAAGGTGTAAATCAGAGAAGTCTCCACCTTTTATTTTTTGAAATAGGATCCACCACTGAGCCTGAGACTCAGCAATGAGGCTAGGCTCACTGGACAATGAGCTTCAGAGATCTACCTATTTATGCCTAACCCCTACCCAGGAATGGGGTTACAGCAGCATGCTGACAACCCTGGCTTTCTCACATGGGTTTCAGGCATCCTAATTTAAGTCCTTGTGCTTTTCAGGAAGGCATGGGCTGACTAAGCTATCTCTGCTGGCCTCTTATTACTCTTAATTACTGAAAATTTTAGTTTTTAAGACCATATTTAAAAGGCAGTTGAGGTTACCTTCTTAATTTTAATAATTAGAAATATGTATATATAGGAAAATATGCATATTGCATAAATATACATGTGTATGTATGTATGTGTGCTCATACCAAGATTCATTTTTCTCATATCATTTACAGAGGACTCCTTAAAACATGAAGAGTTACAATTGCCTTTTATCTCATCCTTCAAGAAAGACTGTATTTTTCTCATAGGTTAATCAATTATGAGATAGATTCAAGCAAATTCTAAAGAATATATCTCAATCACATTTTCACATACTATTATTATCTGCAAAAATAATAAACTCAATGCTTTAAAACTTTTTTGATACAAACTCTAAAACAACTAAAGGCAGGATTCACAAATACTTTGCACTAAATCTTTTCATAGATTGCATTCAATATGAAGCACTGCTGGAAAAAATGAGACTAATTAAAATATTTAAACATATTACATAATTTTTCTTTCCATATCAGGAATAGATGTACCCTTAGCAAACCTAGTATATAACTGGGTTTGTGGTTAGTAATTTGGTTGTAGAAATGTGATTTAAAATATATTAACCTAATTTCCCAAGTCCAAGCGCACACTGAAAAGGTCCTGGTAGAAGTAATTAAAGAGGGAAAGAGGAAAGTCCAGAGCTAAGAGATAATCTATTTACTGTAAAACTCAGGGCTGTTATCACATCAACCTGATTTTTTTTCCATTTCCAAAATATGCTCCAGAATTGGTCAAGAAAATACACACGAGCAATAAAAAGGGTTCAAAATGAAATTATGACCATGGCAACAAGGCAGAAATATTTTGCCAAGGGAACATTTCCAATATATGTATGTTTCAATGGATGTTGTCCAGACAGCAAACGAATGGCTTAGTGTGTGTGTGTGGGGGGGGGGGGGGGAGAATGTCTCTTTCTTAACCAAGGGAACCCTTGGATAGGAAAGTTGGCAGCTGGTGTCCATCCCACCACCTCCTACCAGGTTACCTGAATTCTTGGGCAATTTGGGAGTTTGTTGCACTTCTTGGTAAGGACACCTAAGAAAGTATTTTCCTGACAAGGAATTTAAAAGGACACTTAAACTGGAGCCTCCATGTTCTACTTGCCAGGGTTAGCACTAATAATGGATATTCCCAAAAGATGAAGAGAGAGACTACAGAAGAAAGAACAAAAATCACCTGAAAAACATCACCCAGAATAGAAGGACATACAGTTCACCAATTTTAGAAGCTATAATCACATACGTGCCAGGTTCTTGAGGCTGTAGAGTTAAAAACAAATAAGCAAACAAAACAAACCCAACCAACCAAATAGACAAACAACCACTGTGTGCTCCAGAATGAAATGACTAAGAGAAATGATTCTCATCTCCTGTGCACACTGGTCATTACTGCACCTCTGGAGAATACTAGTTGCTCCATTCAAGGCTCAGAACTGCTCTCCGAATTGGAAACTATGCTAACACACAAGGTTGTTGTGTCGACCAGAATAATAGACTAAAAAATGAGACTTGTAATGAAATTAGTTTTCTTTCATTATCCCATGGATATAGGAATCTTGAGCAGACAGCTTTCCCTTTCTATATATCTATATACAGAGATAAAACTGAATGAATGCTTCTTCCCTTTCCTCTTCCATTCATTCCTTATTCTCCCTGTTCCTATCCTCTCCCTTTTCAGTTCTCTTCATTCACCTTACCATCATTTTGGAGCCCTTTCTGGTTCTCTTGCTAGCAGTCAGTGGCACTAAATGTTGTTTCCCAAACTCTCCTAACTAGGTCATCTTCTGGCTTACTTCTTTGGTTTCATGCCCTTTGATATCAACAGAAAGAAAAACTATAGCTGTGATGTTCTTCAGAAAACATGGCATTTATTTTACCCAGAGCTATATCCCTGGAACAAATGGCACTCCCAAGCAATAACACTATCACGTACAAGGCTTCTTTAAACGAAATCC
Organism: Mus caroli; assembly: GCF_978045245.1. Taxonomy (NCBI): domain Eukaryota; kingdom Metazoa; phylum Chordata; class Mammalia; order Rodentia; family Muridae; genus Mus; species Mus caroli. Next base: position 42,749,110 of record NW_028227258.1, read on the forward strand.
TACTTAAAGCAGTACGAGAAATGAAATTCTTAGAAGAAAATGACAGGCTGGAGCAAAAGTTCCTGCCAATACAGAGAAATGAAATAAAATTTAGAAGCAAATCTCAGAGTTATTGCATTTAAGATGATACTGAATTATGTCTCTATGGGGCTACGTGCATGAGCAAGCCCTGCCAGGAAGTCATATTTTGTGAACTAGAGTACTGGAGAAGGATGTGGGGAATCATGGGGATTTTCTCAGCAACACAAGTGGTCCCATACAGAACTCTGAGCAAGTTATTTAATCTTTACTGGACCTCCATTTTCTTTGTATTGAGTGGTTGAATATTCAGGTTTTATTTTTCTTCTTCTTCTCTGGAACATGACTCTAACTTCATTTTAGTTCTATCAGACCTAAAGAAGTAAAAGGGCCTAGGATAAGACTCAGATCCTTGATCCACTTGGACTTGAGCTTTGTACAAGGCAATAAGAATGGATTGATTTGCATTCTTCTACATGCTGACCACTAGTTGAACCAGCAACTCTTGTTGAAAATGCTGTCTTTTTCCCACTGGATGGTTTTAGCTCCTTTGTCAAAGATCAAGGGACCATAGCTGTGTGGGTTCATTTCTGGATATTCAATTCTGTTCCATTAATCTACCTGTGTGTCTCTGTACCAATACCATGCAGTTTTTATCACTACTGTTCTATGATGCATCTTGAAGTCAAAAATGAAACCAGATACACTGCAATTAATAGAAGAGAAACTGGGGAAGAGCCTCAAGCACATGGGTGCAGGGGAAAATTTCCAGGGTAGAACACCAATAGCTTATACTCTAAGATCAACAATCGAGAAATGGGACCTCATAACATTGCAAAGCTTCTGTGAGGCAAAGGACACTATTAATAGGACAAAATGGCAACCAACAGATTGGAAAAAGATCTTTACAAACCCTACATATGATAGAGGGCTAATGTCCTATATATGCAAAGAACTCAAGAAGTTAGACTCCAGAGAACCAAATAACCCTATTAAAAAAGTGGTACAGAGCTAAACAAAGCATTCTCAACTGAGGAATATCTAATGGCTGAGAAGCACCTAAAGAAATGTTCAACATCCTCAGTCATCACTGAAATGTAAATCAAAACAACCCTGAGATTCCACCTCACACCAGTCAGAATGGCTAAGATCAAAACCTCAGGAGATAGCAAACGCTGGTGAGGGTGTGGAGAAAGAGGAACACTCCTCCACTATTGGTGGGATTATAAGCTGGTACAACTACTCTGAAAATCAGTCTGGCAGTTCATCAGAAAGTTGGACATAGTACTACGTGAGGACCCAGCTATACCACTCTTAGGCATATACCCAAAAGATGCTACAACATATAACAAGGACACATGCTCCACTATGTTCATAGCAGCCTTATTTTAATAGCCATAAGATGAACCCAGATGTCTTTCAACAGAGGAATGGATACAGAAAATGCGGTATATTTACACAATGGAGTACTACTCAGCTATTAAGAACAATTAATTCATGAAATTCTTAGGCCAATGGATGGAACTAGAAAATATTATCCTGAGTGAGGTAACCTAATCAAAAAAAAAAAACCCACATATGGTATGCACTCACTGATTAACAGATATTAGCCCAAAAGCTCAGAATACCCAAGATAAAATTCAGAGACCACATGAAAGCTCAAGAAGAAGAAAGACCAAACTGTCCTTCTTAAAAGAGGAAATAAAATTCTCAAGGGAGGAAATATGGAGACAAACTGTGGAGCAGAGACAGAAGGAAAGGCTATCCAGAGACTGCCCCACCTGGGGATGCATCCCATATACAGACACCAAACCCAAACACTATTGTGGGTGCCAACAAGTGCTTGCTGACAGGAGCCTAATAATAGCTGTCTCCTGAGAGGCTCTGCCAGAGCCTGACAAATACAGAGGCAGATTCTTGCAGCCAACCATAGATTGAGCACATGGTTCCCAATGGAAGAGATTGAAAGGACTGAAGTAGCTGAAGGGGTTTGCAAACCATAAGAAGAATACCAAAATCAACCAACCAGACCCCTCTCCACCGCCCCCCCCCCAGAGCTCCCAGTGACTAAAAGCAAAGAGTACACATGGAGGGACCCATGGCTCCAGCCGCATATGTAGCAGAGGATGGATTTGTTGGACACCAAAGGGAGAAGAGGCCCTTGGCCTTGTAAAGACTTGATGCCCCAGTGTAGGGGAATGCCAGGGCCAGGAAGTGGGAGTGGGTGGGTTGGTGGGGCATCAACCTCACAGAAGCAGGGAGAGGGAGGATGGGATAGGGTGGTTAGCAGGAAAGGGGATAACATTTGAAATGTAAATAGATAAAATAGCTAATAAAAATTGAAATAAAAAGGAAGACTCAAATTGTGCCTCTACACTCATCCCATGAAAAACGTCCTCCCCCATATTACTTACAGTAAGATTCTGAATGAAATAATGTATGCGGCTGAGGCAAACCTAAAAATCATGTTTGTCCCTCTTGTTTGCGCTGCTTTGGAACACTCTATCTTGAATTGATCCATTAGTTCTCTGGAACAGCTCTTAACCAGCATGGAATTCTGCTGCAGATTTTGGTAGCTAATTCTCACACACACACACACACACACAAAATTAAACTATGTCCAGCAAGTGAACAGATGAATCAGATTCTGTGAGAAGAGAGCTTTTAGATACTCCAGGAGTTGCAGCTGATTAATGTCCAGGTGATTAATTAACACTTTTCTGTTGGACTTTAATTGTTTTTTTTTTTTATTAGCCAACTTCTTCATTATTTGGCTTGCATCTGGAAGAAGCATGGGCCCAGTCAAAAGAGGAGTGCTGTAAAAAGAAAGAAAGAAAGAAAGAAAGAAAGAAAGAAAGAAAGAAAGAAAGAAAGAAAGAAAGAAAGAAAGAAAGAAAGAGAAGAGAGAAAGAGAGAGACAGAGACAGAGAGAGACAAAGAGACAGAGAGAGGGAGGGAGGGAGGGAGGGAGGGAGGGAGGGAGGGAGGGAGGGAGGGAGGGAGAGGGGAGGGGAGAGAGGGAGAGGGGGAGAGGGGGAGAGAGAGAGAGAGAGAGAGAGAGAGAGAGAGAGAGAGAGAGAGAGAGAGAGAGAGACTATATGAACACTCCAAAAGGGACTGTAGTAAAGGATACCAAAATTGACACCAAAATTGACAGTAATCGAGATGATGGTCCACAAGGCCACTGTAGGGAACTTCTATCTCTTTCTGGTCAGAGACATGCCTGTGTAAGCAAAGTGTAAGTCAAATTGATGTTAGCTCCAGAATTCTTCTGTAAACTATTTCAGAGTTACTACCAAGTAGGAAACATTGGGAAGGTTCCTTGAAGCAGGAAGAAAACTCAACTCATACCCACCAAGCCTCCACAAATCCCACTTCAAACTGGGCAGCACCCTGCTTGGTTGACTCCTCTCTACCATGGCACCATCTGAGTCAATGGATGTGGCTGGGAAATCATCGGTGACCTGGGCACATCTGGGTTCTATCTCTGTTCTAGGCTCACGAGCATCTTAGTTGCTCTGATTTCTTCGTCTTCATCTTGATTAGCGCCATCTTAGATGCTAAGCTCTTCCCACTAAGTTCAACTGATGAGGCTTGGAAACTTCTTAAATAAGAAGCTCGTAATTGAAGGAGCTTGTGATGGGTATTTTTACATGGGAACTATTATTACTATTATTCATACATACCTTTTTCATATTGGGAATGGGCAAAGAATAAGAAGAAACCACATGGCTAAGTGCATTTCTGATTCAAAAGAAAGAGACAGAAAATGCAGGTGTGCCTCACTGTGAGAGTAAATAGCAGCACTATTTTTATAAGGGAAAGTAGAGAAAAAGTCCTACTACGTACATTTCTGCAACACCAAACCAGACAGTGTTAGAGGCAAAGAAGTAAATATCTGTCACCAGGGGAATCATTCACCAATACAAGCCATGCATTAAACTCTCAGAATAAGATCTCCCAATAAATGATTCATCCAGATGCTAATATTTAATCAGTTCCTACTTTTAATTAATTTAAGAGCCTCTCAAGCATTTCAGCACATTTGAGGTGTTTTCTGAGGGCTCTTTGTCCAAGGTTAATTCCTCAATCAAACTTGTCTTTTTTTAAAACACAAATAAATGAGGCAATGTAAAGCCTATTATTATTATGTCATACAAAATGCTAATGTTGAATTGTTTTCTTTGGGTAACCAGCATTTTTACCTCTGGAATTTCCTTGTAATGTAATTGCTTGGTTCAGGTTATCTTTGGAGGCATGCAAATTGCTTGGCTGTAGCTTACAAATATATTTCGGTTGCCTGGTGGTCTTGCTTTTTAATGTCTGTAGCACTGAGCATTTTACCTGTCTAATTTTATATTCCAAGTCATCCATGAAATGTTTGCTGCGTTCCGTGAAACTGTAGATGATGCCAGATGCTTAGTAACCAGGTCTCTCTGCATTGAAATTGAAAAGATTCTCTCCCACAATCCTTAGTCAGGTAAAGCCGCTGCCTTGAATTGTTAAGTTTTTCCACAAGAGGGCTCATACCAGACCAAAGCTCTGCCTGCTGCTAGTGATCTGCCTACATCTCTGGGTGAAAGCCGGAGAGACAAGGATTTGAAATAATCCCCAGGGCACTCATTAGATTTCAAAAGTCAAGTAAGCAAATACTTTCAATAACTGCAGTTAGTTGATAATGGTAACAGCGAAGTTTACAGAAGCATCCGTTATAGCAGATGATGTAATGTGTGAGATGGTAGCCATACACCTATTGTCATTGCTGTCGTTGTGAACGTGCTAAACTCAGGTCTGCTGAAGGATATGACTGTGGAGCTTGATGGTCAGAGTTTGAGTTCCAGATCTGACGTTTTTATTATTCCGATGCGATCAGACCACATAGTCACTGTTGCTGTCTCTTTTAGCCATCCTTAGTTCCTCTTCTTGCTGTGATTGTTGTAAGGAGTAAGAGAACCAAGCCATGTGAAGCAGTGAGAAGAAAGTCTGTGATGTATTCGTGATCTGTAAACTTTGGCTACTACTGAGGCACAGAGAGATTAAAAGACAAGCCCCAAATCACATTTGTTGACTGAGAAGAGACAAGGTGTGGCCTGGGAAGTGTGTTAGGGTAGGGAACAAGAATACAAATATGCTTTATCCTTCATCCTCTTCCAGCAAAACAAGATCCAGTTCTTACCGCTCTCTGTGCCTGTGGACTACCCAGACCTCTAATTTGATCATGCATCTCTGTATTGAACTCAGACACAAGTCTACTGGAGAGCCGACACCATGTCTTATTTATGTGCATAGCCACATCACATAGCAGATGCTTCCCAATGGTAAACAAAGATGATTTGGAAAAAAAAAAACAGTGATGAGAATACACTAATTTCTGTAAATGCATCATGCAGCAGCTTTGTTACTCATCTTACATGTATGGAGACCACAGTTCTTAAGAGCTCTATCAGCACAAGCTCAGAACTTAAGAAATGCCATGGCTTCAAAGCCCATGCTTCTTGTTCTTGTTGTTGCTCCTTTGCTTGTTGTTGCTGTTATTTAACTTTTCTCTGTTTTTCTATTCTATTCTATTCTATTCTATCCCATTCTATTCTATTCTATTCTATTCTATTCTATTCTATTCTATTCTATTCTATTCTATTCTATTTTTGAGACAAGGTGTCTCTACATAGTCCTGGTTGTCATGCAACTCACTATTTAAACTGGACTGGCCTCAAATTCACAGAGGTCGGCCTTCCTTTGCCTCCAATGTCCTGGCATGAAAGGGGTGCACCACCCTGCATCCTGCTAGTTGTGCCCTCTTTACCCTTGCTTACAGCACTTTATATGTTTTGTGGATAAAGGTAAAATGTAAAAACCACACCAGAAGCTTACATGAATCTTCTGGAGATAATGGAGAGACGAGGAAGGAGGGGACTAGAAGAAAAGAGGGGGAAGAGAAGAAAGGGTTCTGTTAGCAGCTGATTATGCTCAGTTACTAACACCTTCCCTTACTACTAGACAAAACAGACATGAACGGAGTAATCACCCAAGTAATTGACAATCAAAAAACAAAATGTACATGGGAATGGGAGTGTTCCAAAGTGAACACACATCACTTTGTCCACTAGGTGAAAATCTCCCTCAGGAGACAGCTGAACTGAAACCCAAATGATGAGCTAGGAGGTAGGACAGGAAGAAAAGAGTAATATTCAAAGCAGAGGAAGCTACCTGTCCACAAAGCCTGCAGCAGGAGTCACCATCCTGCTGAGGAAAAATAAGAGAAAGAGAAATCACAGCTGAGTGTTCAAGAGGTGGCTCAAAGGTAGAAGGCGGGGAATTAATCATCTTTAAAAAAAAATACAACAGAGGATAAGAGTAATAGCATTACTCTGAGGGAAGGAAATACACACACACACACACACACACACACCACACACCACACACACACACACAGCACACACACACCACACACACACAGCACACACACACCACACACACACCGCACACACACACACCACACTCAATACAACACATACACACACACCACACACATACACACACACCACACACACCATACCCACAGACACACACACACACACACCACAGACACACAACAACACACACACCACAAACACACACATGCTTAGAATATAATGGAACCAGAATTGTCATTTTTAAAAGTCCAAAATGTTGTGAGAATATAAGGGGGCAAGGTATTCTGCATTAAGGAGCACAGGAAGGAAAGAACTGGCAAACGTTTTACTGGTGGCTGACATGGGATCTGAGCATCCAGGTAACGGTGTGAAGAAAAACTCCAAGGAGTAAACACTGCTCACAGGCCTATTCTCTGCAGAAAGAATTAATGAAAAATAAATAGGTAACAACAAGTGAGAAGAAACTTTAGTATTTTCTATGTGTTTAAAAATAATATCCCCACTAGAAAAGGTATCTTTGATAACAATTTTTAAATGCTTGGAAATAAATGATAAAGATCATTCCAAAATACATAAGGCATGTAAAGCCATGTCCAGATGAAAACATACAGAATAATATGCAGGTGTTAGGGGACTTATGAAGAAACTTAAGAACTTCAAATGAAATGCAAAGAAACTAGAAAAGAAAAAACATACAAGCAGCTAGACACTAAACATACAGTAAGGCAAAAACTGAGTCAGAAAAGGATAGCAGTATATGGCTAAACCAAATGGAAAGGATGAAGGAAAAAGGAACATCAGACACTAAAATCAGCATCACTATAGATGTCTTTGCTGTTAAAACAAAAAATACAGACATAAATAGTGTTATTGTCAAAAATTGCAAATATTAAATGAAATAAACAAAATAGGAAAACACTGTTTTCCAAAACTAACAATTATTATTGGAAAATCAGAACTGTGCTACAGCTGATAACAGGGAAGAGTATATTTAATGAGGTGGTCAGTGTTTTTCTGCTTCCTAATTTCTATGATTCAGTGTTATTCAGCATTTCCGACTGCTACCACGAGGTGGCAGACGTCTCCAAACTATGGTGGGTAACCGTGTATCTGCAGGACACCATCTTTGTGTAGTCTGCAGCAATCACAAACAGAAGGCATGTCAATCTAAATCCTTTTTATTATCGTCAGTTCAGTATCTGCATTGTTTTCATGAGAGAATAGATATCAACAGGAACAAGAATGTGTTTAAAAATTAAATACAGTATCGATTAGCAGATGTTGAATCCCACCCTAACAATAGAACCTTCCACTTCAGGCTCAGAACAAGGCCAGGGAAGTGGAGCAGCCTAGCACAGATTCCCATCTCCATGACAACCTTTTCAGCTCCAAGCACAATTAAAGTGACAGCATCATCTTTTTCGGAGAGAATACATATAAATGTATTTTGGAGAGAATATATATATATATGAATCATGACTGTTATTTACTTTTTTAAAGAAATTAAAATTTGATTCTGATTACTGAAGCTAAGTTATTGAAGGATGGAGAAGCATGGATTTGAAAAGGCTTCACACAATTTCCATGTAAATGAAAAGATATATTTTATGTGCCCCGATGTACTGAAGTTATTGCTATTCTCTTTTGCTTTGTCCCGGACAGTCTCAAAAATCCTAGCTTGGTCCCCTCTTAAGGCTTGCTGTATTTGTAGATCGAAAGAAAACAAAAGCTGTTCATCCATTAACAATCAGATTTTGAACAGATGGTCCAGAACATGTAGTGACTTCCTAGGGGTCCTGTGATTCCCTAGTCTGCAGCCTGTGAGATCCTTTTCCTCTTTGGAAAAACAGTACTGAGATTGTTCAGTTGCCATTTGAGGAAGGTTGTAGGACCCAGCTTACCTCTCTCCTGCAGGCAGTGTTTAAAATTTTTTTTTAGGACTTCAAAATATCCAAAGTGAGAAGAAAGAGAGAGAGAGAGAGAGAGAGAGAGAGAGAGAGGAGGAGGAGGAGGGAGGAGGGAGGAGGGAGGAGGGAGGAGGGAGGAGGGAGGAGGGAGGAGGGAGGAGGGAGGAGGGAGGAGGGAGGAGGGAGGAGGGAGGAGGGAGGAGGGAGGAGGGAGGAGGGAGGAGGGAGGAGGGAGGAGGGAGGAGGGAGGAAGAAGAAGGAAGAGGGGGAGTTAGAGGAGGAAGAAGGGGAGGAGGAGGAAGAGGAATAGGATGAATAGGAGAAAGAGAAGGAGGAGAAAGAGGAGAAGAAACAGAAGAAGCAGAAACAGAGCAGAAGCAGAAGTGGAGGAGAAAGAGGAAGAAGAAGAGGTTTTCTGTATATTAGGATACAGGATACATTAAAATAATTGAAATGGTGAGTGAAGACCAATTGTGTTGCTTCTTTAGGAATGCATTAATAGGGTGCATTAGTCTGGATTCTCTAGCAGAACAGAGACTCCAGTAGACAGGAAGTAGGCTCTAATGACAGTGAGAGCGAGCAGGTAAAGAGGGCAAGCAAGCGTCCTTCTTCCACGTTCTTTACACATGCTGTTTGCAGAAGGTGTGGCCCAGACTAAAGGTGGATCTTCACATCTCAAAGATCCAGAGTTGAAGTAGATTTCCCCAGTCAAAACCCCTCAGAGATGTGCCCAGCCATTGGGGGTTTAGTTAATTCCAGATGTTGTCATGTTGACCACCAAAAGTAGCCATCCCACCAGGCTAGGGTAGTGGCTCAGTGCAGAAGGTGCTTGCTTTGCAGACGTGAGGATCTACAGAATAGATATCCCAGAACCCACATTACAAAGAGCCTGTAGTGGTTGTTCGTAATCTCAGCCCTGAGGAGGGAGAGTCAGGTGGGTCTATCTGACTGGGGCTCAGTCAACAGCTAGCAGAAGCTACCATGCCAATGGTTCCTTTAAAAAGAAATTAATTCAGGGAGTGCCTGAAGAATGAAAATCACAGTTGTCCACTGGCCTCCACATACGTGACTACAAGCATGAATGCATGTGTACATTATATGCACATGTGAATGGATTCAAGTTTTTGTGTTATTTCATGAAATCCTGAACATGAAGACTTAATTGAACTAGAACTATCAACGTTTCTAAGGATGGTATCAAGAGGGAAGAGGGTTGCTTTCTAAAAGGTTGTAATAGCATGCCATTTCATTAAAAGGGCAAAAATGTGCTTGGTTTCACCCCTCCTGGGAGTCCATAATTATGCTTTTTCATTAAGCAGAGAGACAGAACATGGGAGATTGACTTTGTCCACTATGGTTCTTGACCAACTATGGCTTTTGTGTGTGTGTTGTGGATGCTGCAAGCCCTTTGTTTGTTATCAAGAGTTCTTACTACTGAGCTGTCTCCCCCGCCTTCTGAGTTTTTGCATTTGTTTCAAATGTGCTAATTTCTTATCTTTAACACCTGTGGTGAGTGTCAAGCTATGTCTGTTGTCTACTTAAAACCATTTTTATTTCTCTACTTTTGAATTTTAGAACTTTTTTCATAGATTTTGAGTATTTCGTTTACCAATATTTCTTTCAAGTATGTAGCCAAAGCTTTCTGGGATTTTTGTTTGTTTGTTTGTTTGTTGTTTTGTTTTGTTTAGTTTTATGCTTTGGCAGAAAACTAGAAAGTGTTTGATGAGGTGCTAAGGTCACCGAACTTCTATTTTCTAAGCTTCTATGGGTGATGACAATACAAAATTAATTTTGAAGAGGTGAAGAGTTTGCTCAGTGGTCAGAGCCTGCACCGCTGTTATGAAGGATTCGTTTAGTTCTCAGCACCCATATTGGACAGATCATAATCACATGTAATTCCAGCTCCAAGGACTCTTAATCCTTAATGCCTTCTCCTGCAGGGCACCTGAGCTCACATGCACATACACACATATACACATAATTTAAAAATAAAAGTAAATAACATTGAGAAACATTATCACTCTCACCCAGGAATCAAATATTTGAGAGGTTTAATAATAGAGTTTGGTCTCAGACTAGCCTAGGATTATGTATACATAATAAATCTGATTAACTTGGCAAACATTTCCCTGCATGGCCCAGGTATCTAAAAGACTGTGGTTTTTCCCAGAAAAACTCATACATATGATCACAAAGGAGCTTTGAGAAAGGTTCATAGTATAACTCTGTGTTGCTAGGTATTATCTCTGGTAAAAACTGTGCTTCAATTTTAGCAGAAGGCAAAAACAAAAAAAGAAAAAGAAAAAAGTTTTAAAATGTTTTTTTTTTAAAGCAAGGTTAAGTAGGCACTTCACTAGAAAAAAATCTGTTTTCTAATTTTAAAAATGTTAAAAAGAAAATAAGAAAGGGTTATTATTCTCCTGCTCATAACAGGGCACCCAAATGCACTTCTTGCATTTGCCCAGTGCATCCCAGCAGCACCAATAGACCTGGGGACAATGCTGAGTGGAAGTGGCCCCTGAACACTATTCTTCCCAAGAGAACCCCTGTGCTAGCAGAGATCTGGGCAGCAGTACCTCCCAGAAGAAAACATGAGACAGGTCTGTACCTGGGGAACGGAGACAACTTCTGGAAGTGTAAAGAGAACACCTGGCAGTCCCACAGGCACACCTTAAAGACAGGCAGATGGGCACACCAAGACCTGGAAAGCGGGTGGGGAAGCAAATGACCAAAACTAAAGAACGGGCATTCATCCTAAGGGCCTTGGCTTATCTCAAACTGAACTGCTGCCTAAGTGGGGGCAGGGGAAGCCATAAGGATGCAGGGGAAGATACCAATCACTTGCATGTTTTCATCATTCCCTTGGCTTTTCTCTCTTCTTAGTCCCTCACATTCTGACAGTGGGCCTTGTCCTCCTTTCTTTGCCAGATTTGTTCTCTTTTTCCCCATCAATTTATCTATTTATCTACTCCATATACTGATCACAGCCCCCCACTCACACAGTCCCTGCCCCCATCCCCCAATACCCTTCCCCTCGGAGGAGGTTGAGGCCTCCCTGGGTACCAACCCACCCTGGCACATAGTGTCTCTACAGGACTAGGCTACCTCTCCTGTATTAAAAAACAAATATGGGCTTGGTTTTGAATTTTTATTTCTAGCATCAAATAAGGATTAAATGCTGTTTTAAAATGTCTTAATTTGGTTGGAAAATTCTTGGAGACGATTCTAATTTTACAAGCATGGGTGGGTTCCCAAAGACTAGGACAGTTGCTTGCTTGCTGTTCATAGGCTGAGGTAAATGGGAATGTGGTAACACTCTAAGACAGACTGTGATGGTGATCAAAGGCAAGGACTGATACAGAAGACAACTTACTGAAGGGTCTGAAGGTGTGTGTGTGTGTGTGTGTGTGTGTGTGTGTAGCAGTAAATTAGTTAATAAGCTTTGGCTCCCAGCACCATTTTACTCTCCCAAGAGCTCTGGATTATAAAATGAAAGACACACACACACACACACACACACACTCACACACACCAGCTAATTTTGATATGCCTTGACTAGCTCGATAGTTGGGCACTTCTAAACCTCCCCTTGGCTAACACCTCCCCCCCCCAGACTTCCTGGCTTAACACCTTCTAAATGTATATTTTATCTTTGCTGCCCTCTTACCTTCTGGGCAGCACCACCACCACCCGACATAGGGTTGCTTTCCCTTTCCACCTACATTGCTAGATGACTTCTCTCCTGCAGCTCTTGAATCTGACCCCTCTCCCTCTGAGTCATGGCAATTCTCCTCTTCTTCTCTCTCTGTCCCTTGACTTCCTCCATTTCCCTGCCCAGCCATTGGCTGTACAGTAATTCTTTATTACCAATCAAAACCAGCTGAGGGCGGGGACCCTTGGTGTCTGGAAGTACGGCTCTTGGAAGTTGAATTAAGACAAAGCATTAGAACCATTTTCCAATGTGTGTGTGTGTGTGTGTGTGTGTGTGTAATATATATCTATATCCACCACCTCAGGAAGAGTCTCCATTGAAAATCCAACACTTTCCATAGATAATAAATCCATTTATTATCTACATGGCAGTTTGAAGACCAAAGATATTTTGTTTTAGTTTGTTTCATCCCTATCATTCAATGACTAAAATATATGAGATAACCAGGGATGAAATACTTCTTAGAAATGTCATGGCTACTATAGACCACAGCTGGAGATCCAATCAAGTATTCTGTGCCAAGTCCCAGTTTAATATTGTAACTTTTGTACCTATACAGCACAATGCATATGTGTTTTAAAGTCTACTCAACCAAGACAGAGCTTCCACTGGCTGAGGAGGGTGCTTAGTATATCACATCAACACAGTTAGTGGATGGAAATCCATTTGTGATGAATGTGCCAGTCCATTCTTCTCTCCCCAGAGACCTTTGCTGTAATCCCAGTATCTTCTCTTAACTCTGTGAAAGCCTATGTGTGAGATCGTGTACACACACACACACACACCATTACTTGATGTTGCCACAACCACTACTAACAACAACAAAAGAAAGCAGAATGCAATCCTTGAAGACATGCATAAGTTTAGGATCCCAAACTTCAGGCAAAGGGCACAGCGGCAACTTTTCCATTGGGAGTGCATTGTCAGGGAAGTCTCAGTCCCAGAACATCATGGGTGACTTGAAAGAAGAGAGAAAACTGAATGTGATGGTTTCTATTTCCCTCCTCAAAACTGGAGATGAAGCATGTTTTTTGTTTTTATTTTTAAGTTAAGGGTAAAGCCTGAAATTAGGAAATTTTTAAATTGCATAGATTTGAACACATGTCTTGTTTAGAAACTATTAATCTGTAGAGGTACCGGTCTGCACATGAAGAGATTGGGCTATTGTGCTAGAAGTTCTCACACTTCATCACTCTGGATACTGGAAGAACAAAGTTAATGGAGATAAGGACAACATCGAGGAAACAGGGAGACAAGAGTGGGCACTGGTTTCCAGGCTCCGTGGGCTTTGTTTTGTTGTATTTAAGATTAGTTTTCTATCCCTGTGCTGAATGTTACTAGATGAGAAGGAGGATTAGTCATGAAGGAAAAGCAACCGTTAGAAGCAAAACAAAGGTTCCAAGAGGCAAATGTCAGAAAAAAAGAATGAGGCTGGATTGAAGACAGAGTGGTCTATCTGAGGGAAATAATAAATATGACAAAAATACACCACAGTGGCACCTCTGCCATTTGTTAAAACAAATTTAAATGTTAAATATGGCTCTCTGTTCTCACTGGTGTGAAGTGGCATCTCTTGATGCTTTAATTTGCCTCTCCCTGATGACTAATGATGTGGAGAGTTTTTCAGATAAATGTTGGCAATACGTGTGTCTTCCTGTGACAGATGTCTCTTTAGGTCTATTGCCTATTTTTTAAGACAAGTTTGTTCTGTTTCCTAGTTTTATTGAGCATTTCATGTTCCTGATGTATTCTAGATATTAACTCCAGCTTGATGGAGAGTTTAAAAAATGTCTAAAAATAACAAAGACTGGCAGGAATTTGGAAAAAAAAAAGAATTAGATTATACGAATGTTCCTTGAATTCCGCAGCTGGGGATGTAAATTACTAAATTCTTTATCAAGAGGCCTCAAAAGATAAAAAGTTGGGAGCTGGATAGCCCACTCAGCAGTTAAGAGTCCCTACTGCTCTTACAAAGGATTCCAATTTGTTTCCCAGTGCCTATATTAGGTGGACCACAGCAACCTCTTACTCCAACTCTCGAAAATCTGACATCCTCTGGTCTCCACGGGGACTGAAAAACACACATGTACATATAATTGAAAAATAAAATAATTTTTAAAGGATTAAAAAATAGACCATCACACTAAGATATGATAATCCCACTACTGGTTATGAATCCAAAGAAAATGAAAGATTGTTGAAGAGACACACAGCCCTTATATGACTATTCATCGTGGGCAAGAAAAGTAGTCAGCTTAAGTGTCCATGAAAGGCTGAACAGATATTTTTATTTTAATTGTTTGTGTGTGTGTGTGTGTTCATGTGTGGTTTATGTACATGGATGCAGGCGCCCATGGAGGACAGAAGATGGTTTGGGATCCATTGGAGCTGGAGGTAAAGTGACCAATGTGGGTGCTGTGACTTGAACCCAGTCTTCTGCAAGAGTGGTACTCACCCTTAACCACTGAGCCACCACTCCAGGCTCTGAGGGATTTTTTTAAAGAAATGTGGTGTGTACACAATATGGCCCAGGCATAAGCAAAATTATGTCCTATTATTTGTAATGTGTTTGAGATGAAGATCACCACGTTAAAGGAAGGAAGCCAGACATAGAGTAAGTGCCATGTGACTTTATTAATATGTAGGACACAATAGAGCTGCTTTATAGATGTTGAGATGGTTGCTAGATACCTGGAATCATTTGGAAGAGGAGAAAGAAAATGAAAAGGATGATCACTAAGAAATAAGCCATTTAGGAGTAGAGATTTTTGATGCTACACTGTTGAAAAATAATATGACTATAGATACAAAGCATGTACTATAAATTTCAAAGACATGAAAGAAACATTTCTTATATATATATATATATATATATATATAGTTACATATTTTCCTCAATTACATTTCCAATGCTATCCCAAAAGTCCCCCACACCCTCCCCTCCACTTCCCTACCCACCCATTCCCATTTTTTTGGCCCTGGCGTTCCCCTGTACTGGGGCATATAAAGTTTACATGTTCAATGGGCCTCTCTTTCCAGTGATGGCTGACTAGGCCATCTTTTGATACATATGCAGCTAGAGACAAGAGCTCCAGGGTACTGGTTAGTTCATAATTTCTAATATCGTCACAATAAATAAAAGCAATAAATGCTTGAAGGAATATGCAGTTTATCCTGATTTAGACATTATCCAATGGTGTGTGTGCTAAATTGTTACATGATACCCAGGGTCACACTGATCTTCTATGTTTTTAAATGTCAATTGAACAGCAATTTCATCATTAGTGTGGTTACCCATGACGGGATTGTTAAGATTAGACTTAAGGAGCTGATGTGAGGACCAGGGAGCTGATCACAGGAGAAGCACATTGTTGATTCCAAGTCTACCAAATACAGCATGCGATGCCCAGTTTAACTGGATCTTCTGGAAAGCCCAGCAGAAGTTTTATCACAGAAGCAATTCCAAACATTGCATGTGTGGAGACAAATTTAAAATAGTCATGATGTGTCAAAAATCCAACTGTGTTGTATTTTGGTTTCTGAAGTCTGCTAACTATATCATTCCTCTAAGGCATGGTAGATAGTTTCCCCTCCGACAATAGTGTACAAGCCTTATCCTGAGAGATTAAGTGTTACATGTTTTCTAGATGTTGCTCTTATAAGGTCTACACCCTGAAAAATACTTCAAAGAGAAAGAGATGGGAAATTGGCTGCATCTTTCATTTTGAAGTTTTCCCTTCGCTGATTTTCTTTCTAACAGGTTCCATCTTGTGATAGCATATTCCAGAAATAGGTTTGCTGTTTATTAAGGTTCATATCACTGGATTGAAACTGTGTTCATGTTATGAATGTTTAGCCGCATCCTGGAAATATCTAAATGAAATCTGCCCAGATGTAAGTCATGAATGAGTAAGTGCATTTAGCAGACTTCCTGGAACTCTTAGGCCCAGCCTAAGAGAAAAGGGTAGACTTGTGGAACTAAAGACAAAGAAATGCCTACTGGGGTATTTTTATAGGACACTAAAATGGAGTGATAGTGATTAGTAACAGTTAGAGTAATTACTGACATCATTGTCTTATGTGCTTTTTATATATCAATGTCCAAAGAGTTTTACAGATCAGTTATTATTAATATTCATGTTTTTAAATGATAACATTCAGACATTACATTCAAAAATCATTGAATTTAAAAGGACAAATCAAGGACTAGGGGGAAAAAAAACTTGTGTGCCTTAATACAATTTGTAAAGGAAATTCTCAATTAATGCTTCATGTATAAGAACTACCATCTAAAATTTGTCAATGTCATTGAGTTTTAACATTGAGTGTGTAGAAATAGAGGAAGATGCACCTTACTTAAAAGAAATTACAAAACACAGGAGTTCGCCCAGGACACGGCTGCTCAGCATCAGGGCTGTGACTGAAATGAAAGAGGTGCTGAACGCATGATGAACCTCAGCTGAAGCAGGCTTCCGTTTCAATGAAAACTACATTCCAATCTCACTTCAGTAGTTCAAAGATCATTCTTAGATGTGAACTATTCTCGGAGTTAGCAATTAGATTAAGTTAATACTATGTTTAATATCATTGAGCTGCCACAATGATAAAGAATATTTAGTTACTTTTTTCTTTGCTGTGACAAAGTGCCTAACAAAAGCCACCTAAAGAAGGAAGGTTTGGTGTGGCTCATTGCTTGAGGTGATATGACACAGAGTGGTGGGAAGGTGTGGGGTTGGGAACATGAAGCATCCGGTCACATAGTCTGGAAGCAAAGAGATGAGTGGACAGGACACCATGCTTTCCTACTGCTCTTCTTCCTTTTATCCAGTCTGGGCAACCCATTCACATTTAGGTAGACCTTTCCATCATCGTCAACCTCTGGAATATCCCTCACAGACACTCAGAGGTATACCTCCTAGAGGATTCTAAAACAGAGTGGACAATGACGACTACCTACATAGAGAAAGAGTGTTTCACTCACATAGGTTAACTTAGTGCTTGAAGATTTAAAAATAATTGTATATGTAATGAGCTTTATTCAAATAAAAAAAAAGAAAAAACACACACATAATCAAAATTTCAAAACTATGGAGATAGGTCAGGTAAAAAGTAAAACTGCTCCTTAGCTTCGGGGTAGGTAACAGAGCAAGGCTGACTTGTGAAGGGAACGTGAATCTTAGAGCCTCATCAAATGTACAAATGCCATTTGTAAGACAATTTTGATGTGCCTATTTCAAAATGGCCCTGTCAAAATGACCTGTATCACTGCAATGCACATGAAAGCCAGGCATTAACCTTTCTCTTCTCTGAAAGCAAACACACTGTCTGAAGCCATTTGTGTGAGAAACTCTTGCCTTCCTTTGAGGTTTTCTTTATGCATAATAAGCACTGTCTTTAAGTGCCTTCTCTCTAGGTCAGTAGCCAGTCTCTCCTACTATGAAGAGATGTCACCTTTGTCTATAACTGGTAACCAGAAGTAATTAGCGCACTCAACTTTGACATGTATACATAAAACACTAATAATTTGTTCTAGACTTGATTTGTCGAAATCAGTGGCATATATTACTTTCTAACCCAGAGATGACCTTGATGAGGTCATAGGAGGCAATGCAGGACAAAGTAGCTAGCTGGATTTTGCTTATTGATTCACCTGTGTCCGCTAGACGATTTTCTCCACAATCAGGTAGTAAATGTCTCCCTGCATGCTTGGTGTTGATGAATATCTTAGAGACACTGTAGTAGACAAGACAAAACTCCTTGTGGGTATGTTGACTATACTACTTTGTTTGTTTGTTTGTTTGTTTGTTTGTTTGTTTGTTTTGCTAGGGACAGACTCAATATTGGAACAATTTCAAAACTCCTCCCCACACTAACCCTTCCATTCTTGCTAACTGACATCATTCTTTAAGATTGAGTCTAATGACTTCAACGATTTCCCCTTTAAAAGTCTTTAAAGAGGAAAGCTTTTTAATCTTTCGATCAATATATAACCCCTCTTGTGATATAAACACATGTAGTTGTAGCTTTATACATTTAATTCTATATAACTTCTCATGTATAGCTGTACATAGTTATAAGATGCTATAGGAGGGAATGTTTGAAAATATGTGAGCATACATTGCAGTCCACACGCAAGTAAATCAGCAGAAGCTATTCTATAAGACTCCATGATTCTTCAAGTTTCCACCAGTATTTGCTGAGCATTGTTAGAGGCTGAGTTCAGCATGGCAGAGTAAACAATATGTGTCTCTGTCTTCCTACACTTTGGGGCATAACAGAGGAGACCACAGCAAAAAGTATGAATTTACTAATGACTCCAGAATTTTCCGTTCTACCATAGGACGATAAACAAATTGCAATCTGAAAGAGTGGCAAGAAGGACTTAAATTGAGGGCAAAGGTCACAGCAAACACAGAGTCTGGCCCAGCTGATCTTTGAGGTAAGAGGACATCTCAATGCTAATAGGATTTTTACCCTTACTGACTTGTTATGACCTTGAAAACGTGTCTGAAACCCTCCAATTAAATGTTTCACTCAAAATTACTTCAAAATCTTATGAATGTCATAGTCATATTAAATACGATTTACCCTTTGAAAACTACTCTTTTTGTAAATAATGACATGAACATAACAGTACTAGAGCCAATTCATAATAAATGGTGAAATACACTCATACCTCTACATACATTAATAAATGTCTCATAAATTCAAAGGGTAAATAAATTTTGTCCTAAAATTCAGTTGAAATGATTTGTGTCTGTTTTTTGATAGCTTTTTGCAAGGCTAGGTGAACAAATAAATATGGGGAATGTTTATAACCCCTTTGCTCCATGTTTGACAAGCTGCAGAATATTCAGAAAGAATTAAAATAGTGAGCAAAAGCAGCATAGGGTGGAAGATCAATGGACATTTGATGGTAGTTATTTATCCTATTATTTAACCATGTTTGAAAAAACAGTAGAAAAGTTTTCCATCAATAATGAGATTTTTCCAGTATCACTCAGAGCTCATTAAATGGGGTCAGGATTCAGTTCCATGTCTGTCCCCTCCATGGTTTTTTTGTAAGATGGTGATGTTCTAACTTTATGTTGTTGCTATGTACAATAACAACAACAACAGCAGAAAAAAAAACAGAGGAGGAAAAGGTTTATTTGGCTTATACTTCTAGGTCACAGTGTACTGTCAAGCTGACATCAGAGCAGGAACCTGAAGGCAGGCCTGCTTGCTATTCCACAGAGAATACATCTAACCAGATAACTTGCTGACAGCCTAGAAAAAATATCAGAAAGTACAGAAGGTATAGAGAATGTACCTTGACAGGTATGTTCAGATGCCTTCAATGTGTAGCCCAGGACCACCTGCACAGAAACTGGTACCACCCACAGTTCCTGAGCCCTCCTCTGTCAACTAAGAATCAAGATAGTCCCCTACAGACATACAGGCAGATTAAGGTGCTCTAAGGAATGCCTCAACTGAAACTCTCCTCCTCTTGGGTGAATTTAGTTTGTATCATGTTGATAGATGTAAATTAATTAGGGCAGACAACAGCACTTTACTGAAAAGAAAAAAAAAAAACTGTTTCCAACTTCAATAGTTTAAATTCCAAGTCTTCCCTTCCCAGCCTCGGCTACCAAAATGAAGACACTGAGACCAATTATTTATGATTAAATGCCTAGCCCATAAGCTTTGCTCATTCCCTGACTAGCTCATAACTTATTTAACCCATTTAAACTAGTCTATGTCTATCATTTGGTTAGTTACCTCTCTTTCAGACCTGTCCTACTTGTTCCTTCATGTCTCTTCAGTGTCTCCCTTGAGTTTATCTAACTGCTAGTTTACATATATCTCCTCAGTCTGTCTGTCTCTCTGGTCCATCTGTCCTTTGTCTTTAGTGATATTTCCCAGAATCCTCTCTCTTCCTGCCTGTGTCCCTCCTCCTATTTACCTCCTCAACTCATTGGCCACTAGCTGTTTTATATACAGGTGGTGCTTATTAAGAGATTCTCTCTACACAGTAGGACATCAAAACATTTTGAATTGTTTTCAGAACTTGGAAGCTATAGAACAGGTCATAAAAATCTGAAAATTGATTTGTGCTCAAAGCATTGAAGATTGAGATAATATTCCAATAATAATTTAATGAAAGTCGTAACAATACTTTGTGTTTGCTTTGTGCTGTGCCATATCCTGCTTCAAGGTAGAACAGACTCCTGTGTAAACATCTGCTGAACCCAGCAGAGAAGGTTGAGACTCCGGATGACTCTCCTGCATTCAACCGGTGAGTCTAAACTAGACTAGCTTTACACTGATTTTAATAAATACAAAAATATATTATAAGGTCTTACCCTTCATGGGTTCTTCTGACATAAGATATAAACTACAGACATACAGTGGGAATTCTTAAATGCAAAATACTCAGAAAATCCTTATGGCTGTTTCTAAATGCTAACAGAACAAAATCTGTTCTCAAACAATATCTGTTACTAACGTCCACCTTAGTGAGACAGGAGAGAGATAATAAAGACTTTGCAACAAGTCTTCCCGTACCAAATGTTTTATGTGCCTTCCTAGGTATTTATTTGCATATGGGCACAAGCAGAATGAAGAATGAACTAGAAGTATCATTAATATTACATTTAAGATTTAATATTCTTCCCCTTCTTCAGGGATAATTTCTGAATGGTAATTTGTGTTTAAGTTTATTTCTTTTTACTCTTTCTGGTACTGGCCACCCAGTACTACCACATTATTCACCAATACAGCAGCTAACCTTTAAATATTCAGAGAACAGTGAAGACATCCACCACAGGAAAGAGAACGCACATACAAACACCACATGTTCACGTGTACTTTGGCACTGAATTATTTATTGTGGCAAAATACTTAGTTTTATACTTAGCAAATTCTGACAATAAATATTTACAATCTTTCTCTTTCTGTTCAGAAGCAGCTCAGCTGGGGAATTTTGGCTCTGTGGTCCCTTTAAAGGTCCTTTCAGGTTGTTGGCTAGGGATGGAGTCACTGGGAATTCTGACTGAAAGGACAGACCCCTTCACAGATGGCTCTCTGATTACTGCCTAAGGCTTCTGTGTCTTGCCAAGAGGACACTTATGATGACTGTTCATATGGCAGTGTGGCATGGTAGCTGAAACTGGCCATTACTCTTTCCTCAGGATGCCTGATATTGTTGTTAAGGCTAACATGGCTTCAGAGTATATCCAAAGGACACATGACATTCAAACACAGTAGGAGCTATACAGTGAGAAGAAGGGGATCACAAAAGGGGGCAGAAGGATAAGGGAACACAGAGAGAGAGAGAGAAAGAGAGAGAAGGGGGAGGGAGAGAGAGAAGGGGGAGGGAGAGGGAGAAGGGGGAGGGAGAGGGAGAGGGAGAGGGAGAGGGAGAGGGAGAGGGAGAGGGAGAGGGAGAGGGAGAGGGAGAGGGAGAGGGAGAGGGAGAGGGAGAGGGAGAGGGAGAGGGAGAGGGAGAGGGAGAGGGAGAGGGAGAGGGAGAGGGAGAGGGAGAGGGAGAGGGAGAGGGAGAGGGAGAGGGAGAGGGAGAGGGAGAGGGAGAGGGAGAGGGAGAGGGAGAGGGAGAGGGAGAGGGAGAGGGAGAGGGAGAGGGAGAACTAAAATGTATTATTAATATGCCAAAATAAAACTCATTATTTTTCATGCAAATTTTAAGAATTCGGTTTAAAGCCAGGAGAATGGATTAAGACTGAACTCAGTATTTCAAACTTTGACCAAAAACTGTACTATGCTTATCTGAACTTACAGAGTCATATAAACTGAATTTTTGCTGAAGCCTATGAATTCTGACTCTGAATTAAAAACCAATCCTAAAATGAAATTCTATTTTACAAAATTCAATTTTGTTAATGGCCCCAAATTCCAAAATTAGCAAACTAAAGTAGAATATATGGTACTAGAAAGCAGGCTATAAAGGTAACTCTTGTTCCTAAATATTCTTTAGAAATGCTTGTAATCTGAAAGGTTAATCTAACAACACAATTTTTCAATTTATTACTAGAGTATCCAGTTAACTCATGCTAGTATGACATCTGCTTGAGCAAGTAAGAATATTTCACATAGAACAATACCCATGTATGAGAACCAAAGGCTTCTTAATGTTAATATATGTCATGATTTAAATGAGAATGTCCCCCATAGGCTTATATATAAATATTTGGTCTTCATTTTGTAGAACTGTTTGAGGATTAGAAGGTGTGGCTTTGTTAGAGGGGTTGTATCACTAGGGTGGGCTCTGAGGTTTCAAAAGTCCATACCATTCCCAGTGTCCTTCTCTCTACTGGGTACTTAGGGGTCAAAATATAAGCTCCCAGCTACTGGTCCAGTACCACATCTGCCTTCCCACGGATATGTTCCCCACCACAATAATGAACTCATTTTCTGAAACTATAAGCCCCCAATAAACTGCTTTTAAAATTTCCTATAAGGTTCTTTTACCAAAGTATCTTATCCCAGCAATAGAAAAGTAACTAAAATAACTAAGACATCAACTTTAAACATTCAGATTAATAATGATATAACCATATTCATATTTGGGGTAGATGAGATGGCTCCGTAGGTAAAACATTTGTGGCCAAGCCTGATGATCTGAGTTTGATCCTTGAAATCCACATAATGGAACGAGACAACTGACTTCTACATGCTGTTTTCTGACTTCTAATACTGTGCCATTCTGTGCATGTAAGCACACAAAGTAATTACAAATAAAATAATTATAGTTTTATATGATTAGCATTAGAGAGGCATCAGAAAATCATTAATCATTTAATTTCTCCTAAACAGGGTAAGCCAATGCCTTTAACTTCTCAAAGCCAAGGGGGCTCATAGATACAATTCTTTTTTCAGGTTTTAAAAAAAAATTATACAAATACTGATTTTAATGCCTCTGGTATAGAAATGTGAAAGGAGAAACTAGCTCCTCTGTTACACTAACAACATAGTATATACCAAATTTTTCAAGCCCAATTGATCACTCCACTCTTACTCCAATATAAAACTAAACAAAATAAAACAGATACAATTAATCCCAGCACAGAGGCAGGTGGATTTCTGAGTTCAAGGCCAGCCTGGTCTACAAAGTAAGTTCCAGGACAGCCAGGGCTATACAGAGAAACCCTGTCTCGAAACACGCTCCCCCCCCCAAAAAAAATAAAGATACAAAATCCAATTGTTATCTAAAAAATTGGATTCAGTAGTGAAAGACATATAAATATTTCAGTCAACTGTATTCTATTGCAAACACACAGTCAAAAACCATTTGCCACCTTCCTAACATTCAGATAATCCTGGGGAGATTCAAAGGCTATTCTCTTCCTTTCTCTGCCCTTTGCAGAAAGCTAAACAACAGTTATGCTCAATAGAGTTGTTATGCTAATGGCTGAATGAGTGGAAACTTATAGCAATGAGTTTACTGAATATGTGTCAATGAATTATCTCAAATTGTAATTAGAATCTTCTTAATATTTTGAAGTAATTTTCTTTTTATAAGGGCTGGACAAGAGTATTTTTATTATTGCATTAACTAAAGTTTAATTCCTTTTGGGCCAAAGGATAGGTATAAGTACTTTTTTAGTTGCCATTAGAGATAAATACCCAACCACACATTCTTTCTCAGGAAATGCAAGTTCTGTCTAGTGGTAAATAACATGGAAAAACACCTGTACTGATTCTATTTCCTGTCTGAGGATTATTAAATTAATATCTCATTGATTAAAAATTATTATCCCCTTTATCAGGCAAATACAAAAGAAAAGGTTTCTTCAGCTGCATGAGAAATGAAAAGTATCTCGACTAAAACAAACTCGTATTCATTAAATAGTTATTCCCTCTAAGGCAAAACATTCCACTTTAGAAACTTGTTAAGATTCATTATGTTTGAAATCAAAATGAAAAATTCCAACCTTTAGAGAAGTTCTTTCAGACTCAGAAAGTGACCAACTCAACTGTTTCAGGAAGTCCCTGAAACTGACTAAATTCACTAAGCTTCTTGTTATAATATAAGCTAATATAAGTAGCAAGGCTGAGTGAGAGACAGTGGGCAGTTTATTGAGCTATCTTCAGGTTGTGCAATACATTGCAGGTTTCTAGTTTTTGTGAGCCATAACTCATACTTAGGTGGATTTTGTGGTGCGGCTGTCTTTGAGTCATTTTCATTCCTGTAAGTAACCCTTCAATCATACTCCTGTAAATAAAACTCTTTGGCTCACCAGTTGGACTTTGGAGGTATCCTTGCTGTGGTCTGGAGCTGGTGGCCTATTTGGGATGAGTTGACATGTGTTCACATCTTCCTAACAATAGTGTCACAAACCATAATCAAGGAAAGAGAATTAATGGAAAAGAACCAAAAAAAAAAAAAGTTACAAAGTAAGATTTTGGTTAACTATATATATGAATTAGAGTGGAAGGGATCCACTTGGAACATAATGTAAAGAACATAAAAATTACTTCTCTGATGCCAAAGTTAAATCAATTTAAAATTGTAATATTGTCTTAGATATTGTTGGTAACTAAATATCTGCTTATTACTTAAAGCATTTGTTGAACAAGCTTGATCTACCACAGAGTAGAGTAGTTGGGGACACTTTTATTTCCTATATGAGTAAAACAAGCCAACAGCATCTCTTTCCCAGCATCTTGTGGTGATTCAGAGCTTTGTGCATGGCAGTGGGAGGGATGATTCCAACACAACCCTACTCACCTTCATTTGATCTGTGGAAAATCAAGAACCATGAGTCATGGCAGCCAAAGTAAAGCAGAGTTTGTAGATGGGGCAATGTAACTTGATCTTGTCTTATGATACCCACTCCTGCTATTACAGTTATCACCTGCTCTGGGTTAAATGCTGCTGCAGAGGAACTGATCTGGTGGTAGGGGGTATCAGGTAACAGGAAAGAACAGGGGCAAAGTTACTACATGCCTCCATTTCAAATTCTGGCTCGCTTGTTCTGGCAGACTGATTAAACAAAAGAAGAGACTCTGGTCGCATACAAGATGATTTGGAAACTGCCTGGTTAGGACTCAGCTATTTGGTTACCTTACATTTAGAAGAAAAAAAAAAAGTTGGTAGAAGAAATTAAACTTTGGAGGGAAAAATAATTTATGAAGCTGGCTTTTAGATAGAGGTCAAACCTAGTCCTTTTTGAAAGAAAGGGCATGTTACTTTAAAACACACACCCATCAAATGTTACAAGGTGGTAGAAAGAACCCATAGTCTCAGTTATCCACACATACACCCAAATAATTATTTATTAATTAAAATTTAACACAACTAGGTGCTTGCTCATGACACAATGTTGCCATCCCAAAAGTCTCCTTTAGGGAGGTAGGGCTGACTGCTAAGGGAAAGAAATCAGGCTCACCTGCATCCCAGAACCCAGCTTGACTGTCTACGTGACTGAAATAGTCCCTCTTTAGTTGACCCAGTGCCCCGCAATGCAAAGTGCTGACCCCATGCCTACTCTACTTCTGACACTTGTGGCTAATACTTCCACAAACACAGAGATGGAAATATCTTTGCGTTCTTGTCTTTGGTTTGGGGGTTATAAATATGAGGGTTGTATGAGGATGCGTCTAATATGAAGCTTCAGAGGAGCCTTCCTACTGGTTTCACACGAACTGCATGGCTTTTCCTTCTCCACATCAATTCACAAGGATTTCAATTTCTCCACATCCTCACTAACATTTAGTTGTGATTTTAATAGTGGGCATCTTTATTTATTTTCTGTTTATTTTGAGACTTTACCCCCCAATTCAAGATGGACCAAGTCTAAGACACAACTGTCAAGATTATGCTCTGGTCTCACATGTGTGTGCACATACCTGTTCCTGCACACACATGAACACACTCCATGAAGAAGCTCAGGAAGAAAACAAGGGTACCCATTAACTCTACAATCTAGAAATATTCTCACTCACAATGTTTCAGAAATAAACTTACCCAAGGCAATAGAAAACGTATAGACTGAAAGCTATCCCCACAGGACTGAAAGAACAGAGAAAGATACTTTATCCCCTCCAAGTGGCATGTACTGCCACCCTCTTTCCCAGTTAAACTAAATATTTAAACATACACTTAGCCTGTTTAGTACTGATCAGAGTTCCTTGCTAATTCAATTACTTCGCAGCTATAAATAGATGAGAAAGTGTCTCCAGATGGGGTAAGTAAAGCAGGTTAGGTGGATGAATTTGATGTAAATTAGAAAACCAGGGGCAAATTGTGACTGAGACAGGACTGAGAAATGCAGAATTTAAGGAAAATGCTTGCTGTGATGTGGATCTGACTCATTACCCTCTAACTCCTGTGTCAAAGGCTGGCTTCCTGGCAGCAGAGCTCAGGTCAGGGGTATTTGAAAGGTAAATGGATCATGAAAGCTCAGACCTTATTAGTGCATTACTTCAGTGATTCATTCAGAATTGATGCCTGTACTGGGAGTTAGTAGAACTTTAGGATAAGGGGACAAAATGGAAGACATTGGTCAGAGAGAGTATGTATCCTCTCCAGCACCTTCTTTAGTCTCTCCCTGCATCCCAAGCTCCAGGAGGTGAGCAGCTTTTCCATGCTACTCTCCTGCCTCACCTCAGGGCTACAAACAGTGAATACTACTAACCACGGACTTAACATCTATGAAAACATGAGTTTTCAGTTGAATTTCTCAAGTATTTCGCTACAACGATATAAAATTAGCATCTTATAAGATCATAGGAAGAGAAAGAACTAAAAAAACTCAATGACCAAGTCCAGTGAGATGCAGGGAATGAAGATATCTGTGAGTCTGGAGCAAGAATTTAAAGAAGAAAGTTGTTAATTCAGATATGTTGCATATCACATCACACAAGGTGTCCCATTTTCTTTCTTTCTTTTAATTTATGCCCCATTTTCTTGAACAAAGAGTTATCCTAGCTGAGTCAGAAAAGATCCTACCACATCTCCGGAGCAGAGATAAAGGTTATCTGACAAGAGTTAACTTCTAGAAGCATAGTCTACCTTGCATGGTAGCACAGACATCAATAATATGATCAACCTAAACTCTGTTTTTCCTTATGTAATTTCTTCACAACAATCTTTATATAACTGCAAAGTAAGCTTCACACATCATAAAAGCAGTTGAGATTGTGTTCATCTTAACACCATGAAAAAGGAAAACTATGTTACTTTTCCTGAGAATCTAAATGGTTCATTGTTCTTGGTCTCTTGATTGACTCTGCTAGAAGATGCCAAAGGCAGAGTCAGTGTGCTCTCTGATGAACGAGGTTCTGAACACTAGGCTTCATTGTCTGTTATCCCTGTTGTTCGTACTCCCATTGCCCCCTAACAGATTGTAAATGCTAGAACTGTGTTTGAAGGAAGAATGAAAGACAATCTTGTCTACTCCCAGCTCTGATAAGGAAGAGACAGTGTAGGAGACAAGGCAGATAGCATTTATGACAAGGTCACCCAAGAAACGTTGTATGTCTTCTCCTTGCCCTCTGCTGACCTTTACATGAGTGAACAAGCACTAAGTAACCCCTTCTGACTCTAGGAGCTCTGTCTAAAGACACGGGAACAGCAGCTGGAGCCTCCAACTAATGAGATGAGGAAATGTTACTCATAAAAATACAGTCAGACATTTTCTCCTCAAAGTTGGAGGGACAGTCAGACTCAGAAAGTCACAGGCTACATGATATAGAATCAAGCAAGTATTTGCTATTAGCCCTTGCAACAACTGAAAACTGCTCATAAAAGGACATTAATTCTTAGGAAACCACTTGGATGGCATGAGTTTATGAGAGACATTGCCTGACTTCTTCTTCTTCTTCTTCTTCTTCTTCTTCTTCTTCTTCTTCTTCTTCTTCTTCTTCTTCTTCTTCTTCTTCTTCTTCTTCTTCTTCTTCTTCTTCTTCTTCTTCTCTTTCTTCTTCTTCTTCTCTTTCCCCTTCTTCCTCTTCCCCTTCTTCTTCTTCCCCTTCTTCCCCTTCCCCTTCCTCCTCTTCCCCCTCCTCCTCCTCCTCCTCCTCTTCTTCTTCTTCTTTGTAAATTGAAAGAGGAGACAGAAACAAGTTCTTCCTAGTTCTAGCTATGTTATTATTTCTAAAGAGCCCACTGGACTGATTCGTTGCCTTCTCTGATTAGTGCTCCTCTTCAAAACCACAAGAAGTACTAAGGAATCATGTGACTTGCTTGACATAATGGCTTCATATCTCTGACTGTGTTCCTTCAGGGACAGTGGATACTGAAGGAGGGAGCTCTTTGGTATTCTTCCAGTGATCATGCAATGATAATGATGGTGGTTTTTGAAAAAGGACTTCACAGAAAAAAACATCTTTAGTCTGGGTCATGACAAAGAAACATAGATGTCCTTGAAGAGGACATTTGTATAATAATTTCATGATGAAGTAGGCAAACATCTTTTCTCCTCAAAATATTTTTCAATCATCTTTTGATTATAAGCCTACTTTAACATAGATAGATTGTCTATCATGACCTCTTCGGTAGACTCAGTAACTACCAACAGCCTCACATCTAGTTATTTTACTTTATACAGTTATGTGCTAGAACTTGAAAATGTATTTACTCTCTTCACATTGTTTTGTTTCAAGACATTTATTTTCTTTTTAAAAATAAAAAAATTAAAATGTAACTATCATATCGAAAGTCAGACATGGCAACCCATCAGGAGAGGCCCAAGAACAAGCACAAGAGTCAGAGACCCACTTTGCTCTCTCACTCAGGGCTTCCATAAAAATACTAAGCCAATAGTCACAATACGTTTGCAGAGGACCTGGTGCACACCCATGTAAGTCTTGTGCTTGCTGCTTCAGTCTCTGTGAGCTTATATGATCTGTGTTTATCACAGCAAACATGAGTGTAGGACCCAGAGTGAAGGTGACCAGCTAAAGGATTAGAAGGGAACATAGGTTGGGTGTGGGAGCTACAGTTGAATGTTGGGAAACAGGCATCTGCCTAGAGGTAGTGTAAGGGTTAAAACTGAATGTAGCTGGAAAACTGAGCTGGAAATAGGTACAAGGAGGGGCAGCTAAGAAAGGAGCAGAGATGATGCAGCTGTATCTCCACACTGGAACAATCAGGCCCAGAAAATAGAAACATTCAGCCAACTGATTATCCTGCTTCCCCACTGTGCTCAGGGATGAGCCTGACCGTGACTGCCCCCAGAGATCTGGTACTGGAGTCGGGCAGCTAGGTGGGTGTAGGGCCAACTCTGAAACTATGCATCATCTCTGGATACCCTTTAGCAGAGGTTGGTCTGAATCATGGTGGGAGAAATATAGGGTGAGTGCAAGAGAGAGAAAAATGGTTATATCACACAAGGTAGTGCAAAGCTGACTCACTCTTGGGACAAACCCATGTGATTTTGGGGATACATCTAGGCCCTCTCAAGTTGCTTTGAAGCTTCAGGCACCCCTGTCTTGGATTAGAAAACATAATTATGCTCAGCTATACATAGACCATCTGTACCGACCCCACCCACAAGGCTCAGGGAACTACCTAGAAGAAGAGATAGAAAGAATGTGAAAATCTGTGAAAAGAATTCAAGAACCCTCTCCCTCCCTTCCTCCTTCCATCCCTTCCTCCTTCTCTCCCTTCCTCCATCCCTCTTCCCTCTCCTTCTCTTCTTCTGTTTTCTCTCTGTATCTCTCTCTCTTCTTCTCTCTCTTTTCTTTCTGTCCTCTGTCCCTCTTCTTTCTTTGCCCCTATTCCCTTCTGCCAATCCCTTCCTGTGTCCCAAATACACTTCATTTTGTACCAAAAAAAAAAAAGAAGAAGAAGAAGAAAAGAAAGAAAGAAAAAGGAAAAAGGAAAAAGCACATGAAACTCAGAGGATGACAGGGAAAGAGCTGTAGGAATTCCAGCTTCTGGAAATGACATAGCTTTCACACACATGAACTATCCGAAGTTATGCTTACCTGGATAAGACTGGCACAAGATTAAGACACTTAAAATTCCAACACTGACAGGAGAGGGGCTCCCAATGTCCTTCCTGTCTGGAACTGAGAAGCTATTGGTCATTGATTGTTGGTGAGGGAGGGGGGTCATCTATCCTTAAGGGTGTGGTAATGATAGATTCCCTATGCCCCATTGATGGCCCTATACCCATGATCATGTGGGCAGCACTAACTGGACTCAGTGGAATGAATATAAATGTCTATTCGCATATGTACACACACACACACACACACACACACACACATACACACAAACACATAAATTTCCAGTTTATGAAATTGAGAGAGATGTATTAGAAGGTGCCTAGGAAAAGTAGGAAAGGGAAACAGAAGGTGAATTAGATCAAGACATTGTACACATTTATAAAAATTTCAAGGGAAAAATAAAAGTATTAAAGATAAAAAATAAAAACACAGATTAAAAATTCTTTAGACGATAATTAAAGCAGGGAAGCTAGGAGTCGTTGTGCTCTTAAGAGACATTGGTTCTCCTCCAGTAGCCTGTTTGTCTCTCCTCTACCAAACACACTCATGCCCACACAGACACACAGACAGAGCTCATGTTCACACAGAAGAAATCCATGCACATACTAAGGCTTTTCCCAGATGCTATTTCAAGGCTGACAGCACACGCAGTGTCACATCCTTCCTGCCAGCTTTCTGCTACTGCTCACGTTTTAATTCTTGTATCTTCCCCATTTGGGGAATATATGTCACATGCATCCTGACCTTGTTAAACATTTGCATCTAGTCTGAATTGCTATAAGATGTCCTAAATGTCCTTGACTTCTATATTTTTTTAACTAGTAATAAGTAACTACCTCTACATAAGACACACACACTCACACACACACACACACACACACACACACACCACATATCAGACCTATCCACTCAAACATGCATGGCATCTCACATTTTCAAACCCTGCCATTACTGTCATCTTGATCTAAATGTGACCCATTTGAAGTGCAGGCCAATTTTACAGCTCCGTGGAGTGGCATTTTAAGGCTCATTACAAGGCCTAAAATGATTTGCATCGCCTCCTACTCTAAAATATAAGCTTTTTAAAAATAAAGTCTCACTATAAATAGAACTGTTCTGAAATTACACAGGGCACATAATTAAGTGGTACACACTGGAGCACTCAGAAGCTTCATCAGTCTCTGGGAACTCTTGCTGTGACACTGACATTCAGAAACGACACAGTCTTGGTTCTGGAACCATCAGACCAGTGGACAAGGTAGCCATTTGTCCACTTCCCAGGGTGAAGTGTGCAGACCACTGCACAAGGTAGCTACATGTGCAGCCTCTCTGGATAAGCTAAGACTACACAACTGAGGAAGACCCAAACCACTCTTTTGTCCTCAGCACAAAACCACTGAGTTGTGAGTAACTAGAATTTCCACTGTGCCTTTAGCCATTGTCCCACTTGAAGAAACCGGGCTGCCTTTTCCTTTTGCTTCCGAGCAGCTGTTGATACAGCACCAGAAAGTTGGCAGCTGAAGGGAAGTGGAGCTTCTTTCAGGGCAGCAAATCTACTGATACGCACATGGGGTTTTCAGTCCTTGGCAAACTTGGAGCCCGGGAAGGACAGAAGAGCAGGTAACAAGAGGAGAAGATGCCTAACGTCTCTTACCTGCCGCCAGACTGCAGCTCCTCTTGCCTCTGCAGAGTGCCAGAAAGGGTTACTTTAGTAGGCAGCCAGTGAGGGGCATCAATATTTAAATGGGAAAAGGGGCATGGTAGGAGGGGGTGAGGACAGAGCAAGGACTGAGAAGCAATCTTTGCAGAAAGAGGCCAGAAAGTATCCACTTTCTTTCTCCAATGACTAATTGTCTCTGGGCTTTGAGGATGAGTGACAAGGCCTGGCAACCCTTTTCTGGACAAGAAGAGGAATGACAGAAGGAAGGAGAAAGGGTAGAAGGTGGGGCTATGGAATAAAAGGAAAATATAGAAAGGGGGGCAAGTGAAAAGAAGGATGGCAGGGCAGGAAGAAATAAGCATCTTAGGGGAAAGGAACAAAAGAACAGAAAGAGGAGAAGTTTAATGATAAAAATAAAAGTCGGAACATAAATATGTTGAGTGATGTAACAAATTCATATAAAGTCAATCTTGGAGGAAGGTCTTTTGTTGTTGTTGTTATTGGTAGTGGTAGTGGTGGTTTTGTTGTTGTTGTTGTTGTTGTTGTTGTTGTTGTTGTTTTGTTTTGTTTTTACTTTTCTAAGCAGAGAGAAGCAAAGATGAATGATCATTTATTTCGTAAAGAGTGCTGAATGGCATGGTATGTGAAAATCCAGGATCAATGATGGTACAAAATTAGGAATGAAGGCACACTGGACTAGTACTGAGAACAAATGTGGGGCCATGCCTTGTAGTCTAAGATGTCACATTCAGCTTCTTAAGGAAAGTAGCCTCATTTTCGCCTTGCTCATCTTGATGCAAAGGGTTCAATGTCAGAAAAATTATTTGTGGTTATTTTATATAACAATCAGACAACGAAGCTTCTTCATTCTTTAGAGCTGAAAATGCTTTTGTTAGAGCTCGTTTATAATAACAGAGGGAGAAAAAAACAAAAAAAGAAACAAGCAGAAAGGAAGGGACCCTGGGACAGTGTAACATCCTGGCAGAAATGGAGATATTGAAAGAAACGTGTGTGTCCTTCCCTTTGGCTCAAGGACAACTGAAACAATGGACCTTAAGAAATTCAACTTTCTCAGCTAGTCTCATACTGGAAAAGGAAAAACCTGAAGCTTGGTCTCAGCAAAAGAAGAAACTTGTCTCCCGGGGTGGGTGTGGGGCAAAAAAAGAATATTTTTCATTATAGTAGACGTTGGGGACAAAACAGTGGGTCAATGATAGAGTGATGGGCGAGACCTAGCTGGACAGGACTTCTTGGTTACACATACCCCTTGCCTTCTATTTAAACCTAAACTTCATTCCTTCATTTCAGGTTTCAGCTGCTGGGCTTGGAGCAGGGGTCCCTGGACCTTTGTCCCTCTTCCTAATGTGGCCACCTCGACTAGATCATACTTTGTTCTTCATAATCATCTGTCTCCTAATAAAAGTATTGAGAATGAGTAGTTTAAGTTGACAGGGCCATCAGGTTTCTCTAATGTCACAACAATGGCAACCAAAGTATGATGGAAGGGTCATCTGATAACAAGGAGCTGGAAAGACACTTTTAACGGAATGGAAATGTTAGGACTCAGAACAAAGAAGGGAACTGGAAGAAAAGTCTGAAAAGGTATTCATCATAGAATAAATATATACAAACACTCACGGACATGCACACATACACACAGAGAGAGAGAGAGAGAGAGAGAGAGAGAGAGAGAGAGAGAGAGAGAGAAGAGACAGAAGACATATCTAATTGATTTTATTTTAATATTTCTCTGATGTCTTGTTTCTCTTTCTTCCTAAGTGGGACTTTATTGTTCCATGGAATAGAGTAACAACTTTAATTGTCTTTTGTGTTATAATTCTAAAAGTGTTATTTTTCTCTAATTTTCCAAAGGCAGTCACAATCTCCACCACTCAGCTTTCGATTTAAGAATGATGCAGTTAAATGCGTGGCTCTTCTATCTAACATGGTCATTACATGGTTGGAGATACAGTAATTGCCTTTTTGTTTTTCAAGTGTTAGTGATTTCTGTGCTATAAATAAAGTGCATGTTCCCTAGTTATTCATAAACAACCTCCATCTGGGGTCCAAAATTATAATCGTTTTGGCTTGGTGCAAATTTATGTATTGCCAGCATCTGAAATCTACTAAAAGGAGAAGAATTTTATCTACTCTTCACTTGTTCTTAGCCATGAGTTCCCAAATTTGCAACTAATTTCAGATTTGTCTGTTCATTTGTGTTTCCTGAGAGCAGATGTAACTGTACACAAAGAGTATTAGTCTATAATTATTCTAGAAGGAAGCCATAAAAACAGATTATTACTGTGAAAAATATTCCCAAACACACAATACATTAGAATAAAAGAATCTGATGACAGTAGCTATATTGTAAATATTATTTTTCTGCTCATGTGGGTATTTTTATGTTTTGCTTTCCTACTTATTGATTAGAGAGAAAGAGAGATCTTTGAACTGAAACATATCTGAGATCAGTACTATCCATTCCAAAAGAGTGTTCTCAGAGCTATATTGAAGCTAAGGCTTAGTTCAAAGTTTGTTATTTAAAGTAAATGCACAATGGAATGGAGAGATGGTTCAGTGGTTAGGAGTGTTTATAACTCTTACAGAGAACCTGAATTCAGTCCTTAGCATCCATGTTAGGAGGCTCAGGACTGTCTGTAACTCTGATCTGTGGGATCTGATACTCTTTTCTGGCCTCTGAGGGCAGCTGCACTCATGTGCACACACACACACACACACACACATACACACACATGATCACAATAAAAATAAAGTAAAACTCTAAAAAGTTAACTGCTTAATTGTGAAAACCTCCAGAGCCGGGCGTGGTGGCGCACG
This sequence comes from Mus caroli, assembly GCF_978045245.1. Taxonomy (NCBI): domain Eukaryota; kingdom Metazoa; phylum Chordata; class Mammalia; order Rodentia; family Muridae; genus Mus; species Mus caroli. Next base: position 42,783,616 of record NW_028227258.1, read on the forward strand.
CCTTTAATCCCAGCACTCGGGAGGCAGAGGCAGGCGGATTTCTGAGTTCGAGGCCAGCCTGGTCTACAAAGTGAGTTCCAGGACAGCCGAAGCTACACAGAGAAACCCTGCCTCGAAAAACCAAAAAAAAAAAAAAAAAAAAAAAAAGAAAACCTCCATAATTTCATACAAGTTCCTGTAATCAGCTTGAATAGACTGCTAGGAAATTGCATATAAACTCTCATGTGAGCATATTATTTGAGTGTCACCATCAAATTGGAAAATATTCCTTTAATTTATTGCCCAGAAATGCTTATTCATAATTAGTTTCATATTTCATTTAAAAATTTAAATTTATCATGTAATATAACCGCATGTTAAGTAATAAAACAATTATTTCCACACTGTTAAGATAGCACATTTGTAATTAAAGAAGGCACATTTTTTTTTAACTAGATCAAAACGTAAAGCAATGCTGTTTTCTTGTTTGAAGGCATTTATAAATAACTCACAAGAATGTTAATGATAAATAAGCCAGTCACCAGTTAGATTTGGCCACAGGTAGGGCTGCTCTTTACCCAGGGGTAAGCTCTGTGATCTGCCAAAACTGAAGACAGAATATCTGTACCACTAACAACTTATCAATGCCTGAAAGGAAGGAAAAGCGCCTTCTCTCAACGCCATCTGCTTTGTGTTATTCCTGTAGATCCACCATGATGACGGTGCTGTTTAAGACATGGGCCATGGCTCCTGCAAGAACTGGACTGCCGTATGTTAGTGTAGCTCTCCTGCTTCTTTTTCCTTGCACATTGTTTTATTTCTGACTGTAGAGATGAATTAAAGAAATCTCTCCCTCCTTTCTCCCTCTGTCCCTTGAGCCTTCCTTCTCTTTCTCTTCTCTCCCCCTCCCTCCAGCTTCCTAGCCTTGTTTTTTTTTTTTTTCTAAATTATCTTTACACATGTTTTTTTTTAATTATGCATTTGGGGGTAGATGGTGTACACATTAGTGCAGATGCCTTTAAACCAGAAGACAGTATCAGATCCCTTGGAGCTGGAGTTACATTAGGTTGTGAACCACCTGACATGGGTGCTGGGAACCAGACGTGGGCCCTCTGAAAGAGCAGTAAGGGCTTTTAAGCACTGCACAATCTCTTCAATCCTGTTTTCTGCATTTTTAAAAAAGTTTTCTACAGTCCTGGGTCAGTCAACATTATCTATTTGGTCTGTGAGAGTGCTCAGCTACTTAACTTTTCTGGGTTTGCTTGTCATCACATGAGACCTAGGATTATACATTAAGGTGGCGAATTAGCCAGCTCTGCAGTGAGCTATGATACTGTGTAAAAATAAAGGTTTGTTTATCCAGCCTCTTGGTGTTCTTACTTGCAGAGCAGATGTCAGAGGTATTTGCTTAGACACAGCGATGCCTAGTGGAGACACATGATGGTGAGAATGTGTGTCTGTGGTCATGTGTTGAGCATAACCTGAGAATAAGAGAACAGAATGGGCATTGGGCTTATAGCAATGTTCTTACTCAGATTATCAGAGGTCCTCTGAATAACACTTCATGTCCTCAAGTCATTCCACAAGATCCAGTCTCCAAAGGTTTCCCAGTAGCACTGCCATAGGGACTAAGTCTTTGACTATGGTGAGCTCGCCTACCCAGAAGCAGCAGGGTAACCCTTTGGTATCTTATTATATCTTGAAGACCATTCCATGTGTAGAATTACTAATTGGTGCTTTAAAATTTTAAAGCCATCTGCACTGTCATATGCCTGTAATGCCAGTCCTCAGACATTGAGGTAGGAGGTGACAAGTTTGAAGCCAGCATGGACCATCTTGTGAGGCCTTATCTGAAAAGAAACAAGAGACAAGATAGATGGTGATACAGGTCTCACACTGTACAGGTAGAAGAATGACATCGGAAAGGCAGGAAAGGGATAAAGCTTAGGAGAATCCATATAGTGATGTCAGTTTTATTTAAAGAATGTAGAGTGGTAACTTTTATTAAAGGATGTCACAATGTTTACTTTCGAACAGAATAATTACTGTTGAAAGGAGAGAGCAATTGTACCAGCAGGAGAAAAACCTTTGTTCAATAAGAAGAACTCTAACAAAAGGAAAGGCAGCTGTATTTTCTTTAGTAGAAGCATTGATATCTTTTATGTAGAAGACAACAGACAAGCACCAGGAAATTGAACTTACCATATGTATTAGGTATTTTTCCAGGAGTAAGTGAAAGAAAAAAAAACTAAGATAATGACAATGAAAGAAAAAGGAGCTCATGAATTTGAGAGAGAACAAGGGTGAGAGGCACATGAGAAAGGTTAGAGGTAGAAGAGGAAAGGGGAAAATGATGTAATCATATTTTAATTTTAAAAAATTAAAACATTATTTTGAAAAGATATAATATACACATTCATAAAAATGGCTAGAGAATACCCACATATAAATTAAAACATCAGGCTTTACACACTTGATAGATGGCAAGTTAATGGGTGTGGGCAACTTTGGGTATAACAATATCTACCAGAGAGAAGATATGATCCTCCAGTCATTTGATCTAGAATTTGGAGAAAGGATTAATCGGGGAAGAAAGTACGCATTCCTTTTTGATTTGTATTAAAAACCCTTCTGTGTTATTAAGAGTTGAGAAGCCAACTTTCAGGCTTCCTAAAACAAGCAGTGACTTGAGATTTCATGTCACCTCAATGAACATGGGCAGAAAGTGACAGTAAGGAAAGCCTAGGGTTCTCACTGAGGTTCAAGAGCATCAGGATGGTGACATTGGTTTCTTAAGTAGGCTGATAAGCTTTGGGTCTCTGTTCAGTCTGGTAACACTGAGATACTCAGAATTTATCCAACTGCAAGACAGAAAGCTCCCTGACAGATTTGAGAGGTTTCAGGGGAAAAAAAAAAAACTGCCTGCATGCAAAAGCCTCATATGATATCAGTTGAATTTCATTGGTTTAAGACATTGTTTTCACCTCTGTTTCTTTGAATATTGGTAGCACAAGTATGTGTCTGTGTGCTGCTGAGTGAAGCACTCTACTTGATCCTAATGGAAAACTTTAATCTCAGATGAATGGAAAGGGAAGGGGATTATTGGAATGATTTGCAAAGAAGAAGGATTAAGCAAAGGCCTAAAATATGCGCTTGAGCAACAACGTGTATTTCAGTAAGACCTTGAAAGAAAGAATCGGCCTTCCCCTGTGTCTGGAGATGCTGGGCCGACTAGAAAATTGCCTGTGGTATGTGGGCTTAGGCCATGAGGGAACAGACACCAAAATGGAGCCAAAGCTCCGGGACAGCAAGTATGGAGGCTCCTGACTTGCTCAGTAGGGGTGTACTGTGAGTGACAGCCACCTCCAGCAGACACATTTTTCAAAGTCAATTTGGGTTTGTACAACAAAACACCATAAATCAAGTAGCAAATGAACAACAGAAACATTTCCACAGTCTGAAACTTGCAGAGCCCATGATGCTAACTCGCTGCATTTGGTGAGGGCTGCTTTCTCCTTCATAGAGAAAACTTTCTGTCTGGCATCTCCCATATTAAATCATAGATATGCTGAGAGACACTACAGTACCCATTACAGTCCCTATTCACTAAAGGAACAGGGCTACTTTAATGAATAAATCTCCACACAAAAGCATAACCTTGCTTAAACCATCATGATGCTTTCTAAACACACACACGTTTTTGAAACTACATTGTGTGATACTGGAGCACAAACTACATGACAGTGATGTGTTCCAGGGTCAAAAGGATGGACATGCCTGCAATGTTCTATTTTATAAGGACATTGGGTTTCATTCATAGTGACACCACCATTGAAACTTAATCCCCTTCCATAGGCTTTTATATCTGATACCGTGTCCTTGGAAGTTAGAATTTCAGTATATCAATTGAAGGGAACAAAAGTGTTCAGACTATAGCAGGAATGTTTGTGAAATATTGTTATTTTTGCCCAAAGTTATGCTCATGCTCAATCAGGTTATCTTGGTGTTGGCCATTCACTCTTGGGTTCCCTGGCTTGAAATCCAGCAGCCTTGACAAAAGCAAAGTTCCCACTACTGGTTTGACACCTTAAATATCTTGCTCCGCATTTGGGTACAGCCCAATCATCTTGGATCCAATCCCAGGAAACAGTACCTGATGAGGTCCTAGCCCAAATGCTGCCAATAAGTTAGTAGTAAGCAGATGCATTCTGTGTGCATCAGGTGTAGCATGTCTGTTATCCCCAAAGAGGGAACACTGTGGTTTCATGCTGTGACAGGATTGATGGTCTTTCACAAATACAACTGCATGAGCAATGGTCTCAACCTTCCTAATGATGTTTCCCTTTTAGTACCTTCATGTTGTGGTGACCTCCAACCATATAATTATTTCATTGCTACTTCATAAACTATAACTTGCTACTGTTATGAGTTTTAATGTAAATATTCAGGATATGCAGGACATCTGACATGCAACCCCTAAAGGTGTCAGAACCCACAGGTTGAGAACTGCTAGTAGAATCTAGTTAGAAAGTGAATTTCTAAACATAATTGACACATCTATAGTTAAATATGTGCATAGCATGGTTATGATCCTGAGTTTAACCCCTGAGCCCACAGGATGGAAGGAGAAAAGCTACCCATGCAAGTTGTCCTTTGACCTCTATATGACTTCTGTAGCTCTCAGGTACCTACAGAATATGTGTATATACATACACATACATACACACACACACACACATACAAACACGAATTAATTAAAACATAATTAGAAAAAATTTTAAAAATATTGGTGATATTTTACAAATGAAAAAACAGAATACAAGGTAATATGTAAAAAATAATTTGAGAGGAAAGTGTTAATCTGAATATGTAAATGTATATGTGGATGAAAGGACTCATCAAAATACTTAGCATATTTTTGGAAGTAAGAGAAAAGGTATTTTGCCTTCATGATTTTCCATTTTCAAGTTATTTTTGTTGTTGCATCAAGGATATCATATCAAAATGTTGTACACATAAATAATTTAACAAAATGAATCAATGCATAGTAAATCATGCATTGGCAGGGGGTGGGAGCAAACATCTGCATCCTGAAACTGACAAATGGTCATTTGGCACTCTGAAGGTTATTGTTCAAGTTGTGTTTCTTGTTAAAACATAAAAATGCAATAGAAGGTTTGAGTCAATAAAAGATGTAAGAAAAAATATGAAAATGCCATGCATGATTTCATCGAATAAGAAGGATCATGTCTCTGAATTTCATTTTACATAGACTACAGCTATAGCCTGCTCAGTCCACTACCCTTGCTAATAGGTACTGCGATAGAAGGAAAATATGAGTATGGATTATCTCGATTTCCTTCTCAAATGCCCCATCAAGCACATTTTGTAGACCTCCCCAGATCTTCCCATTTGAGAATGCCAGATGGACATGGAAGCACATAGTGTGTTAGACACATTTACTCCTCCTACTCAAGAATCCTGCCAACAGATTCCACTCCACAATTTCTCTTAAACTGTACCCTAGCCAATGCTATTACAGAATTAACTCAATGCCAGCAATCTAACACTTAATTGGGATTATCAGGATGCTGGTTTTGATCAAGTGTACCTTTCTTGTGCTTTCTATTAATAATAGGATGATGAAGACAACACTTAATAAAAAAAAAATCTGCTTGACACAAAAGGAAGGCCAGATCTGTATAATTCATACTGCTTCTGAAACTTATTAATGTATGTCATTGCTTCAAATACTCGCAATGTACCATAAATTTCACTCAACGTTCTTGATCAACAAGTCTCTTGTTAAAATTCTATTCTTATTTGGTAGCTTCACTTATAATTATAATGGAGAATTATAATCAAGGTTGTAAATAATTACTTTTTATTTAATCCATACAAGAATATAGAGTTCTTTGAACCTAAGTTTGAAACAAATGTAGTGTGTATGTTCTTTTCTCAGGGACCAATCTAGTGTGAATTCCTATAATAGAGTTTATCCATTGCTGAAAGAGTGTACGATTGGCATCTATAAATATTACAATAACAAAGATAACCGAAATCTGCAAATCCAAATTATAAGTTAGAGTGTGGTGCTATCATAGTTTCTTTGGTAAAGCCTTACTAAGCAATTCTTGATGTTTTTAATGTAGACATCATTCTATTCACTTGTCCACACACTTTGAAATCCACAAAGTGGATTTATGTGAAGTATTAATAACTTATGAGATTTTATGAGAATCTTTACAGCCAAGAGACCCTCTGTAAATCTGTGCTGACTCAGTTCATTGGGTAACCCCTTGAGGAAGGGGTTTTAGCAGCCTTCTGGCTAGTGCATTCCCTGATACCTAGTCCAGTGTTGAAGAAGACAGAAAGAGATATCCAATCCAGTGCTGCCGAAAGAAACCTTCAACAATTTAAACAATGAACTCCAATGTTGCCTATGCTTCCAGAGTCTTTGCAGGCCAAGGTCATCCTACGAAGCAAACATCTAAGGGAGGAAGGTGATGGAGCAGCAAGCATATAAACTCACACATTGTGCACAGTATCGTAGAGGCACATAATAGAGCCTCTGAGTGTAGATAGATAGATAGATAGATAGATAGATAGATAGATAGATAGATAGTAGATAGATAGATAGATAGATGATAGATAGATAGATAGATAGATAGATAGATAGATAGATAGATAGATGATAGATAGATAGATAGATAGATAGATAGATAGATAGATAGATAGATAGATAGATAGATAGATGATAGATAGAGATGATTTAAGCTCCATCACATGCAACTTCCAAGAGGGAGCAGCCTAAAGAGAACTGTGATATCAGTGGAATTGTTGGAGATCTTTTCAGAATGTTCATCTGAGCTCTCAGAAGTTAGGAAATCCTCTCTAGGTTAGAGTTGAATCGACTCCTAACAGTGCGCAAGGATCCTTCTTTCCCAATGTCCTCCCCAGCACTTGCTTTCTTGAGGGTTTCTCTTCTCATGAGGCTAGTATAGACTCTTAACAGAATTTGAATGTGGATTTGTCTGCTGGCTAGAGATATTGAGCACTAAAGGAAAAGTAGATCATTTTTACTTCTTTTTCTTTATTTTTCTTTTCTTCTATTTCTTTCAGAGCACTTTTTTGAAAACTCTACTGAAACTTTACTGTGTATTTATTGATTAGCAGTTATGTCTCTTTGCTGTTTAATCTGCACAGTTCTTTGTATATTCAAGAGAGTAGCCCATGTACAGATGTAAAAGACTTTCTCCTACTCTGCAGGCTGTCAGTTTGTTCTGTTCAGTTTCTTGTGCTGTGAAGAAGATTTTAAATTTTACGTCATCCCATTTGCTAACTCTTGTGCTTGACTTCTGTGCCATTCTGGTTCTGTTCAGGGCTGTGTTTATTGCCTGTACCTGTGTCCAGAAATGTTACCCCTGTTTCCCTTAGCACCTTGAGTGTTTCTGATTTTAATTGAGGCTCTGTTTTAATGATCCTTTTGTTTTAATAGATAATTTCATTGGGTATTGCAGTCTTGGTAGGCAGCTATTTGCTTCCAAGACTAAGAATAGATCATTTCACACGTCCCTAGCTTTTATAGCTGTTGATGATAGATCTGCTCTTATTCTGATATTTCTGCCTCTCTAAGCTTTTTTTGGTGTTTTTCCTTTACAGCTTTTGGTATTATTTCTCTGTGTTTCTGGCATTTTGATGTCAAGAAAGGCTTCTTCCTTTCTGGCCGTGTGTGTTTTGAGTTGTAGATGTTTATGTTTATGTGTCCATTTAATTTTCTAGGTTTGACAAATTTCCAAGTATAAATGGCTTATTTAGGCTATTACCTTTCATTGAAGTTCATTCCTCTATCCCATGAATTCTTAGTTTTTGTTGTAAGTATATCCCAAATTTCTTGGAGTTCTATTCATTGCTTCTTTTCTTTTGCTTGTTTTTGTCTGTTGATGTTGCTTTCTGTTGTTTCATTTATTGGAATGGTTGCTTCATTTTCAGAGTTTCTATTCAGTTATCTTCCAGTGTATCTATTTCCTATCCACTTCTTTCATAGTTTAAAATTTCCCCTCCAAGGTACTAATTTTTTTCCCACTTTGGCAACATTCTTGTCTGTCTGAATTGCCTTCTAAGCCTATTTCCATGACTTGGATTAAATTCCTTAGTTTTTGTTTTGAGTTATCTACTTGATCTTTGAACCTTCTTTTTTTTTTGAAAAATTGGATATTTTCCATATTTACATTTCAAATGTTATCCCCTTTCGCAGTCCCCCCCCAAAACACCTCTATTCTATCCCCTGTCCCCATGCTTCTATGAGGGTGCTCCCCCATTCACCCACCCACTCCTGCCTCCCTGTCCTGGCATTCCCCTACACTAGTGCATTGAGCCTTCACAGTACCAAGGGCCTCTCCTCCCACTGATGCCCAACAAGACCATCCTCTGCAACATATGCAGCTGGAGTCATGTGTTCCTCTATGTGTACTTTTTGGTTGGTGGTTTAGTTCCTGGAGCTCTGGGGGAAAGAGGTCGGGTTGGTTGACATTGTTGTTCTTCCTATGGGGTTGCAAGCCCCTTCAGCTACTTCAGTCATTTCCCTAACGCCTCCATTGGGGACCCTGTGCAGTCCAACTGTTGATTGTGAACCTCTCTATTTGTCAGGCTCTGGCACAGCCTCTCAGGAGACAGCTCCTGTCAGTAAGCTCCTGTCAGTAAGCACTTTTTGGCATCCAAATTAGTGTCTGGGTTTGGTGTATGTATATTGGATGGATTCCCAGGTGGGGCATTCTCTGGATGGCCTTTCCTTCAGTCTCTGCTCCAAACTTTGTTTCCGTATTTCCTTTGGACAGAAGCAATTCTGGGTTAAAAACTTGGAGATGAGTAAATGGCCAGTTCCCCCAACTGGGGGCATTTCCTAACCTCTGGATATGGTCTCTACAGGTTCTCCTTCTCCTTTGTTGAGCATTTCAGCTAATTTCATCGCCTTGGGTCCTGGAAGCCTCTTGCATTCCTAGCATGTGGGACTTGCTGATTCACCATTCCTATTCACCATTGCTACATACCTCTGTTCAAATTCTTGACCCTCTGTAAATCATCCCCGTCTCCTCACAGACCTGATTCTGCTCCCTCCTTTTTCTTTCTTCCCCTCTTTTCTTCCTCTCAAGTCCCTCCCATCCTCTACCTCCCTTATTTTGTTCCCCCTTTTAAGAAAGACTGAAGCATCCATACTTTGGTCTTCCTTCTACTTGGGTTTCATGTAGGCTGTGAGTTGTTTCATAGGTATTCTGAGCTTCTTTTTGGCTAAGATCCACTTATCAGAGAGTACATACCATATGTGTTCTTTTGTGACTGGGTTACCTCACTCAGGATGATAATTTCAAGTTCCATCCATTTGCTTAAGAATTTCATGCAGTCCTTGTTTTTAATACCTGTACATTTACATAATCCATTATGTAAATATACATTTTCTGTATCCATTCCTCTGTTGAGGGACATCTGAGTTCTTTCCAGCTTCTGGCTATTATAAATAAGGCTTCTATGAACACAGTGGAGCATGTGTCCTTGTTGGAGCATCTTTTGGGTATAAGCCCAAAAGTAGTATAGCTGGATCCTCAGGTAGAATGGTTTCCAACTTTCTGAGGAGCCCCCAGACTGATTTCCAGATTGGTTGTACCAGCTTACAATCCCACCAGCAATGGAGGAGTGTTCCTCTTTCTCCACATCCTCACCAGCATCAGCTGTCACCTGAGTTTTTGGATTATAACCATTCTGACCATTGTGAGGTGGAACCTCAGGGTTGTTTTGATTTGCATTTCCCTGGTATCTAAGGATGTTGAACATTTCTTTAGTGGCTTCTGGGTCATTCAATATTCCTCAGTTGAGAATTCTTTGTTTAGCTCTGTAGCCCATTTTTACTAGGGTTATTTGGCTCCTTGGAGTCTAGTCTAACTTTTTGAATTCTTTGTATATATTGGATATGAGCCCTCTGAACCTTCTTAAGCATGGTCTCCAGAACCTTTTCTGGCATCTCCATTATCTCATGATCTTTGTCATTTTTATTTTCATTTATTTTATTTTCATTTATTTTATTTTATTTTTTATTTTTGGTGTTGAGCTGTCATAGAAGAGTGGTATCTCATAGGTTTTGTGTTTCTCTGTTGTGCTTTGTGCATCTGTTATGGTTGCTTGTAGCTTTCCCGGATTTCCTTCTGTTTTGGTTTTTGCTTTATGTGTGTTCCTGGTCTTCACCATGATTTATGTTGGAGAGCGGGGAGGCAACTGCAGTAATAATTATTAGGGTTTGGCAGCTGCATGGGAAGATAATGCTCTTCAGTTGTCTTCCTTTGAACTTTGAAGCAGGAACACTAGGGTCTTAATAAACAGTATGATGGATTCTGCTTCTATCTGCAGATTGTTTTCTGCTCAGCATCACTTTCTTTGAAGCTCTCAGGAATAAAGTTCACAGAGAATCTCAGTTCATCAGGCAGGCATCCCTCTGACACAAGACCCAGTTTCTTTCACTTAACAGCCACTCGTTGAAACCTTGAGTGGCTTCTGATTGCCTGCTCTTTTTTCTCTACTTTTGCTTGTGGATTTATGGCATCCTGTGCTCTATCTTTCTGGTCCTGGGCAACATCATTGGCTCACTTTGGCAACAGCCTGCTATTATACTGTTTTCACAGTTTAACAGAAAATCAATAATCAATGCTGTTTCAAAGTCATGCACCTAGGGGCTTCCTTAATCAACCAGAGTCAAATAGCTCTGGACTTTATAAATATAAAAAGAATTTTTATATTAGCAAGAAATACACAATAAATTCACAGAAGTATATTGTAGCAGATACAATGAAATAGCAGTCTTTCAGAAACTTTATCTACAATAATCTTTTTAGAATACACACAAGCTATGCACAAAAGCACAGTATTCTATATATCCTTTGATTTTCCTGCATATTGAAGCTGTCTTATTGTGAACCGTGGCTTTGGGGAACAAGGAATGGACTTTAGGGGTCAGCGTTATCCAATACTCCTACACTTTAGATTCAGAAACAGAATTGGGAAAGTTGACAATTTGTCGGCAGCCACACGCACAGTTAATAGCAGCAGCCATTCTAGAAATCCCTCCTAGACAGGGAACTGGAAGACACACTGTGCCTCACCTGCAAGTTAAGATCACTGAGGCACCACATATGAGCTCTTAATTTAGTCTCTAGCATTTGAGAAGCAGTTCCTGAAATGGTGCCCTAATAGGCAATGAGAAATAGTAGAACTTCCCAAAGTTCCCTTTCAGGCCTCCAGGGAAGCTTGATAGCAAAAAACCAATCTGGTTCATTGTACTCAAGCAGCACAAAATGCCATATATTTTGAAAATAAGAATACCATGCTTCAAACAAATGATTCAGAAAAATATCCTGAAACATAGACAGATGGTCTGGGTAACTTAGAAACAAGGAGAGTAGTTTGTGAGAGCTTGTTTTCTAGGTGGAATAAATAGTAGACAGTCTACCACCGCTCTCCTCTCTTGTCTCCTCTGAAATAGGAGCTAGGTCTTTGATGAGGGGATGCTGACGTTCAAAGATCCCTCCATTTCAGCAAACATTAAGCATTCTTTTTTCCCAGCCCTAAACAATTTATGTTTTAAGTCTTGTGTACACAGTGAGAGGACCCATGCATGCCACTGTGTGTGTAGTGTATGCATCCCATGGTGTATGCATGCCACGGTGTATGTGTTCAGGTCAGGAATAACATGTAGGAACTTGTTCTGATCTTCCACCATATGGGTCCTGGGGATTGAACTCAAGTTGCCAAGTATTGGTGGCCAGAGCCTTTGCCCATTGGACCATCTCAGTAGCTTAATTATCAGGTGTTCTTTTATGAAAACTAATGGAAAGAGTAAGAATAAATGACAGTATGATCTTCATAAGCTCTGAGAACCACAATGGATGCTGGTTAACACAGATAATACCAAACCCTGCAAATTCTTTATTCCTTTCAATATTTGTGTACTAATTAATAAACTTTCATTTATAAATTAGGCATAAGAGTCTGAAATTTGTAATTAACAAGAGAATTAAAACAATATACAGTAAAGAAGTTGTGTAAATATATTCTCTGTCTTTCTGTCTCTCTGTGTCCTGTATGTATCTAAAAATACCATGTTGTACTACAGCCACCATTCTCCTTGTAATAATATGAGATGATAGAATGCCTACATGTTGATACAAAGTGAAGAAAATAATGTAAGCACTGTGATATAGATTTAGGGTCATATGTGAGGTTACTTGAACATCAATGCTGTGATACTTCAGCAGTCAACCTGATACCAAGACTGAGTGATTAACAAGTGTATAGTGAATATAGAATATAGATGAATTATGTTCTAGGCAGAGCAAAACTGGGCAGCACAAGATTTCATGATGTTACTTAGAGAACAAATATTCTGGAATTTTTGTGTGTGCATGCACATATATATGAATATATGAAAGTTCCATGTGTGCATGTGAATGTGCAGACATGTGCAGGCAGGAATGCATGTGTAGAAGTTAGAGAACAACTCTATCCACCATTTTTTCGCAGCAGGGCCTCTCATTGTTCTAGAACTTGCCAAGCAACAAGGGTTTGTGTTCACTGAACAGCAGCGATCTGCCTCTGACAACTTCCCAGCACTGGTGTGATGTGTCTGCAGCACTGTACCCAGATTTTGTCATGTGGGTTTTGGAGATCAAATCAGTTGCTCATACAAGGCAAGCACTTTATCAGCTGACTGCCTCTCAAGCCTCTATTATTAAAATTTTATAATTAATATTTTTGGACCATGATTGATTTCAGGGAACTAAAACTAAAGAAAAAAATGGCTGATAAAGAAGAAATTTACCGAATGCTGTGGATGTAATATAATAATAATCAAGGAAATGTGTTTATATCAATCAAAGAAGTCACTCATGTCTAATAAGGTAATTTTCTTGGCCTAGCATGGATTACTCAAAAAGCTGTAATAATATTCTTTTCTTGTATTCCAAGTATGACTTTAACATGGTTTAAAATACCATACTAGCACATGAAAGCATTACTTCAAACTAGGGGGAAAAAATTGAAACATAATGAAAAACATTTAAACCAATCCCCCAATGCTGTGCCAAAATACCATGACAATGGAATAAAAAAGAAAAGGGGTTCATTTGGCTCCCAGTTCAAAGTTACAGTTCACATGTTGCAGAAGTTACAGCAATAAGAGCTGTGGCAGCTGGCCAGTTGTTTGTGCAGGCAGTAAGCAGAGAAACATTTATGCTCAGCTCACTTTTGTCACTTTTTACAGTCCAGGATCTCAGCCCAGGAAATGATACCACTCACAGTGGGTAGGCCTTCACATTTCACTTAGCCTTGTTTAATCAAGACAATTTCTAATAGGCATGCTCAGGGGCCTATCTCCCAGATGATTCTAGATCTCTTCAAGTTAACAATTGAGGTTAGCCATCAAACCAGATATGATCTTGCTACTCTAATCTAACAATAAAAACTCAATTCATTTTCCATTTTCCCTCAGAACAGCAGAACTCAAATACTTTAAGATTTTATGATTAAGGAAAAGCATTTTAGATTCAGTCTTGAAGTCTCCTTTTTACTTATTTCAAATTATACATAATAATAATTGTAGCCTGATAAGGTGGAGTAAAGATTAAAGGAGAGGATGTTTTGAAGATCTTTAATACAGTTTTGGGTGCAGAGTAAATTGATTAATATTTATTGAGTTAATAGAATATTTACATCATTTATAAAAACGGCTTTATTTTAAATTCTGCTTTTCTAGATCATGAGTCTCAGATGCAATTTTACTACTTGACACATGGAAGAAATTCCACATATGCACATTAAAAAAAAAGACATTTGAAGACTTCAGAATGCTTCCAAGAATAGCCAATTTAGAAAACGATAAATCAATATCCACACACTTTTAGACAGAGTGTAAATGTGATTTTAACTGCCAAAACCAAAATAGAGCTGGGAAACTTGTAAATTCCTGGTTTTAGAAATTAAAAAAAAATCAATTATGAAAGTGCAAGATGTGAAGACTCTAGCTTGGAAGCAATTCATAAGAAAAATCTTGGATTTAAAGTAGACATAAAGCCAATACAAGCTAATACGGTGTTCACTGCTACAGTCCACTAGGTTATTAATAATAAGAGCAATTACTGAGATAGATGAAATCCAATCCTTAGTCCTACAGAGATACACTAAGAGTTTTCAGATTGGAAAAGAAAAGTCTGAAAGGGTTAATTTTTTAGAGGAGCACAGCTAGTGGGAAACAGATCCTTCAGGTTCTGAGTCTAACATCTACTTGCTGACTAATATGCAATATTTGGAGATGTGATGTGGTATTCAGATCAACTGAGAAATCTAGAACCTATGCTTTGATGGAAGATGTTCGTTTGAAATAAAAAGAAAAAAAAAAAACCTGACATTCTGAAGGATTATGTGAAAGTGCTGATATTACATTAAAATGCAGTTGGGGAGAAAAAGAAGTTTATGATTTAAAATAGAATATCTTTATATTGAAGAAGTCTAGGTGCTAACAAACACTGAAGCTCTATCATTTAGGTAATTTGGCAAGAGGGCTGATTTAATGAGCAATAGGGACAAGTTCAAGTGCATTACAAGGTAGACTGAAAGCTGAGTCCAACCATTAGTGTGTAAGGCTTCTTTCAAAAGTAGCACATTTCTTACCACTTTAGAAGCTTCAGTCCTATGACATTTGATTTTATTACTCTAAGAAAATCTGCTTTCTCATTTCAAGCATTCCTTAATTTAAACTATTAATTTCCTTATACTGCTGCCTGCCCTCCCCTCATATTTTATGGGAAACACTCAAAAGCCAGCCACAACTTCTTCTCAAAAGTTTGCCTCTCACTTCTGCTTAGAAACAAGTTCAGGTTTGTCACTGATCGATTGCTTTGCAGAACTAGACTCCCTCTCCTCCCTCATGTCGTCACTTCTCTAGCTCACACCAGCCCTAACTCAGTACATGTATTTAATGTTAGTGCATCCTTTTCCTGAAGATAAAAGGCAATGATTTACCTGGGCACTCACCTCCTACCTCCCCACCTGCCAGGTTCCTCTGAGTAGGCATAGTGTCTGCTACCCACTGAGACTTGGACTTGGTGTGGAATCTAGAAATTAAGGGTTAACTAATATTCAGAAGAATATAAGAGGAAAAACAGCTTCTCAAGATAATGAAAAGAGGCATTTGATGAAATTTAAAATAACAAACCAACCAGCAAATGTGTCATTTTGAGCATGAAGTTTGGATTATAAAGGACATGATCTCCTATCTGCTTGTCCTTGGGCAAATTGTTAGAATTTCCATATTATGTCTCCTTCAGAAAAATAAAATAGACAGTTTAATTGTAAATAGCAACCCATAAACCTGTGAGAATATATTCCAGACAGACTATATATATATATATATATATATATATATATATATATATATATATATATAATTTAAGTGAACAGTCTCCAAAACTCTAGCTTTATAATATCCATTTTATTTTCCTTAAGCTTAAGTCTGGACTCTAGTTTACTTTGGAATGGTGTTGGCAGTCCTCAAGTAAGTAAAGATTTGTATCAATGAACCCATCTAGCTATTAAATAGACCTGTCAGGTCTATTTTACCCACATACCAGGCACTAGACTATAAACACATCATTTTTTTAACCATACATTTATAAAAGATGGATTTTTATTTTGACCAAATCCATTGTTGTAATTCTTGCAAACAAATGTTTGCTTCCCCCTTCCCGATTTTCTCCCTTGGGATTGATTTATCTTCCCCAAGTAGCTCTCTTTGCCAAACCATTCTTTTCTGGTTAGTGTTGAATTCCACCCAGTTCCTTTTTCATTCATTAAATCTCCAAGAGTTTAGCTAAATGGATGTTCTTCTATCAAATTCCTGAGTTCTATCTACATTTTATACGTGCATATATGTAACCCATCACATATTTACTTATGATCTTTTGTTTGGTAATTGATCTCCACTGAGTTTTGACAAAGCCATAGACTCCTATAACACAGATCACCTTGGTTGGAAGCCCAACTTTAAGTTCAGTGTTCTATGGAAACAAACATGGAAAACTCTTCCCCAAGCCTTGGAGAAGACATTATAGAGATGTCCTGTTGACGACTAAGCATGCAAAGGTTAGTTGCCCTTGCTCAAGTAAATATCCATGATCACAGTAATTCTTCTGTGTGACCCTAATTAACTATAGTTAACCAAAAATAAATGACATAAAGAAACAAAGAGGGTTTGGGAAGAATAAGGGGCTTGTTGGAAAGAAGAAAGGGATAAGAGAGAAAATGGCGAAACTACTCTTTTAAATTTAATTTTATTATTTTTACTTATTCATTTTTACATCCACCTCAATGTCCCTACCAGTCACAGCCTCCCACAATCCTTCCCCCATCCACCCCTCTTCTCATTCTCCTCTAAGAGGGTGCTCTCTCAGTGTCCCCCCAACTCTGGCACTTCAAGTCTCTGCGAGGCTAGACTGGGAAGCTACCTTTTAGCCATCTACTTTGAAGGATCTGGCAAGGAGTTTGGAAGATTTTTCCTTGACTTCAGCAAGGTACTGGACTGTTGTGTTCAGCCAGAGGTAAAGTCATGGTTATCATGCTGACTTCTCATAAAAGAATGGCTACCAACCCCAAATGTAAGGAGCATGCTGTAAGCAAGTGGAGAGAGTTGTAAATAGGTGGAGAAAGGTGTAAACAGGAGAAACCTGTTGCGAAGTTGTTCTAACAATGGATTCTAAATGGTTTTCTGGCACACCTTAGGCAGACTTAGAAATACATGAGAAGAATAACACAGATACTCCAAAAATATAGGTTAAAATTTCTACCTTGTTAAAACGTGTAGATTCTCTTATTAGACAGTGTTGATGTTAGACTAAGGAAGAAATGACTAATAGTTTATATGTCTTCTATCTAAGTAGATTGTAACCTAATGAAAGATACCAATATGCAAATAAGCAGCTGTATAACAATGACATAGGTAGGTGCTATTGTGGATGTAGATACAATATGGAAAAATATTGAACAAGCTGTCAAACTGCCTGGTAATTATCGGCATTGGACTTTCCTACAATGGCCAATGAGGAGCATCACTTCCTAATTGCCATCAGGATATACATGCTTGGTTTTGTTTGTCTATTTATTTACTTATATATTGCTCTATAAAGACACCATGACCAATGCAATTTATAAAAGAGAACATTTAATTGTAGGCGAGTTCTATAGTCTTAGAGGATTAGTTCATAATCAGCATGCCAGGGAGCCTGTCAGCAGGCCAGCACGATGCTGGAACAGTAATGAGAGCTTACATAGGCTCCATAGGTACTCGGCAGACAGAGAGAATGAGCACACCATAGGCTTTGGAAGCCTCAAAGCCCACCTCTCCCCCAATAACACACCTCCTCCAACACAACCATACCTCCTAACCCTGCCCAAAACAGTACCAACAAATGAAGACCAAACATTCAACTACTGAGCCTATGGGGGCCATTCTCATTCAAATAACAAATTCTAGGTTCAATTAAAGTACCTGTCTCAGTAATAAGCAATAATAATAACAACAATGTGGAAAATGACAAAGGGAACCACCAAACATGAATTTCTAGTCTACTTGTGTGCACACACAAATGAGTGCACTGATTCATACAGGTACACACACACACACACACAAATCATATAAATGCATGCCAGAAATTAATTTCTCTTGTTCTGAAGATCAGATAGTATAAAAGTACATACAGTCAGGTTTTGTGTCTGCTGAGAGACTTTTTCCTGGTTCATCTCATGTTCTTCTTATTCACATGGTGGAAGAGACAAATCCCTTTGACCTCTTTTATAAAGGCACCAGTCTTATGGATGAAGACCTTCACTTCATGACAAGACCACTTCTCAAAGGTCACATCTCTAAAAGTTATCATTCTGGAGATGAAGTTATCAGTATATGAGCTGGCTCAGGAAATGCAAAGTCCTCCAGACTCCAGCCATGGGCACTCTCTGCTTCCTGAGGTGTTTATCATCTCCGATCTTCTCTCTCTCTCTCTCTCTCTCTCTCTCTCTCTCTCTCTCTCTCTCTCTCTCTCTCTCTCTCTCTCTCTCTCCCCCCCCCCCCCGTGTGTGTGTGTGTGTGTGTGTGTGTGTGTGTGTGTGTGTGGTCTGATTTTTCTTCCTGAAAACTTAAGGAAATGAAAAAGACACACCATGGAGGCAGCTTGGGGAAGAGGATGTGCAATAGAGCCAACCCAGTCAGTGCCATTATCAGGATAAATTCGGACAGGGACTGCTGCAATTCGGTAAATTGTATTAACCATACCTTACCAAATCACTTCTCCTTGTCCTCCCCAATTACAGCAGTCCCTTCTCCGTGCACTCCACACACTCCCTTTAGACAAGTTTTTCTTCCACTATTTTCAATACCTAGAATGTCTTCACCTTTATACTCTTCCCTTTGCCTCCTTGAAGGACAGTTTACTTGTTTTTACTATTGCTAACAGCCTGTGCTGAGGCGGTACTTACATGCAGGAAACAGTCAGTAATTATTGGATGAACAGTGAAGAGCTAGGTGAGTGCACAGCTTCCTTGCTGTTTGCATCATGCACAGAGTGCATGTCTTATGCAGGTCCTCTGCTCTCAAGTTCTTTGATTGTTTCCTGTTGTAACCTGAAGTAGCCCAAGGAAACTGCAGTGCTCAGCGGGCCTGCTTATCTACTTTTTCAGCTTTCCTTTGTTTCTGCTCACAGTATTTCACTTTGAGGAAATAATTTCCCAGAATTCAAGGCAACACTACATTGTAAGTCTCTCCCTGTGACTTTTTGGGAACTTATACTCTGAATAAACTATAGGTAGAAACACCAGGATTTTATCCAAAAAAAAAAAAAAAAAGCCCCTCCATTTCCTGTTGATACAAGACTATAGCTTGAGTCAGGAACCAAACTGAGGAGCAGGAATTTATAATTTTTCAGCTTTTTACAAGTAGAATGATAAAGTATTGGTAAAGATATTGGCTGCTTCTCAAATTAATAAAAAGTTGCCTCAATGTTTATAAAAATTCTGGTTTCGCATATTTGCATTATATTAGCACATATCTTTTTTTCATTTTCACAGGTATGCTTTGTGGAAAATATGATCAGCTATATATCATCGATTATCCAGACCTTTTTAATCAGGAAGTCTGAAAAAAAATATGCAGAAGCTCTTACAATCTGCCCACAAACTTAAAGGAACAAAAAATGCATCTTAGTCCTAGATAGATTTTCTATCAATTTTTAAATAGTGTTCAGAGTAATGATCCTGAAAACCTATCAAAGAAAATATAGTTAATGGGCAGAACTAGAAAAGATTATCCTGAGTGAGGTAACCCAGACCCATTAAGACAAATATGATATGTACTCATAAGTGGATGTTAGTCATAAAGGACAGGATAACCATGCTATGAACCACAGGCCTAAAGAAGCTAAGTAACAAGGGGGACCCAAGGGAGTGCGCTTGAATCTCATTAAGAAGGGGAACTAGATTAGACATCAGGGATGGATGGAAGAAGGAGACTGGGTGGGGATGGGGCAAGGATGAGAACAGGAGAGATGAGGTGAGGGGAAGATTGGAGAGACAACTGGATTGGGAGGGGGGCATCTCTGGAATGAGTAGAAACCTAGGACAATGGAAACTCCTAGGCTCTATGAGGGTGACCTTAACTAAGACTCATAGCAGTGGGGGATATGGAACCTGAAATGCCCACAAAACTTTAGACCCACAATTATTCCAGTTTACAAGATGTGCAGGGATTAAAGATGGAGCAGAATTTGAGGGAAGGGCCAACAAATGACTGACCCAGCTTGAGATCTATGCCATGAGAGGAATCTCACCCCTTACACTATTAATGATATTCTGCTCTACATGCTTAGCATAAATGTCATCAGAGAGGCTTCAGACAGCAACTGATGAAAAGAGGTGTAGAGATCCATAGACAAACATTAAATTGAGCTTGAAGAGCCCTGTGGAAGAGGGGAAGGAAAGATTGAAGGAGCCAGAGGGTTAAGGAAACCACAAGAAAACCTCCAGAATCAACTAACATGATCCCACAGGGCATCATAGAGACTGAACTGCCAACCAAAGAGCATGAATGTGATAGACCTAGGCCCCCTGCTCATATGTAACAGATGTGCAGCTGTTCTTCATGTGGGACTTCTCAAGCAGGAGCAGGGCCTGTCTCTGACTACACTCTCTGCCTTTGGATCCTCTTTCCCAAACTTGGCTGCCTTGTCTAGCCTCAACAAAAGAAAATACATCTCATCTTACTGCAACTTGATATACCAAGGCTTATTGAGATCCCTGGGAGGCCTTCCCTTTTCTGAGAAGTAAGGAAGGAGTGGGGCGGGAGGGAGGAGAGGGAAGAGGGAGATATTGGGAGAGGATGGAGGGGAAATTTCAATAGAGATATAAAGTGAATCAATAACTTAATCAATAAAAAATTAAAATAAATACTTATATAACAAATTGGTAGATCTAGAGGATTTTGATTTACTGAATTGCTTTGATGAATTATTCTGGAAGGTCAATACTATTTAGAATTTAGTTGACTTAATTACTCTAAAGAGAACAATATAATAGCTTGCTTAATAAATAAGATAGTGAATAATTTTAATTGTCTGCTCTTACTGAGATAGTTAGTAGCCAAAGGATACTGTTTTAGACCATGTGATATTTTGCTTATTTTTGGATTGCCTTAAAAACTTTTATTAAAGTCATATTGCCTGAAAAAAATAAAGAAATCATTTCCCTTGACAAGAAATGTTGGCAAATATATGAAGAAAGAAGAGCTTTTACTGAGTTCTGATAGGGATATGAACTGGGGCGGCCTCTATAAAAATCATTTTGGGAATTACTAGAAAAACTGAAAATAGAACTAAATGATCCTACACTATTACTTCTCAGTATCTGCCACTCAAGGACATGTTAATCAGCATAGCACAGGTCCCTGATGTGAGTGACAGCTCTCGGGCAGAACCTTACTGTACTGCACTGCACCTTACATTCTTACTTTGAACCTTCTCTGAGGCTGCCCTTAGCTCACACAACTTCAGTGATCATGGTGAGGTTGAAATACCGCAGACTCAAATCCTAATTACAATTTATATTGAGCTATTTCTAGCTCCCCTCTCTAAATAGCTCTTCCTTGCCCATCTCCATTCTGAGTTAACATCCTTGTGAATAACCTTTAAACCGTTTAAAATGTATTAACTTAACAAAATCCTGTCTTCTACCAATCAAAATGTTTAGTGCATCTGAGACCTACCACTGTGATTTCCTGGTCTTGCTGTAATTCATTATCATTGGTATTTCTACCCATGTATTTAAAAGTAAATTGATTTACAACTTTCTTGGTTATGTTTCTATAAGACTTCTGTCAATTTCTTGCCATGTTTAAATGTGTAATTTTGGGAAAACTGAATCTGCGTTCCTGGGCTGTGGTCACTCATATTTGGCTCTAGAATAAACTATCTCTTATGAGCTTTGAGGTCAGAGTTGTGTATGTATATCAGCATCATCCATCCATGTTTTGTGCTGTAGTCAGTACTCATAGTGGTCAAGCTATGCAATCAATATCAGTGAGTACAAAAATGGATAAAGAAAGTGTGGGATGCAGATCCAATGGAGTTTTATACACCATAAAATGATGAAATGATGTCATTTGCAAGAAAATGGGTGAGACTGGAGACCATATACAAATACATAAGCCAGACTCAGAAAAAAAAAAAAGAACTTCTGCATCATTTTTCTTATGTGCAGAACTCATAATTAAAATTATATGCATCTAAAACTATATACATATACATTCACATGTGTGTCCATTTGTATGTGTGTCTGATGTAGGTCACAAAACTAGAAAGGGGAGCAAGAAAGAGAAGGAAGACTTCTTTAGAGTTCTTTAGGTGGATGAAAAATACAGAGGGTCCATTACTATGTGTGTGTGTATCAAATAAAAATGAGAATATAAATAAAGACTGCTAGCTGGCTATGGTGGTATAGATTTGCGATGCCAGCACTCAGGAGACTTAGAGTCCAAGGACTTGAGGCCAATGTGCCTTGCAAAATGAATTGTCAGCCAGCCTTGGGCTATGCAAAGTAAAACTCTGTTTCAAAAAAAAAAAAATTGTCCATACAAGTATTTACTTGTTTCTTAAGAGTTCCCAGATATTTCCTACAAAAACACTTGGTGAAAATAGCCAAGCAGTTATGTTATCAGAGTTGTGAATTTGGGGGGCTAAGGCAAAGTACTCCACTTGAGAACATCGCCTCATTCCCGCTGTAGCTGGGCCTTTGCCCTGTTTTTAGAGGGGGAAGCTAGTGACTAAACCAACTCAAGGTAAGAAATCACAACTAACATATGTATTTATAGAGTGTGTGTATGTGTGTGTGTGTGTGTGTGTGTGTGTGTGTGTGTCTGTCTGTCTGTCTGTCTGTCTGCCCTGAATACAGAGCTGCTGAAGTGTTAAAGATTAATAACTAGACAAAGAGCACCCTGGTAGTTTTAGGACATGATCTGAGAGCAGAATTCAGACCTATCTGCTGAAAGTCCATGGGCAGCAAATCCAACATGTGACATCCAATGAGGCTTCCAACCCTCTTTCCCCCAAATCTAAGCTACAGGAGACTCCATTCCCCGGGGAAAGTTGAACCAGAAATAGAATGCCCTTGCTCACCATTGCAGACCTATTTTAAATTAATTGCCTGACTAAGAAATCTCAACTGGTAATACAGCTGAGGTGATTTTGAGCAGTGCGGCCCCGCAGGAGGAAGAACTGTACTTGCACGAGGCTGACTTCCACGTGTATTTCAAAAACACCAGTGTCGCCATCACAGTGACCAAAACACTGAAAAACACTCATCTCTGTGGAGGTTGAAGGCAAGAGCCAACACAAACAACAGAAATTCCTGTAGGATTTCAAATGATGGAATTATTGGAGGAAGATTATAAAGCATCTATATTTTCAGATTTAAAGAAGTAAATATAAAATAAAATGAATTAAAGAAATAAAGCTGTCATTATTCTCTGAAAATATAAAGAAAATTACTGGCAAGTTATAAAGACACTGACCCCCAGGTGTGTGTTTGTGTGAGCTTGTTTGTGCCTATGCATGTGTATAGAAAAAATGTGCACAGAACACATTTTTTTCTGTTCTTTATACACAATGTCTTTAAAAAGAAGAATAAATGTATATTGCTTTTATTTTAGTTTGTTGTTGTTGTTGTTGGAGGAAGGTTAAGGGATTTTTTTATTATTTTATTCATTTACATTACAAATGTTGCCCCCCTTCCAAGTTTCCCCTTCATGATTTCTTCACCCTATTCCCCTCCCCTTTGCTTTTGAAGGAGTGCTCCCCCAACCACCTCACCCTGCTAGCATCCCCCTTCCCTGGGGCATTAAGTTTCTACAGGAGTAAGCTCATCCTTTCCCACGGAGGCCAGACAAGGCAGTCCTCTGCTACATATGTCACAGGGGCCACAGACCAGCCCATTATTGCTCTTCGTTGGTGGATTAGTCTCTGGGAGCTCCCAGGGGTTCCCGTTAGTTGATACTGATGGTCTTCCCATGAGATTGTCATCCACATCAGCTCCTTCAAATCTTCCTCTAACTCTTCCCTAGGGGTCCCTGACCTTAGTCCAATGGCTGGCTATAAGTATCTGCATCTGTCTCAGTCAACTATTGGTAGAGCCTCTCAGAGGACGGTCATGCCAGGCAAGTACAACATGGCCTCGGTGATAGTGTCACAGTTTGGTGCCTGAGTATTGTATGGATTTTAAATTGGGCCAATCTCTGCTCTATCTTTGGCCCCATATTTCTCTTAGACAGGAACAATTCTGAGTCAAAAATGTTGAAGGAAGGTGGGTGACAGCACCCCTCCACGGGGGTCCCTGTCTATCTACTAGAAGTTGTCTCTTCAGGTTCCATCTCCCCACTGTTGGTCATCCTTATTGAGTCCTGGGAACCTCTCATACCCCAGTTGTCTGGGACTTTCTAGAAGTGCCCCCAGACCCCTCCATTCCATATTTCCATTCATTCTCCTGACTCTCTGGGCTTCTCCTCTGTCTCCCCATACACATATAATCCTCCCCCCCTTTCCCTTCCCCTCCCCTCTCCCACACTGCTCCCTTCCTATCTCTTCCTCCCTCTGCCTCTCATGATTATTTTGTTGCCCCTACTAAGCAGGATTGAAGTATTCATACCTTGGGCTTTCTTGTTAAGCTTCATATAGTCTGTGGGTTGTATCATGGATATTCTGAACATTTTGGCTAATATCCATTTATTAATGAGTATATATCATATATGCCCTTTTATGTCTGGGTCACCTCACTCAAGGTACTATTTTATAGTTCTATCCATTTGCCTGCAAAATTCATGATAGTAGCTGAGTAATATTCCATTGTGCAAATGAACCACATTTTCCAACTTCTTGCTATTACAGATCAGGCTGCTATAAACATAGTGGAGACTCAGAAATAAATCCATATACTTATGGATACTCGAGCTTTGACCAAGAAGCCAAAATCATACAGTGGAAAAAAGAAAGTATCATCTAACAAATGGTCTAACTGCATGTAGAAGGGTGCAAATTGGTCCATTCTTATCTTCTTGTACAAAGCTCAAGTCCAAGTGGATCAAGGACCTCCACATAAAACCAGATACACTGAATCTAATAGAAGAGAAAGTGGGAAATAGCCTCAAACACATTGGCATAGGGGAAAATTTCCTGAACAGAACACCAACAGCTTAGGCTCTAAGATTAACAATGACAAATGGGACTTCATGAAACTGAAAAGCTTTTGTAAGGCAAAGGACACTGTCAATAGGACAAAATGGCAACCTATATGTAGCCACCAGAGGCCACGGGTTACTGGTTTCCTAAAAGATGGGGTTTTCATGGGAAAGTCGGTGAGAGGAATCAAGACAAAGTTCTCTGATCAAGGTCAATGTTTAATTATGAGTCTGAACCCATCCCCCACCACATTGCTTTGTCAGAATCTCTGCTTTGTCAGGATAGTGTCAGGAAAACAGGTTCAGTCTCTCAGCAGGCAGTGGTGTCTTGAAGGAAAGCCTCAGATGTGGCAGGACAATAGACTTTACCTAGGTCAGAAGACTCCACCCTAGGTGGGCTAGCCAACTGTGGGAAGCCAGGTCTGAGCCATCCTGCTCAAGCCTGGGGGAAGGGCACACCTATAAATTGGAAAAGGATCTTCACTAACCCTTCATCCAATAGAGAGCTAATATACAAAATATACAAAGAACTCAAGAAATTAAATTCCATAAAAACAAATAACCTAATTTTAAAAAGGGGTACAGAGAATTCTCAACTGAGGAATCTCTAATGGCCCAGAAGCACTTAAAGAAATGTTTAACATCCTTAGTCATCAGGGAAATAGAAATCAAAATGACCCTGAGATCCCACCTTACAGTAACCAGAATCACTAAGATCAAAAACTCAAGCAAAGGCAGATGCTGCCAAGGATGTGAAGACAGAACACTCCTTCTTTCCTGGTGGGATTGCAAACTGGTACAACCACTCTAGAAATCAATCTGGCAGTTCCTCAGTAAATTGCAAATAGTTCTACCTGGAGACCCAGCTATACCACTCCTGGGCATATAACCCAAGATGCTTGCTCAGTCCATATCACAAGGTTAAGGGTTTTTCATTATTTTGTTTTTTCTTTATTTTCTTTGGGTTCTGTTTGTCTGCTTGTTTGCTTGCTTGCTTTGGACATAGACTCTTCCTAATTAAACCAGATTGCCCTGAACTAACTCCCTATCAGTCTGCCTCAGCAGTGAGTGTCAGGAATACATGAGTGCTTGAACCATCCTGAATGATGCTTTCTTCTACTGCTTATAAAGCCAGCACTCACCTGGAGGCTCATAACCATCTATAACTTTAGGTCCAGGGATACAGTGCCCACTACTGACCTCCTGTATATTAGGCACACACATGGTGCACATACCCATATGCAAAAAAAAAAACCAGTCATATACACAAAATAAGATAAATAAATCTTTAAAATTTTAATGTTTCAAACTTCTTTAAAATGCACTTTTTCCTAAATTTCACTAAACATATGCAGATTTATAAACACTGGAATGTAGGTACCTCTTTCTTATGTATGGCTATATATTTATGTTTGAATATATGTGCATATGTATCAAAAATTCTAATTTGAAAGTTACATAATAAGGGCCAAGAGGCAAAACATTTTTATTTTCACCAAATCAAATCCCCTTCTCTCTGATCAATACAGCAGTTGGTTTCAGTGTTCGAATGACATTAAGACCAAGGTGCCATCTGCTTTCCCTGAAGTATTAGTTAATTTACTCTGATTAACATGCCAGTTTTACTTAACTTTCAAAGAACTCAGCACAGATTGCACAAATTAAAAATATTTGTATAACGTGGCTTTTGCCATTTTATGACATTTTAAGGATTAAAGAGTCTCTCTGAATAATATTTGCAAAGGCAAATAGTTGCCTGAAATTTAAATGTCATATTAAACATATCACTCCCCTCACTTTACAGCGTATTAGAGAATATTTTATTTCCATCAACTTTGATAAAAATAACTTAGACTGTATTTTGTGTCCATGCTATTTCCATATGTCGGATGTAGTGTCAGGGATTCACTGGGCTATGGATTCGTGGCTATATAATGTGACAAGAAGGGCCAAGATCTAGATACCATGGTGTAATTAAATGTTGTAGAACAACTCAGTCACGACAGATTTCTTAGAAACTCAGTATGAGGAGAAGGTGAGGATTTATTCTAGAGACAGTATGATCACCCATATGGGGTGCAGCTTGAATTCAGGCTAAAATTCAGAATTAGCGAGGGCGTGACAGTGGGTATTCTAATTCTTGTGAGCCTTGTGATCTGTGTCATAGCTAACTGACTTTGTCATTAACACTAAAACAGCCATGAACAGCATAGGAAAGTATAAGCACACTACTGCTCCCTATTGAGACAGACACATTGTCTGTTGGTCTGTTGCTCTAAACACTGCTCAATAAGACCCCAAGTCCAGGAAGGCTTACTTGTTGCTTAAAGTGTTTAACTTCTAAGACAAGAAAAAAAGTATCAAAAATTCCCTCACCCCTCACACACCCCAACCCTACACACACATGTACATTGTGGCAATTTTGGGCCAGTTTTAGGCATATCCTGACTCTTCATGGCCCAATACAAGTTGACTCAAGGCTCAATGACTTGTAAGGTAGCATGATCTGTAGCAGCAAGAATTTCTCATCTATTAACTCAGAATTCTTGACATTTCATCATTCCACATATAGAGAAAACAGAGATAAACAATTTCTTTGGAATCAATGCTATGTGAAATCCTTCCCTGAGGATGGTAGAGCGCATGGAATAACAATTATATTCATTCTCAATACATGCCACTCTGGGGAGGGGGTGCGCTAAGTGCAGAGAGGCTTTAATCTGTTATATGTTTTTGTATAATTAACCCTTTCATGACTGCTCAGATCCTCCATCTTTGGACTAGGGTCATTTTGCTGGTTAGATTTTTTTTTTGTCAACTTGACACAAACTATGTGCTGACCCAACACACCACATATACAATTAACCAATACAACATGCTACCTCCAATTATCACCAATGAATTGTGCACATGGGCAAGATGAGTTCTTGCCACCTATATAGCTTCAGAGTCACTATAGACGTGGGTTGGTGGATGTCCTTGTCATCACTCCTGCCTGCAATCTGTGGGTGGCACCACATTAAGCACTGATAGTAATTTGCATTAAGACTTAATTTACAGTCTAAGATGGCACATCACAGAATAGGTTGTGACTGGAAATCAGATAGCACAAACTGCTAACACCCCATATCTTACTCCCATAGAAACCACACACACACACACACACACACACACACACACAATTGATACTGCTATCTACATTAGTGCATTTTATATGGCATACAGTCACAGGCCAGTCATTCTTGATGACAGGAATTCAAGGAAATATAATGCATAAAAATGATTGAGGGAAGAATTTACTGATAAACAGAACTGAGCCTCAGGGTAATTATGATGAAGCTCTGCTTGTCAATAATTTAATTTAGGAGCAAAACCTCTGAAGTATCACATATCTCTTGTCTGTCCTTCCAGATTTCTGACTTTCCTTTTTCTTCTTCTTCTGCATTACAGGCTTTCTTCTTTTGATCAGGGAAATATTACTACCATGCAACTTAGTTGTTCCACCTTGTCAGAAACTATCTAGGAAAGGCTAAGAGCATGTAAGTGAATTTTCTGGAGATGGCCACCAGCTTGCATAGCCTAAAATGGGTGAGCTCTGAGGTAAAGTCCCAAGGACTTCATTCCAGGATTGCTTCTTGCTGCTGGTATGCCTTTTCCTGTCACTATTATATAGCTTAATGATTCCTGGGCATTGGCCTATCATATTTGGACAGATTTTCTATAGATCAACCTAAAGATGTTCTATCATGTAGTAAAACTGTGTAGACAAGTTAATGGTTTCATAATTGCTAATAATGGATTTATAGAATTCATAAATTTATGCAAGTAATTTTCAGTCCCCTGTAGTATGAAAGCTGCAAATAGGGTTCTGTAAACCTTCATGTGTCACAGGCTAATTTTACTAGGACAAGAAAGCAGGCTTGTAAACAAATTTATGATGAAGGAAAACATTCCTTCTAGGTTAGGTGTGAGACTGTTATCTGATAACTAAACATCATAAACTGGGAATGGGCAACTTATTGTAGGTGCAAGGACAGAAAATAAAACATTAACTAGTTTATCTGTATAAAACTTCAAAACTAATAAGACACAAGACAGATGTGTGTCTTCATAAAACTGTGCTAACCTGTGACATAAAAATTATTGCTTCAAACTTATAATGAACTTATGGGGGGCGGCTAGTAACAGATAATGGATGTTTAATGACATGCTAGTCTTAATGGAAAGACCTGTAAACAATACTGTTGTAACTCTTTAAACTGCATTGATATATGACATCGGTTAGTTCCTTAAAATTACCTGAACTTATTGGAAAGTAAAAGTATCTAGAATTTCATGTAAGCAATTATCCTACTGTAACAGTTCTGGCTGATAGTTGCATGAGGTAATTGTTTAGAGACAGTATATATACAGAGAAACAAAAAAATAAAGCAGTATGGAGTGTACCTCAATCCACCAAACATAAGTGTGTATGTGTATGTGCAAAGTTATTGGAGCTTTACTCCATCTACTAAATGTGTATTTGCATATGTGTACATATGTATGTATGTACATATGTATGTATGTATGCATGCATGTATGTATGCATGTATGTATGCATGTATGTATGTATGTATGTATGTATGTATGTATGTATGTAAAGTAGATGTAACCTTCTTTAGCTTCATCCAGATGTGTATTTTTCCTGCATGTGTGAATAAAGGTTAGTTGGAGCTTTTCTTCCTCTGCTTCATTCATCCAGAATGTGGGAGTGTTTTCTATGTAATGGGGAATTCTTCTTTTCCTTCTCTCTTTTCTTTTCTTTTCTTTTCTTTTCTTTTCTTTTCTTTTCTTTTCTTTTCTTTTCTCTTCTCTTCTCTTCTTTTCTTCTTCTTTTTCTTTTTCTTTTCTTTTCTTCTTATTTTTCTTTTTCTTTTCTTTTCTTTTCTTTTCTTTTCTTTTCTTTTTCTTTTCTCTTCTTTCCTTTGCTTTACTCTCCGGTTCACAAAGACTTAATGTGTTCCAAGCCTCTTTCCTGGCCAGCGAGGGACACTCGAGCTGGAGAAAAAAGAGCCCTAGTAGTTAACCCTGTTTTCTTCTTAATTCCCTGTTGCAGCCAGCAGAAGTTTATTACTAGAAATCAGGTACAGAACTGTAAGAAACCAGCACTTATTAGCACAGAACAGTAAGAGAAGAGAAACCAGTGCTTATTAGCACAAAGTAATACAGAGAGTTACAATGCCAGAGACAATCAGTCTTTGACCTTCATCTGACACTGTGTCCAACTCACCTGGACCTAAAGGCCAGGGCACACCCCCACCCCACCTCACCCCTGCCCTCGTAACACTTGTATAGCCTTGTCATCAAAACAATGTTCTTTCTTTCTGATACTATCTATCTAGGAAGCTTGTGAGAGGCCACTCTGATAGACTCCCACTGACTTTGTAGCCATCTCTGAACAAGTCCAATGCCCATTGGATATTGGGAGTCTTATTAGAAGTCTCATTCAATTCAATGTTCGGTCTTATTAGCTCTGTGAGTCAGACAATGTTTCCATTTTCTGGGACCACATATCAATCAATATTTAGGGGTAAGTTCTGTCAATCAAAAAGATTTTACAACTAAAAGCTTACTCGGTTACATAGTAACCATACACAGTTCTGTGCAGGTGTTGTGAGTAAGCACCACCTCCACACTGGCAGAGGTGCACAGGAGATCCCAACGGATGTGACTCCACTGTCTCCATCAAGTCGAATCGGTGGAGCTTTGGTCCATCAAGGTAAACTCTGCATGAACATGGTTTCCTTCCAGCTACCAAAAGATACCTATCAGTGAAATAGTTACAGATAAATATTGTAAGAATACAGTTTTAAGTATTTAATACATTCTATTATTAAACCATAATTCTATTTTATTGTGAAATCGAGTGATACTCTAAAATTAAGAATGATATTGCTTCAGCTGCTTTCACAGGGCCTTCCAGTCTGTGGCCATACTGCCCTGAATACTCCTTGCTGGCTCACAAGGCCTTCTATTACATAGCACAGAACAAGAAGAGGAAAAGCGTCAGAGAAGCTTAAGAAGCCCTGCATTCCACATAGTGTCATTGCCATAAGGATATTTTATTTATTCCTTTCAAAATAACAGTGAGATTCCTTCCCTGCTTTTTCTTAGAACTGTTTATTAGTACCATGACAATCAAGTAAAATAACCACATAAATTATAACTTATGGAAATAAAATAATAGTTCCAGCTCACAAAAGAGACACAGAGCTAAGTAGTCTACAGGTGGGAAGATGTTTGGAAAGGCTACGTGTACACACGGATACATGTGGATTAAAGGAGATAGATGGCAAGTATGGTGTAGAAGTTATTTAAATTTTCATAGTCTGAAGACAAACCTGGGAATTTTTATAGGTCAAGTGAGTCTGCAGAAGAAGTTAGGATAATTTTCAAAACAACATTTAAGAGAAGATGTGATGGCTAGACACTGGGAAGTGAAAAGAGGTTTCAGACACATTTTTATTACGACATATTTCTCAGCAGCTCCAAAGAGCAGCTCAGAACTTACATGTCGGACTAATTATAACCAAACTTCTAACTACCAACCCATGGGTAATTACCGAAAGATGGAGAGAACAGGAGCCACCCTGAGCTAATTAAAATGATTTATCAGTGGCAGATGTCAGGCTCTCTTAACACTTCTTGTGAGAGTTGAAAGTGCTCATAAAGAATGAGAGGTAGTGGTATTTGTCCTAAGAGAACA
This sequence comes from Mus caroli, assembly GCF_978045245.1. Lineage (NCBI taxonomy): Eukaryota > Metazoa > Chordata > Mammalia > Rodentia > Muridae > Mus > Mus caroli. The sequence continues at coordinate 42,815,142 of NW_028227258.1, forward strand.
AAAAATTATGATACCCTAAGTTAACCAATGGCTGTTCCTTTAGAATTATTCTGTTATTCCTATGTTATACCAATCATAGTGACAATTGAAGCATTACAACCCTTTGGCACATGGTCAAATGCACCTAACATAGTTATACATGATGCCCAACACCTTTGTAAAAGAACAGGATCTTATCATAGTGCCTAAAGGATTTAAGACATTATTAGAGGATGGAAATGAAGGGACTTGTATTAAATGAAGATTAAAAAAAACCTGACACATATAAAATAATATGCTAATGGTTAAGAAGGAAAAAATGAACTAAATATTTTTCATATTAATTTTTTAATTTAATTTTTGCATCTATTCACTTTACATCCCGCTCACTTCCCCCCTCCCAGCCACCCTCTCCAACACACAATCCTTCCTCCATGCTCCCTTCCCCTTCTTATCTGAGATGGTGAAACACCCCCCCCCATCATCCCCCCACCCTGGCACTTCAAGTCTCTGCAAGGCTAGGTGATTCCTCTCCCACTGAGGCAAGACAAGGCAAGCTAGCAGAACATATTCCACACGCAGGCAACAGATTTTGGGACAGCCTCAATTCCAGTTGTTTGGAACTTTCATGAAGGCCAAGTTGCATATCTGCTACATATGTTCAGGGAGGCTTAGGTCCAGCCTATGTATGTTCTTTGGTTGATGATTTAGACTCTAAGAGCCCCAAGGGTCCGGGTTAGTTGATTCTGTTGGTCTTCTGTGAAGTTCCTATCCCCTTCAGGCCTAACAACCCTTTCTTCTACTCTTCCATAAGAGTTCCTAAGCTCCATCCACCATTTGACTGTGGGTGTCTGTATCTATCTGAGTCAGCTGCTGGGTAGAGCCTCTCAGAGAATAACATGCTCCTGTCTGCAAGTGTCATTAATAGTGTTAGGAATTGGTATTTGCCCATGGGATGGGTCTCAAGTTTGACTGGTTATTAGTTGGCCATTCCCTCAGTCACTGACCCATCCCCCATGCCTGCATTTCTTCTGCTCAGGATAAATTTGGGGTTGAAAGTTCTCTGAGTGAGTTGGTCTTCTATGGCTCCAGTGAGGTTCCTGCCTTGCCTTTGCCTGAGGAGGTGACCTCTTCAGGTTCCATATCCCCAGTGTAGTGAGTCACAGTCAAGGTGACTTTCTTTGATTCCTGGGTGCCTCCCTTATCCCAGGTCTCTGTCTTGTCCTGGACATGTGCCCTCATCTCCTCACCCCCATAAGTTGCAGATTTCTATTCATTTTCATGGCCATCTAGCCATCTCTTCTGTCCTTCCCCATACCTGATCCTGAACCCTCCATTCCCCTCCCAATTCCCCTTCCTGCCAGTAACCTCCCTCCATTTGCCTTTTATGACTATTTTATTCCTCCTTCTAAGTGAGATTCAAGCTTTTTCTCTTGAGCCTTTCTGCTGGTTTAGCTCTGTGAAGTGTAACATGGTACCTGTATTTAATGGCTAATACTAACTTTTAAGTGAGTACACACCATTCATGTCCTTTTGGGATTGGGTTACCTCACTCAGGATGATATTCTCAAGTTCCATCCGTTTGCCTGAAAAATTCATAATATCTTAGTTTTTAATAGCTAAATATTATTCCATTGTGTAGCTGTACCACATTTTCTTTATCCATTCTTCAATCAAGGAACATCTAGGTTGTATCTAATTTCTGGCTTTTACAAATAAAGCTGCTATGAACATAGTTGAACAAGTGTCTTTGAAGTAAGTTGGAGTATCCTTCGGGTATATGCCCAGGAGTGGTATAGCTTGGTCATGAGGTAGAACTATTCCCAGTTTTTGGAAAAACTACCAAATTGATTTTGGAAGTGGTTGTATCAGCTTGCAATCCCACAAGCAATGTCGGCATGTTCCTCTTTCTCCACATCCTCAACAGCATGTGTTATCTCTTGAGTTTTGGATCTTAGCTATTCTGGTGGGTGTAAGATTGAACCTCATATATCTTTTGATTTGCATTTCCCTGATGACTAAGGACTTTGAATATTAGTGTTTCTTAGCCATCTGAGATTTCTCTGTTGAGAATTTTGTTTACTTCTGTACCCCATTTTTAATTTTGTTGTTTCGGTTGTTGGTGTCTAACTTCTTGAGTTCTCTGTAAATTTTGGATATTAGACTTCTGTCAGATGTAGGATTGGTGAAGATACTTTTTCAATCTGTGGACTACAGATTTGTCCTACTGACACTGTCCTTCGCCTTACAGAAGAAGCTTTGCAATTTCATGAGGTCCCACTTATCAGTTGTTCATCTTAGAGCCTGAGCCATTGGTGTTCTGTTCAGGAAATTTTCTTCTGTACCAATGTGTTCCTGGGTATTTTCTTCTTTCTCTTCTATGAGATTTAGTGTATCTGGCTTTATGTTGAGGTCCTTGATTCACTTGGACTTGAGTTTTGTGCAGGGTAATAAGTATGAATCTATTTTCATGCTTCTCCATGTAGAGATCCAGTTAGTCCAGGACCGTTTGTTGAAGATGCTTTCATTTTCCCATTGTATGGTTTTGGCTCCTTTATAAAAAATAAAGTGGTATAGATACATGGGTTTATATCTTCTATTCAATTCCATTGACCATTGTGCCTGTTTCTGTATCAATAACTTGCGGTTTTTATCACTATTGCTCTGTAGTGCAATTTGAATTTAGGGATGGTGAATCCTTTCAAAGTTCTTTTATTATTCAGGATTGTTTTAACTGTCCTGGGTTTTGTTTTAGTTTTTGTTTTGTTTTGTTTTGTTTTGTTTTGTTTTGTTTTGTTTTGTTTTGTTTTTCTATATGAAGTTGAGAATTGCTCTTTCAAGGTCTTAAAATTGGGGGGGGGGATTTGATTTGTATTGCATTGAATCTGTTGATTGCTTTTGCTAACATGGTCATTTTCACTATGTTAATCCTACCTATCCATGAGCATGGGAGATCTTTCCATCTTTGGATAGCTTCATCAATTTTGTTCTTCAAGGACTTGAAATTCTAGTCATGCAGATCTTTTACTTGCTTGGTTAGAGTTACACCAGGATATGTTATCATTCATAGCTATTGTAAAGGATGTCATTTCACTAATCTCTTTTCTAGCCCTTTTATCATTTGTATAAAGGATCTTTTATTTGTATATATTGATTTCTTTGAGTTAATTTTGTATCCAGCCATGTTGCTGAAGGTGTATATCAGCTGTACGAGTTCCCTGGTAGAATTTTAGGAGATCACTTATGTATACTGTAGTTTCATCTGCAAATGGCAATACTTTGACTTCTTCCTTTCCAATTTGTATCCCCTCGGTCTTCTTTAGTTGTCTTATTACTCTGGCTAAAACTCCCAATACTATATTGAATAAATAGAAAGAGAGTGGGCAGCCTTGTCTTGTCACTGATTTTAATGGAAATAGTTTTAATTTCTCTCCATTTAGTTTGATGCTGGTTATTGGCTTTCTGTATGTTGCTTTAATTATGTTTATAGGGTATATGTCTTATACCCCTGATTTCTGTACTACCTTTAATGTAAAAGGGTATTGAATTTTGTCAAAGGTGTTTTCAGCATTCAATGAGGTAATTGTGTGATTTTTTTTCAGTTTGTTTGTATGGAGGGTTACATTGATAGATTATCATATAGTAAACCATCCTTGCATACCTGGGATGAAGACTACTTGATCTTGATGGATGATGTCTTTGATATGTTCCTGGATTTGGTTTGCAAGTATTTTATTGACTATTTTTGCATCAATATTGGTAAGGGAAAATGGTCTGAAATTCTCTTTTTTGTTGAATATGTGTGTGATTTAGGTATCAGAGTGACTGTGGCTGCATAAAATGAGTTTGGCAGTATTCCTTCTGTTTCTATTTTGCAGAATAGTTTCAGAAATATTGGTATTAGCTCTTCTTGACAGTCTGATAGAATTCAGCACTAAAATCATCTGGCCCTGGGCTTTTTTGTGTTGGGAGATTTTTAATGACTGCTTCTATTTCTTTAGGGGCTATAAGACTGTTTAAATAGTTTACCTGATCTTGATTTAACTGTGGTAAGTGGTATCTGTCTAGAAAATTGTCCATTTCATTAAGATTTTTCAATTTTGTGGAGTACAGTCTTTTGAAATGAGACCTAAAGATTCTTTGAATTTCCTGTGTCAGTTGTTATGTCTCCTTTTTCATTTCTGATTTTGTATATTTGAATACTGTCTTTTGGTTTGCTTGGCTAAGGGTTTATCTTGTTGATTTGATTTTCTCAAAGAACCAGCTCTTGGTTTCATCAATTCTTTGTATTGTTTTCTTTGTTTCTGGTTTGTTTGTTTGGTTGGTTGGTTAGTTAGTTGGTTGGTTAGTTAGTTGGTTTAGTTTGATTTGTAGCTGTCTTCAGACACAACACAAGAAGGCATCAGATCCCATAACAGATGGTTGTGAGTCACCATGTGGTTTCTGAGAATTGAACTCAAGATCTCTAGAAGAGCAATCAGTGCTCTTAAGCCATCTCTCCAGCCCCATTTTCTTTGTTTCTAACTGACAGATTGAGTGTTTGTAATGTGACAGTATGCCATGTGAATGAAGGTATGCATACTGTCTATACACATGTATGTGGGGGCCAAAGGTCAATAATAAGTACAATACTTTGTCACTTTACATCCTACTTTTTGAAACAGGATCTTGTCAGTGAACCTGCAACTCATTGATTGGCTAGTTAGACTGGATGGCCATTGAGCTACTGGGAATCTGCTTATTTCTGCGTCCCCAGGGCTGGGGTTACAAATGTGTGCTGCCATGCCTAGCTTCTTTGTTGGGTCTGAAGATCTGAACTCAACTCCTCAGACTTAAGCATCGAGCAGTTTACCCACTGGGTTTTATCCTCAGCCCCTTCTTAAACATTTACACGGAGGAGCAGCCCAATCATTACTGGACCTTAAGAAAACTTTCCTGGTGCAAAGATACAAGATTCCTCATAAAAGGAAATTATTGAAATCAGGGCAATTAAATAAGTAACACTTACAACATCATGGAGATGGTAACTGTATTGGCTGATTTTGTGTCAGCTTGACACAGGCTGGAGTTATCACAGAGAAAGGCGCTTCAGTCAAGGAAATGCCTCCATGAGATCCAGATGTAAGGCATTTTCTCAATTAGTGATCAAGGGGGAGGGCTCCTTGTGGGTGATACCATCCCTGGGGTGGTAGTCTTGGGTTCTATAAGAAAGCAAGCTGAGCAGGCCAGGGGAAGCAAGCCAGTAAAGAATATCCATCCCTCCATGGACTCTGCATCAGCTCCTGCTTCCTGGCCTCTGTGAGTTCCAGGCCTGACTTCCTTTGGTGATCAACAGCAGTGTGGGAAGTGTAAGCTGAATAAACCCTTTCCTCCCCAACTTGCTTCTTGGTTATGATGTTGTGTGGGAATAGAAATCCTGACTAAGACAGTGACAAATAAAAATTGTGAGAGAAGGAATGAAAAAGAAGAGTTGGGTAGAAGAAAAATACCATTGATATTTTTTTCTAATAATTTCTTTTAATTAGAAGTATAAGAATATATATGCTAAAACAAAATTGTTCATAATGAAGTTCTAACTGGGCGGTGGTGGCGCACAACTTTAATCCCAGCACTTGGGAGGCAGAGGCAGGCAGATTTCTGAGTTCGAGGCCAGTCTGGTCTACAAAGTGAGTTCCAGGACAGCCAGGGCTATACAGAGAAACCCTGTCTCAAAAAATTAAAAAAAAAAAAAAAAAGTTCTAGATTGTACAATTGAGGAGGGGAATGGTGTTTGGAGAGAGCGGTCACTGAGAGTGTTTTAACCCCTGAATTACTAATACTAGAGAGACTTCCGGTGTTGTGTATAGACAGTTTGCCTCTGCATCCCCCCCACCATTAAAGCTCCTGTCCTCCCTCCAGCCTGAGGCAAGTACAATATGCAGACAACTGGTTTCTGTGCTTCATCCTCATGCAGGAAGCAGCCTTCATCCCCTCCCTCCCCTAGTGTTAGAATGGCACTACCCACAAAACTCCCCATAATGAGGACATTTTGAGGAGACAGCACTAGACATCCTCCCCACCTTTGTGTTTCCAAAAGCCAGTCCTTCTCCTGAAAAGCAGAAGTACTCTTCAGGTGCCTCTCCTTGAGACCTTAGAGAAATAACAAGCTCAAGGGAGATCAGAGGTCAGGTCACAGACAGTTATGATTGGCCATAAAATTGGTCCCTGAACAAACACCCATTAATGCCCTCCTACCACTTCTGTACCATTCCACCAAATGATTACAGCCCTCTACTCCCCTTTTCTGTGAACATTCACGGGATTCCTAACTATACTGTCCAGTGTTTTCTGGACTCAAGGTCGATTGCCAGCATTCACGCAGTGAGTTCGAGGCAGGTGATCTGAGTTCCAACTTGTAACAATAAAAGACTCTTTTTTGAGTTACAGTGGACTTTGAAATAATTCTTGGGCCCATCTAGGTTTCCTGTGGACTCAGGGTACAACAAGATCCTGCAGAGAGTGGACAGAATTCATATGCATAGCATCTGAGTTCACTTCTGAGAGAATGACACATGGGAATTCATAAAAGCAAAATAATCATAGCATACAGGGCTTTAAAAACTTATTGAAGTGGGGACACACATACAGAGAGAGGCACCAATAGGTGCCTGAGACAGGGGAATCTAGTGGCGGAACTTCAAAAATAGGTTGCAAGAATTTGGAGCTGGACTTCAGGGGAAAATTCCCAACAACTTTTATTTTAATGTATTTTTTGTTCATTTCATACATGAGAAATAAATTTACATCTATTTCCCTCTTCCTCTTTTCCATTCCAACTCTTCCTGTGTCCCCAGTCTCTTTCAAACACATACTCTCTTTATTCTTGTTACACATACAAACATATATATACTCAGTACTTTCACTCATAACTTATGTTGTAGCACATATATAATATATGGCATATATACAATACATATAATATATAGCATATATATACATATATGTATATATGTAATACATATATGTATCTTACCCTCTCTCAGCAGCCATTGATCTACTGTAACATTTTATCTAGGGGTGGAGTCTCAAAAACTTTCCCAGATCCATGTTGGCATGCCAGCTGGTTCTGTCTGTCATTTTATCAGAAACTATGTTTCAATTCGTGTTCATAGCAAAAATAATAGAAAAGGACCACCATTTATTGGAAAGTCAAAAGATTTAGAGACTAAGTATGAGAGACAAAAATTAAGAATGACGGAATGTTTAGACTGCCAGATGTGGCCATTTAATACTTTAATTAGCTTCTTTTCAGTGCTCTCCTGTAAGGTACAGGGGAAATTTTGCATAATGTAGCAATGAAGAAAAAGATAGTCAGTATCTGTGCCCATGTTTCTCAACACTTCACTGAAAACTAGCACAAATTTAGGGCCAGCTATATAGAACTTAGTAGGAAAAAAAAAGATTTCACAAACCACCTACAACATTGAGACCACCAAGAGGTATTCTTAAACTAAGAACTACGCTCTACCCATTGTCACCATGTAAACAATTCACATCTGGGACAAGAAAGGACATGGATGCCTAACTGCAGTGAAGAAGCAGTTTAATATGCTTCCCAGAGTGTGGATGTTTTCAATAAAAATCTTGTTCCACTGAAAAAGGGCACCCACTGAAAAAGCAGCTGTCTGACATTTCAAGCAGAATATTTCACAGCACCAATAACCTGGAAAGAATGCCCCAAAATACACTTGACATCATTATTCAATCTGTCAGCTTTCTCAGCTATCAAAGAAGAAAGTTGTTTCTAAGTTGGTTTTGGATGCCCTTAGCCAAGTATTCTCCTGGGAGTGTTTGTGTGGTAGTTATCTCTCTTCAGTTTATCAAGTTTATTCAATTTTCATTCAGCAGTACCATTTCCAAGCCCTCCACCTACTTGAACAGACTATGAGGACATATTCCTTTTCCAAAACGAGAAAGTCTTCATCAGAACTCATCATATAGCTTTGGAAGCATGGTAGCTCCAGACAGCAAGCAGGAAGTGATGGGAGGAGATTGGCTCTCCATGAATAGTGGGGAAAGACACTTTAACTCAACTCATCAACTCAGTTTCCTTACCTGAGAACAAAAACTTTATATGGGTGAAATATTTGATCAACTACTAAAATAATGATACATTCTAAAAATGAAATAACATACTGTAAAAGAAAAAAGAAGGGGCTGGAGAGATGGCTAAGCAGTTCAAAGCATTGCCTGCTCTGCTCTTCTAGAGGGCCTGAGTTCAGTTCTCAGCAATCACATGGTAGCTTACAACTATCTATATAGGGTCCAGTAACATTGTGTGGTATGTAGCATATATACAGACAAAGCACTCATATAAGTAAAAGGATAAACCTTTAAAATAGGAGGAGGGAGAAGACGAGGAAGGGAGGAGGGGAGGGGGAAAGGAAGTGGGGAAGAGGGAGAGGAGGAGAAGGAGAAGTAGGAGGCGAAGGAAGGAGAAAGGGGAGGGGGAGGGAAGAGGAAGAAGAAAAGAAGAAGGAGACAGAGGAGGTAGACGAGGGAACTGAAGATTTGATTCATGACCATTACTTAGTATGTCAAAGAAAATTTGGCAGAGTTTCTAAATTTTGAGCAGAGTCATGAAATGTGTTAGTGATTAACTGTGCAATGTTGATAGAACTGCATTCATCAACAGAGAGACATAGTAAGTACAAAGGTTTTGGGTCCCCTCACCATCAGAACCAGAAAAACTAGTGAAGTTCAACAGGTAGAATGTCCATCAGGATTCCAGGTAAAATAAAGAGCTGGGGGTGGGGGTGAGGGTTACAAATAGTGGGAAGCTTCTAGAAGGGTTAACCAGAGAAATAAAATCAGTAATTGCTTTTCAGAAGTACCTTTGGGCTACTGTGTGAGGGGTAAGGCATGGCTTAAAATTTGTAAGGACTCTTTTTTTTTTTTTCCTGCCAATCAAAACAAGACATGGTAGTGGGGGAGGAGGAAGGGTGAGTACTCTGTTTTGAATAATAATATGGGATAATATAGTCTTTTTCTATAGCTTCTATTCTCTGAGTAAGATAAAAGTAGATGGTTGTGTGGCTTTTGAGAAGTTAGGAGAAGATATGTATGGAACCATGGCCAGCTAAGAAGGACACACTAGGTTTGAGAGGTGGGAGGACTTAAGCCATGGTCCCAAGGTCACATGTTGTGGTTTTATTCTACTGTATTTAGCTGTTCAGATAAGCATCTTATTTACCTGGGGTAGAGTTTCACTGAATAGTATGGTACATGAGCAATTGCACTGCAGGACTCTGAAACCTAATCTTGGCAGAAGGAGTAGAGGCAAGATGCCGCATGGGTAGTAAAATGTGAATGTTATGAATATGGCATCTAGCTTGCCAAAACCCCACTGGAGCAGCAATGGAAAAAGCCAGCTGAAAAGTAGGCTGGGGATTCAAAGTCGTATGATTGACAGGGAAACTTTGGAAGAGCAAGAAATGACCTAGAACAGATAGTGACAGAAGTGGGTGATATCCCCATGTGTTGCTTTGTGTCCCTTGAGTGCTTCTGCTGTAGCACTTGACACTGATGGTTGCGAAAAGAATCACAAATGTGAGAGCAGCCACAGACCCTGACAACCAGGGCTTGGGCTTAGACTCCAGTGTTTGGAGTCATGCTTCCATAGTTACGGCTGTGATTCCCACAGTGCACTAGGGATTAAGAATGTGGTTAGAATATTTCCTGAGCTTTGGGGCCAGCGATGATGCCCCATTTACCCTTTCTCTTCAGATGCAGGAAATTTTCACTCTGTTCCCCAGCTGATTGGTGCTTTTTCTAGGTGCTTCCCTGGGAGTTACCTCCCTAGAGATCAGCAGGCAGGGCTGTCACGCTTGGATAGCAGCCAGCTCCCAGTGAATTCCTTCTATGGCCTACTTGTCCTTATGAAGTCTGAGTTTTAATTTTGCACAGGTAGGAGGTCTCTTTTGCTATGGATAGGGCAGATAACGGTGTTACGCAGGCTTCTGTTTTCTAGGAAGGCAAGAGGAACTCCAGGTAGGGGACCCTGTGAGACCAGGTGCCTTGGCTCCTCAGCCTTGCTTCTACACTCTTGCTTCCCCCCACTCTTCCCTATTTTTGACGTCAAGCTCAGCCAGCCAGCAGAAGAGCCTCACAGCTTGGGCGGTGGAGAGAGAGCCCAGGGAGAGTAGCAGGGAGGGGAAGCCATCTCAGCAACAGCTTGGAGAGGGAGCTGGCTATCCCTTGCCCGCAAAACACGGACTAAGGCTGAAGAAGACCTGCGGGTTCGGGGATCCGCGGGGTTACTGCAAAGAGGGGCGGGGAAAAGGCGGGGGCGCTGCATGCAGCGCGCTGGTTCCAGCGGTGCCCGCGGGGAATGTGACATCAGCGGCGCCGGGCGCTTGCGGCTGGAGCAGGCAGCTCGCCTCGGTGGCCGCACGGTGCACACCTCGCCCAGGGGAGGACTCGGAGCCCGGCAGGCGGCCGGGATGTCGGCGAAGGAGAGGCCAAAGGGCAAAGTGATCAAGGACAGCGTCACCCTCCTGCCCTGTTTTTATTTCGTTGAGGTGAGTTGGCCCAGCGCCCTGGCATAATGCAGATCTTTCCGGACAGCTCCGGAGCGAATTCGGGTCCTGGGCGGGATTGGTGACCACACCGGAGCACCAAGGGTTTGAGCCACTGCCTTTCCTAAATGCTCGACCCTTTCCCTTTCCTCCCACAGGTTTTTCTCCAGAGCTCCCCCGAGTCTGCCTGTGGACACCTGCCAGCACCGCCTGGTTATCACTAGGGGCGGCTTGCTGGGTGGCCTTCCAGGAAGGGATACCTGTGAGAGTACTGGTCTAGTTTTTGGCCCTGTAGCGCCAGCTGTGCACAGCAGATATCAGTACCCCGGAGGGGCCATGATGCCTGTATTTTGGAATTTGTGTTTTTTCAATTTGCTGACTATATCTAGAACTCTGTGAGCTTTTGGTGGGAATTCAAATGCATACAGTTTTGCCTAGACTGTAGGATCAGAGATGTTTATGTGGTATTAGGATTATCGGTGGCTTCTATTAACCCTCCTAAACCCTTCTACTACAGTTGCTATGGTACTTCATCTGCTTCTAAAATTGGGTCATTTCTAGATGTCAGTCACCAATCGACAGGCCTTTAGCCATGGTGTGTGTGGGTGTGTGCACAGACACATACATATATCCATGTACATATGTATATAGCTCAGTGTAGATATATGCATAAACGAGTGAATATATATTTCAAATGTATGACATCATCTGAGTTCAATTTTTTTTTATCTATGCTTTTATTCTGACCTGAGCAATATTTCGGTTAAGCAATTAATATGGGGTTGCACTCATAATGAACCTCTGGCTTACCTAATGCAGCATTTGAGGGAGGGACAGTTTATGGGAGGGGTGTAAAGATTGACAGGTACAGGATTCCATGTACTGTGATTCATTGCATTCGGAAGACATCTTTAAGCAAGGGGTTTGTTAAATTACAGGTGAAGCGAGGATACATTTAGGAAGATCTAACAGTTCCAAGGGTAAAACTGTGGTTGGTGTAATTACATCTCAGGTTGAATAGGGAATTCTGAAACGGTTGCTGCATTATACATAGCCTTCCTTCGTAGTCTTTTTAGCCAAACATGGAGGTGCTCACTTCCAAGCACAGACAGCAGACTCTGTGTTTGGTGACTGAGAGGTTGATCTGGATTGGGGAAGAGCTACTATGTTGAAACTTGGAGAAGAAATGTTCTGTCAAGGCTCTCCTTTGATATTGCTGTATATCTCAGAGTTTCTTTAATGTGCCATATATTTTTTGGAAAGATTTAAGTTTTAAGAGAGGTGTATATGACCTGCATAAGTTTCAGAGAAATGACCTGTGACCCTTTCCCTTCATCTCAGACCTATAGAAAAGAAGCAGGTGTGTGTGTGTGTGTGGGGGGGAGACACACACACACACACACACACACACACAGAGAGAGAGAGAGAGAGAGAGAGAGAGACCCTGTTTGCTTAAAATCATTGTTTCATCTATTGTCCTTTTTTACAAGGAATCTTGAGGCTATGGCTATGTGTATCCAGAAGGCTCCATGAACAGAATCAAGGAATGGGACTCTGAGCTGCCTGCTTCTACATCAGTGGCTAAACCACTTGTAGCATTGCTGATCCATTTAGTGTTTTTTTTTTTTTTTTTTTTTTTGCTAAAGCACTTTTAATCACATCTAAATCTTTTATGTTTATTGGAGAGAAATTAATGATTTTGGGGGCCTGTCCCTAAGAGATACTCATCCGAGGTCAGCTGGAAGCTGACTACACCAGAACACAGCTGTGTATGTTTGTTATCTCAATGAATGAGGCTACAAACCAAACAATTCAATCTCTTAAAGAATTGAACTGCTGACTCTTGAGGACCTTCCCATGGACTATAAACCCTTTAACGTAGGATCTTAAAAGTAAAGATGTTTTATAATTCATGGGAATTGTGTCTCTAGGGGAAAAAAATCTTACAAATGTTATACATTTTCCAGGAATGGAAATCATTATTTTCACATTGACCCACTCTGACACCTTCTATGAATTCATTAAGCCAGAGAAGTTACAGAGAGATCACTTGAAGAAAATCATTGAGTTTATTATAAGATTTTTGTTTGCATTTTCTTCTTTTGATTTTTGGTTGTGTTTTGAAATAGGATGCCAAGGGAGCCCAAGCTGGCTTCAACCTAACTAGTAGCAAGACTGGCCTTAAATCCCTGACCCTCCTGACTGTACTTTGCACATGCTGGGATGAGAGGCATGGGCCACTGTGCCTGCCTCGTGAGGTTAAAATGAGCATCTATAACACTGTATTTGGGGGTGGTAATAGACTTCTAATAGAGACCTCCAAAATTGGATTGCAAATTGTCTCCCTGAAACTTGAATGCAGGATGAACCTCTAAAGAGATTGTAAAAGAGAGAAGAAGGCATCATTCTTCCAGCTATTTAGGAGTTGGCAGCGAGCACTACCCAGCTCCTTAGAAATGACTCATTTTGAAGCTAGTGGGAGGAATCTGCAGGATGAGTCTCTTTTGCAAGATGAATAAACAGAACTTGAATTAACATATCAACTTAAAAGCACTAGAGGAATGTCCCTTGGCTTTGGGACATAGTTCCCCATGACTCGGGGATTAAGATAGATTGACAAAATTCAAGTAAATCTCCTCCCATCACATATCAGCATAGAGAGTATAACTGAAGTAACATAAAGACGGTGAGAGGCCAGTATTCAGGGGAGAAAAGTCTTCAGGTCTTGTCCTTTTTTTAAGGTATGGGCCATTTTAGATTGTTCTTTGCTTCTTGAGTTCTTTATATATTTTGGATATTAGCCCTCTATCAGAAGATGGTTTCCCAATCTGTAGGTTGACGATTTGTCCTAGTGACTATGTCCTTTGCCTTACAGAAGCTTTTCAGTTTCATGCAGTACCATTTGTAAATTCTTGATCTTAGAGCCTGAACCATTGAAGCTCTGTTTAGGAAATCCCCACCCCACCCCCATGCCCATGAGTTTGAGGCTCTTTCCCACTTTCCTTTCTATTAGATATAGTGTATCTGGTTTTATGTTGAGGTCTTTGATCCACGTGGACTTGAGCTTTGTGCAAGATGACAAATATGAATCATTTTTCATTTTTCTACATACTGACTGCCAGTTAGACTGCCACCATTTATTGAAGATGCTTTCTTTTTTCCATTACACAAAGGAACTGAACTGGTAAAATTTCACATGGACCAGAGAGGGTTAAAATAAACCTAGATGCAGTTCTGTCAGGAAAATAGCAACATTTGATTGATTGGGAACACAATGAACCTTAAAGATAGATTGACCTGGTTCAAACATCACCTGTGCCATGCCGTGCATAATTTTGACCACATTAGCTCTCTAGTTGTCTATTTCCTTTTATGTGATAAAAAGCATGTAGCCTCAGTATGAATATACATATATTCATCTGTGATAGAAAATAAGACGCCTATTGCTTAGCTACAGAGTACATTCAGTGGTTCAGGCATCATGTCTGTAAGATAACTACTTTGTGTTCTTTCATTTCTTCTTGTACAATTGCCCTTGACCTGAGGTGGACTCTTTCCCCTTTTAGGTTGAACAAATTCTACTTCTTCACTCACACTGTTCCCCAGAAGCGGTCACCTCCCAAGTTTCTAGAAGATGCTTGAGTTTCACATGGTCCCTGGATACAGTCTATAATATTGGTCATGGTTAAAGACAGTGGAGTGCTCTTAGCTTTGCATAGGGAATATGAGTTTTCTTTGTAAAGCCTTTAGCTTTACAAAGCACCTTCTAGCTCAGTCTTCAGTGATTCTGTTGTAGAAAATTGAGTCGGTGGGGTGGCTCAAGCCTAGTGACCTAACTTCAGTCCCTGGCACCAACATGGTTGGAGGGTAAGAAGGAGAGGATAGACTCGCTCCCACATGTTGCCCTTTTATCTCTGTATCAAAATGTGCAACATACATACATGCATGCATACATACATACATACATACACATACATACATATATACATACATGCATGCATGCATTCATACATACACAATGAATAAATAAATAAATAAATAAATAAGTAAATAAATGTAATTTTCAATAAAAGAGGACATTGTTGTCTAGATTTTTTTTAAAAAGAAATAGATAGAAATTAAATAACACAGCCAAACTTATAAAGCAAAATTTAAGACAGAATGGGCACCAACTCAAACTTCATGTTCACCATCGTAGACTGTTACATTCCACTTACAGAGAGAATACACATACAGGCAAAGTTACTTCTTCTGCTTCTTCTCTGTTAAGAGCAAGAAGACAACACCTGGGAGGCTGGGCTGGGGTGATCCCTTGGGTCCAGGAGTTTGAAGCCAGCCTTAGCAACATAGCTTAGACCCCAATTCATAAAGAAAACAAGCAGATAAACCAGCAACAACAAAGCAGGAAGCTATGGTAAGGTGTGAGCACATTCTCAGAGGTGAGAGAGACCTGCATCCTCAGTTCAGCTGTCCTCAGCTGGAAGATGCTCAGCACAAAGACTTAGCAGACAGTGTGCACACGCCACACTGTCTCACCAACCAGCAGCTAGTGTCCCCAGGTTAGACAAGGAACAGAGATGATCCAGCCCACTTACTCTGGCAAAGTGCCTCTATAATCCTGTGAGCACAAGTCACACTGGTTAGCTTCTAAGTTCAAGCAAACCTGTCCTGGTTCACAATCATGCTTGACAGTAAGTTAATGGGAAGGATGTTGTTGTCATCGTTGTCGTCATCATCGTCATCATCATCGTTGTTGTTGTTTCTTTTGTCTTCTGTTTTGCTGATAAAAAGGTTCAAGGTTGGCAGTAACATCCTGTGGTAAATTGAAAAGCAAGATGGCTTCTAGAATAGCACCCTACTTTATTGATTAATTGGATAATTCAGTTTTCCACTGTTCAACATAAGAAAAGAAAGGCCAGCTATGGATAGACCAGACCCTTAAACAAGAAGACATCCAGGGTAGTATTATATTAAACCAAAAGTAGGCCAATATGTGCTTGCATTTTAGTTTGCAAAGCCTTCTCCAAGTGATATCTGTCTCTCCTGTTTTGGTGACTGCAGCTGGGAGCATAGCTAGCTAGCTAGCACCAGCCAAAGGCTGTCCAGGCGTAATCACTGAGTCTTACATCCCATGAAGCTGGCAGTCTGGGTGGATCCCCTTTATGCACAGCCCTATCACAACCCCCTATGCTCAGGCACATAATCCTTTTCTCATTAGTCGCACTGCTTCAAGGTCATTCAACATGTCATGTAAATAATAAATCATTTGTAAAGTCCCCAAATGGAAATTATGAAAGGGAAATAAGTGGGCAACAGATTTCTTTTTATTTTAACATTGTTCAGCTTTGTAGCATATTTTTCAATCTGTGAGATAATGCTTACCTGTAGAAGAGGAAGAAATGTTTAATGGATTTTAAGGGGATACATATAAAGATAGGACCACAATCTTTTGTTTTATGTAAATACATACCACGCTCAAAACTCTGCACCCAGACACATGTGGACATTGGTGGTGGGGAAAATATAAAACAGAGTCAGAAACATATAACCAAAGCCTTTTAACCTAAAGGTAAATAAAATTATTTCTTTGGAGAAATTTTTCAAGATATTTAGATCTTAACTTTAACATGAATCCACAACATTTCCATATTCCAGATCATTGTTTTGTCAGGTTTACATAGCTTATTTCATCTTTCTGTAAAATATAGCTTATTTTCATTTTACATGAACATTAATATCAGCAAGAAAAATAGTATCACAACATCACTGAGTTTCCATGTACCAAAATAGTAACTGTGACTTTTTCCATCTTTTCTAAACTAGATAGAGATAGTCTCCTCAAAAAACTCTTCTAGACTCTGCCAAGTGCGATGAGCTGGCAAATCACCCCTCCCCAGTTGGTTACAATCCACAAATTGATGCAAAGTAGGAAAGTAGGAAAGAAGAGAATAGATTTCTAAGTCCTAGAGATAGGGTCAAATGAGGACACTTCTCCAAGAGCAAGTTTCAAGCACACAACTCTTTGTTAGTGACTTCTCTCTCTCTCTCTCTTCAAACGCACAATCTCTATCTTTTCTCCATGAGTAAATGTCCTACATTTTTATATCAGGAAAGTATTAGTTTTCTTCTGTTGGCTTCAAAGAGAGTTATAATGATAGTGTTGTTGATAATGGTGGTGACAATGATCTTAATAATAATAATAATAGTAATAGCAATAATAATAATAAAATTTAGTAAATTTCAAGTGTATTTTATGTGGCAGACGCTCTGGTTACATTATCATCCATCCTCAGAACCATTACACAAAGGAGGTAGTTTGTTCTTGTTGGCTTGACTGTTTTTTGTTTTGTCTTGTTTTGTTTTTTTGTTTGGTTGGCTGGTTTTCGTTTCTGTTTTTGTTTCTTATAACCAGATTTCAGTTTCTATCCTAAGCTTGCCTCATTCCCAAGTGTTAGAAATATGCCTAGCCCTAACAAGGCATTATTATCTTTGCGTTTTAAATATGAAAATGGTAGCTCAAAGAGTCAAATATCTTTGCAGAGACATTACAGTAAAAGGATGAAGCCAAGATTTGAATCAGGCCCAGTTTTGCCCACACTCTATGATTGTACCATGTTACACCATGCACACTTCCAGTAACAATGCTGGATTTAGTGATGAAGTAAAATAAAGAGATGAGCCTGTCTTTGATTCAGCGAGCCTCATGGTACTAGAGGGCATGCAATTAAGCAAGTCTGGTTGAGAGTTTGTCAAAGCAGAAGAATAAATTTTTCTATGTATTCCACTACTGAGTTTAATTTTGCTGCTACTATTTCCTGTTTGGTGGTAAGTGATTTCCTTCTGGCATGGATATTTTGAAATCCATGATCATTGTGCACTTGCAAAAATGTCCTTTTTTAGCCAGAACAAATGGTGTTCATCAGGTGCCTGTGGAAATTCATGAGGAGCTATGCTCGGATTGGAAGGGAAGCCCTCAAGCTGAGTTTAAAGGAAGTGGAATGGGTAGGACAGGGTCACGAAGAGATAAGGCTGGATAAATGACTTGTAGCAAATTGATACAAAGTGAAGCTAGAGGAGAGAGATCTTAAGAAAACTGGAGGTAGAAGTGAGTGCATGTGAGTTTACTGGAGATCTAACCTGTGAGCGAGACTTGGAGGCCTGTTTAGTCATCAGATTGTCTAAGATGACTTGCATTTGAGAAATAATGATTGCTTTTAATGCTGGAAATGTTTATCAATTGTCATTTACAGAACAATTGTCCCCTTGGAGTGTGTAGATACTATAACATACAAAAGCCTTGGCTCTCTCACAACCAAACACTCCTGTACAAAATACAGAGTTAAGTACTCTCATTACAGAATTAGCTGCATAACCCAAAAACACCTGACATATTTCTGTCATGTGTTAAAAACTTTTAAAAAATTAAAGTTAACTAAAGATATGTATGGTTAATACATACCAAGACAAAGTTCTCCTAACTTTTGCCATAGGTTTCTTTTCTGGTTTTTATGATTTTTAGAATTCTTATCCTAAACATTTGTTATTTTGAGGGTTTGACAAATGAATATAATGAGCTTTGATAATGTCCAACCCCACTCCTCACTCTAGCTCCTTCTAGCCATCTTCCACATCCCCTTAACAATTTCATACCATCTATCCTTTTTAAGAAGTAGCATACTGAGTCCAGGGAGTAGGGGTCCACAACCCTGAAGCAAATAGGTTAACCCTCAATCAGTGGCCATCAACATTCAATACTTCCTCAGCTAGGTGCTTTCGAGCTCCTCCATCCATGCTGGGACATGGGTTGATAGGCTTGCTCTTAATCAGGGAACAGCAGCTGCTGGGAGCTCATGACTGAGTGGCCCTGTAATGTCTAGAAGACACTATTTCCCAGTAGTCCCCTCTGTCCCCAACATGTGGCTCCACAGTCTTTCCACCTTCTCTTCCACCATGCTTCCATTCTTTATGAGAGAATGTTCTGGTCTGAGTCAAAGCTCTCGCAGGTCATTCTAACTTGGCATGTGGATGAACTGTGCTTGTTGTGTGCACCTGCTTCTCAGTGCCTTCCACAGCATCACACTAAACAGTGTGTTATGGCAGTCAGGACTGGACCTGCTCCTTTTCTAAATTAGTATTCCACACACTCACACCCTTCTATTATGGAGCACAGATACATCCAAAGAAGAAAATGCTAAAAGTTTTATTTCCTCATCAGATTGCCAAACTGTTCACATATAATTTCACAATTTCTTCACTCGATATTAATAGAGTATGTTTTCAGAAAGGAAAGAAAAAACTGGGAAAAATAATGTGATATAAAACAATATTTATAAAATAACTGAATTTTCCATTCTTTAATATAATTTTTAATTCATATAATGTCAACTCATCTAATTCTCTAACACAGGTTAGAAGCAGATATTAACTCTTATTTACTAGTAAACTCTAATTTAAATAGACTGACACAGGTGTGTCTAGAGACTTTATTAAAACCCAACGATTAGGGGATAGAGAGATGACCCAGAAGTTTAAACACAATCACAGCAAGTGTGAAGACCAGAACTGAACCCTCAGATGCCCAAGTAAGTATCAGGTGGGAATGGTGGGCAACCTTCAGGATACTCGCCCCCCACTCCACCCCCCCAGAGAAAGCTGGTTAGCAAGACTTGCTGTACCAGTGAGTTCTAGGTTTGATTGAGAGATTCTGTCTCAATGAACAGGTGCAAGAACAATAGAAGATGGTTCTCAGCATCCATCTCCGGCTTGTATATGACAACATACCCATATCTGTGTTCATCCATACACATGCGCATGTGTACATGCACCATATACAGACATACACACATGCACATGATTACATGCACCATACACACACATGCACACACAACATACACACACAACACACACACACACAACACACACACACACAACACACACACACTTGAAAAAGAAGGAAAGAAAACCAACCAGTGCTGTTCTAGCATCTTATCATTAGGAAACACAAAGTTTGTATTTAAACTGTAAAGGGGCTTAATTTTGAGGGCCAGGGGCATCTCAGGTTTCTGACTTACTTTCTAGAATATGTTAGAAATGAAATTCCAGATAACTGCAATGGGATAATATATTTCTGGTCAAGTGGTTTTAGAAATGTTGAATGCCAAGAACAAAAGTGCTAATTATGACATAGTTAATGTTTAGTTGGGTTTTTTTTTTCCTGTGAGTTACTAGACCCTGAAACAACTGGCAGTGAGTCCATTGCAGTTTACTTGGTTGTTTTTAAAGCAGAAAAAGATGTCAGTCACATAGGAAAGTACAATTGCTTGCTTGTTATAACAAAATGGTTTCTGACCATTTTAAAGTTGACCAACCCATTAGGCATATTAAGGATAAAAAAGAAATCTGAGTGATTAAAATCAAGGCAATTTTGATAAAAGTAAACAAAATTATCAATGCACTTTACAGGCAACTATTGCTGAAAATGGGAATAAAAATACATGAGAACAGACTGTCAAGACCTTAATATGGCACCAAAAGCCTGTGCTTAGAGACTGATTACAGGTGAACTTCCACCTCAGAAGGTTGTACTGGTTCCTCATGCACAGAACCCAATGGGGCCAGTATACTCTGATAAAGAAAAATGCTACAATAATGTTTTGGGGTTGATTTACTTTATAATTTCATGGCCATGTATTTGCCAATTAAATACCTTATTTACTAATTGCTTATGATGTGCCTCTTAGTTGAATGGAAACAATATCTAAGAATTACTGGAGTGACTCCTTCCAGAAAGAACATTTTCAGTAAACTCTTAATGAATGTATGAAGTAAAATAAGACTAACAGTAGAAATGTTTTTTCTTTTTGTTTTTCCTAGTACTGAAATCATACCCAGAGTTTCATATACGTTTGTCTAAAAGCTCGAACACTGAGCTATGTCTCCAGCCCAGAGATTTTTAGTAACTCTCATATTTAGTTTGTGGAGACATTTTTACCTGTAAAGGAAATGAGAGTGAATACTATATCAGAAATACTGCCCTGCCTTTTAAATTATTAAAAGGCTAGAGATTAGTGTCAACATCTGTTGTCCACATGAGTTCTCATTTTAAAACTCTACTTATTGTATCATTTAATGAGAAAATCCAGTGGACTGTTTAAGATAGAGAGAAAACCAGAATATCCAGCATGTGTCTGTATGGGTCCTCTTTTGAGATGAAATCTATAATTAGAAATGAAAAACATCACTCTATCTCAGTATTGCTAGCCTTACTTTTCTTTAGAAGATATCAAGAGACATTTGCTCAACACCACCCAGCAGATGGTATACAAACGAAAATGGTTCTATATTTAATTTTAAAGTTCCTCAGTTATTTGGGGAAGGGGTAGGTCGCGTTTCTAAGAAAGGGCAATAGGCACAGGGGTTACGAACATGAACACAGGAGTCTCATGCCTTGAGTTAGCAACCCAGCTACCAAGCTGAAGAACTTCACAAAAATCATGTAGTGTCTCCACACTCTGTTCTCTTATCCATAAGACATCTGTAATAGTAGCCTTTTCCTTTAAAAAAAATGAATCATCGAGATTGCCTGAACTCACATCTGCAAAATCCTTTAAATAATACCTGTCAAATATCAGGAGCATTAAGTTGCTCTTAGTACCATATTTTTGAAAGTCAGCTGTATGTTACAGAAAAGAGAAATTATGCCCATAAGAAAAGATTTACAAAGCAATTACTTTCAACACATGAAATACTGGTCCCCAGCCTCAGGTCTTCATCTTTAATTTGGTTTCAGGAACAAAATTCTTGCCAAGACAGTGCACACACTTCAGTGTCTAATCATGGATGAGAAGCCAATTTTCAGCGTCTGGGCTTAAGGCTGCTGCTTACAAAACCCAACCCCCAAGCCTCATGCTAGATCAATATTCAGGTAATAAAGCAGCCACTAAGTATTATATTAGGCTTTACTATTAAATCAATGAGACATTGTAATTAGTCTTTTTAGAGCTATTTAGAATATAAATACAGTTTATATTCAGACATAAAGACATAGAAGAACATTTGCGATTAACCACTTCCACTATTGGGAGGACCCAATTTAAATCTCTTGTGTTCTTGAACTCTTACAAAATTGTGAGAGTTCAAGCAATCCACTAACAAAACTTTAGAAATTGGAAATAAGTTATTTCTGTGTGTATGGTCGATATAAATAAGACTACTTTTAAGTGTAGGGTTTTTAACTACAGTATAAGACTCTCTCTCTCTCTTTCTCTCTCTCTCTCTCTCTCTCTCTCTCTCTCTCTCTCTCTCTCTGTGTGTGTGTGTGTGTGTGTGTGTGTGTGTGTGTGTGTGTGTGTGTGTGTGTGTGTTTACATGACAGGAACAACCTAAGCATATGCCATCTCCACTCAGATCATCCATATAGGCATTAACTTATTATATGTTGAGGACTATGGATATATAGGAAGTAAAAAAGTAAAAAGAAGTTTCTCAACTCTAAAGACCCTGTCATTTGAATAAAGGAGATCAGTAATAGAGCAATGTCTATCCTAAACAATGAGGATGCTGTGATTCAGGCATCCTTGGAGCATCATGGTGTTCCTGAGGCGGGACTCCAGGAAAACTCCAAAAGCCAGAAACCTATCAGAGCCTTGGTAGTGCCCAATTTCTAATATATTAAAAACAATTCACTAAGGAAGGTAAAAGTGGAGACAAACTCAGCTCACATCCCAAGTATTTAAAGTTCTTAAGATATCATCAATATCAATAAAAACATGATGGTTTTGGAGAAACTACTCCAAGAATCACTAAGACCTGGAAATACTCTTATTAGTAGAACTGCAGTTTGGAAATGCCCAACATCCCTCATTCTTGGTGCTGCTCAAGCCCCTTGCACACATGGCTCCCTCTAACCTTCTGTCCTCTGAGCTGGCATGACCACTGATTCCTGGGGCTATCTTTTCCTGAAAAGCATTAGACAAGTGCCAGATGGCAACATGTGATAGAACAGCAGTAAGATGTAATGGGGCACAGGATTCCAGGAATTTAGTGGAGCAGAATTCAATTATAGTCCTGGCCATGCAGACATCAAGTAGATTGTTGAAGTATCTGGGGCAAAGTCTTTATTCTAAAATATACCATAATATTCCCAAGGAAGTAATTGAAATTAAATCAGACAAGTAAGTGAAAATATCTAAATAAAACTCGGCATCCACATGTCTCTCTTGAAGTATGACTATGCTCGATGAATTCTGTTTTTAGTCAAAGTACAATGGGATCTAGAAAGGACCAGTCATCGATGTGAGCAAGTGAAATACTTGTCATAATTAGATGACAAGGAAGTAGTCAGTAAAAAAAAAGTGATTAAGAGTTAAAAGCAAAGGGGTAGGTGTTTTCAAACCATACAAGTTACCTAAGAGGTCCATTTCCATCATGGGAAGTGTAGACATTGTTGCCCATTGGGGATGAGGGGCAAGGTGCAACTCAAACAAAGCAGCCCAGAGACTAGTGTTCTCACTGACTTTACGATGGTTGTACAATTTATATAATTTATCCACACTGCAGTTTTTAAAGCATAAGTTGAGGATGCCAACAAATACTTAGACTACACAAAGTTTACATTCAATTTAGCAACCTATTAAGATCAACACAGCAGCTGGCATAAATACCTATGCCCTAACAGAATACCAAGTACTGTAAACAAATTACATTTCTATCTCCTTTGATAGCAACTTCCTGATTTCTTTCAGTTAAATCCCTCGAACATTTAGTAAACATATCCAAAACACTGGTTTATATGAAGATCTTACTTTCAGATTCCTGATCTTAGGATGACACAGGTAAGGTATAAATATGTAAAATCAAAGACAAATGAACAACTCTTTTAATGAAACTATATATTAAATGTAAATACTGGGAGCCTCACTTCTAAACAGAGGGCAGGAAGATTAGAGAGAGAGAAAAAGATGTGGAAGAGAGTTTGTTTTTTTTTTAAAAAAATGTAAAAATACACCATAATGCAAAGTTTTATAGGATGTCTCTTTTGAGATATAAGCATGATAGAGGCCTGAGATGTGTGTTTTGAGAGTGTGTGGCATGTAGACTTAGGTCAGCATTTTAAAAAAAGAAAATTTATCAGGAAGGTCATGAATGCCATTGAGAAAAGGCCCGGCAGGCTTTGTTACGGATGCTGGTAGTTGCAGGGTCAGAGAGTATAATTCTATGAAAATCAGCCTGTTAGCTCTGGTAGGGGGAGGGGGAAAGAAACAGACTGAAAAAGTAAGAGACAGGAAACCTTAATGCTTTTCCTTAGACGAGCCATGACTGAAAAGAAGTACGAGGAAATGTGTCTTCGACTGTGTTGCATGTGGGAGATTTTAGAAGCAGATAGCTATAGAAGAAACCCCCTCATTTCAATGTTAACAAATTAAAGCCCCAACAGGTTTAGATATTGCCCAGAGCCTGGAAGCTACAGAAGCTCTGGGCACAGAGACCAACACTGGTCTCCTGTGCCTGCACTGCCCTGCTTTAATTTGTCTCTACATATCCCATTTTATATGCAAAAACTAGTTCAGATATCTGGGTTTTAGGATAGTAAAAACTCATACTAAGCCATTGCTTTATTGATACTGAAAATGTCGGTTTGCTCTTATAACCCGTTTTTAAGGTTCATTATTATTCATCCAAGCTGGCTTTAGAAACCATAAAGCTTCATACTATATTTGTGATACTATTTTATTGTCACTATTTTGAGGAAATGTTTTCTGTATCGTCTACACACACACACACACACAAATGTCAAACAATGCCATTAAAGTTTGTATAATAGGGAGAAGAAAGTGTGTTGGCAACCTTTTCAGCAACCTTTTTGATGAACAAACCTGAATAAAACTATTTTGACCTATTCATATTTTCCCACTTTGAATTCCATTTCAATATATGTTTTACTATGTGAAAGTTTACATTTGGTGCCTGTGCTCATGTGTGTGTGGACATGTGTGTGCATATATGTGGGAGCGAAATGTTTATGTTGCGCTCCCTCCTTGGTCTCCACTTTACTCTGCTCCTTTTTCCTTTTCTGACTGTGTGTGAGTGCAGATGCACATGAGCCACAGCATTCGTGTCAAGGTCAAAACGCAGCCTTGAGTGTGGGACACTGGCGAACTGGCTTGAGAGCATCTAGAGATTCTCCTGCTTCTGCCTCCCATCTCTATCAGATCCCTGGGATTGTGGGTGTGGCTACTACAATCCTCTTATGTGTGGGATCTGTGTGGTTTTATGAATAGGACAGAGGTTCTCGACTGTGATCCTCATGCTTGCTTGGCAAGTGCTTTATGGGCTGAGCAATATCCCCCGCTTCTCTACCTTACTTTTTTGAGGCAGAATTTCTCACTGAGCTAGGAGGTAGACACTTCACCTAAAGGCAGCACACCCTCCTTGCTCCTCTCTCCACCCCAGCCCTGGGATCACAGCAAACGCCACCCTGGATTACCTTTCACATGGGTGTTAGGGACCAGTCTCAGATCTTCATACTTGCAGCAAACACTTTGCCAACTCAGCCATTGCTCCAGCCCTAAATTCCCCACTGTATATGTCTTTGGAATATGTCAAAATTTCTCTTAGACTTCCCATTTTAAATTTGTTATTATCTCAAAATGTTCCTTTGAACAATTTGCATAATTATATTCTTTGAGTCCTTGTATTACTCATAGCAAAACCAAGATAACTTTGAAATCTCTGTGCAAGTGTAGCTCTTCAAAAGTGAGGGTGCTTCTTATGTTTAAACACCCCTATGGCTATGCCTGGAGCTGCATCCTTCCTCCCTATGTTTCACCCCCCCCCAAAATAACACAGTAGAGTTCGCTGTATAGATGTACTCAAACAGCCAAGGAACATCTCACTTTGAACAGTCATAAAACTATTTTTATAGAATCTTTGATCACTCTCATCCAGGTTTCTCTCAACATTCTTCCCAGGAAATGACCCAGCTGGTCCTCCTTGGATTGCAAGTCCCTGAACACTATCTTTATTATTTTCTCTTCTTCAGTGACGATCCACTGAATTTTTGTTATGTCTCCATAACTACACTCATAATTGCTGAACTCTCTAGAGCTCTAGTTCTGTTTCCCATAACAGTCATCTCCTCTCTTGACTGGACAGCTAGGTCTACCCTGTATTCACTAGAATTCAGGTCACCTCAATTTGAGACTTCTTCCCTTTCCCATGTAGTTTGAACTGTAAACCTAACAAGTGTCTTACATCTGTTACAGATGAATACACGTTTTGCTAAGTCTTGAAGGGAACTCAAATTTTCACTCTGCTTCGACTTTAGAACTCCTGCTGTCTATCCTCAATCCCATTCCCCAAGAGACCTTGGTAAAAGATATTTTGAGTTATGTTATACCTCAATTTCATCTCTCTGAATGTTTCCAGTTTTCCTTTATATAAAATCCCAGCTCCTGCCCTTAACTCCAATTCCCTGCCAAGTCTACTGCCCTGAAACTATCAAAGGTTACTTTTTCCAGCTGGATAAACTAGACAGCATCTAAGCTAGGTCTTGCCTAAGGTATAAAGAATCCAGGAGCTGAAATACTACCTCCTTCTTTAAACATTGCAGTTTTTCCAAGATTTGTTTTTCATTTTTATCCACCTTCTTCAACTAGAAAGTATATCCATGAGATTAAAGTCTCTGTTTAATCAAACCCTGAACAATGACTTCTGTGAGCAGGCAGGCTCTCAATAGAGATTTATGAGGAAAAAAAAAAAGAGTAAGCAGATAATTCAACAGCACTATATATGTTGAGTGACTTTTTATGAAGATGCTGTCCCCACCTTAGGTTCTTCCAGGATTCTGAATCCACTGTGGCCATGCAATAGACCCAAGACAGGAACCAACATGTGTTCCACCAGGTAGAGAGCAAAGTGAATGCTGCCTCTCCAGGGAGGGGGGGAGCCGTGTCCTTATTACCAGGATGCTATATGCATGTAATCTACCTGTCTGAGATAAGATGTCATGGTGGATTGCATAAATACGCCACCAAAACTGGCATATACTTTAGATTTATTTTTAAAAAACTGATATGAGAAAAATCAGCATTACTCAGCAAGTGTGATCTCTTAAAATACCTCCCTTCTCCTTAGCTCTGTGCTCCAAAAGTTAACGTTTTATTTTCTCTTCAATTGCTCTATCATTTTCACTCACAAGTTTCATAGTAGTACATGGTAATTATAAGAATCAATTTGTTCCCTTAGAGAACAACTTTTCTATTCTTCAGGTAATTTCCCTC
The DNA here is from genome assembly GCF_978045245.1 of Mus caroli. NCBI lineage: Eukaryota > Metazoa > Chordata > Mammalia > Rodentia > Muridae > Mus > Mus caroli. Next base: position 42,841,957 of record NW_028227258.1, read on the forward strand.
CTCTTTAAGGCTGCAGGAAGCAGGCTGGCTCCCACTTTTTATTTTCTTAGCTATATCACAAGACATAAACCATCTATAATTGCTTATATAGACAATTTTAAATCTTCACAATGTCATTTTAAATGCCATCAAAGTCTGGACCTATTATGTGCATATAAAATTTTATATATGTGTGCCCAAATTAGCACATCTTGCCTATTAACTTTCCTACATTCAAAAGAAATTTATGTTGCTAAGTACCTCAAAAATGAAAAGATGCTTTTGAAGGCAAGTTTGACAGAAAAAGCACTGCAATTTAATTCACTGCACTTGACAGTAACACACACACACACACACACACACACACACACATACACACACATAAACAATGATGCAAAAGTCAAAAACTAAATGACCTCTAAGAAAAAAATAGAGACACTAACATCAAAAGGATAGAAAATTATTCCTTGCTTTGAAACCAAGTAAAGGTATTGAAACAGGCTTTTACTGAAACACAGATAACTATTACATAGCTACAAAAAAATTATCTAATGTGGGGAAGACAGCAAGACGTAAATATTAGTAAAAGAAATCATTTTAATTCACATGTCAACTTATTGTCTCTGTGTGTCTATGCGTGTGTGTCTATTTGGAAGTCATTCTGATATTAGCAACCAGTAATGGCAATATAGAAAGGTTAAACCATAGCCTGAAAATGTTTACTTTGGGAAAGCATCAGACCCATTCCATAGCAGATCACTACAAAACAAACAAAAAAAAATAAAAAAACAAAACCAAAAAAACAGCATTAATAAATAATTTCTTGAAAGTGGGTGCTAGGAAATTGAGGTGAGAATCAAGAAGTTTATTGCTAATGTTATATGATTACATTGGACAGTTTTAAATAATGGCCAGCCTTCTTGCAGAGGACTCATTTTAGGTGTTTTTGAGGTTACCAGAAGCTGTTTCTATAAACCTTATATGTATTTTTCTTTGAACACAGCCTTATAATAAAGTTTAACTTAGGAATTAGACACAGTGAGTAATTAGCAACACTAATAATAAATTTGGACAATTATCATGTCCTATAATAAACGTTGTTGTCACCTTTCACAAATCTATCCCTTGATTTGTCTACTTAATTTTTTAAGTGATAGTTACCTAAATTAATGGAAGGATAAAGAAATGTGTATAAGGGGATCAAAGTAAACTGTTACCTGGTTTGCAATAGCTCATTTCATCTTATCATCTGACTGGCAGTGATGAGTGCTCCCAATGTAGCTAATTTCATAGATAAGAAAACTGAAAATGTATAATTACTTCCAAGGTCATCTCTGATAGACGTGAACATACTGCCACTAGAACCTCACAGTCACTTGAAAGTCACTTCAAGCCTGGCTCCACTACACTGGCAAACTTCTTAGCATTCACTCCCATTTCTCATTCACACACATTGAGAACATTAGCCTCGTACTTCGGCTGTGTCTTTACTAACACAGTTGAGCACAGTTTATATGTAAAGCAGTCATTCACAGAAGTCCAATGAGAAAGGTGTCTCTGCTAAGGAAGGCCAACTTTATTTTCAGATTGCTCATATTGATAAAATTTAAAGTCACCTTGTAAGTCTATGACCTCTTTAAAAAAAAAAAAAAAAAACCCAATCATCAAATGTTAACTGGGTGGACACTGAAGATCTCAAATCCAACTCCCATGTGCAAAATACATATTAAAAAGTTCAAGAAATGTTCCAGGAAAAATGAAACGTGGTTGACGAAATCTGGTTAAAAATAAAATATTTTATTCAACATTAAGCAGAGCTTGAGGAATCTTGTGGATGAGAGAGAGGAAGTATTGAAAGGAGGGAGAGGGCTCAAACACACCACAAGCAAACGAACAGAATCAACTAGCCTGTACTCATGGGGGCTCTCAGAGATTGAACCACCAACCAAAGAGCATGCATGGTATCATCCAGGCTCCAAACACATATGTAACACATGTGCAACTTGGTCTTCATGTGATTTCCCTAACAACTGGATCAGGGGCTGTCTCCGACTCTGTTGATTGCATTTGGGCCCCTTTTCCTTAAGTGGCTATGTTACGTAGGCTCAGCTGGAGAAGATATGCCTAGTCCTACTGCAACTTGATAAGTCAAAGCAGGTTGCTATCCATGGGAAGTATCCTCTTTGCTGAGAAGAGTGGGATGGAGAGAGGTGAGGTGAGAGGGAAGGACTAGGAGAAGAGGGACAGGAAACTGTGATTGGGATGTAAAGTATATAAATTCACAATTCTTTTCAATGAAGAGATCTTTTAACTTTTATAGAAACCACTCAGTTAAGACTAGTTAAAATATACTTCAACTAAGCAATAAATACAGAAAAACTGCAAGCTAACAGTAATCTTTTAAACTGACACTAGTCATATTTCATCATATGAATGGTTTGTTTCTGTTTAATTTGGGGGAAGGACAATCGAATAGAGTTTTAATATATAAGATTTGAAATGAGTTTGGTTCAGAATCTCAGTCGGCCGTTATTACTGCTGTTGTGATGCTATTTAAATCACGTGATTTAAAATCATAAATTCATTGCCAAAACAAAATTATCTGGCATGTAAGACGTGATATATTTGCTAAGTTAAAATGAAATATATTAATGTAGATCAAATGAAAATTTTAGTCATGCACACACACCAGGAAGAGCAGTTTTATTGGTCAAGATGAAAAGTTACTTTTGCTGTACACCAGACTACGGAAGAGTATGAAGAAATAACCAGCTCTTTGGAGTCACTAAAGGATTACAGATAAGAAAAGAAATGAATATTTCAATGCAATGTTTTGTTTGGTGAAAATCACCCACTTGTAAGCCAGAAAGACAAAAATAAATTAATCACCATTCATCACTAAACTTTCCAATAAGCCTAATGCCCACTTCATTACATAAAAAGACTTCTTGGAAATAGAAAGTGTGATTTCCATCTTGTGTATTTACATTTTAAACAAATAACCCGAAATAATTACTGGTTAATAGTATTCTCATAAAAATCTTTATGGTTTGGTTATGTAAATATTCCCTAAACAGCAAAACCTTAAACTGAAAGAGCAGTTATGTCGGGGGAGGGAAATGTCTGTGGAGGCAAGAGACTGACATGGGTGTGTTCGTTATTCACTCTCAGTCTCACTTTTGAGATGGGTATTCTCTACAGTTAGGAACTACATTGTGATTAATCAAAAGGCAGCCAAACACATAGCCGGTGAAATTAAAAATTCAGATAAACAATGAATAATATTCAGTGCATTTTTCAATCATTACATGGGATATTCGTACAATAAAAATAAGCTACTGCAATCCAAAGTTTTTATTTCACTGGATGGCATGCATTTTTTTTTATTTGCTAAATGTGATAATGCAACCTACTTACTGTAATACATTAAGGCTTACACATTTATTCAGTTAGTCATTTATTGATAAGTTGTTATTGGCCATTAAAAACTACCAAATGATGTATTGGGTGTTAAAATGTGCTAGTAATAGTTTTATGCTTCAAGGACTCAGCAATAAATAATATTGGCAGATTCTCACTGTTAAGTGTTTATTTTAGTAATAATTTATAGATGAAAGCTAAATAAGTTAATTATTAATTTTACTAGCATAATGTTAATTGCCAAGTTATTTTGATTAATAAGTGTCATTGAGAAAAATCAAGATACAAAATCCTTTGAGGAGGACCAAAGGCCACTATAGCTGGAGGACACTGGATGCTACCATTACTGATAGAGAAATGCCCTTCATGCAAAGAGCTAAGGAGAGGACAAGAAATGAAGGAGGCAGAGATGTAAAGGACCTTGGGCAGCAGTGCATTTGACTCCCACAGGGCAAGCATGAAGAACAATCTGAATGTGGTCAACACAGAGTTGAGGAGTGCTAGGAGTGTGTCACTGGAAGAATCCAAGACTGAGATCAAGTCCAGATAGTGACAAAGGTTCAAATCCATGATATAGCACTTGGATTTTGTTCTTGGTAGACTGGATTTGGATTTGGTTAAGGTGAGAATGGCAAGCAACAGGATGCTTAAGGTGGGAAGGGAAATGAACTAGAAAATCCCCAGAAGTCTCCATGTGACATTAATGGGTGAGAGGAATGGATGAGAGACTTGGTAAGTAAAGAGAAAGATGACATCACTAGGTGAAGGGTGAGAGGCTGAGAGCAGCCTGGTAAGGCAGACAAATAGGAAGCATTGTGTGAATGTCAATTCCACAGCACTTTTTTTTTTTTTGCTAATGTCTTATATATATTTTTATTAGGTATTTTCTTCATTTACATTTCAAATGCTATCCCAAAAGTCCCCCATACCACCCCCCACTCCCCTACTGACCCACTCCCACTTCTTGGCCCTGGAGGTCCCCTGTCCTGGGGCATATAAAGTTTGCAAGACCAAGGGGCCTCTCTTTCCAATGATGGCTGACTAGGCCATCTTCTGCTATATATGCAGCTAGAGACACAAGCTCTGGGGTACTGGTTAGTTCATATTGTTGTTCCACCTATAGGGTTGCAGATCCCTTCAGCTCTGTGAGTACTTTCTCTGTCTCCTCCATTGGGGGCCCTGTGTTCCATCCAATAGCTGACTGTGAGCATCCACTTCTGTGTTTGTCAGGCCACGGCATAGCCTCACAAGAGACAGCTATATCAGGGTCCTTTCAGAAAAATCTTGCTGGCCTTTGCGATAGTGTCTGCGTTTGGAGGCTGATTATGGGATGGATTCCCGGGTACAGCAATCTCTAGATGGTCCATCCTTTCCTCTCAGCTCCAAACTTTGTCTCTGTAACTCCTTCCATGGGTATTTTGTTCCTAATTCTAAGAAGGAACAAAGTATCCACACTTTGCTCTTCCTTCTTCTTGAGTTTCATGTGTTTTGCAACTTGTAACTTGGGTATTCTAAGTTTCTGGGTTAATATCCACTTATCAGTGAGTACATATCATGTGAGTTTGTGATTGGGTTACCTCACTCAGGATGATTCCCTCCAGGTCCATCCATTTGCCTAGGAATTTCATAAATTCATTTTTTTAATAGCTGAGTAGTACTCCATTGTGTAAATGTACCACATTTTATGTATTCATTCCTCTCTTGAGGGATATCTGGGTTCTCTCCAGCTTCTAGCTATTATAAATAAGGCTGCTATGAACATAGTGGAGCATGTGTCCTTATTACCGGTTGGGACATCTTCTGGATATATGCCCAGGAGAGGTATTGTGGGATCCTCCAGTAGTACTATGTCCAATTTTCTGAGGAACCACCAGACTGATTTCCAGAGTGGTTGTACAAGCTTGCAATCCCACCAACAATGGAGGAGTGTTCCTCTTTCTCCACATCCTCGCCAGCTCTGCTGTTACCTGAATATTTGATCTTAGCCATTCTGACTGGTGTGAGGTGGAATCTCAGGGTTGTTTTGATTTGCATTTCCCTGATGATTAAGGATGCTGAACATTTTTTCAGGTGCTTCTCAGACATTTGGTATTCCTCAGGTGAGAATATTTTTTGTTTAGCTCTGAGCCCCATTTTTAATGGGGTTATTTGATTTTCTGGACTCCACCTTCTTGAGTTCTTTATATATATTGGATATTAGTTCCCTATCTGATTTAGGATTGGTAAAGACCCTTTCCCAATCTGTTGGTGGCCTTTTTGTCTTATTGACAATGTCTTTTGCCTTGCAGAAGCTTTGCAATTTTATAAGGTCCCATTTGTCGATTCTCGATCTTACAGCACTAGCCATTGCTGTTCTATTCAGGAATTTTTCCCATATCTTCAAGGCTTTCCCCACTTTCTCCTCTAAAAGTTTCAGTGTCTCTGGTTTTATATGAAGTTCCTTGATCCACTTAGTTTTGACCTTAGTACAAGGAGATAAGAATGGATATATTTGCATTCTTCTACATGATAACCACCAGTTGTGCCAACACCATTTGTTGAAAATGCTGTCTTTTTTCCACTGGATGGTTTTAGCTCCCTTGTCAAAGATCAAGTGACCATAGGTGTGTGTGTTCATTTCTGGGTCTTCAATTCTATTCCATTGGTCTATTTGTCTGTCACTATACCAGTACCATGCAGGTTTTTTTTTTTTTTTTTTTTTTTTTTTTTATCACAATTGCTGTGTAGTAAAGCTTTAGGTCAGGCATGGTGATTCCATCAGAGGTTCTTTTATCCTTGAGAAGAGTTTTTGCTATCCTAGGTTTTTTGTTATTCCAGATGAATTTTATGACTGTGTTTTAATCTGGCCCGCAGAAGGGCCATGAGAGAAGGGGGAAATTTCATCAGTTTCAAATGTCAATATGTACTGATTCTATTTGTCCTATTTACAAAAATAGATCATGCCCTGTGTCTTTCACCTGCAGTTGCCTATATTGGCATCATCAGTGGTTAGCCTCTACTTCCTGGAACTCACGGATGTCTTCAAACCTGTGCACTCTGGATTCAGTTGCTATGACAGGAGTCTTAGCATGCCGTACATCGAGCCAACCCAGGAGGCCATACCATTCCTTATGTTGCTTAGCTTGGCTTTTGCTGGACCTGCAATTACGGTAAGAACTGCCCCTCAAAATGTATTGTTCAGTCCCAGAGAACAAAAGATGATGCAGTTTGTGTAGTTTAAGTGTTCAGGGAAGTGACAAAGAAGGAAAAAGGTAAACTCTAAGCCTTCAACTGGAAGATCTTGTGTAGGATAGATTGTATATATTGACATTATCATGTAGTTGATTTCTTAGCATGGTTGGCATGTAAAATTTAAAAAGATTAAGTGATTTTCTTGCATTTATACATCTTATGAAAAAGGTTTTGTAATCACACAATTCTTTTTAGTAGATACTATTAAATTGCTGATACACTTATAAATGATGTATTTTTCATGTGTTTGCTATTTGTGTTCTAGAAAGTTGAAAATAAATAATTATATACATAATAGACTCTCTCCTCAAAAATGATTTTTGATAATATTTATAGGTTCATTTTTACCTAGTAACACTTTATGCTGATTATGAGCAGTAAGGTATCTCTCTCTCTCTCTCTCTCTCTCTCTCTCTCTCTCTCTCTCTCTCACACACACACACACAAAAATATGCATTGGTATATATACAGAATGAGATACTTTAGATTTGTGGTAGGCATTTACATTTTTTTACATTTTAAAACATATATATATATCAATAAAGTAAATTAAAACAGTTATTTTAAAACTTTATTATTAAAACCAAGTATTGTTGAAAACCACACACTAAAATTAGCCAAGCCAAAGACTATACAACTCAATGAACTACTTATAGTTACAGAAGCCAATAAGAACAGATGTGGAGCTTCACATTTTGTTTCATACATTTAATAATGTTTTTATGCAATTATCTACAACCAAAAATGGAAACGCCATGACAGAATAAAACTAAAAAAAAAAGTTGTTTTATATCTTCCTTTATAATAGATATATATTCATTGCTATATTCAGCCAATCTTTGTTCCCTAATATTTGGCTTTCTTTGCTCTTTATTCTACATGATATACTGTATCCACATATATACTTGTTTATTGAATTCTGGCTATGTATGTTATATACTACTGGGTAGATACTGCATATGCCTGAGAGCAAGCAGTTTTTTTCTATCTGAGATTGTATAGCATTGCTTATTTTGTACAACCTAAGTTCAGGTATTTACCTACAGATTTTGTGACTGCATTTTTCATTAGAGCAGAATAGTATTCTATTTTATATACAGACAATTTTTCATTATATATTCTTCTGTTGATAGACAGATACGTTGATTCATTACTATAGTGACGAAGGTGGAAATAAGGAATGGAGTGCAAATATATCTAGGATAGGGTATGGAATTTTCTGAGTATGTGTCCAAGAGTCAAATATTGGAGTCGTATGGTTCTATTTTTAATTTTTAAGACATTTCCAAACTGATTTTTTCACTATGGCTGTATTAATTTTTGCCTCCACCAAGATTAAATAATTATTTCCTTCTTTACACATCTGTTCCAACTGTTCTTGTCACATTTATTGATGTTAGCTATTCTGACTAAGAGAAGGTAATATCTTAAAATAGTTTTATTTTTCATACTTTTAACAACAAGAAATACTTTGCACTTTTAAAAATATTTATTGGTTGTTTATGTTTGCCTTATAAAAATTATCATTTCTTTTGGCTATTTTTGGTTGGCAACTTCATTTCCGAAGTATTTAATTTATAAAACAGTTGTTTTAATGTGTTAATACCTATCACAAAAACATTTTTATGTAAATCCATTAATAAATAAGACAATCCAAGTCTTGCTGCCATTTCTTCTACCCCCACACTACTAGCCTAAAGACAAGAAACACGCTTCCAGGGTGATGGTGTGTACTCATGCCAGAAGGAACCTTTGCTCATCTCTAGTCTTTTCATAATGCTCATAAATGTTGGGCAAATATTATTAAATTGAAAGGCACCTTTAAATAGAGCTTTTATGAAATTCTCTCATACACTGGCCTTTTGAGGTTCAGTATATCAGCAGTTTTTAAGAGCTTTTTTGTAGACCTTCTAAACTCTATTCTTTCATGTAACCATTACTGGGTATTCAAAGTACTTCTCCTATAATAAATAATAATGTTATTATACTATAAATATATTGAATAAAATATTTCTGTAAAATAATTAAATCCTAATTTATTCAATTTGTAAATTAATGTTATTTGAGCTCCTGTGAATTCAGGGCGGTTGGAATTGTTAATTATGTACATGGAAGCAGAAAGCTTTTTTAAGCCTTTTTTATTTTTATTATTGTTTTAGAGAAAGTTTTTTAATGCATGATATTTCCTGAAGTAGTTGTGCCTTCCCATCATTTTTCTTAGGCATTTGACCATAGCAGAAAATCCATTTGTTTTAAACCTATCACACCAGAGCATTTCTCAGTTGCTTTGTTCCCTATCAGGATTGTTTATCATATGATGCTTCCTCTCCTGACATGGTTGCATGTACTGGGGACAGTGACCTTGGCCTCATCATCTTCCTACTTCTCTGGACTCCCTTGAGTCCAATCATAAACTCTTAATATACAAGTTAGAGATGTTTCCTAGGGCTTGGGGGCTTGAAGACCTGAGAAATCAATTGAAACCTACTACCCTTCTCTCACTGAGCAGACCTGGGGAACCCAGGGCCACCTCCTTCCATGGGGCATTTCTATAGGGTCACCATCCTTTATGCTTCTTAATGTAAAGAGAATCAAATCAGGAACTGTTTATGATTAGAGAAGGTCTCCTATCCAATGAAGGCCTCCAAGGTATCAGTGACGTTTTTCTTCAACAATGGTTTCGTAGACCTTGAGCGAACAGTATTGAGATGAGCTTTGACATCACTGACATATGACAGGATCTGACACTCCTCTCTTGCCAAATATATAAAATTCTTATAGTTTTGTTCTGGTTTCTTCTTTCTTTCTGTTTTTAGGCTTTCCTCATAAACAAGTGCTTTTCTCAGCATTGAGTGTGTGGCAAGTAGAGAAAACAATACTTCTGTCTATAATCTTGCTGCCAACTACCTCAAGCCCTTCCTCCTTCCCTTTGCTCAAAATGAATGTGAACAGACTCTAATCTCTGACCATCAAAGATGCTGATTTTCTTTTCATCTTTGTAGTTGAATAAATTAAAAAATTGCCATCTTCCCGGAAAGTAGGAAAACACATTTAGCTTAGATTTTGCAGCAGACTGGTATAAGGAGAGGGGCTAACAATACACAACAAAGAATTTAGTGTATTTCCATGTCTCATCTGAAATAACAATGTTGGAAACTACCAGTCAAAAACTATACATAGTTAATTCGGTATTGAGTAATAGAGATAAGTCCCCCCTATCATTTCTGTACTCACTGACTTTAAAAAAGAGTTGTCATACCATGCGGTATTTATGTTTGATTTACTGTCAGAATTCCTTGAGGAATATTATATGAAAAATTTGTATATGAATTAAGTCATTACTATGAGATGCACACCCATCACCTATACAATTAAATATAACTAAGGGCGCTACAATTTTTAAGCATTTTGTAAAACAAATAAAAGATTTTAATGAGAACATATAAGCTCACCCAGATACATCTAACACTAACCATTATTCAATCCTAAGTCATTTCATGATCATTACAGTGGCATGATTGTCTCTGTCTGAGGGACTGTCAATCTCTTGAAACCCTATTTCAATTTATGGGAGACAATACTCTTAAACATTTGAAGTCTTTTTAATAAATAAAAGTCACACATTCAGATCTTATTTGTATTTTAAATAGCAATTCAGATTTCCAGGGTAATTAGAACAATAAAAATAATAAATGCAAATCCCATATTTTCAGGTGTGATGCTAAAAATGCAGATAACTATGAAGTGGCTCTTCCCTTGGAGGGTCCTGGTCTAGGAGAGGCAGTCGAGTGAATGAGTAGCATGCGATGCATTCAATAAAGCTACTCTAAAGAGAAAGACAGGTCAGTAAGGGAGCTACATAGAAGGTGATACAATCCATGTTAGGGTATAGTAAGAGACCTAAAAGGAAAAACTCCCTGAATGGAAGGCCACCTTAATAACTTTGAATTCCTTCACTGATGCTGTATTTCTTAAAGTCCCACAGCAACCTTGGGACTATGCTGTGTCCCACTGTTTATATCTTAAAATCCTCTTGATGCATTCTTTAACTATTGATTGATCTAATTACTGTGTGGTTCCTTATCTATTATAAACATGCACTCTGAAAGTTTATCCCTCAGAAAGACTCCTCGCTTATGTAGACTCTCTTGTCATCTACATTCTCCAATAAGATAATCACTCACCTGTGGATTTTTCAAAGTCTAAATATATTTAGTTTAAAAGTTTTTAAACGTAGCACTATTAACATTAAATTCATTCACAGTGCCTACATTTCTAGTTTTTGGCAGGTACTTTGAGTGGTGTCTAACACATTAACCAATACAAGCAGTTCTTCTACCTATTCAGAAATGTGTGTGGAAGGACTATAATCAATAGTATTTTCATAGTCAGACATACTTTCTATGTATTCTTCCTCCTGTTAAATTAAAAATTGTTTAGTAGACCAAATCTGCTTGTCAAATGTTCCTAATCCTACCTCTATACTTACTTGATTTTTCTAAGGCATCTTGGCATTGATGTCAAGATTCTTGAAGCTAGGACAAAATCAGCCACTGAGTAGTTGATTGAATCACTGTGTGATGGGCAAAAAGCTAAAGACTGATTATTGTAATCAAATTGAAGTTCTGAGATATATTTACATGTTTGGTCAATATATGCGAGTAGATGAAATCCAGCCAGATCTCTTCAGTGTGCACCATTTGCTTATTTTTCACTGCTTGCTAAATTCCTAGGATAAATTGTCTTAGGCTTCTGGAGTGTTGAAGATATATCTTTTCCTTGTTGAACTGGCGATGTGTGGAAATGAAGCATAGTTTCTATGTTTTAGCATGTAGGTAGAGTGCTATTCTCGCTGATACTGTGTGGCCTTTGCAGATCATGGTGGGTGAAGGGATTCTATACTGCTGCCTCTCCAAAAGAAGAAACGGAGCTGGATTGGAGCCTAACATCAACGCCGGAGGCTGCAACTTTAACTCCTTTCTCAGGAGAGCCGTCAGATTCGTTGGTGGGTGTGAGGAGCCAAAAAGAATGCAAATGCTTTTTCGTAGGGAAATGCTGTGTCTAATTACAGATATTATGCCCTTAAAGCTGTAATTTAGATGTATACGTTTGGTATGTGATGAGTTTTACATTATACGGGAAACGGGTGTTTAAAAAACAGCATCTAAGCTTTCTCTCAAACATGGGTTATTTAGAGTCACAGCCCTGGTTTTGTGAGCTAGCAAAAAGAGATAAATTTTAAAAAATAATAACATTTCAGAGCATTTTGCCAAACTCTGGTTGAAGCATAAATGTACTTTAAAATAGTTTCAAAGAGTGTAAATTTTAGGCTTTACTTTTTTCCAGAGGGGGTCCATGTAGCCCTGGCTGGCATCAAATTGCTATGATGTTGCTGAGGCTGACCTTGAACTCCTCAGCCTCCTGACTTTGCCTCCTAAGTTCTAGAATTGTGGGTGTGTGGCACCCTACCCATTTTTGTTGCTCTTAATGGAGAATAAGTGTTAGTGAGCTGTCATTAACTGACAAGGCTTAAGAAACTAATAAGAAACACATAAGTGAGTCTGTTTCTTGGCAGTTTTATCCTGAAGTCACTGTGTTTGGAAATGTCACAGGAGACTGATGCATCATGGCTATTTTTTTCTTGATTAGAGTCTCTTGTCCCTCCCCCCACTTCACCTTAAAATTTTTAATAAAGTCTATAAGAAAATTACAGGCGTGACTAAGCAGACTCTGAATCATAGCAATTCCTAACTAATAATCAGTATGGTACCATCTTGATGTAGTTGGAATCACAGACTTATTTTCACTGATATAAAACAGTTACCCACAATATCAGACACCAAACGAAATGTTTTATCCCTCTAACTTAATAAGGGTTATTTTTACCTTATATAATTATTACTTTATAGTATATCATTATATTAATCTATTATATTATTTTAACCTTGTATTATGTTTTCCTTATATTATTTTTGCCTTATATGCTTTAGCATGTCGGCATAAAGAAATTGGTGCCTTCATGTAATAATATCTCATAAATAATTAAATTAAATCTTCTCTCTCATGATGAAGAGAATACTGGCTTTGAATAATTCCCCAAGCTCTGCCCTTAAAATTATCTTTTTATAATCCTATTAATATAGTTAAAAGGCCAGTAGTCCTCTTAGTAGTCAATGACACTGGGGCTGTGCTGATTAGAGGGGAAGAATGGAAAATGGGGTGTATAGTTCAGTGCTAAGCTAGTGTTTGAGGCAAGAAAATAGAACTCCAAGATCCAAGACTGAGCCCAGAAACACGTCCCCGTAATAGAATATGATGCTGTGGACAAAGGGGTGTGAACTCTGAAATGTTCTCAGCATCCTCATCCTCCCTGGACCCGGAGAGTCTCATTCTCCAAAGGTACAATAAGTAGATTCCCTTTCTCTTTGGTCTTTACCCAGGCCATGCACATCTTAGACCACACTGTCTGATCTCTGTGTTCAACACACAGTGATCCATAGTACCCAGTGTGAAGAACAAATCCTAGGGAGCTGGAGAGATGGCTCAGTGGTTATAATCACTTGCTGCTCTTCCAGAGGACTGGAGGAGTTTGGTTCCTAGAACCCACATTAGGCAGCTTACAAATGCCTGTACCTCCTGTTCTGAGGGATATGACACTTTCCCTAGTCTCCATGGGCATCCTCACACTATTACACATCCTGACACACCTACACAATAATTTATATATATTTGAAAAAGGGTAGAGCTTATTCATGCTTCTGGGAAGTAGAATGTAGAGTTCAGCTTTCTGTGTCATAAATCCCCAGTATCAGTGACACTGGGGCTGTGCTGATTAGGGTACAATCACTAGAGGAGAAGAATGGAAAATGGTGTGTACAGGTCAGCTATGCTGGTCTGGAGAGGGTGATGGGGTGCCTCTCAGAATGATGCTGTGAGTGACTCATGAATCAGAAGTCAAGCTTCTGAGTCAGAACGAATGTGGGAGTCAAGACAACCTGGGAGGAAATGTAAGTGCTAGATTGCATCGTAGAAGGAACTACTCACAAGATGAGCCAAGCAAGTGACTTCAAACAAGTATAGAGCTTGAGGCTTCGTAATTTATGATTGGTCCCAGAAGATAAAAGTGGGATTTTGGCTGGAGATATTGAACATCACCACCAAATAAGGCAGCTCCCTCTGCTTCCCTGGCTGCAGCTGTTATTTGGTTATTACAGCAAAGCCTGCCTTCCCTCTTCTTTGCTTAATTAGCACTCTTAGCAGGATTGTGCTACATAGAGAATGAGACAATGGATTCTGGAGGGTTTAGAAACTGTGCCTGGATTTATAGACCATGGTGAGAAAAGAGGCTAAATTACCCAGAAATGCTCAGAAGTTTTAAGTTATTTTTTAATTGGTTGTATACATCATATTACAAATTTAAATGACTTTTATTATATTACTTCTTTGTGAATTTTGTACATGATACTTTATGCAGACTGACTATTCTCACCTCCTCATTTGCTTTTATGTCCTTCCTATCCCTGTCAACTTCCCCTCCTCCCTAAAAGTTCTTGTTCACATTGCTGAGCTTTAGTACTGGGGGATCGGTAGGGGAAGTTGTCTTAGTCATAAATCCGCCAGATTCCAATGAACAGTTTCAAACCCATGATCACATGGATGGGCCAAATAAGATCAGTTGATCGCAAAACAAAGAGAATGAAATTAGTCGCATTTTAATTCTACTACATTTCTCATACCCTGTCCTTCTCAAATCATTCCTCAGCTTTCTCCCAAGTAGATGACAAGTGACCTTTGGTGAACCCTGGTAAGAAATGACCTTAGGCACTGGGGACATGGCTCATGAGTTAAACATACACACTGCTCTTGCAGAGGACCCAGGTTCAGAACTTTAGCACCCACATCAGGCCACTCACAGCTCCCTGTAACTCCAGCTCTCAAAATCTGACACCTTCTTCTGTGCTTTGCAGGGACCTATGCTCAGAGGTGCACAGACACACTAATTAAAAACAAATATTTATATATAAAGGATATAGCCTAATTAACAAGAGTGACTATAGTATACTTACTGCTTGGAGAATTCTCAGTGTATTATGTTGCACTAACATATCAGCATAGTTTTAAAACTTCCTATATTAGAGAAAATAGCAGTGTTCTATAAGGTCACATATCAGCATACGATATGCATAGTTAACACTAATGGAAACCCCTCTTCAGGCAGTGACTTGGTAACAGTGTTTTCCATTTGCTTCTAGGTGTCCATGTGTTTGGACTGTGCTCCACAGCTCTCATTACAGATATCATACAGCTCTCCACAGGATATCAGGCACCATACTTTCTGACTGTGTGCAAGCCAAACTATACCTCTCTGAATGTATCCTGCAAAGAAAACTCCTACATCGTGGAAGACATTTGTTCAGGATCTGACCTTACAGTCATCAACAGTGGCAGGTGGAAAGCAGAACTTTAAAACTATTCCACCCTGATATTTGTGTCACGTCACCCCTGTACCGTCTAAGCATCCCATTTTCAGTCACAATGACCTTTATTTTACTTATGTTTTCAATGCAATAATCTCCTCAGTGACTTTAACACAGATATGGGCTAGTGGCATGTTCTGAATCCTTCCCTGAAAGTCCCCGAATGTCAGTTTCACAGTCTTGCTACAGGATCTCCTTCACTGAACCCATATATTGTGTTCTATGACATCAATGATCCCTTATAGCCAACAGTCAATATGTACGTTGGACTGGTTTATGTTAATTACCAAATATTTGTATCATACCTCTTCTGTAGCCTTTATTTTTAAAGTAGGTAAATTTTACTTTTCTGAAGCTTGTGAAGGAGTAACATCTACAATGACATCTCTTTTCTTTGGATGAATACAAGAATGTTAGCTCCTGAATTTACATTTCAGAAAGTTAAGAATACAAAACTCAAAGAGCTACTAATACATTGAATTCTTTTCAATCAACAAAGTAAAATAAACTTAAAGACAAGAATAAGTTCCTGAGAAACTCAAAAGAAATAAGTAGAGAGATGGAGAACACTAAACAATTATTATGAAAATTGTATTTGTTATTTAATGACTTCTCACAGAAGCAAAGTCCATGGACCAATCAGTAATTGTGTATCTACATTAAAGAACATTATTTCTCATTTCTTCTACATTTGTTTGTGTTGAATTGCAACCATCAAATAATTAGAAAAGCAATAATATCCATGACTCTTTTTCCATGTTTTTCTCCCATTGAAAGAAATTTCTAGTTCTTTTTCTGTGTATCCTTTTCTGTGTGTGCTCCCATGAATAGTGTTGTAAATGAACCTTGCTCCCTAAGCTGTTTAATTTAAGAAAATTATCTGTTGTTTTAGAGGTAATATTCACGTTTCAGTGGGCTAAGCAGAGAATCAATTTGTTAAAACTGGACTTTTCTTACACAATTTTAGAACATAAAAATTCATTAAGACCTACTGGTATAGGAAAATAACTTTATCACTTAATGTAATGAAACTATCTTGGAGCACACAAAAAAAATGGTTAAAACATCAAGCCCAACATGTTATGAACTTTCACGGTGAACTGTTGTAGTTGTAACCCGAGAGTAGTCAACGTCTTCTAACTCATTACAGACTTCATCTTGCGTGTTCCTTTGCCCACCTAATATGTATTTCCTACTTCCTTTCACTTTAATTTTTACTGAAAAGTGTGTCACTGCTACTCTTTAATGCTAATGGTGACCAAGAATACTGCTGAGGGTAGTAAATCACTCTGGTTCTCTCAGTAAACCAGATATGAATTAAGGCTTTGTGGCTTTGAGTTGAACATCTTGCCGAGAAGTCTTGAGGTGATTGCTGGCAGCACACTCAAACTAAGATGCATAACTTGGCTCTCTTCCTTTGGCAGAAAGTCATTCCCGTCCCAACATGCGACCCTCGCTGCCTTTGCCGCTGTGTATGTTTCCGTAAGTATTAGGTTTCTTATTGTTAAATTGTGACCTTTAGAAAAGCTGAGAAATTAATGTTTCCTTCAGGTGGCTGATTACAATTTAGTTCTGCCTCCCTTTAATACAAATAGCATCTAAAGCAGTTATCAGATGCTACTTAGAAAAAAAAAAGGTAAAAATCAAAGAATTTTTTCATTGAGAGTCATAATACTTGCTTAACTTTGGACCATTTTAATGTAATACTTGGTGGGAAGATATTTAGGAAATAGATGAAAATAACCAAAACCAAAGTGCTTTTATTAAATGTACAGAAAACCAAACAGGAACACGGCTTTCAGTATTTATGTGACAATGGTTAATTCTGGGTTGCTGTCAATTTAATAAGTGTTAGGCAATGAAGAGCTCTTGTGTTTGATTGACATAGCCTGTGAAGTCTTTTGCGATACAAATGCACTAAAACAATGTGGTATATAAGAAGGAGGTGAGGATTCACAGGCCAAATACTGCTTCAATAGTTTTCAAATTTCCTGCAATTACACGAGAGCCCCGCTGTTCATTTCGTGACTGTGTCATGCATTTTGCTCCTTGGCCAGCTGAGAACTTAGCCATGGCAAGTGGAAAGGGTGAACATTACATTGAGTGTATCAGTCAGACATTTGGGTTAAACTTCTGGTTTGCTTAGACTTTTCTAACACAGTGGCCTTTCTCGCACACTTAACTCACCTCTTTCATTTTAAAGATGTACTTCAATTCCACATTAACCGATTCCTCTAAGCTCCTGAAACCTCTCTTGGTCTTCACATTTATCATCTGTGGGATCATCTGCGGACTAACACGGATAACTCAATATAAGAACCATCCAGTCGATGTCTATTGTGGCTTTTTAATAGGAGGAGGAATCGCACTATATTTGGTAAATAACATTATTATTGTTTGGTAAATTACAGTTTAAGATGGAAAGGCTTTCATAGGATATTTTGTATAATACATTACTCATGATGTATCATATTTATGAGAAAAATCATAGGAGGCATCTTCATTCTATGTCAAATTATTCTCTATTACCAATAAAATGATTTAATGAGTTCTTCTTGTGAGGCAGAATTCAGTTGAGGATCATTGGTTTTCAGTCTTAAAGTAAGCACTGTGTGTGTGTGTGTGTGTGTGTGTGTGTGTGTGTGTGTGTGTGTGTGTGTGTGTGGAGAGAGAGAGAGAGAGAGTGCTATAGCATGTATATTGAAATTTTACATATGAGGAAAGTGGAGAGAAATAAAAGAATGAATAGTGAAGTTTTGGAGAAAGTTGATGTAATTTTCCCACCATAAATGTGCAATTTCTGGAATGTAGCTATGTTCCAACTAACTGTGGAATTTTTATCATTGTTTTTATCTCTCAAACATGCTAAACATCTTCTAGATAAATATCTGCATTATAAGGAAACTGGTAGTGCCTATTGAAAGTAGTCATGCATGCATCCTTTCATTCATCTTAAATATTCATTGTCTTCCCATTGACATCTATCATAAAACAAAGGATCCATCCCTCAGAGACTCATAGTATACAAATATTAGTATAAATGGTTACAACATGCCTAGTGACAGAATGTAGTTCCAAGGAATAGGGAATTGCCAATGGAATATCAGGAAGTGTCTCTAGAAATGGTGTGGTAAGGTACAAGAGTATAAATCACATTCAAGGGGAAGAGATTATCACACAAAGAGACAGAAGTGTGAAAGAACAGCTGCAAAGAAAGGGAAATGTTGGAATGAGAAATGATGGTCAAATTTGTATCTTGGAAGACAAGGCTTATGGTGACCTATTCAGTAGACCAGGTAAATAATCAAAGTAATAGATTGCTAGAGAGAAAAGCATTTGAGGGGCTCATGATGAATCAACAGGCACTTAAATAGTTGTGTCTGAAGGACAGAAAAGCCATGAGAACTTTGTAAGCCAGGGACGTTACTTATAGGAGTATCATTGTAGTTATTTAGTACATGCACAATTGCCAGATCACAGAGTCAAAAAGAGCCAAGGGTAATCAATATGCAGGTGACAAATAGGAACAGGCAACAAGAAAGAAACTAAGAGGGGCTGACAGACATAAACATCTGTTGCCTATAGCCACGGCTCTTAGCCATGTGATCTTGGTGCTTGTAAGAATGGAATTACAAAAAAAAAAAATCATGTAAAAATATTTATGGAGTATGCAATGATTCTGCCTTTAGGGCCAATGATGAAACTAAATTTTACTGCTACATGCTTTCTTTAGCAGAGAGGGGAGGATCACATTGAAGTCAAGGGTAATAAGGGCACATAAGCCAAGGTGGTTATGGAGTGTCAACCAGCAGTGAGTGCTACAAGAGAAGGAGAAAAGAGATCCCACTTGTAGTCATAGTGTGCCCGTTGCAGTCATGTAAGACCTCAGTACCCTGGCATTCACATGAGCTTTACAACCAACCCAAAGGTTATGGGTATGACGTTCAACACTTCAGAGCCACTCAGAAACTTGATCCTTTACCTATAGAATTGAATTAGAGCTATAGCTCAGTAGTAGAGCACACAAGCCCTTGGTTAGGTTCCCAGTACCACAAAATTAATTAATTAGTTAGCTAATTAATTAAAACTAATAACTGCTTGTTTCACATGTCTTTCAAAATAAGAATTAAATCACTATATTACCATTCTGAGCACTGAATATTATACAATAGGGTCAAAACTTACTGTTCAGTGGAAGTTTTCCTCAGACATACAACTGAAATGCAACTATTAAAAGAATGTTAGGGAGTCTTTGTGCCAAGGACACAGGTATATAGATTTGAAAGAAGACACTAACTAACAGGATAGCCAGGGCAAAGTTCATGCCTGTAATCTTAAGAGACGTAAGCAGGAGAACTGCAAATTTAAGGTCAGCCTGGTCTACCTGACAAAGTCTTCTTAAAAAATATAAAGGAGGAGGAGGAGGAGGGAGAAGAAAGAAAGAGAGAAAGGAAGGAAGGAAGGAAAGAAAGAAAGAGAGAGAGAGAGAGAGAGAGAGAGAGAGAGAGAAAGAAAGAAAGAAAGAAAGAAAGAAAGAAAGAAAGAAAGAAAGAAAGAACGAGAATGAAAGGAAGAAAGAGAGAGGGGGGAGAAGAAAATGAAAAAAAGGTTAATTTACACATGATGGCATATGGCTAAAATCCTAGCACTTGAGAGGCAGAGCCAGATATTCATCTTCTGCAGGTTTGGGGACCATCCCAATCTTCCTAACAAATCCCAAGCCAACCATATAATTATAATGAGGACTTATCTCAACACACACACAGAGAGGGACAGACGGACAGACAGACAGACAGACAGAAAGACAGACAGATGGGGAGATGGGGAGATGGGGGGATAGATTTTATTCTATTTGGAACATTACCATTCCTAAGCCTATGCTGCTCCTTGGTGCCAAGCATTCTCTAAAATACTAAAACCATGAAATTGCGTGTCTTAGGCTTAAAAGGTAGAGCCAGCCACCTTCAACTGAAACTATCTCACAGGTAGACACTTGCTTCATGATCTCCTGTAACCAGAATAATAATTTTGATACTGAAATTTAACCTTTTCCAAATCTGAAACAAAACAAATAAAGGACTAAATATGAAGACAAAATTAAGTAAAACTTGGCCCACATTTGGTATAAAGAAGTAATTTAATCCAACTTCCCTTGAAGGTCAAGTTTAAAGCAGACAACCAAGGCTAGAGTGTGATTTGAAACAATGTATATGTCCCTGCCCTCATTTCCAAACCCCACACAGGGTTTTTATGAATGATCCATTGTTCTATATTTCCCTGAAGTGCTGCTGTTTGCCATCAGGAGGTATGATTGAAAGGGGAAGATAAATCATTCAAATGTCTTGAGCTGTCTCTTAAAAAGAAGCTCTTGAGTCCAGAAAAAAAAAATGAGTATCTTTGGAATGCAGGAAAAAAGTCTTTATTTCTTTCATTGTCTATCTTTTCTTTCCGAAACATACACACAGTGTGACAATCACATCTGCCGGGACTGAAAGGACTCGCCCTATTTCTGAGCGATTAGCTCAGTGGTCCAGACAGTTAAGAGCTACATACACCACTATTATTCCCCCCCACCCTACCCCCCCCACCCCACACCTGAGTGATTACATTTTCATTGTTTTATTGGTATTTGATCCATATGTACAGTACCTACCTCAGTTGTGTGCTCCCTTGGGCATTCTAGGAGAACCGTGATTACTTGTTCCTTCTAGTGTGTGATACCTGTCATTTTTCCTCCAACCCCAGGGCCTGTATGCTGTAGGGAATTTTCTGCCTAGTGAAGACAGTATGCTTCAGCACAGAGATGCCCTCAGGTCACTGACAGACCTCAATCAAGACCCCAGCAGGGTTTTATCAGCTAAAAATGGGAGCAGTGGTGATGGTATTGCTCACACAGAGGGTATCCTTAACCGAAACCACAGGGATGCAAGCTCCTTAACAAATCTCAAGAGGGCCAACGCTGACGTAGAAATCATCACTCCTAGGAGCCCCATGGGGAAGGAGAGCATGGTGACCTTCAGCAACACGCTGCCCAGAGCCAACACCCCCTCCGTGGAAGACCCAGTGAGAAGAAACGCGAGCATCCATGCCTCTATGGATTCTGCCCGGTCCAAACAGCTCCTTACCCAGTGGAAGAGCAAGAATGAGAGTCGTAAGATGTCCCTGCAGGTTATGGACACTGAACCAGAAGGCCAGTCACCACCCAGATCCATAGAAATGAGGTCCAGCTCAGAGCCCTCGAGAGTGGGGGTGAATGGAGATCACCATGTCCCGGGCAATCAGTACCTCAAGATCCAGCCTGGTACAGTCCCCGGGTGCAACAATAGTATGCCAGGAGGGCCACGCGTGTCCATCCAGTCCCGCCCTGGCTCTTCCCAATTGGTGCACATCCCCGAGGAGACCCAGGAAAACATAAGCACCTCGCCCAAGAGCAGTTCTGCACGAGCCAAGTGGCTGAAAGCAGCTGAGAAGACCGTGGCCTGTAACCGGAGCAACAACCAGCCACGCATCATGCAGGTCATCGCCATGTCCAAGCAGCAGGGCGTGTTGCAGAGCAGCCCCAAGAATGCCGAAGGTAGCACGGTCACCTGCACAGGCTCCATCCGCTACAAAACCCTGACTGACCACGAGCCCAGCGGCATCGTGCGAGTGGAGGCTCATCCCGAGAACAACAGGCCCATCATTCAGATCCCGTCGTCCACCGAGGGCGAAGGCAGTGGCTCCTGGAAGTGGAAAGCTCCGGAGAAAAGTAGTCTGCGCCAAACCTATGAGCTCAATGACCTCAACAGGGACTCAGAAAGCTGTGAGTCCCTCAAAGACAGCTTTGGTTCTGGAGATCGCAAAAGAAGCAACATCGACAGCAACGAGCACCACCACCACGGCATCACCACCATCCGAGTGACCCCGGTGGAGGGCAGCGAGATAGGCTCAGAGACACTGTCCGTGTCCTCCTCACGCGACTCCACCCTGCGCAGGAAGGGCAACATCATCTTGATCCCGGAAAGAAGCAACAGCCCTGAAAACACAAGAAACATCTTCTACAAAGGAACCTCCCCCACACGGGCTTATAAGGATTGAGAGATGGCCCTCTTGTCATCATTTTGATGACACCCCCACCCCCCACCCTCACCCCAAGACCACTCGTTTATTGTACCTTGTGCTCTTTTGGGTTTTTGTTTTGTTTTGTTTGGGGGCCTTTTTTTTCCTAGAAGATATGGAGAGCCTTCTTGTCCAACTAGATTGTTTACCATCAGCCTGGAACTCTCACTGAACCACCACAGAAATCGTGACGATTTTACACCAAGGTAAAGGAAAAGCACAAAGCAAGACCCGAACTAAACTCATCATCAGAACAGTCCTTAAGACACAGGCTTTGCAGAAGGTAGTATTAAGATAAAGTGATTTCCTCCGATGTATAGTATTTAACTTTCTGAATGTGCCAACTTAATGGAGGTTTTTTTTTTCATTATAATTAGCTGTGGGAACCCAAAACACATAGGTTTTCCCAACAGCAGAGGCCATGCGGTATTATATATTATTCATTTTTGCAGACTCTGCACCAGAAGAGCAGACTGGGCGGTGCTGATTATCACAGTGCATCTACCATTTAAACTCTCAAACTCTATGTAGCTGTGAAATAGTGGTGTGCAACCCCTCGTCAGAGAAATGCTACTTCATTCAGAAGACGCCAGTGACTTTGTGTTAGAATAGACCATTCTTGGCTTCCCTGTAGTGGCTCTCTCATGGTAGAAAAGAAAAGAAAAGAAAAGAAAAGAAAAGAAAAGAAAAGAAAAGAAAAGAAAAGAAAAGAAAAGAAAAGAAAAGAAAAGAAAAGAAAAGAAAAGAAAAGAAAAGAAAAGAAAAGAAAAGAAAAGAAAAGAAAAAAGAAAAGAAAAGAAAAGAGAAGAAAAGAAAAGAAAAAGAATTGGACAGGGTTTTGAGCATTTCTTTGAAAGATGCTTTTTTTCAACATCTGAAAGCTTGTAGGAATGTTTTCAGTGAAACAGAATAACTAGTTCTCTGCATCATTTTTCTTCTTTTTATTTAAGTATTGGTAATGCTGCTTTCTGGTATATTTTTTTTTAGTGAGTGTATTCGCATACTTAAAATACATTGTTTTAGAGAATATTTTGAAATTATTGTGATTACATTTTTCATTTTATGGCTTTCCCTTAGTTTATTAAGTTTTCTGAGGTTACACACATTCTTCTATTTTAAGAAAGCAAAAGTGACAACTTACATTCTTTGTGCAAAATACACTGCTGTGAGGTCCTACACAAGAAATCTGAGCCAAAGGTTGAAACTGTGCGTACCAATGCCAGATACACTGGTCAAGGTCAAGATGTCTCCAATCCGATGGCATAGGTTATCACATCAGTTAAGTAATCCCAAAGTTTCATTTTGTTCCAGAGCATTTCATTTTCATGTTATCTTGATAATCACCATAGTGGAGCCACAGTGGGGGTGAGTTTGACTCCCTTTCCTGACACACTTTTAACTGCACATCAACAGTAAGAATCTAGGCAAATGCTAATTGATAAATAGAAGTGTATCACAGTATAAGTTTAGAAAGCATATCTTCAAAATATGAGACCAGGTAAAGCTTTTGTGCTTAGAGTATAACCAACAGTTTTGGATGTCTGTCTTGAATCTAGAGCCTTGAGCCTAAATCAGAGGAAACCTTATTGTTGATAGCAAGAAGATAACATATTTTTGAAGTGGTTTTCCAAGTTAGCTGTTTAAAGTGTGGAGAAGGATTTGGTTGTTGAAATTTGGTATTAACCTTTTTTCATGCCATGTCTTAAGAATTATAATGTACACTCGATGATTGCCAAGAGAGGGGGAGAGGGAGGGGGAGGGAAACAGCCAACAGCAGAGCTGGTTGGTCTGAACTCAGTGCAGTTTTCAATGAGAACAACAGCTGTCCAGCAAGGAATCCTATCATCCATTCTCAGCTTCTACATTCAAAGGGCAGAGCTTTTTAGAAAACTCATCCTCCTAAGGCATTAGGAATTGAGCTGAAACCAGCAGAATTGAAAACTCTGGCAATAAAATATAGACTCAACCGTAACCCTTCTGGCAAGTTCCTTCTCAGAGAAGGAAGTGGGAGTAAACTGTGGCCTTCCCCACTTCTTTACATCACCCCTGTCACAATGTCCCCGCTGGCCTGGCCAGTTTCGAGAGGGAAGGGTGGACTGGTTTTAGTTCTCTGAAGAAAACCCAAGCTGCAGTATTTGAGGTGCAGTATGATATTTCCTAATCTTTCCTATTTCTTAACAAAAAAAAAGGATTTTAAAGTACTTCTCTACTCATTGAATTTTTGTTCTTTACATACTATTGATATATTCTTTTTCTACTCAAAAGTGCCAAAGGCTACAGTTTTTAATGACTTAACAAATTGTACCACATTGTTAAGGAAATATAATGATAGACACTAGAATTCAGACCTCTGCATGTATATTTGATAACACATCTTTTGTAAAAAATAAATAATTACAAAAAATTTGTTTACATTCCACAGGTACCTTAATTTAAAATAAATCAGACTAACAGGTGGTATCTCTTCTTAGTGTTCTATTTATCTTCTTTGCTAATGAGAACGATTCTTCTTCTGTTAGGCTGTGCTTTATTGATAAAACCAAGTATTGAATAAAGAGAGTTAATTATCTTTTTAAAGTAAATGAAATTATAAATATATAATATATATGAAGTATTGTGTTTAATAAAATGTTATGCAATGTTTTCCAAGCTGATAAAGTTTGTAAAGTGCTATAAATGTATTTTGTTAAGTACAGATCAAAGCTATCGTGTGAGTATATTGTGCTAACATCATAGAAATAAAGATTAGATTTCTTCATCAAAACCAGAATATCTGGGTCTTTTCTTTCAGACAGAATGTGAATTGATAATAACTTGGAAAAGAGAAAAAAATTATAAATACATGTTTCATAAACTTACAGTCGATGAGAAGAAAGAGTATTGCATAAAAAATGTTTTTCAATCTACATATTTCCTTGCTTGGAAATCTTACTTCAAGAACCTAGAGAGATTGCTCAGTGAATAACAAAATCTCCTTCTCTCCTACAGGACCTGAGGTCAGTTTCTAGCACCCACTACAGGTGGCTCACAACTGCTCTTTCATCTGGCCTTTTTGAGCACCTGCATGCATGTGGCATATGCAAATACACAAACAGTTAAATAAAAATAAACCTATTTTGAAAAGAACTTTTATGTCATGCTTCTTATGGGAGGTCTTTCCCCATATTTAGGCATACTTTGCCACATTTCAATACTATACTAAATGTTAAAAATGAAATAGGAAAGTAGTCATGTGGCCTTAATGTCTAAAAGTAGTCAATATACTCTTCTCAATGGTTGCCTTCATGACATTGTGGGAAGGATTGTTGCAGCTTTTCTTAAAAGAGTGCCTGACAATTAACCCTACTTTCATTCAAGCCATTACTGCCCACTCCCTGACTTCTACTGATCCGTATCTTATTATTGATTCTTAACACAAGGTTTAGACTAAAACGAAAATGTACATTTTAATCCAATGGCCTTTAAGTACTGTGCTGCACGAACACAAAGTGGCAATTATCTAGAAATGCCACTAAGTTTATGCAACTGTGCAGTAGGAATCATTGCCATGGATACCAAGGAGCAACATCATTCCAGCGGCCTAGACAATCGCAATTGCATGTTCCTGAGAAATTATGGGAATATCCTGGTGCTACAGACATTAATTGCAGACCACAATGTATCTCATCATGATTTAAATACAGTTTTAAACTCCTTTGATCCTGAATTTTTCATTTATAAATCAGCTATCCCAGCTCTTTGACCCTTTCTGAAGACTATTTAAAAACACTTTGTAGGTTTCCGTGGATTAGCAGCACCGTTTTCCACAGTCAATAAAACTACTGGTATGGAAACGAACTAACTGCTCAACCAAAATGTATAATTAATATTATCTCCTGTTGGCCATGGGGTTAAGAGAAATAAACAAGTGTAGGAACCTGAGAGCCTGTGTCACCATTTTACCACATAATACATCAGAGCGATGATCCCCGTGCAGATATCCCTGGAACAAACACCTCCTTTTGAGGAGTCAGATGAACAGCTTTAGAGCTGTACACCTAAGAATTTGTCACATCAGTTCTTTCTTTGATACATTAAATATTATAAAATGGTGTTGCATTCCACACTGTCAAGCAAAGAAACATGAAGATGTACTTATCTGAATTCTTCAGTATCCACTCTTTCCAGTTGCAAGAAAATATCTAAGTGAGAGGTTAATAAAGAGATGAGCTACTACAGTACTCAGAAAATGTAGTCAGAGGTTCCTAACTGTGATAATCCATTCCTCATGGACAGTTAATGTCCGAGACTAGAGAACTGGGGTTAACCGTAATTCTGGCATTAATTCCATGTAACAAGCATGGTGTGCCCATTTCTTCTCTTTTCAATGCCTATTGTTTTCAGATCTTCTGTCATCACTGTGAGGAAATCTATCAAAAGTCTAAAATTCTCCTTATAAAACAGTACCACAGACATTTAAATGAATGAGCCAGAAAAAAAAATGTGAATGTGTTAGAGTCATACGAAATTAACCCTTTCCCTTGATTACTTCAGGGTGCCCTGTAGGGAAATAAAGGCTACTCCCTTGTTAGGAACTGAGATGTTCCCTAAGATAGGAAGCCTGGCTTCTCTCCATGCATAGGAATCCACCTTTTAGCCTTTGGTGTCTGGATACATGCCATTTTGGAATTTAGGGAAAACATAATTTATTCCTCCTTCGGGGTGAATTTTCCCCACTGTGGGACTAAGTTAATAATGACAGACTTGGCAAAAATTCTATAAGAAAAGCTTGTACACCTAAGTATAACATATATAACTTTTATATTAAAAACAGGAGAAAATACTTTAAATCTAAGGGGTTTATGGAGGCTGGTCTGTAAATGTATTTTCCAAGTTTTTAGTTTATCTTTTCATCTTTTTTATGCCCTTTCTTTTACAGTTACCCCCAGGAATGTATAATTGATATGTAATTGTCAAATAAAAACTGTATGGGGTATACTCAGGGGTGTCGGATATATTAACACATATATGTTGTGAAATAGTTGCCATCATTAAGCAAATGAGAACATCAATCCCTTCACATGGTTCATGTATAAGATTGTTTAAGTTCTCTTGTTACAAATATTGCATATAAATACAGTATTAACTGTACTCAAAATGCTTTATTCATTACATCTAAAGTTATAGGATTTACTTACCTTGCATAACCAAAAGGTTTTCCCTTTGACCCACCCCTCCTAGTCCCTGGTCCCCAGTAGCTTCCACTCCACTGTTTTAGAAGAATTTTCATTGAGCAAATTTTCTTAATTTTGATAAAGACCAATTTGCATTTCCATTTATATGTCAGTCTCTTAATGCTAAATTAAGAATAAAGAAATAATTCAAGGAATCTAATAACATGCTAAATAGAAAATAATAAATGGAAAATAAAAGCATTGGCAAATATTTCAAAAAATACAGAGGACAAATGAGATAACCAGACATTGGCCATTTGAAAATATCATTTAAAATCTCTATTAAATACTACCATATGTTTATCAGAACAATTAACACTGTGGTCACATTATCTGCTGGTATAAATGTAGGAAATAAAACTTATCCATTCATTACTGGTGGAAATACAATGATCCAACGATCATTCTGAAATGCAGTTTGGCCACGACTTAGTTACTTTCTATTGCTGTGACAAAAGCTACTTATAAAAGAATTTAATCAGAAGCTTGCTTAAAGTTTGGTAGGCTGAATCCATGACTACCATGGTCAAAGAATGGTAGCAGACAGGCAGGCATGGGACTAAAGCATTAGCTGAGAGCTTCACCCATTGAGGTAACAACCACAAGGCAGAAATAAAACTAAAACAAAATGATGTGGGTTTTTTGAAGCATTAAAGGTGACCCTCAGTGACATAGCCCCTCCAACAAGGCCACATCGCTTTTTTTTTTTAATTTTTAATATTTTTATTACATATTTTGCTCAATTACATTTCCAATGCTATCCCAAAAGTCCCCCATAGCGCCCCCCACTTCCCTACCCACCCATTCCCATTCTTTTGGCCCTGGCATTCCCCTATATTGGGGCATATAAAGTTTGCAAGTCCAATGGGCCTCTCTTTCCATTGATGGCCGACTAGGTCATCTTTCGATACATATGCAGCTAGAGACAAGAGCTCCGGGGTTCTGTTTAGTACATCATGTTGTTCCAACAATAGGGTTGCAGATCCCTTTAGCTCCTTGGGTACTTTCTCTAGCTTCTCCATTGGGAGCCCTGTGATACATCCAATAGCTGACTGTGAACATCCACTCCTGTGTTTGCTAGGCCCCGGCATCATCTCACAAGAGACAGCTATATTTGGGTCCTTTCAGCAAAATCTTGCTAGTGTATGCAATGGTGTCAGCGTTTAGAAGCTGATTATGGGATGGATCCCTAGATACGGCAGTCTCTAAATGGTCCATCCTTTCATCACAGCTACGAACTTTGTCTCTGTAACTCCTTCCATGGGTGTTTTGTTCCCAATTCTAAGAAGGGGCACAGTGTCCACACTTTGGTCTTCATTCTTCTTGAGTTTCATGCGTTTAGCAAATTGTATCTTATATCTTGGGTATCCTAAGTTTTGGGCTAATATCCACTTATCAGTGAATACATATTGTGTGAGTTCTTTTGTGATTGTGTTACATCACTCAAGATGATGCCCTCCAGGTCCATCCATTTGGCTAGGAATTTCATAAATTCATTCTTTTTAATAGCTGAGTAGTACTCCATTGTGTAAATGTACCATAATTTCTGTATCCATTCCTCTGTTGAGGGACATCTGGGTTCTTTCCAGCTTCTGGCTATTATAAATAGGGCTGCTATGAACAAAGTAGAGCATGTGTCCTTTTTACCGGTTGGGACATCTTCTGGATATATGCCCAGGAGAGGTATTGCTGGATCCTCCGGTAGTACTATGTCCAATTTTCTGAGGAACCGCCAGACTGATTTCCAGAGTGGTTGTACAAGCTTGCAATCCCACCAACAATGGAGGAGTGTTCCTCTTTCTCCACATTCTCGCCAGCATCTGCTGTCACCTGAATTTTTGATCTTAGCCATTCTGACTGGTGTGAGGTGGAATCTCAGGGTTGTTTTGATTTGCATTTCCCTGATGATTAAGGATGTTGAACATTTTTTCAGGTGTTTCTCTGCCATTCGGTATTCCTCAGGTGAGAATTCTTTGTTCAGTTCTGAGCCCCATTTTTTAATGGGGTTATTTGACTTTCTGGAGTCCACCTTCTTGAGTTCTTTATATATATTGGATATTAGTCCCTTATCTGATTTAGGATAGGTGAAGTTCCTTTCCCAATCTGTTGGTGGTTTTTTTGTCTTATTGATGGTGTCTTTAGCCTTGCAGAAGCTTTGTAGTTTCATGAGGTCCCACTTGTCAATTCTCGATCTTACAGCACAAGCCATTACTGTTCTATTCAGGAATTTTTCCCCTGTGCCCATATCTTCAAGGCTTTTCCCCACTTTCTCCTCTATAAGTTTCAGTGTCTCTGGTTTTATGTGAAGTTCCTTGATCCACTTAGACTTGACCTTAGTACAAGGAGATAGGAATGGATCGATTCGCATTCTTCTACATGTTAACAACCAGTTGTGCCAGCACCATTTGTTGAAAATGCTGTCTTTCTTCCACTGGATGTTTTTAGCTCCCTTGTCGAAGATCAAGTGACCGTAGGTGTGTGGGTTCATTTCTGGGTCTTCAATTCTATTCCATTGGTCTATTTGTCTGTCACTATACCAGTACCATGAAGTTTTTATCACAATTGCTCTGTAGTAGAGCTTTAGGTCCAGCATGGTGATTCCACCAGAGGTTCTTTTATCCTTCCCAAATAGTTCCAATAACTGACGACCGAGAATTAACATGTATGAGCTTACCAGGCCATTATCAGTCATATCACCACAGACCTTTTCTTTTTGTTTTTTTTTAAAGCAGAACATATACTTACCATACAGACTAATAACTATAATTTTGTCAATTTAGCACAAAGAAGTGGAAACTTGTGCTTTCACACCAAAAAGCTGGCACTTAACTGTTCAAAGTTGCTTTATTGGTAGTAGCCAAAGGCAAGGAATAACCCAGATGTCTTTTTACATAAGAGCCATTAAAATGTTATAGATCTATCCTGGGAAATACTATTCTTCAATTAATATGTGTCTCTGTGTGTCTGTGTGCATGTGTGTTTGTGTGTGTGTGCGTGTGTGTGTGTGTGACTTGAATGGTTCTCTAGAAACTTATGCAGAAAATAGTCAGACAAAGCCAGAAACAGCTTAACCATTAAAAGTCAGTTAACCATTAAAAGCCATCAAATAACTGTCCCTCATTATATGATTTTATGATACAAAATACATAATTTTCATATTTAAAAGTCCATATCTAGAGCAATGGATTCACAATCTTTAACGTGTGGCTTCCAAGATCACAAGAACCAACACATTTCTTCTAAAAGAACTTACCCACCATCTCTTTTTTTGAGAATGCTAGCAAATCTCCGTTGGACATAATCAGTGTATTTTCTTCATCATATAATTTATAGCATGAACCATTTTGATGAATGAAGCATTTAATTTTGATCACACACTGAAGTCCTTAGGAGTGGCTTCTCCTGCCACAGGTTTTCAACAGGTAGAAGAATAATTGAGTTGAACACTGTGAATAAAGACATCACTAAAGTAAGTAAATGATATCGTTTTATCTGTAGAGGAAAGAGAAATTGAAACACAGAAACAGATGTTAGACGAGAGAGATGCCTCAGTGGCTGAGAGCACTCGCTGTTCTTGCATAGGACCTGAGTTCAGTTTCCAACACCTACAAGTGGCTCATGACTGTCTGTAACTCTAGCTCCAGCGAATTTGATACCATCTCTTGTTCTCCATGAGAACGCTCACACACACACACACACACACACACACACACACACTCATAAATTTAAAATAAAGTTCAAAATGAAGAAAGGCTTGTCGAGTTCCAGCCCTTTCAAAATCACATTTCCAACTTTGAAGCTGAATTTGAACTATTTGTATTTTTCTCTCTTTTTTTTTCTCTCATTTGAAGTGTATTTTAAAACAGTGTTTACATGGTATAAATCAGTTCTTGGAACAGGCTGTGTTCTTACAGTGCTAATGATTTAGCTTCGGTTGTTTGTTCAAATGTTCCCACCTCCACAGTGAGCTTCATGGAGGAGGTGAGTGGAAGTAAACAAAACCTTCGCATCCCACTGTGTATAACACCAGACCCAGAAGGCTCAGAAACCCTGGTGAAGTTAAGCCACCAAGACTATTCTTCACCCTCAAAATTAGACAGCTAAGTGCAGAAAGAACCTACTGGTTTCTCAATACTTTGGGTGTCTATTGGGTGGGCCTGACATTTAATATTTCTTAAATACTAGACCAGGCTGGTTTGGCTCAGAATTCTTGTAGTTAGGGTAGTTATGAGACTGGAATGGAAAACTATGGCTGAAACCTTTTCAATGTCACATGGCTTTCATTATATACAACCAAAATGTTAAAGTTTGTTTTTGTGAGGATTATTGTGTGTAGATGTGTGTACATCACATATGTGTGTACACATGGATTTACGGGTGTGTGTGCACAGGTGGACATGCATGTATAGTTTTTATGCATGTATGGGTAGAGAAGACATAGGTTGATGTCCACTGTCCTCCGTAGTACTTTCCACCACACTTTTAAAGAGACAGAGTTTCTTGTTAGACTGAAGGCTATTGATTCCGTTAGACCGTCTAGTAAGCCCCAGGGATCCTACTGTCTCTACCTCTCCAGTCTTTGAATTACAGGCAAAAGCATTCTCCATTTAACATTGTGTGTGTGTATGTGTGTGTGCATTTGTGACATATGTGCATGTGTGACTTTATTGACTGAATCACCTCCCAATCCCATCATTACACGTGTTTTAAAGAAAAAAATTACATTTATTTATTCTTTTTTATATGTGTGAGTGCATGCCTGCATGTATGTGTGTGTGATATGCATATTTCTGGTGACTGTGGAGGTCAGAACACCGTGTGGGATCCCATTGAACTGAAGTTACAGACAGTTGTGAGATGCCATGTGGGCAATGGGAACCAAAATAGGATCTTCTGAAATAGAATCAAGTGCTCTGGACCTCTGAGCCATCTCTTCAGCCTCTTTTATGTGATTTTCAAATCTCTAGTCCTCTCCTCTCCCTGGATGCCTAGGCTCAATAATACAACTGCCTTGTTGGTTTCTATCTATGCTTAAACACCTATAATTATCTCAGATTTCATACTTTTGAAGTAGACTTATTGATCTGACTTCTATGCCCAAATTTGTTTTTTCCTCGTAGTCATAGCAACATCCCACACCCACCACAGCTGCTGAGGAGAAGTTCCTACTACCATCCCCTCCCAGACTAAGTCCTATGTGCTTTTCTCTCAGCTCCATTCCAGGGATGCTCTCTTTCCCCTGTTATACACCAAGACAATCTCGGTTAAATAACAAGCATACATTATTAACAAATACACACTACCCATCCTCATCGTGTTCGTAGTACAGATATGTTCCTAGGGTTAAGTCTTTCACTAGCTCATCACAGTGATGAGGAGTGCCAGTCAGAGATCTCGTGAAGCCTTCAGTTGTTTTCTGGAGGAAGCCACCAGGCAGGATGAATGTAGCCAGCGCTATCCACTTTCTTACAAACAAAGCATCTTCTAACCCATGAACAAGCTGTAGGATTGCTCATAGTAGGCTCTTCAAGATACATATACAAGGCCCCAGTTGAACCTTGCCTGAAAGCCCCAATTGAACCTTGCCCTGCATGCTCAGAGCAAGAGTCAACATTGTTCTCTGTGGGCTTTGAGCCACACTGTGTTCGGAGAGAATTTTAAAAGATACATATCAAAATTGATTATTTTCAGTTATTTGTGCAACAGAATAAGCATCCTGTGGGCTGTGGGAACATGGCAAACTGCATGCATTCAGATGACAGCCAGTCTTGAGAGCAGATCACATCACTGACAGTACTCAAGGTTCCTAAGTCACAGTCTGGGTCAGTTTCTATGGAGGCTAAAGTAAGACGGAGCTGGTAACTTATGATGTACTTTAGTGCTTTATTTTATTTTATTATGTTTTATATGATATAATTTATTCATGTCTTTCTCATCCACAGATTCTCCCCACCCAATTTTACATCCTCTCTATCTCTCTCTAAAATAAACAAAATCAAAAACAAAAAGAACACAAACAAAAAAAAATTCAGAATAATCAAAAGACTGGTAA
The DNA here is from genome assembly GCF_978045245.1 of Mus caroli. NCBI lineage: Eukaryota > Metazoa > Chordata > Mammalia > Rodentia > Muridae > Mus > Mus caroli. Next base: position 42,875,427 of record NW_028227258.1, read on the forward strand.
GATAAAAATGCTCTAAAAGCAAATTAAAACAAAAAGTCTACCAAAATATGATTGAGTTTGTTTTTGTGTTGGTAAGGTAACTGCTGAGCATGGGGCCTGCCATGGTGTGCTGGGTATGTCCAGTGAGACTCCACTGGAGAAGATAGCTTTTTCTTTGCTAGTGAGTATTAATTGCACATAGCTTCTTGGTTAGGGCTGGGAGTCTGTGACTACTTCCCACTCTCAATGCTGGGACCCCATCTGGCTTGAACCTGTGCCTTGCACAATCTCCCACAGTGTCTATGAATTCATGCATGCATCATCATACTGAATCTGGAAGGCACTGGGAGGCTTGCTATTCTTTTGAACTCTCACAATATCATTTGTAAGGCAGCACCTGCTACTTCAGTGGGCTGCAGGGAAACACTGAGGTCTCATCCTAGAGTATGTTAAACCTTGTTATTATTTCTCATTGTCATGGAAATGTCTCCCTACTTGCTAGAATTCCACATTCTCAAAATCTCAGCCACACCCTCTGTTGAACTCCAGGTGAGGAGTGCACTCTAGTTGGCCCATAGCCACCTCACACAACTCACTCTATAAATGACCGATGTAAGAGTCACCAGCTCTCATCCCAACTGTATTCTACACTTTTTATGGAAAACATTCACAAAATTCTATTGACTTACCACCACAATGGAGCTAAACATATTAGACATGTGCACTAGTCTTCCCCTTCAGTCCTGGGATCATCAGTTTTCAACCAACTATTATACCATAAATAAGATACTGTTTCCACCTGGGAGCTCATGAATGAGTAGAGAAGGAAGAGATAAGGAAAGAAAAAAGCCCATTTTGTGTGGATAAGATTCACAAAGAACGGAAATTGTTGCCCTCTCTTAGAATTGTTTTGGCTCTTAGAACCCAAAAGGTTCTAGGAATTTGGGTTTGGTAGGAATTTGGTAGGAATTTGGTAGAAATTGGTAGGAATTTGACTCTCAGCTGACACAGGTTTTGCTTGTTTGTTTGCTCTTCAAAACAAGTTTCTCCCTGGCTGTCCTAGAACTTACTCTGTAGACCAGGCTGGCCTTGAACTCAGAAATCTGCCTACCTCTACCTCCTAAGTATTGGGATTAAAAGCATGTGCGGCCATGTTCCTCCTCAAGTGGTACTATTTTTATATAATAATAGAATCAAGGCAGTTTCATTTTAATATTCAAATGTGATTATCTCTTCAATTTCATTAGTCTTATTGTTTTAGGAAAATATATCATAAGTTATCCTTTAATCCAGTGACTACAACCAGGGCAGAATCTCCACTATTGCTGGATAACATGGAATTAAGAAAGGCACTAATATATATATATATATATATATATATATATATATATATATATATATATATATCACTGAAAACTCAACTTAGAATTTAACAGAATTTTCCAGAAATCAATTTTCAAAGATAAACTTCTAAATATAATATAGACTTTTACCTGGGTATCTACTCATAGAAGAACAGACATGGGGATGCCCTTCACTATCTACATAACCTAAAATTAAAAACCAATAGATTTTAAGGGTGTTTGGTGGAACAGGTGCATTCAGTCAGGGTGTCATCAGGATATAAATGATATCTATGAAAGATTTAACTGAAGAGATGTGTCCCGAGCTATCATTTTAGCCGGCAAGAACACACTCGGACAACCGGATTCTTCTCCGGCAAGCTTTATTGCTTCTTAAGGAGGGAAGACCCCGACCCCGGAAAATGGTGCTGCTTATATAGCCCTCAGCGAGGCGTTTCAGCACCTGATGTGGCATGTCAGCTCCTGATTTATTGCTCGCCCATCACCTCATTACTACGCCCCGAGATGGGCAGTGACTAGGCGTGAGTTCACTCTCGCACTTGCGCACAAGGCTTGTTTACTAGTTAGGCACAGCGGAAGCCAGCACCATTTTATAATGGCGATTGCTCACAGCACGGATCTCCACAGAGATGAGTTACAGGAGTGTGAACAGTGTTAGCAGTCCAGGAGCCAGAGGACAGCACAGTGGGAGCCATATTGTGGCAAAACACCATGCTCTAAAAAAAGGGTGAACTTGAGTATTGTTGAATGGCTGCTGTTATCTCCAGATAGTGGAGGAAGAAGAGCAGCATATCTAGTAAGCCTCCACCACCTTGGGAGAGAGATGAACGTGCTTTCCCACTCTGCCTTGATATGGATGAAGAGAGAAGACTCTCTTGAATCCCCTTCAAACCCAACTGCAGAAGTGGTGACTCATACACTAAAGGAGAAGACTCAAACTGAGGCGCAAGTAGTGGGTGAACCAGTAAATGTTTCAGTAGATGAGGAAGGGGAAGTGAAAAGGAAGGACATGCAACAGAGTGAAGTGCCCACTGAGCCTAGCAGCAACATCAAGAAACTGTCCCTCGGACTTGATGTAGAAGTCTTGGGCCACCATTTCTCTCCTCTCTTTGCCAACCTTTGAAGCCTTTCGGGGTGAATTCCTTCCTGGATCTCAACCATAATTCATTGTTGCAATTGGTTTCAAGAATGTGTATAAAGGTACAACCCATAAAGTTGAGGTTTTACTAGGGGGTTGGATAACAGTGCCTTGCACATGTTCCTGGGTTGCAGTAGGGGAGGATTACACAGCAGCAGGCTAGAGCCTGCCAAGACCTTCTGTGTATGCTCAGGGATCTGCCCTTCCTCTTTCTTAGTTTAACTATCTCATACTCAGCTGCAAGCCCCTATGTGTTCACAACCTTGCTGTTTTAACCCAAAAAAATGTATTTTAACCGCAGCATCCTGACCGTATTTTGTGTTATTTGCTATTTTGGTAACAGCTCTTACGAAATGAATTTTGTGTCTTCAAGGGTCACATGCTGAAGACTTAACCTTCAGAATATGACAATATGTGGAGACAGTTTTTGCAAAGACAGTAAATTTACATGAGTTACAGGGAGGCCTAGTACAGTTTAATGATGAAAAATTTGGACACAGATATATCTCAGGGGATGATGATGTGGAAAACACAGAAAGAAAATGATCATCTCCAATCCAAAGGGAAAAATTTAAGGCCTTTCTACTTCAGCCCTCAGAAGAACTAGGAATTCTGATTTTAAACTCCATGAATAGTATAAACAGTTTAGTATTTGTGATCTAGATAAGATAGTGTATAATTAAAATATTTTAGATACTTAGGAAATTCACACACATACAACATACTCTTACAGAATGTAACAAAGGCAATTTTTTTATTTTAAAGTAAATCATAATTATAATTAAATATAAACATTAAGTATAATGATTTAAAGTATTAAATCAATAAAAAGTCTATATATTACAGTGCAGAATAACAAATGAAGTAATTTCAGTGAGGTAATTTCTCTGTAATTTTAATTTATTCAGTTAAGAAATAGTAATCTTTGTAACAAATTTCATTACTTGATAGAGTTCTCAAAATAACCCTAATTCTCACCAAAAACATAACAACATATGTTAACTGATTTGATCAGAAATTATTTCTCTTATAGAAATATATGTTTAACATATGTTTTGCTTGTAAATTACATATTTTTGGTGGCAGGAAGATGGTATTGAGACAGTTTCATGTAGCTCTGAGCTAGCTTCAAATTTGCCATGTTGTAGTTGGCCCTTGAATCTCTAAACTTTACCTCTGCATCCCAAGCTTTGGATTCAAAGATGTGCAGCTTGTACCTCCTTACAGACTCCAAAATATCATTTCTTTCCTAAGCCTATACAATGTTACCCTTATTCTATAGTCTAAAATTGGTATCAAACTATGTAAGCAATTAAGCTCATTTTCCCTAAAATAACTCTTTATATCACGGAGATTCTAAAATATGTCAAAAATAGCTAGGAAAAGTAAATTTGGATCATTTGATCACAGTTCATCTCTCACTTTTTCAGTGGTCTATGAATCAGTGCAATCATCTAAGCATGCACACCCAGAAGAATCATATTTTATATATACATACAAACATGTAGCTTAAATGTCAAATAACTGGCAAGTTATTCTGGCCTCCAAATGCTCAGAGTGTGCCATGTGTGGCTCTCAAGCTGTTCTTCTCCATAGGAACAGCCATCCGACCATAGTCGCACTTGTTAATCACATAGTGTACAACAACACAGATCCCTGATTCTAAGGTTCAGATTCTGCCATCCAGGATACAGCCAGTGTTCATATGCACTATGTATTTATTTCAATGTCTTCATTTGAAACTGAATATAAAAATGTCAAGTTAAATACACCCATCAGTCATGTGTGTAACTCCTCTCCCTTCTCAAACTCTAAAAAGAAAAAAATTGTGGGAAAAAAAACCCTATATTTACATGGTAAGGAATAGAAAGTGGGCAAAGGTAACAGTAGATGGCTATTTTAGAAAATATTTTATATGAGAGTGTAGAGTACTATACTTGGCCATGCTCTGGGAGGGGAAAATGGGTGAGGAGATGAGAATATGGCCAAAATACATTTATGAAAGTATCGAAGAATTAATAACAATACCATGGTTAAAATAAATGTTTTAAAATAAAAGAAAAATAAATAAATAAATATAAATAATATTTAGCGTACAAAACAAAGAATCACAGATGCCCACAGAAATATGACCTTAAAGAGAAGGAAAAACCTGAGAGGCCTTGGAGATACTTTGAGAGCGACTGGGAGTCACACAAGTGGCCTTGAAGAAAGTGTGTGTTACTCTCTTTCTTTCTCACCATTTCTCTTGGTGCATGAGCCCTCCTCAGGCCTTCTCCAGGAGAAGGTGGTGCCTACATTTTGAGGAAATTGAATAGGAATGTTAACTAAAGTGGGACATAAATTTAGTGTATGTGACTGAAAGCAAGGACATTTTAAACGTCCTCAAACGTCTTACTTCACTGTGAACATTTTGTTGCAGAATACTGCAACTAGTTGAATCAATGCTCTTGCCCACTCAAGAATGAAGCTGAAGTACTTTTCTTTTTAAAAATAAACAGTTCCACAGAAAATTCTTCAAAAGACTGACATTCGGTGATCCTACTTAGAAGTCTGACCTACTCCCTGATCTTCCTACCTCACACACACACACACTCACACACACACACTCACACACTCATACACACTCACACACCACACTCACACACACACACTCACACACACACACACTCATACACACTCACACACCACACTCACACACACACACACTCATACACACACTCACACACACACTCACACACACACTCACACACACACACACACTCACACACACACACACACTGTGGCTCTGGAACCATTGGAGAAAAGAGAAGAGAGGACTGTGAGAATAGAAGTCAGGGAGTGCCATAGCAAAGCAGTGTCTTCGGTCTTGTGGAAAAGGCACTTGAGAACTCACAGCAGCTGCAGTTATACAGGACACAGACAAGGTCAAGGAGTAAATAGTCTACCGTGGAGGTGGAACAGCCTCAAGAAACCCAACCTTATCCAAGCTACTGACAAATGATGGCTTCTGGGGAAAGAAAAGTCATTTCTTTAATATATCCATGTTCCATATGGACCTCACACCCATGAGAATATGGGCAGCACAAGTTGGACTTGGTTGGTTATTAAAAAAGAGAGAGAAGACAGCAAACACATAAAGGTAGAAAGGGACGAAGATGTTGGGCATGCTCTGAGATGCTCTGAGAGGAAGAAGTTTGGGAGGATGCAAATATGAACAAAATACAAAATATGAAATTATCAAAGAATAATAAAATATCTTATTTAAAATAAATATTTAAAGTAAAAAATAAATAAATATGAATAAGTAGATGGCATTGTCTACCCACAATTACATAACCCACTAAGCTGCCATGTAAAAGTGAGAAATTGCAAAATAGTGCAATACCAAAATATATATCCCTTATATACTTTCTAATGTTCCTAGTTATCAATATCGACTTAGTTGAGATACCCAACACGCTGTGTGAATTTTGTGCTGGTTGTCATCCTGATTGGATTATGACAACTTCATAGCACATTCTGAAACCAGCCATCTTTGCAGGCTCCTAATGTATCAGGGCAGGGGAGGTGGGGAGGAACCGAGAAGAGTAGAAGGAGGGAAACCATAATCAGGAGATATTATATAAAAAACTAATCTATTTTCATTTAGAAAAGAACGTTGCCTAATCTTGTTACACAGGGTATCAAGCAGTTCAAGGTGACTAGCATGTGGACACCCTGGCAGCGCCCCCTCCGACTAGAAGAGAAATGGCTTTCTTGTTGCTTTCCAGAAAGTGCACCGAGGTTCTAGAGTGGCAGCCCCATTGCAGACCATTGTTTCACCTTCTGAGTCTTGCAGGCAAGAAGAAGTGTTACCAGCTGGTGCTCTGTGAGTAAAGTAACAGTTGTCTACAGACCCACTACGTTTCACTGTCTACTTGTGGGGTCAATGAAGTTGTGACGCTCCAACTTACTTGTTTAGTCTTCAAGTAAGAAACTGCCCAATTCTGTTTCCTACTCTATGGGGCAGGGCTCACTTGTTGACCCTACATTCTTTCCCTCTAACAATTGTCCTGGGGGTATTTTGCCTCGTTATAGGCAAAAATAAGGCAGTTGAAAACTTCACATGCATATAGGAAGAGACAGAATTGAAATTTAAACATGGTATATATCTTTCTGAATCTCTACTCTTGATTTTTATCTTCCTGTACAATATTTTACTTACTTTTAAGATTCCAATATAATTACACTTCCCCCTTCCCTTTGCCCACTTCAAATCCCACTCTCCTTCCAATTCATGACTGCTTTTTCACTAATTGTTATTGCATGCACATAGGTATGTGTACATATGGACACATTCTTAAATATAACCTGTTCTGTAGGTATAATGTTACTTGTATGTTTTTTTTACTTTAAATATTTATTTTCTGAGCTGATCTTACTGCAATGGGCAACCAATTCGGGTGATACCAGTATTCTCACTGAGGTAAAGATTACAGAGCTAAGAACAATGAATGGTTGCAAGAAACTAGTGAGAACCATGCTGTAGGTGTGGGATATAACTGTGACTTTAAAGAGATGGTCTACAATGACAGAATTGTCCTGTATCATGGTCAGAGTGTCTCTCCTGTAGTGACTTGCTGTTTTTTATATTCTTGAGAGGATCCTTGTGAGCTTTGAAAGTTTCTGCTTTTCACAATTTGTAAGGTCTGTTTACTTTCTGAGTCTCAGTTAGGTTAACATTTAAAGAGCATGCAAAGATAAACTTAAGTATATTCTTCATATAAATTTATTTTTAAATTTTTCTTAATCATTAATTTGAGCCCTAATAAATATAATCTCATCATTAGTCAAACTTTAACAAATATTTGCTAGAACACCTTGAAAGACTGTGTACGTTTGCCTACTCTGATTCCTCTCCATTTAATCTGAGATCTGTTCTACTGACTTTCCCTGCCATTCCCCTAAGACTGTCCTGATCAAAGCCTCTGGTGACCATGCTGCAACATGAATTGAAGTTAGACCCATAGTCACTGCTCAAATCAGTCAGACTCCAGACTGACCAGTTTATAACTCCAAGTTCCAAGGTGGGAGCTGTATCTCTGGTGTGCCTTACATCAATGTGGCTCCTCCACTTCTGGATGAGCAATGGCTATGACTGTTTCGTGTGTTTCTATCTTAATGTAATACTATCTATCTTGACATCAGGAATGTACATACCTGCTTTTCCTTTTACTGTTCCAAAGCTTTATGGATGCTCTTTTTCTTCGCTTACTTATTTTAAGTGCCAATTTGTAATTTTCCCTGAACATTCTGATGTCTGTCAGATTTCCAGCAATCGCTCTTCCCAATGATCAGACATTTCAGATCCAGCCAGGCAATTCTGTTCCTAAGAACTCTCTCACCACCCTGCAACCTCCTGCTCCAATCTGGTCTACATGATTTCTGGGCTTGGCTACAACCACATTTCCCTCAACATTTCAGTCTGGTAGACTTGTGACTTTGGATCCTGTGTCTTCTCTCTTTTTTCTTCCCTTCCTCCTTTCTTAATACCGAATGGCAGAGAAACACCTGAAAAAATGTTCAACATCCTTAATCATCAGGGAAATGCAAATCAAAACAACCCTGAGATTCCACCTCACACCAGTCAGAATGGCTAAGATCAAAAATTCAGGTGACAGCAGATGCTGGCGAGGATGTGGAGAAAGAGGAACACTCCTCCATTGTTGGTGGGATTGCAAGCTTGTACAACCACTCTGGAAATCAGTCTGGCGGTTCCTCAGAAAATTGGACATAGTACTACCGGAGGATCCAGCAATACCTCTCCTGGGCATATATCCAGAAGATGTCCCAACCGGTAAAAAGGACACATGCTCCACTATGTTCATAGCAGCCCTATTTATAATAGCCAGAAGCTGGAAAGAACCCAGATGTCCCTCAACAGAGGAATGGATACAGAAATTATGGTACATTTACACAATGGAGTACTACTCAGCTATTAAAAAGAATGAATTTATGAAATTCCTAGCCAAATGGATGGACCTGGAGGGCATCATCTTGAGTGAAGTAACACAATCACAAAAGAACTCACACAATATGTATTCATTGATAAGTGGATATTAGCCCAAAACTTAGGATACCCAAGATATAAGATACAATTTGATAAACGCATGAAACTCAAGAAGAATGAAGACCAAAGTGTGGACACTGTGCCCCTTCTTAGAATTGGGAACAAAACACCCAGGGAAGGAGTTACAGAGACAAAGTTCGTAGCTGTGATGAAAGGATGGACCATTTAGAGACTGCTGTATCCAGGGATCCGTCCCATAATCAGCTTCTAAACGCTGACACCATTACATACACTAGCAAGATTTTGCTGAAAGGACCCAAATATAGCTGTCTCTTGTGAGATGATGCCGGGGCCTAGCAAACACAGGAGTGGATGTTCACAGTCAGCTATTGGATGTATCACAGGGCTCCCAATGGAGAAGCTAGAGAAAGTACCCAAGGAGCTAAAGGGATCTGCAACCCTATTGTTGGAACAACATGATGTACTAACCAGAACCCCGGAGCTCTTGTCTCTAGCTGCATATGTATCGAAAGATGGCCTAGTCGGCCATCAATGGAAAGAGAGGCCCATTGGACTTGCAAACTTTATATGCCCCAATATAGGGGAATGCCAGGGCCAAAAGAATGGGAATGGGTGGGTAGGGAAGTGGGGGGCGCTATGGGGGACTTTTGGGATAGCATTGGAAATGTAATTGAGGAAAATATGTAATAAAAATATTAAAAATCAAAAAAAAAAGGATTTGCACACTTGGGATTATGATGGTGTTGCCTTGCTAATATAATTAAAGTACTTGAATACTGAGCTCCAGGGACAGAAAAAAAAAAAAAAAAAAGAAAAAGGCACCAAGAGCTTCCTAGACATTATGAAGGCAGGAATGCCTCCCCTATGCTGCACACAGAACCCCACTTATCACAGGAGCAGCTCATTAAATATCTTATTATTTTAAATTAAAAAATTTGTTATTGTGTCTAACCAAGAGATATAGTTTCATATTTTGACATGAATATATTTTATATTAGTCAAGCTGGTTAACCTCTCCCTCCCCTCCCACTGATGTCAGATAAGGCCATCCTCTGCTACATATGTATCAGGAGCCACAGATCCCTCCAGGTACAGTCTTTGGTTGATGGTTTAGTCCCTGAGCAACAGGCCTTTTTCTAAGTCTAGTTTGAACTTAAGAGGTAACCAGAGTTAATTTTCTCCCATTTAGGAAAAAATCAAAATAAACAAACACATTAATTTATTTGGAGTCCTTCAGATGTATATTTTGGTGGGGTGACCTAATTAAAATCCATAATTAGCCAGGTAATGCACTGAACTGACTTTTTAACTTTGTTGACGGATACCAGGAACATGGTTGGACCTCTGCCTCAGGTCTTCAGTGTTCTCAGGAGTACGCATTTACTATGACCTCTGATGACCTCTCTGGTCTACTTGTACACATGCTCAGATCATCTTCGCTGAATGGCTTTCCTACTAAATTGAGGAGAATTTTTTTTTCTTCAGCTCTGGTGAGGGAGGCTTGGAGAAATATGTAAATTCATACTGTGGGGATTTCTGAGTATGTGCATAATCTTTAAGAGAAGGCACGCAGCTGTAAATTGAAGCTGCTGAGCAATGGCTTTATGAATATTTCATGTTTCTTCCTGGACATTGACTTTGTAACCTGTATCTAAAGTGAAAAGCAAGAGAGTGTGTGCGTGCCAAGAGGCTGGTTTCCATGGGAACTCAGGTGGCAATGGAAAAAAAAAAAACTTCTAGGCTCGAGTACAGCTTCCAGGTAAGATGAACTCACAACAGTGATGTTAAAAGTAATGCATTTGCCTAATTTAATTACATTTTCCAAACGCATCTTGAAAAAAAAAACTTCACATAGGTAATAGTGGTTAAAAAAAAAATCTTGTATGGGGTATATATGCTTTGAAAAAAAATTGAATGAGAAAGGTAATTCTATTTTTAACTTGGATTGATACAATTGGAATAGAATAAAGAAAAATCAGAGAAAATATGAATACTATGAGAAAATTAATGCAATACAAGGTGTTTTTTTCTCAACGAATGACTCTGTACCCCATCTTACTGTAAAACACTCTAGATAACCTAAAAAACTAGAATAATCGTCATTAGTTACCTCTATCAATAGATAAATTATAGTAAGAAATTCAACTTAGAATAGCACTTGTAACTTACATATAAGTTCTCATAGAGAGTATAAGGAATCAAGACACATATGTACTGTTTTAAGGGCTAAGAAGAAAGAAAAGTATTTTAGGAAGAAGAATCTTTTATGTGAATTTTAAACTTCTACTAATTGAATTTTTCTTTTTCTCTCTCTCCATGTTCAATTTGTAAGAAGCCTCTGTCTCTGTCACTTCCTTCTTCATGACCTCCCTGGTATTCTTCAGGGTACCTAGTTGGCCACGGGGCTGCCTCACAGGGCTCTAAAGAAGAATGACGTTTAAAACCTGCATCACAAAACCATTCAATGTTATAGAGCATCATGTGATATTTCAATACATGTATACAATACAGGTAATGTTTAAACCAAACTAAGTGTAATTTTCTCTTTAAATGTTTAGAGTTCCATGTGTATGTGTTTGTGTGTGTGTGTGCACATACAGGTGTACATGCATATATGCGAGCATATATATATATATATATATATATATATATATATATATATATATATATATATATATATATGTGTAGTCAATGCCAAGCATCTTCTCCTGTTTCTTTTCCTGTTATTTTGTGAGACAAGGTTTCTCACTGTCATTGGACCTTGTCAATCCAGCTCAGCTCCCTGGCCAGTGACCTCTAGGCACCCTCCTGTTTTTGCTTCCCCAGTGCTGGAATTGAACACACAAACACTGCTATGCCCAGCTTTTGCTTTTTAATTTTTATGTATTCTCTCATACAGTACAATCTGACCACACCTTCCCCTCCCTCCATCCCTCCTAGTTTCCTGGCACCTACTCTCTCCTCTAGATCTACCCTGCCCAACTTACCCCCCACTCCAGGAAAAAAAAACTAGACCTCCCAGTGATGTCAGTCAAACACAGCTCAAGAGTACTCAGCTTTTTAATTAAAGGCTAGGAACCTGAATTCAGAATCTCACGCTTGAGTCATAATCAATTTACTGGCTGATACATTGTGAGAGCCACTTATTACTTAATAGTGCAAACATTCAAAACTTTTCTTCTAGCATTTTGAAACCTATATTACACTATCTATAGTCCCTGTAGGGCAATAGCGCTTACACCAGAACTTCTTATTCCTATCAAGCCACAGCCTAGAAGCCATTGTTCAACCCTCACATCACTCCTCCAGCTTTCCCCAGCTTGTAGTTGCCACCATTGTCAAAATTTAATTAAAAACAAAAGCACTTATAAATAGCAAATAAAGTAATGGATGGATTAAAGAGACATCCTACAGAATGGATAAAATTGCTCATACAATATGGATCTGACAAAAGATTGTTATCCAGAAAACATAGGAACCCAGAAAGTCTCAGTGGAACAACAAATGGACAAAAACCATGACTTAAAGATGGGCAATAAACTCAAAGAGACATTTCTCAAGAAGACATGGAAATTTCCAGTAATTAGACCAATTATATTCTTTCATCCTGCACTTACATATTCACATTGCCAATTTTAATGAGTAGATTTCTTTCCTGTTTGACTGCCCTTCTTAATTCCAAAGAAGACAGTCTTTGTCCTTGAGATGCCACAATTGGGGCTCCTTACAGTAAGAGGTGTGTCCCTGGAAAGCACTCAACACAGATGGGGACAGGAGCCCATACCATAGTTCAGTAAAAGCCTGCCATATATAGACTGAATTTTAAAAATGCAATTTCTCATATTGGATGTCAGGACAATGTCAAAATGGTTTCACACTCTCCATATCAATGATAGAAAACTTGACTAACATAAGAGGTCTTAACTATGTATCCCAAGCTTTTGTCCCTGCCGGCAAGAACACACTCAGGACAACCGGAATCTTCTGCGGCAAAGCTTTATTGCTTACTTCTCAGGAAGATCCCGACCCCAGAAAATGGAGTCCCTTATATAGCACTCAGCCATGACGTTTCAGCACCTGATGTGGTGTGACAGCTCTTGATTCGTTGCTCGCTCATCACACCACTATTACACCCCGAGAATGGGCAGTGACTAGGAGTGAGTTCACTCTCGCACTTGCGCACAAGGCTTGTTTACTAGTTTGTCACAGCGGAGGCCAGCGCCATCTTATAATGGTGATTGCTCGCGGCACGCGCACGGCTCTCCACAGCGATTGCTCGCTGCACGGCTTTCCACAACTATGGGTGCTGATATCAACCCAAACAAACCAAGGAGACCAGATGAATTGAGAAGACATGATTCTGTACACATGTATGCTTAGTCAGAGAACACCAAAATATTTAAAGTAAACCTTAACAATGCCAAACTCAAAGATGGAGATCTTAACACTTTATAAGTGAATGTAAAATTTTAAATGAACACTATGGAAACTTGGCCTAACACACCTATACACTACACATATATATTCTTTGTAAGTACATGAAGAAACACTCACTAGGAAAAAACTACTAAGTCCTAAAACAAATTTTGTGACTTAATTTTTTATTACATTTATTTATTTGGAGGATGTCACATGTGCATGCGATAGCATGCCTGTGGAGGACATAGGACAGCTTGCAGGGCTCAACTCTCTCCTTCCACCATCTGAGTCCTGGGGCTCCAGCTCATATGATGAGCACCCTACCTCCTGAGACATCTTGCTGTTCTTTATAAACATTAAAGGAAAAGAATCACATCTTTTCTTGTTTCAGTCATATTTCATTTTCAAATATCAGTAAGATATCTATGAAAGCCACAAGTGTTTTAAAACCTAATTAGTTTTCTTTGAAACAACCATCATAACTACAACAAAAAAATGGGAAAGGAACTTAGAAAACAATTATTAAATGATAATTAAAAAATAAAATCCACTCAAACTAACATGAACCAGTGAGGCAATATTTAAAAGGAAATGTATTCTGCTAGATATCCACATTTAAAAGAATATATGCAAAGCCAGCGTCAGACCCTAGAAATGCAGTGCTAACTACAACACACTTCTGGTTCAAATAGTGACGACAGCCTGGAGCAATGGTTATTGTATGGGCAGGTGAATAACCATCACTAGAAACCACAATCAGCTATGGGTGGATGAGGGGGGGGGCATGGGGTTCTATCACTTATTGCTGAAATACTGATAGCTTACAGAGTCTAGGAGGCATGCACAGTGTCCATGTGTATACCTGTTAGTGAGCACACCAGGTTCCAATGGATAGGACAGGTTAAACTCATAAAACAAAACAAAAAGTTATGTGATTCTGGTAAAAAGATTTGTAGGAAAGAGGAGAAGTTACCAAGGATAAAGAAGATAAGAAAAGGTGGAAAGAGGGTAATTGGAATGAATTATATATGATTGTATGAAGTTGTCAAAAGAACAAAATTTATTTAAAAATTGAAAGTAATGTGTGTGTGTACAATTATTAAAACATAGATTGTATCACAGTGTTTTCTTATGAAGCAATAACTATATTCGGCACATGCTATACTCGGTACATATTCCATCTTGCATGTCTCCATCCAGGTACCTACCAAATATATGAAAGTCCTCAATTTCATTGCAAATTACTCAGTAGAGATTACAATAAGCATTCACTATACATATCCACCAGCATGGCTGAATGAAAAAGACAAGAGAGAGAGAGAGAGAGAGAGAGAGAGAGAGAGAGAGAGAGAGAGAGAGAGAGAGAGAAGTGGGGCTAGGATGGGGACTGGCCAGAATTCTCATGCTATTGATGGACATTTCAAGAGGTGTGCAACCATTTTTAGAACTGTTTCCTGTACCTACTGGAGCTGAGTGTACATATACCTTATGACTCTTCAGCCCACTTCCATATTGTGTTCCTTACCATTATATATTGACAAACTCACTCAGAATTGTTGTACTTGTGGAACCAAAATGAACTGACTGGAGCACAATTAGGCACAATATAGTGATAACTATGAACAACAGATACATGCAAGAGGTGAGTGTGCATCCCCAAAGCATCCAGTGAAAGGAGCAAGCCCTGAAATAGTTTCTGTGGCATTAGCATGCTTTTACTCATGTAAATGTAAACAATAGCCAAAGGATCCCAGGGTATTAACAAACAAGAATAAATGTAACCCCTGAGCGGTGGCTATTGACCAATAAAGGGTCTGATTGTAGCTTGTAGGAGGTTAACAAGGTTTTATTTCCTGTGTACAGCTGACAGCAGGGGGCTGATTTCGTATGGATTCATGCTGTCATGCAGAGTTTATTCTCACTTCAGTCATTGTTACATTCCAAATAAGATTTCAAATAGGATGAAAGAAATGCTTCCCCTTATTTCCAACTTCGCTTTTTAAATTCACTATTGAAATATTTTCATCGCCTGCTCTTGACAACCACTGTTCTTTTTCTTGCCGCCATGAGTTCTATCATGTGTGTTCTCTGTTGGTTCTCATGGGGTGTTAAACGGACAAGAACTTTACGTCCCAAGTAAGTCCCCTGCTAAAAGTAAGTCACCTTTTCTTGAATAGAGGAAATTAGTAAAGTAATAGCTCCCTAGTTACCTCTTCTACTTTCTCTGGGGAGGGGAGGACTTTGCTTCCTGCAAATGAAGAAGTCTATATTGAGCCCTAACTCTATTCTGCGCCATTTCAGACACCTGGCATGTTTAATATGTGTCTCTTGCATGCTAATCATTTTTCTTTTCTTTCATAAAAATATATGAAAGCAATCACTTTCTTGCATGCCAGCTTTCAAGGAGCTTTTAATTAAACAGGAGAATATTTATAGAAACATAAATTACTTTGTCCTCCACAGTAATTATAAACTTTCTTTGTTACCTGAAAAAAAAAAAACACAGTTACTCATTGATTTAGATTAGAGTAAATGCAGGTTGCATTGAATTTAAGATATAGCTGATACAATGTACTAACTGAGAAACACAACTCAGTGACATTCCTTTCATGCAACCACACAAGTCTATCTTAGAGCACAAAAGATTCATAGATAAAAAGAACTGACTCATAAAAGCATTATTAGCAGAACTCATTTTCTTTTCATAATTTAAAGCATATTTCTAAAAGTGAAAACTAATTTTTATGCTCACCAGAAATAGCTTTAACTCTTTGTGCAGTGACAAGCATCAATTGCAGGAATGCATAGGTACTTTCTTGTCACTGTGGCAGGATATGCTAGCAGGGTGTTCTCTCATACAGAATTTATTCTCACTTCATTTAAGGCTTAACTTGGCTTACGGTTTCAGGATCCACAGCCTGTCATTGTGCAGAAAACTTGGCAGCAGATAGGAAAGGCTTGGTAATCACAGTTCATCCATACTCAGTAAATAGGGATGAAAGAAAGCAAGGGCTCCACTCTGTCTCTGAGATCGTCCTGGAACTCCTATGCAGGATATGATTCTGCTCCTAATTTAGATGGGTCCTCCCACATCAATTAATGTATAATTAACATATAACTAATATATAATCCTGCACAGACATCCAAGGATATAATCTCCCAGGACATTCTAGATTCTTCCAAGTTGAGGTCACTACCATGAGGAATGACAGCATTGTTGCACCAAATAAATCAGCTTAGAACACCTTCAACAATTAATCGTTCATAGATTCTATAGCTTGGATAAGTCTCTCTGCATCTTATTCAGCGTGTTCAAATGCCAATTCTAGGTGGTGGTCACTGCATCCTTTTTGGAATGAGTTCAAGTCAATAACTATAACAAGCTAAAATGATTTGACCATTGCATTTGAAAGAGATCTGATATTTGGGACTTAGAGAGAAACGTAGCAGATTATATACCTTCACATATAGGGCTGTCTCAGAGCACACTGGAATTTTATATTTAGCTGGTTTTCTTAAAGTAAGGATCATGCAGTGGCCCCCAGCAATTAGAGAGAGCATGAATAATTTTATTAGACGCCCAGGTCTGTACTACTCAATAACCTATAATTACCAACTGTTCTCTTAACCATTTTCACCTTGTAAAATATTCTTAGTTTTGCATTTTCTAATAATTATGAGGTATTTTTTGTTTTGTTGCATTCTATTTATAATATTTCTTTCCTTACACTTGCATGGTTTCTGAATTGATTGCTGTTTTAGTTTCTATGGTAACTCTGCCAGTTCCCTACCTATAAATAGATATTTTATAATAGCAGGCATATGAAAGTTCAATTTTAAATACCCTTCTGCAATAGGGAGGGAAATTGCTGTAAAAAAAAATAACAGATGAATCAAGGTTTAAAGAAACAGATATTTTATACCTGTCAGAATGTAAAAATAGAAGAGTAAGATTGAAAATTCATGTAGGTGCAGGCTGCAAGCACACGTGCCACGAAAGGAGAAGTGAAGCTTTTAAGAAGAGAAATGTGGAGTGGGGACATGCTTTAAGTTTAGCTGTCATTGAAAAGCATGTGATATCTTTTAAAATAGCATTGATTATCTACATACAAACTCCAACACGCTGTACATCTCTGTTGCCTCTTTCAAGAGGCACATTATGTGAGTTGGAGATGAGATATGGATTACCCTTAATCCATCCCTATCTTTTAACTTTTTTATATCATGAGTTCTGGAAACTGAACTCAGGTCTTCAGGAAGGGCAGCAAGCACTCTTAACCACTGAGTCACAGCCCCCCTCCCCGCAGCCCCATTTCAGAGTTTTTGGATTCACAAAGTTAAGTGAATCAGTCAGTCCTGGCTTTGTAGCTTCTGAGTCTATATTTTCACCAGGAAGCCTCTGCTACTTCAAAATTTAGACAGTGTTTGCCTACATTTGGTTTTTTGGTTTGTTTGTTTGTTGTGTTTTTAATTTTTATTTAGTCTGTTTTTACAATTCAGACTTTATTCCCCTCCTAGCTCACCCTCTGACTGTGCCACATCCCATACTTCCTTCTCCCACTCCACTAGGATGTCCCCACCCTCCACCCTCCACCCTCCACCCCCCAACCCCCACATCCCACCCTGCCAGACCTCCCTACTCCCTGGGACCTCCAGTCTCTTGAGGGTTAGGTGCATCTTCTCTGACTGAACCCAGACCTGACAGTCTTCTGCTCTATATGTGTCGGGGCCTCATATCAGCTGGTGTATGCTGCCTGGTTGGTGGTCCAGTGTCTGAGAGATCTCGGGGGTCCAGGTTAATTGAGACTGCTGGTCTTCCTATGGGGTCAGCCTCCTCCTCAGCTTCTTTTAGTTTTTTTTTTTTAACTCAACCACAGGGTTTAGCAACTTCTGTCCATTGGTTGGGTGTAAATATCTGCATCTGAGTCTTTCCGCTGCTTGCGGCGCGTTGTTATTATTTTTACTCTTCGGAAGCTTCATGCGTGCATTCCATGTGTTTCAGTCAAACCCCACTCTGCTCCCCTTGCCCAGTTTCTCCTCTGTGCCCCACGACTATCCTCGCACCGAATTTTATGTCTCTTATTTAGATAGACTTTACTTCACTTCAGCCTCTAAAGGAGCTTTAAATCTATTGCAATTTATTCTTACATCTCTTTATGGAACTTCAGTGGGATGTCAGCACTTAGCTTTCTCCTACTCACCATACATTAAGTCTCAAGTGTACATGGACTTATTTTTAGACTCCATGTTATGGTCTGTTCATTTATTTTCCCATTTCCACACTGATAACAGTTAATGAGGATGTTTTAATGTATTTGCTGAATATATTGGGATTCCGTTTAATTGCTCTTCTGAAGAACATTAAAACCATCTTAAAGTTTCACTGGCTCTCCATTACTGCTTGCATTCGGTTTTACTGTCTGCTTTGCAATTTATGTCTACACAGCATTAGGTTTCCCACGGAACATGAAGGTGTCTGCTCAGTTTTATGTTCAACAATGGCAGGCAATCTTGTGTGTGTGTGTGTGTGTGTGTCTGTGTGTGTGTGTGTCTGTGTGTATTTGTGTGTCTCATAAAGAGTCTAGAATTATGTAATTGCTTTACAAGTGATAAATGATAAATTTTCAGTCCCCTTTACTGATTATTCATTACTGTCAGTACTGGCATGTCTATTTTGCATTTTGCCATCTGACCTGCTAGTCTTGTCCCAGTATCACTGTGCAAAGTTACATTAAAGGACTCTTGTCTTTCCTAAAATACATTGTATCTCCTTTATATATAAGGGTATTATATTTGATTGTTTGTTTGTTTATTTACTGTGTGTATGATTATGTATGTGGGAACATGCATGTCACAGCACGTGCGTAGAGGTCAGAGAAGAGCTTTCAGAAATCAGTTCTCTCCTTCCATCATGTGGCTCCCAGCAATGGAACTCAGGTCATCAGTCTCGACAACGAGTGCCTTTAGCGCTGAGCCTCTTGGTCAGTGGATTCACTGGTTTTCCTTTACTGTCTGGGTCACACTTTATTAGCAGACAAAAAGCTCATTGTGTCATTGGAGCCTGAGAAATTTTATCCGAGTTTGAAATGACTATACGCTATGCCATGTCTCACCTTACTGTTTTCACACTCAATTGCTTAAATTAGGGTAGATTTTTTTCCACTATAAGCAGAACCAGGGATCCCTGTGGATGTCTCAGACATGGGATTACAGAAAAAAATTATTTTCTACAAACAAATTTGAAATAAAGTGTCAACATCATCTGAATACTAGTTGGGCTTTTATCTTCTTTTATTATTACTATTATTTATTATTATTACTATTATTAATCTTTAGTCTTTTTTTAGAATCCAATTGTTATCTCCTTCTGGGGTCACCCTCTGATGGTTCCTCATCCCATTCCTCCTCCCCCATCTCTAAGAGAATGTCACACACACACACACACACACACACACACACACACCACCCAGCCAGCTCTCCTCATTCCCTGGGGCCTCAAGTCACTCAAGGGTTTGGGTGGGTCTTCTGTCATTGAGGTCAGAACAGGCAGTCCTCTGATGTACATGTGTTGGGGGCCTTGGACCAGCTAGTGTATGCTGCCTGGATGGTGACTCAGTGTGAGAGAGATCTTAAGGGTCCAGGTTTATTGAGACCACTGGTCTTCCTGTAGGGTCACCCTTCTCCTCAATTTCTTCTAGCCTTTCCCTAATTCAACCACGGGGGTTCCTGACTTCAGACCACTGGGTGTAAGTAGCTGCTTCTGTCTCAGTCAGCTGCTCATTGGGCCTCTCAGAGGGCATTCATGCTAGGCTGCTGTCTGTAACTACACCATAGCATCAATAATAGAGTCAGGCTTTGAAGCCTCCCCTTGAGATGGGTCCAAATTTGGACCAGTCACTGGACCTCCTTTTCCCTCAGTCTCTTCTCCATTTTAGTCCCTGCAGTTATTTTAGATGGGAACAACGCTGGGTCAGAGTTTTTGACTGTGTGATGGCAACCCCATCCCTCCACTTAATGTTCTGTCTTTCTACTGGAGGTGGACTCTACAAGTTCCCTCTCCCCACTGTTGGGCATTTCATCTAAGGTCCCTCCCTTTGAGTCCTGAGAGTATCTAACCTCCCGGGTCTCTAGCACATTCTAGAAGGTCCCCCTGCCTCCCACCTCCCAAGGTTGTATATTTCCATTCATTCTGCTGGCCCTCAAGGGCTTCATTCCTAGTCCCTACCCTCCAATACCTGAACATGTTCCCCTTTTCTCTTCTTTGGGAAAGTTGATTGTATTCTGGTCTAACATGTGGCCCAGACCATGAGAGGGAGCCTATGGCCTGCACTACCTGGAATACCAAATAGCAGAGACTAGGCAGTTCAGAAACCTAGAGTAGAACAAAACACAACTAAAAATAAATATATAATTAAAAATTTTTTAAATCAATAAAATGATCACTAATGATCTTCTACTATCTGATACCTTGTCTGGTATCAGAGACTTCAGAGACTTCATCCACCAGCAGAAGGGAGCAGATGCAGAGAGCTACAGCCAGACTATGGAGAGAGAGTCAAAATTGGAGCTCTCTGCTGGGTCCTTTCCCTTGGAGTTCTGGGTTCAGGTATGGGAAGATGGGGAGGAAAGATTATAGGAGTCAGAGGGGATGGTGGACAGGAGTAGAACAGGCTCACTAAATCAACTAAGCAGGGCTCACATGGGCTTACAAAGGCTGAGGTACAAACACCAGCCTATATGGGTCTGCACTAGGTTCTCTGTGTGTGTTAGCTGTGAACTTGGTATTTACAAGACTCCTACAGCCCGGTCTTGGGATGCTCTTCCTCCTATTGAGTTACCCTGTCCAGTCCCAGTAAAACTTTTGCCTTGTCTTATTGTATCTTGTCATGCCTTGGTGTTGTCTCTTGGAATCCTGCTCTTGTATAAAGTGAAGGAGGGGTTGCATCTCAGAGTGAGGGAAGGTAATGGAGGGATCCGGGATGGGGGTGGGGGAGCAGAGGGAAGGGAAACTGTATGAGATACATTGTAGGATAAAAGACTCTATTCTCGATTAAAAACTGAAAACAAAGAAAGCTGATTGCCACTATTATTGATATTATACACCCCATGCAGATTCATAGCACAAATTAATAAATTGTATTCTTTGTTTTCTTTATATAAAAAGATAAGGCAGTTATATATCCCCCACAGGGTGTTAGCATAGGAATTATTCCTACCAGCTTAGCTTTATATTACTCACTCTTTTTGACATTTCTTGACAATCCTTATAATCAAGTAAGAATGTGCAAGAAAGTATGTTGACTTTATTTCACTTGGTACTGTGTTCCATTACGTTTTTGCATTTCTTTTAGAGGAGTCCATGTAATGAAATGTATATCAGGCATTTAATGCCTGCCAGACATTTAAGCTGCTTTGCATTTAAAAGCATGAGCTGACCTTATCAAATGCCTAAGAACTGAAATAATTGTGTCTTGTACTAATCAAAATGTCTTCTGTTATAACAAAGGCAAAATCCAATTACACTGTATTATGAAGTGATTATTCCTGATGCTTGATAGCTTAGTAATTAAATACATATTTCTGAGGCTAAAGAAATACAATCATTTTCTCGGGCAGCTATATTTGTTATGCCTTCAATTAACAATAATTTTAAAAATATACATAATTGTTATCAATACTATAAAGAAAAAAATCACATCAAAAATCAATGCTCAGCGATGCTTTCCCTTTCCTGGCCTGTTCAAGCAAGAGTACGCACCTAGAACAGAACGTGTTCCTCCCACACTTGTATTTCATTTGAACAAATTATCCGAAAAGCAATTACGAAAGGAGTGGATTGTGAGCCTGGAGAAAAGAACCCTTAATATCTATTATGGTTAGTTCTAGAGACTAGGCATCAAAAATATGTCACTGTTGTAAATTGAACTTCGCTGGAGCTCTCAGTCTGTCACAGTTTGCTCTAACACTGCTCAGGCAGCATGGCAAAGCCTTAGATCCAAAGCCTCCCATTTGCTTTACCAGAATTCACTGACTGTCTATTCTTACAGGCCCTTTCTCCCAGGAATAGTCTTCCTAAACTCTGTAAATTACCTGTGCTTACTTTGGCACAGTAATACCATCATTCGAATATGGGCTAGTCTTCAGTCTCTATAAAGTTTTAAATATGGGATTATTCAGTTTTCCATGAAAATGGTAGCACTACCTCTGCTACTCAAGGATTTTGTGAGTTATGGCAAGTTTATGTAAACCCATGAATCTTTAAGGACTTGTCTAATGTCAAATGATTTGCTTCCAGTAGAACTGGAAGTCTTTATTTATAATAGCCAGAACCTGGAAAGAACCCAGATGCCCCTCAACAGAGGAATGGATACAAAACATGTGGTACATTTACACAATGGAGTACTACTCAGCTATTTAAAAAAAATGAATTTATGAAATTCCTAGGCAAATGGATGGACCTGGAGGGCATCATCCTGAGTGAGGTAACTGAATCACAAAGGAACTCGCACAATATGTACTCACTGATAAGTGGATATTAGCCCAGAAACATAAGATACCCAAGATATAAGATACAATTTACTAAACGCATGAAATTCAAGAAGAACGAAGACCAAAGTGTGGACACTTTGCCCCTTCTTAGAAATGGGAACAAAACACCCATGGAAGGAGTTACAGAGACAAAATTTGGAGCTGTGACGAAAGGATGGACCATCTAGTGATTGCCATATGCAGGGATCCATCCCATAATCAGCTTCCAAACGCTGACACCATTGCATACACTAGCAAGATTTTGCTGAAAGGACCCAGATATAGCTGTCTCTTGTGAGACTATGCCGGGGCCTAGCAAACACAGAAGTGGATGATCACAGTCAGCTATTGGATGGATCATACGGCCCCCAATGGAGGAGCTAGAGAAATTACCCAAGGAGCTAAAGGGAACTGCAACCCTATAGGTGGAACAACAATATGAACTAACCAGTACCCTGGAGCTCTTGTCTCTAGCTGCATATGCATTAAAAGATGGCCTAGTCGGCCATCACTGCAAAGAGAGGCCCATTGGACTTGCAAACTTTATATGCCCCAGTACAGGGGAACCCCAGGGCCAAAAAGGGGGAGTGGGTGGGTAGGGGATTGGGGGGCATGGGTATGGGGGACTTTTGGGATAGCATTGAAAATGTAAACGAGGAAAATACCTAATAAAAAAATAAATTAAAAAAAAAAAGAACTGGAAGTCTTCAACAGCATCCAACATCTTTCTTCCTGTAAATAATTGTCATACCCCAAGGTATCTCAGCATCTCTGATGACTAGCCTTCCAAGGCCTGGACCAGTTTTGTGCTCCAGTCTTAGCCCAAGATTTCTGGATGCTGTCTTGTTATCCTTCAAGGATGGCTTCCTGTGTTTCTTCATCAGAACCCATCCTTTGATGCAGAGGACTGATCTTTCAGATGCCATGAGTAATGCAGAAGAGAGACAATGAGTCTTCCCTTCTTTCTGACATGTAATTTGTGGGCAGGAATGGTGGGTCGTACAGAATTCAGTCTAACAGAACTCAAACCTCCCTCTTATTCACCTGTCATCTTCAGGGTAGAGACTTCTAACTGTGTCCTTCTCCCAAGATCATCCCGACATTCTTTTCTTTCTTAGAAGAGAGATCTTTTACATCTGTTTGAAAATCTCATACTTTGCTTCTGCAAACATACATTCTGCTCTCTTTGCTGAGCAAATCTTTCAGATTCCAATTTGCCCCCAAAACACAGCCCTATAAACCTGAACTTTGAAACATCCTAAGTTCTAGTTTGGATATCTGCACGTGTCTTATAATACTCTCATTGTTAAGTTTTACTTTCAAAGGTGGGTGTTGTATTTGTTTCTGGAGTGTTCTGTTTCAAACTACCAGGGCTACCTCATTTTCAGTCCCTTAAATTAAAAAAACAAATGTAGTGAGTGATGATCATGCATACATAATCTTTTTGCTACATAAAATGATGATATCAGGTGCTCTAGGAAGCTAACTTTTCAAAACCTCTGTTTCTATCACTGGTTTCTAACATCCAATTTATGTGTATTTGAAGGATCCACACCACAGAAAAGGGAACACGGTGATATGACCAGACCCTACTGTCTCTATGTATATCTAAGTATTTCCTTTTTTTTAATATTTTTTATTACATATTTTCCTCAATTACATTTCCAATGCTATCCCAAAAGTCCCCCATAACATCCCCACCCCACTTCCCTACCCACCCATTCCCACTTTTTGGCCCTGGCATTCCCCTGTACTGGGGCATATAAATTTTGCCTGTCCAATGGCCCTCTCTTTCCAGTGATGGCCGACTAGGCCATCTTTTGATATATATGCAGCTAGAGTCAAGTTTCGGGGTACTGGTTAGTTCTTAATGTTGCACCTACAGGGTTGCAGATCACTTTAGCTCCTTGGATACTTTCTCTAGCTCCTCCACTGGGGGCCCTGTGATCCGTCCAATAGCTGACTGTGAGCCTCCACTTATGTGCTTGCTAGGCCCCGGCCTAGTCTCACAAGAGACAGCTATATCAGGGTCCTTTCAGCAAACGCTTGCTAGTGTATGCAATGGTGTCATCGTTTGGAGGCTGATTATGGGATGGATCCCTGGATATGGCAGTCTCTAGATGGTCCATCCTATTGTCTCAGCTCCAAACTTTGTCTCTGTAACTCCTTCCATGAGTGATTGTTTCCAATTCTAAGAAGGGGCAAAGTGCCCACACCTATTGTCTCAGCTCCAAACTTTGTCTCTGTAACTCCTTCCATGAGTGATTGTTTCCAATTCTAAGAAGGGGCAAAGTGCCCACACTTTGCTCATCATTCTTCTTCAGTTTCATGTGTTTTGCAAATTGTATCTTATATCTCCCTATACTAAGTTTCTGGGCTAATATGCACTTATCAGTGAGTACATATCATTTGAGTTCTTTTGTGATTGTGTTACCTCACTCAGGATGATGCCCTCCAGGTCCAACCATTTGCCAAGGAATTTCATAAATTCATCCTTTTTAATAGCTGAGTAGTACTCCATTGTGTAAATGTACCACATGTTTTGTATCCATTACTCTGTTGAGGGGCATCTGGGTTCTTTCCAGCTTCCGGCTATTATAAATAAGGATGCTATGAACATAGTGGAGCATGTGTCCTTCTTACCGGTTGGGACATCTTCTGGATATGTGCCCAGGAGAGGTATTGCAGGATCCTCCAGTAGTACTATGTCCAATTTTCTGAGGAACCACCAGACTGATTTCCAGAGTGGTTGTACAAGCTTGCAATCCCACCAACAATGGAGGAGTGTTCCTCTTTCTCCACATCCTCGCCAGCATCTGCTGTCACCTGAGTTTTTGATCTTAGCCATTCTGACTGGTGTGAGATGGAATCTCAGGGTTGTTTTGATTTGCATTTCTCTGATGATTAAGGATGTTAAACATTTTTTTCAGGTGTTTCTCAGCCATTCGGTATTCCTCAGGTGAGAATTCTTTGTTTAGCTCTGAGCCCAATTTTAATGGGGCTATTTGATTTTCTGGAGTCCACCTTCTTGAGTTCTTTATATATATTGGATATTAGTCTCCTATCTGATTTAAGATACGTAAAGATCCTTTCCCAATCTGTTGGTGGCCTTTTTGTCTTATTGACGGTGTCTTTTGCCTTGCAGAACCTTTGCAGTTTCATGAGGTCCCATTTGTCAATCCTCCATCTTACAGCACAAGCCATTGCTGTTCTATTCAGGAATGCTGTGCCCATATCTTCGAGGCTTTTCCCCACTTTCTCCTCTATAAGTTTCAGTGTCTCTGGTTTTATGTGAAGTTCCTTGATCCACTTAGATTTGACCTTAGTATAAGGAGATAGGAATGGATCGATTCGCATTCTTCTACATGATAACAACCAGTGGTGCCAGCACCATTTGTTGAAAATGCTTTCTTCCACTGGATGGTTTTAGCTCCCTTGTCGAAGATCAAGTGACCAGAGGTGTGTGGGTTCATTTCTGGGTCTTCAATTCTATTCCATTGGTCTACTTGTCTGTCACTATACCAGTATCATGCAGTTTTTATCACAATTGCTCTGCAGTAAAGCTTTAGATCAGGCATGGTGAATCCACCAGAGGTTCTTTTATCCTTGAGAAGAGTTTTTGCTATCCTAGGTTTTTTGTTATTCCAGATGAATTTGCAGATTGCTCTTTCTAATTCGTTGAAGAATTGAGTTGGAATTTTGATGGGGATTGCATTGAGTCTGTAGATTGCTTTTGGCAAGATAGCCTTTTTACAATGTTGATCCTGCCAATCCATGAGCATGGGAGATCTTTCCATCTTCTGAGATATTCTTTAATTTCTTTCTTCAGAGACTTCAAGTTTTTATCATACAGATCTTTTACTTCCTTAGTTAGAGTCACGGCAAGATATTTTATATTATTTGTGACTATTGAGAAGGGTGTTGTTTCCCTGATTTCTTTCTCAGCCTATTTATTCTTTGTGTAGAGAAAGGCAATTGACTTGTTTGAGTTAATTTTATATCCAGCTACTTCACGGAAGCTGTTTATCAGGCTTAGGAGTTCTCTGGTGGAATTTTTAGGGTCACTTATATATACTATCATATCATCTGCAAAAAGTGATATTTTGACTTCATCTTTTCCAATTTGCATCCACTTGATCTCCTTTTGTTGTCGAATTGCTCTGGCTAGGACTTCAAGTACTATGTTGAATAGGTAGGGAGAAAGTGGGCAGCCTTGTCTAGTCCCTGATTTTAGTGGGTTTGCTTCAAGCTTTTCACCATTTACTTTGATGTTGGCTACTGGTTTGCTGTAGATTGCTTTTATCATGTTTAGGTATGGGCCTTGAATTCCTGATCTTTCCAAGACTTTTATCATGAATGGGTGTTGGATCTTGTAGAATGCTTTTTCTGCATCTAATGAGATGATCATGTGGTTTTTGTCTTTGAGTTTGTTTATATAATGGATTACATTGATGGATTTCCATATATTAAACCATCCCTGCATCCCTGGAATAAAACCTACTTGGTCAGTATGGATGATTGCTTTAATGTGTTCTTGAATTCGGTTAGCGAGAATTTTATTGAGTATTTTTGCATCTATATTCATAAGGGAAACTGGTCTGAAGTTCTCTATCTTTGTTGGGTCTTTCTGTGGTTTAGGTATCAGAGTAATTGTGGCTTCATAGAATGAATTGGGTAGAGTTCCCTCTACTTCTCTTTTGTGGAATAGTTTGTGCAGAACTGGAATTAGATCTTCTTTGAAGGTCTGGTAGAACTCTGCACTAAACCCATCTGGTCCTGGGCTTTTTTTGGCTGGGAGACTATTAATGACTGCTTCTATTTCTTTAGGGGATATGGGACTGTTTAGCTCTTTAACTTGATCCTGATTTAATTTTGGTACCTGATATCTGTCTAAAAATTTGTTCATTTCCTCCAGGTTTTCCAGTTTTGTTGAATATAGCCTTTTGTAGAAGGATCTGATGGTGTTTTGCATTTCTTCAGGATATGTTATGTCTCACTTTTCATTTCTGATTTTGTTAATTAGGATGTTGTCCCTGTGCCCTCTAGTGAGTCTAGCTAAGGGTTTATCTATCTTGTTGATTTTCTCAAAGAACTAACTCCTCATTTGGTTAATTCTTTGAATAGTTCTTCTTGTTTCCACTTGATTGATTTCACCCCTGAGTTTGATTATTTCCTGCCATCTACTCCTCTTGGGCGAATTTTCTTCCTTTTTTTCTAGAGCTTTTAGTTGTGTTGTCAAGCTGCTAGTGTGTGCTCTCTACAGTTTCTTTTTGGAGGCACTCAGAGCTATGAGTTTCCCTCTTAGAAATGCTTTCATTGTGTCCCATAGGTTTGGGTATGTTGTGGCTTCATTTTCATTAAACTCTAAAAAGTCTTAAATTTCTTTCTTTATTCCTTCCTTGACCAAGGTATCATTGAGAAGAGTGTTGTTCACTTTCCACGTGAATGTTGGCTTTCCATTATTTATGTTGTTATTGAAGATCAGCCTTAGTCCATGGTGGTCTGATAGGATGCATGGGACAATTTCAATATTTTTGTATCTGTTTAGGCCTGTTTTGTGACCAATTATATGGTCAGTTTTGGAGAAGGTCCCGTGAGGTGCTGAGAAGAAGGTATAGCCTTTTGTTTTAGGATAGAATGTTCTGTAGATATCTGCCAGATCCATTTGATTCATAACTTCTGTTAGTTTCACTGTGTCCCTGTTTAGTTTCTGTTTCCACGATCTGTCCATTGATGAAAGTGGTGTGTTGAAGTCTCCCACTATTATTGTGTGAGGTGCAATGTGTGCTTTGAGCTTTACTAAAGTGTCTTTAATGAATGTGGCTGCCCTTGCATTTGGAGCATAGATATTCAGAATTGAGAGTTCCTCTTGAAGAATTTTACCTTTGATGAGTATGAAGTGTCCCTCCTTGTCTTTTTTGAGAACTTTGGGTTGGAAGTCGATTTTATTCGATATTAGAATGGCTACTCCAGCTTGTTTCTTCAGACCATTTGCTTAGAAGATTGTTTTCCAGCCTTTCACTCTGAGGTAGTGTCTGTCATTTTCCCTGAGATGGGTTTCCTGTAAGCAGCAGAATGTTGGGTCCTGTTTGTGTAGCCAGTCTGTTAGTCTATGTCTTTTTATTGGGGAATTGAGTCCATTGATATTAAGAAATATTAAGAAAAGTAATTGTTGCTTCCTTTTATTTTTGTTGTTAGAGTTGGCATTCTGTTCTGGTGGCTGTCTTCTTTTTGGTTTGTTGAGGGATTACTTTCTTGCTTTTTCTAGGGCATGATTTCTGTCCTTGTATGAGTTTTTTTCTGTTATTATCCTTTGAAGGGTTGGATTCATGGAAAGATAATGCGTGAATTTGGTTTTGTCGTGGAATACTTTGGTTTCTTCATCTATGGTAATTGAGAGTTTTGCCGGGTATAGTAGCCTGGGCTGGCATTTGTGTTCTCTTATGTTTGTATAACATCTGTCCAGGCTCTTTTGGCTTTCCTAGTCTCTGGTGAAAAGTCTGGTGTAATTCTGATAGGCCTGCCTTTATATGTTACTTGACCTTTTTCCCTTACTGCTTTTAATATTCTATCTTTATTTAGTGCATTTGTTGTTCTGATTATTAGGTGTCGGGAGGAATTTCTTTTCTGGTCCAGTCTATGTGGAATTCTGTAGGCTTCTTGTATGATCATGGGCATGTCTTTCTTTAGGTTTGGGAAGTTTTCTTCTATAATTTTGTTGAAGATATTTGCTGGCCCTTTAAGTTGAAAAATCTTCATTCTCATCAACTCCTATTATCCGTAGGTTTGGTCTTCTCATTGTGTCCTATATTTCCTGGATGTTTTGAGTTAGGATCCTTTTGCGTTTTGTATTTTCTTTGATTGTTGTGCCGATGTTCTCTATGGAATCTTCTGCACCTAAGATTCTCTCTTCCATCTCTTGTATTTTGTTGCTGATGCTGGCATCTATGGTTCCAGATTTCTTTCCTAGGGTTTCTATCTCCAGCATTGCCTCACTTTGGGTTTTCTTTATTGTGTCTACTTCCCTTTTTCGGTCTAGTATGGGTTTGCTCATTTCCATCATCTATTTGGATGTGTTTTCCTGTTTTTCTTTAAGGACTTCTACCTGTTTGGTTGTGTTTTCCTGTTTTTCTTTAAGGACTTGTAACTCTTTAGCAGTGTTCTCCTGTATTTCATTAAGTGAGTTATTAAAGTCCTTCTTGATGTCCTCTACCATCATCATGAGATATGCTTTTAAATCTGGGTCTAGCTTTTCGGTTGTGTTGGGGTGCCCAGGACTAAGTCGGGTGGGAGTGCTGCGTTCTGATGATGGTGAGTGGTCTTGATTTATGTTAGTAGGATTCTTATGTTTGCCTTTTGCCATCTGGTAATCTCTGGAGTTAGTTGTCTCTGTTTAGAGATTGTTCCTCTGGTGATTCTGTTACCCTCTATCAGCAGACCTGGGAGACTAGCTCTCTCCTCTGAGTTTCAGTGGTCAGAGCACTCTCTGCAGGCAGGCTCTCCTCTTTCAGGGAAGGTGCACAGATATCTGGCGTTTGGACCTCCCTTCTGGCCGAAGATGAAGGCCCAAAACAGGACCTTTCCCAGAAGCTGTGTTACTTTGGCCTGTCACAGAAGCTGTTAGCTTCTGTGTGCACACTCTCACCTGTGCAGACTACTTTTCAGTGGAGTCCCGGAACCGAGATGGCTCCCGCCATTCCTCCTAAGTATTTCTATATTACCATTCAGTATTAAATGCTAAAAATTAGAAGTCATTGAACTGTTCCCACAGGCAGTGTTTGGGGGTGAAATTATGTTCATATTTGTAAAGCAAGAAGGGCATAAAGAAGAACTTTGTCTATGAACTTCTAAAATTATATATGCTTTTACTTAATGTGAGCTACCACTTAATCTGATTCTGTATATTACCCAAGCTTTTGGGACTAGAGAGGTGAAATTGGAAACTGCCTTCATCCAGTAGTAACAATCACCATTGGTTGACACTTGGTTGAGACTTGTTTCCTGGGGAGCTGCAATGTGCATGCCTGTCTGCTTGCCACAATTAGCAACATATGCACCAAAGTCTAACGTGGTGAACAGTGTGTTGATTTGGGGTTACTGACAGGAGTGCCACCCATAGGAGTTACAGGGCCAGGGAAGACTCAAATGCAGATGTATCACTAAAAATCCTACCCCAAAACAGATAACAACTCACAAAAGTGGCATTGGTGGAGCTATCACCACAACTTGCATCTCTTTCCACAGGGTCCAGGAAATCTTTATTCTGGGTGGCTCATCTCATTAGTTGCTTTCCTCAGAAGTTGTTTTCTGCTCCGATTAAGCTTGGGGAAGGGCTTCAGTAAACCTCAGAAATTTATCTTTTCTCGCCTGTAATTATGTTTACATACCGAGTCTCAGAGTCCCCCTTCCCACCTCTTGGAGGGTGCATGCCTTTAATCCCAGCACTTGGGAGGCAGAGGCAGGTAGACTTCTGAGTTGGAGGCCAGCCTGGTCTACAAAGTGAGTTCCAGGACAGCCGGGGCTATACAGAGAAACCCTGTCTCAAAAAAACAAAAAAAATAAATAAATAAAAAATAAAAGTTTCAATTTGGATGAAACCACCATACAACTACACTACTGAAAGTGTTCAATGCATGTATATGGTCTGAAAAGGATATAGTTCCTAATCTGAAGGTGGAAAGTTTAGTAGCTACAGGTGCACAAACAATGAGATAAATTAAATTGTTATCTTCTAGCCCTTGATAGGTAGAAGATGGAAAATAATCTGGAATTAGAGTGCAGAATGTGTGTGTAAGGAGCACACATCTACAGAAATGAGAGACTCTCAAATAAAGGAAAATAGTATGTCTTTATATATAAAGCACATTTTTCATTTTATTTATTTATTTATATTTTATTTATTTACAATTAAAATGTTATCCCCTTTCCAAGTTTCCCCTCCAAAAGCCCCCATCCTCTTCCCCCTCCCCCTCCTCACCAACCCATCCACTCCTGCTTCCTTGCCCTGGCAGTCCCCTATACAGGGGCATAGAACCTTCACAGGACCAAAGGCCTCTCCTTCCATTGACCAACTAGGCCATCCTCTGCTACATATGCAGCTGGAGCCATGAGTCCCACCATGTGTTTTCTTTGGTTAGTGGTTTAGTCCTAGGGAGCTCTGGAGATACTGGTTAGTTCATTTTGTTGTTCCTCCTATGGGGCTGCAAATCCCTTCAGCTCCTTGGGTCCTTTCTCTAGCTCCTTCATTGGAGACCCTGTGCTCTGTCCAATGGATGGCTATGAGCATCCTCTTCTGTATTTATCAGGCACTGGCAGAGCCTCTCAGGAGACAGCTGTATCAGGCTCCTGTCCGCAAGCTCTTTGTCTGGTTTTGGTGGTTGATAAAGCACTTTTTATTTTACATTTCTCACAGCAGCCTCACAAGAATCTTAAACAGGAAGTATTGTGTCTCCATGCCCACTGTATAGGATGTAGCAAAGAAAAACTAAACTGGAAAATGGCTTGAAGGAAAACAGAGAGAGTGTTCTTCCACATCTACCTTTACCCAGAGGCTGCTTTGTCCCAAAATAACAACTTGAGAGGCATTTGGTGAGAGTCCCTTGAGTAGCAAGTGGAAGGTTCTAGCATTTAGGTGAAAGCGTACTTGGGTTAAATTTCTGCTGTGATTTTATGGATCCTATGTACAACGCATGCATGAGAAGTATATATCCAGTTAGTTATACCCGCCCCTCATATTTAAAATCTGTGCTTATACACAGATCTGCCAGATCTGTTCTTCATATCTATGAGAAAAAAAATTGTCTGATTTTTAAAGAAGAGAAAACAGAGAGTTAGAAAAGCTACTGTCTTGGCCAAAGTCTCTCTATTATCAAGTACTGGGTAGAGGATGCAGCTAAATATATTGACCTAAGAGTTTCAAGGGGTTTTTTGTTTGGTTGGTTTTTTTGGTTTTGGTTTTTTTTTTTTTTTTTGGTTTGGTTTGGTTACCTTACCAAGGGCTTGTAGGCAAACAGAAGCTCTTGAGTCTGTAGCCCTATGAACATGTAATTTATTTAATTGTTTCTAAAGTGAAACATTTGTGAGGTTAATTATCTTAATATCACAATAATTGAATTACTTGAGTCTATATTTTGAAAGATTCCCTTCTTGTGGCTTTATTGTTTTGTTAATCAAGCAGCAATCCCAATAGCAAAGTTAAACAATATCCTTAGATTTCACTAAAGATCACTTAATTGACTATTGAAATCTTTTTCCTTGCCTTGTCGACTATTTAAGTTTGTATTATCATTGCATGATTTAAAACATGTGCTTACAGCTTCTTCTCTGGATATTTTGACAAACTAAATGAGTTCAGAGATGATTATACTTAGACAAAGGAGACAATAAGACAAAACTATAAGGTATCACAAAGGGGATTGCACAGTGATAACTGTGTCAATTCCTTAGGAAAACACGGTAGTTGTAAAAAAAAAATGTAATCAGTGTTAGACAATCTACATGTATGAAGTGAGCATTAAACAATCTAAAAAAGAGAAATACTGCGATACGATTAGTGGAGACTTCAACATCTCACTTTTCAGAAAACCAAAAAGAAGCACTGCACTCAGGCTATATTTAGACTAGCCAGCCCGACCAGATTTGTCTAGAGCCTTTCATTAATGGGAGCAGAATATATCCTTTTTTCCAAATATCCATAAGATATTTTAGGATGTATCATCTAGTAGCAAAAGTATGTACAAATGTTAGAAGACTGAAATCCTATCTCATGTCATTTCAGACTGAGATGACATGAAACTAGAAAGCAATCATAGGAAGATATACATTACAAAAGGAAACTGCACGCACATCATCAACAAAAATAGACTCAGCAGGTTGTACTTATAGGTTTTTCCATTTAGGAAGAGATAAAGCAATGATAATCAAAGAAAAGAGGCTATTAGTTTGAAAGGAGGATGCATAAGAGAGGTTGAAGAGAGGGAACACATGAGGGACTGGAGAGAGTGTAAAGGAAAGAGGGAAGTAATGGAATCATATTTTGGTTTTTATGTTGTTTTGTTTTATATTTTTACTTATTTTATTTTTATTTTTTTATTAGATCCTTTCCTTATATACATTTCAAATCTCAAATGCTATCCAGAAAGGTCCCTATACCCTCCTCCCACCCTGGTCCCCTAACCACCCACTCCCACTTCTTGGCCCTGGCATTCCCCTGTACTGGGGCATATAAAGTTTGCAATACCAAGGGGCCTCTCTTCCCAGTGATGGCTGACTAGGCCATCTTCTGCTACATATGCAGCTAGAGACAGGAGCTCTGGGGGGGGGGGTAATGGTTAGTTCATATTGTTGTTCCACCTATAGGATTGCAGACCCCTTCGGCTCCTTGGGTGCTTTCTCTAGATTCTCCATTGGGGGCCCTGTGTTCCATCTTATAGATGACTGTGAGCATCCACTTCTATATTTGCCAGGCACTGGCATAGCCTCATACTAAACAGCTATACCAGGGTCCCTTCATCAAAATCTTGCTGGCATATGCAATAGTGTCTGGGTTTAGTGGCTTATTATGGGATGGATCTCCAGGTGGGGTAGTCTCTGGATAGTCCATCCTTTCATCTTAGCTCCAAACTTTGTCTCTGTAACTCCTTTCATGGGTATTTTGTTCCCTATTCTAAGGAGGAATGAAGTATCCACCCATTGGTCTTCCCTCTTCTTGATTTTCTTGTGTTTTGCAAATTGTATCTTGGGTGTTCTATGTTTCTGGGCTAATATCCACTTATCAGTGAGTGCATATCTAATGACTTCTTTTGTGATTGGGTTACCTCACTAAGGATGATATCCTCCAGATACATCCATTTGTCCAAGAATTTCATAAATTCTTTGTTTTTAATAGCTGAGTAGTACTCCATTGTGTAAATGTACCACATTTTCTGTATCCATTCTTCTGTTGAGGGGCATCTGGGTTCTTTCCAGCTTCTGGCTGTTATAAATAAGGCTGCTATGAACATAGTGGAGCATATGTTCTTATTACCAGTTGGAACTTCCTCTGGGTATATGTCCAGGAGAATGTATGTAGCTCAGTGGTAGAGAACATGCTTTGTATGTATGGGGTCCCGGGTTCAGAATCATATTTTTTATTAAAATATTTTTTGAAAAACAATGGTGGAAATTAAATAACATTATTTAATATTACTGTATAACCAAATAAGGAAAAGTTGAAAACTGTCTTAGACAAATGAAAATAGAGACATAACTCCATACCAAAGTTTAATGAGTATACAAAAAAGGTCATTCTAAGTAAGAATAATTCTAAGTTTATTGCAGTAATCCTCTACATAAAAAGAAAGATTACAGGTAAGCAACCTAACATGACATTGTTGTACATTAGAAAAATAACGAGCCAAGTCCAAAATTAGTAAAGGAGAGATAATAATAAAGAAGAATTGATCCAGACTAGCTAGTCATTCTTCAGTGATGGGGTTCTGAGAGGGAAGGCCAGGGGATCAGAAGATAAGAGGATAGATAAGCTTAGGACCAGGAGGTCTTACACAAGCTATGTCTTATGCTAAACAAGCCTATCAAGAAGTGCAGCATCTATAATACTAAATGTTCATGAGAGAAATAGGCCAGAGTCAGCAAAAACTATCATATAATGGAGTCAGCCAGAGGCTAAGCAAACTATGTTGCACAAAGGGAACACAAGGAACTCTCAAGAGCAACACTTGAGACTGATAACTCTAATCTCGTTAGGGGAAAAGCCAGGTTCTCAGGAATCAAACCTTAACACAGAAGTAAGGCACAGAACTTTCTTCTGAGAAAGCCCTTGGATCAGTCTGCTCTCAGCAAAGACCAAAAGAAAGAAAGATGTAAGAAAATTAAAGACTAAGAAAACAATAAAAAGAGAACAAAGGACTGGTTAGTAGATAGAGGGTTACTTTAAAACAATAAATCTAAACTAGCCTTTGTGATGAATGCCTTTAAAATGGTACTCACAAGGATAACGCGGTAGGACCACAAGTTCCAGGCTGGACTGGGCAACACAGTACATTTCAGATCATCCTTGGATGTATAGTAAGACAATTCTTCAAAGATAAAATGAAACAAACAAAAGCAAGGTAGGCGCTCCATTGATAGTGTCCCATCTTACTGTGTGATCTCTCCCTTTCACACTTGTTCCCTCTGCAATGTCATCTCCCAGGATGGAACATGCCCAGAGGATCCATGCCAGAACTTTGCCTTCTAACAAATGTTAGCAAAATAAATATCTTTGTAAGTTTCCCAGCCTTAAGTATCTCCTTGTACTCGTCAAAAAATGAGAAATAGAATGTGTAAACATTCAGGGGATTTTAAAATGGTGCCCTTTGGGACAATAAAATATGATCATATGATTATCCCCCCCAAAAAATTGTATTCATCAATAAGAGGAAGAGCTGTGTGGGAGAGGATGAAGCATTCACTGTGACATTGTCTGTGACACACACACGAAAAAAAAAAAAAAAAGAAAGAAAGAAAGAAAAAAAGAAAAGAACATAAATGCCCATCAAGAAAGAATAATTATGTGAGGCCATGTAATAGGGTTCTCTGGTGCTTTTGACAAAGAACTGAGGGGCTAGGAAGAAGGCTCAGTGGTTAAAAGCCCATGCTGCTCTCTCAAGGAGCTGCCAACATCAGGCAGCTCACAGCCTCCAGTAACTCCAACTCCAGGGTATCTGATGCCACAAACACACTCAAGATAAATAAGTCAGTGGATGAAAGTAAAAACAGAAGAAAAACATCACAGTTGTTATAAATCTGGGACTTTGAATGAAAAGTAACAAGTGACCTAAAACTGGTTCTATTCGAAGAGTTGTATTATGTCAAGGACTAGAGCACTAATCTTAAAACACTATTAGAGCATATTTCAAAGACCAGCTCACATGACTTCCATTTAAGTCCTATTTTTGCAATACATTTTTAAGTTTCCGTACATTTCCACTCTGACTCACCACCTTTGCTGTTAAACTGCAGGTCTTCTGTAAGCACAAACAAGAAAGACCCAGCACTCATCTTTCAAGGCCTCACTTCCATTTCCACCTTGACATTAAATAATGGTTTTGAAAGCTTCTGAAATAGGATAATAAGCACAAGGCTAAATCTTTAGACTACAACCTCTAAACCCTAGTCACCAGCTTCTGACCCTGAACGAGGAACTCCTTTATAACTTAATGCAGTACTTACTCACAATGCCTTGGGTGTCCCACACACTCATGGGGTTGTGTGAAGATACACAGGTGAATATGTTACTTTTGTTCTTCAATGTTTTATTAGATCTTTTCTTCATTTACATTTCAAATGCTATCCTGAAAGTCCCCTATACCCTCCCCCCACTCCCCGACCCACGCACTCCCACTTCTTGGCCCTGGCATTCCCCTGTACTGGAGAATATAAAGTTTGCAAGACCATGGAGCCTCTCTTCCCATTGATGGCTGACTAGGACATCTTCTGCTACATATGCAGTAGAGACACGAGGTCCGGGGGTACTGGTTAGTTCATATTGTTGTTCCACCTATAGGGTTGCAGATCCCTTCAGCTCCTTGGGTACTTTCTCTAGCTCCTCCATTGGGGGCCCTGAGTACCAGACGTCTGGTGACTTCCAAATGCAATTTAAGGATAGCATGTTCACCTTGTTTGTCTGTTCCAACTCCTCCTTGTATTATGAAAGGAACTGTTTACTGTTCTTGCAGAAGACTGGACTTCAATTCCGAGCACCTTCACTGAATGACCCACAACTAGCTGTAGCTCCAACTCCAGGGTATCTTTTGCCCTCTTCTGGCCTCTGCAGGCACTTGAACATGTATGCAGACATATCCACACACAAATACACAGCTATATATGCATAAATAAAAAAAATCAAATTAAACAGAGCAGCAGGAAGATACCCATGATGAAACATTTTCACATTGTTTAAGCAAATTTTAAACAAAAATAGTTTATTTTCTGAACGTTAGAAAAGTGTATTTGAATTTTCCCTATTGGGTTAATGATTCCATCATATCCAAACCCTATATAAAGATGGGCATTCTTTCCAAAGCTAAGATCCATAGCTTTTCCTTGTGGGCCATTCCATTTCACTTTACTCCACCTGTATGGGCATGACATTGGGTTCATTCCAGGTGGAACCAAGGGTGGAAATGGGTGACAACATTGTGTGCCATTGGTGGACAGACAGGTTTTCATTGGGAGTTTTTAAATCACGGTAAACTGATCTGCAATACAGCATCATATATCACCAGTACGTACTGTTCCACCTTGCTTTACAAGATATTTTAGCCTCAGCTCTATATAAACAGATCTGTTGCTTGGCATTTTTCCACAGTAACATTTTACCATGCTCTCTGAATATGGGATGTCCTAGTAGAAGAGAAATTTCTATTTTTTCCCTCAGCTTAGACAGACTTGGAGAAAGTGTGAAGGTATGGGAGTGAGAAGGAATGCTTGCTTTATCCTTTTGGTCTTTTCTTGCATTCACCACCCCTCCCCCACATCACCACACCAACCTCCTTTCCCCTCTGCCCTCCTCCCACACATCTTGGCTTCTACCTGTCATGTTATCACTGAGGGAGATGTCTTAGTATCAGCCTTCCTAAGGACTGCATGTTTGGCTTCCTCAGAAGAGCTTCATATTCCAAAGATTGCAGTCTGCTGATATAAGAAGACTCTTTAGTAAAGATACCTCTGCTTGCTCTCCCTACCTTCCACTTCAGCAGGGACATGTGGATGGCCAATATCTCACTTCCTTCCACAGGGTCCTTCCACATGGCTTCATGTGCCCCAACTTAAGCTCCTGAAACAGTGGACAATTTTCTCTGTGCCTCAAACACCTCACCATAAATGTAAATAAAAAGATCTCCTACCACAGGCAGCTATTAAAGTGGAATGAGACCATCCATAATATGCTTCGTAGTGTCTAGAAAGAAAAACTATCATTATGCGTTGTTTATGGCCAACCCTAATTATTAAGTAATTACTTTAGACAATTAAAGTCAAAGTCATTGAAGAATGAGTCTCACTCCTTCCCAGTCCCACCACGGGTGTATAAGAAATGCTCAGCAGCTCCTCGAAGCCCTAGGGCCTGACTGACAGTCTCCTCATTGCTCACTGCCTCTTCCTCTGCCTGACCACTGAGCAGCACCCAAACTAGACTCCCGCCGACACAGTTATTCCCTCCTTTCCTACCAAGGTGACTTCAGATCTTGCAAAACAAGAGGAAAAATGAGAAATATTATTAAAGCCTTTTTATAAGAGAAAAACTTCCAGTTTTATTAATAATTTAAAGTTGTAAAATTCCTGAATGCTCTTTCCTCACAGTTCTGAGATATACTACTGAAAAGGAATACCCAAAGTATTTGAGGACAGATAGCATTTTGCTTAGTTGAAATCCACTAAGTTAGTACTTCTTGCAGCCAGAGCATTGACTTTTGTTGGTGCTGATCTGAAATAAAAATTTAGATGGTTTAACTAAAATATATTGCACAAAATCTGATGCTGCCAGTGACTGAGCATATATGTGAAATATGCAAGCACATGTGGTTGTCACAGTGAGGGTAATTACCACAACACTGTTGCTAAAGAAGATACCCAGTGCCATAGACTCTCCTGTGTGTTTCCTAGACTTCTCCACATGCACTTGACAGCAAATGAGCCATTATAGATTTGGAGTAATACATCAGCTAGGCAGGAACCACAAGTAGAATAACCATGCTGCCCAACTGTTCCTGTAAATAGAGAGCCAGCATGAGGATTCATAAAGTGTGCCAGCAAAGTTCCTTAGATACATCGAAGTTGCAGAAACTGGAAACACATCAAAATTAAAATCAATATATTTTGTAAGAAATTTCTTTTGAAGTTACAGATATAAGCCAAGAATAGTGAGAAAATGTCTTAATCAAACATATTAGTAATGTTGGGCAAGTAGTGGCGCACACATTCAATCCCAGCACTTGGGAGGCAGACAGTAGATTTCTGAGTTCAAGGACAGCATAGTTTACAAAGCAAGTTCCAGGACAGTAAGACTAGACAAAGGAACCCTGGAAAGAGAGAGACAGAGACAGATACAGAGACAGAGACAAAGAGAGAAAGAGAGGGAAATAAAAAATATCAGTAATATTTTTGTAATTTAAATGGAAAATACGACTATTTATTAGATTAGATTGTATAATCCTTTAACTACTATATTTTCCCAGTTGTTTAATAGTGCAGAGATTTAGAAATAATCTATAGCTTCATATATTAGTGGGAAAACGACTAAAAATTAAAAGAATATTGAACAGCCTACATGAAAAACATAAATATGGATACAGAAAAATGTCCTAAACTATCATGTCTGTCACTGAAGTTACTTAAAGGGCTGAAGCAGAAGGATCACAGACTCAAGGTTTTCCTGGATTACACAGTGAGTTCAAAGCTACCCTAGGTGATGTAATGAGGGCCTAACTCAAAATAAAAATATAGTAAGTCTTGGGCATGTAGCTCAGTGACAGGGCACCTTGCCTAGCATGCACAAGGTCCTGGCTTCAATCCTCAGAATAAAGAAAGGGAAGGAGGCAGAGAGGGAGAGAAAACAGTGAGGGGGCACTAAGAGCAAAGGGTTCAGAAGATAACTCAATCCGTGAAAGCATAAGAACTTGGGTTGGATTGCCACCACCCGCCCATATAAAAAATGTAGCCTGGTGGAACCTGATTGTAATCCCTGTCCAGGGGACATAGAGGCAAGGAAATTTCTGGGTTTCTCTAGACAGTCAACCTAGTTGAAACTTCAAAGATCTTTGTCCTACTGAGGTGTTTTGTCTCAAAAGTCATGGCAGGCAGCTGCTGAAGAACAACATCCAAGCTTAACCTCGAGCTTACACCACACACACACAAACACACACACACACACACACACACACACACACACGCACGCACACATACACAGAGAGAGAGAGAGAAAGGAGAGAGAGAGAGGAAAGAGAGGAGAGAGAGAGAGAGAGAGAGAGAGAGAGAGAGAGAGAGAGAGAGAGAGAGAGAGAGAGAAGACTAAAAACAAAATAAACAGAACCAATCTAATTCTCTTCAATGGAACACATTGTTTCTCAATGCCTCCATAACAAGCTAGGAGGTCGTGGGTTTGTTGTTGTTGTTGTTTTGTCTTTTCTTCATAATATTTTAATTGATTATTAGGGAATTTCACATCATGAATCCCGGTCACACTCACTTCCAAGTCCTCCCAGACAGCTCCCACTATCCCTGCATTTATGACCTCCTCGAAATCACCATCCCCCAAAAAAGAAGGAAAAAAATGGGTTGCCCATTTACCCACCTGAGCATGGTCAATCTCACAGTGGCCAGCCCCTAAAAGAAAGAAAATTTCAGGGCCATATTCAATAAATGTGTAATTAGCATGCTTCAACCAAACTTTTAAGGTTGCTAATCATTTGGCTGTTTTTTGTCATTTTGTCTAAGTGCCACAAATAGTCGCCATTGTACTGGTGCCATGTTTTCACTACTGACATTGATCATCTCTTTTATGGCCTATTTTCATTCTGTTCAAACTTAGCCAAAATGTTGACCTAGGTTGTTGACTTCATGAGACCTGCGGTCTTATGACCACTGAAATGTCTAAATCTTTAAATATGAAGTCCTTTTCAGGGCTATAATAGCTGGAATTGCACAATCACTGTTATTACTGGGCATGGAGTCTCAGGAGACTCCCGGATAAGGCGCTGGATAGATGGTTGAGTGATGAAGAGTCCCTATTATTCTTGCGGAGGACCCCAGTTCAATTTCTAGCAAGAGTCAAGCAGGCTCACAACCACTTACAACTTAAGCTCCAAGGAAGAAAACGCCATCTTCTGGCCTCTGAAAGCTTCCACGC
Organism: Mus caroli; assembly: GCF_978045245.1. Lineage (NCBI taxonomy): Eukaryota > Metazoa > Chordata > Mammalia > Rodentia > Muridae > Mus > Mus caroli. The sequence continues at coordinate 42,916,814 of NW_028227258.1, forward strand.
TCATATTCTTAAACCCACACACAAACTCATAAACATCATTTAAAATAAAATAGTTCTTTTTAAAAGAAAAAAAAAACCTCTTTTACCATAACATCCTTCTCCTATGATAATTTGGCCCAAGTATTTCTATCAGTAGGGCACCCCAGTCCTTTCCTTGTTGGTTTACTGGGACAAGCTGCCATATACTAGGCACACGCCTTGGTTAGAAGGAGTCAGCTTCCACTGCTGCTTCTGCTTCAGTCCTCTAAGAACTGAAACATTGCTCAGAGAAGATAGGAAGCATAAATTCTCTAGTGGTTGGGAATTGTTCCTAAGCAAGTCTCCAAAGGGCTCCTGCTACACAAAACAGCAAAGCTCTGTGATCACGGTAACAGACCGACATAAGCAGTAACAGGGAATGGTGGCACTTCATAAGATGTTGCTGGAGAGAGGAGAGCTGACACGGGAAAAGTGCATAATTCATGGGTTGCGATTTCACTTTTTATGCAGCACCTCTGCAGCAACTAAGATAATTTCAGAAGTCTTGCAGAAAAGATATACACATGACACAAGGAATCTGGGATGAAAGTTTTATGTATTTATTTAACATATTTTTAATTGACTCACACCCATGTTAAAAGAAATGATAGCTCTTGGTTGTAGAATGATAGATTGATATCGATGAAAGAGGAAAAGCTGAACTCTTCCTGAACTCTTCAACTCAAAGCCCTCTAGTCCTCTTACCCCTCCCATCCAGAGACTGTTCCCGGAACACTCCTGAACTTCTCACCCCAAGGCCGACCCCCTCCCAAATGAAAACTGTTCCAGGAACATTTTTAGATAAGGGTCTCCTGGAACAAACCCAGTCCAACCCCTCCCAACTTAGGACTGTGCCAGGAACATTTTCAAGATAAGGGTTTGAACAAACCTCAAAATGTTCCAATAAATCAAGTACATTGCCAAGATATAGGACACGACCCCTTGGTTACGAAAAGCCCCTTGGAAAGTCCCTGGGAATAACCTTTGGCAGAACCCCTTAGTGACGCACATTTGTACTTTCCCTGCCCTGCTCCCCCCTTGCCCTTCTCCTATAAAAGCCTGTAAAAATTTGGGCCAGTTGTCGAATCTCCTCTGCACCTTGCTTGGTGTATGAGTTTCGACCCCAGAGCCTCTGGTCCATGTGCTTGCTTGTTGCTGCTTTATAAAATCTTACTCTCTACATCCTGAGTTCGGTCTCAGTGTCTTCTTGGGTGCGCGGCTGTCCCGGGGCTTGAGTAAGTGTCTCCCTTTGGGAGTCTTAGGTCTTTCATTTGGTGCGTTGGCCGGGAAACAGCGCGACCACCCAGAAGTCCTGGACCCACTCAGAGGTAAGATTTTCTGTTTTGTTCTGATCTGGTGTCTGTGTTCTGTTTCTGGAGGCCAGGTGGGTCTCAATCTGGAGGCCAGGTAGGCCGTTCTGTATCTGGTGCGATCGCAGTTTTGGTTTTGCGTGACGCTCTGTGCTCATTACGAGCACCAGAGACCGCGTTCCGGGAGGGAGCGCGGGGTGGATAAGGACAGACGTGCCCAGGTGTCCACCGTCCGATCTGCCCCTGGGAGACGTCTCAGGTGGAATAGGGGAGGATCAGGGACGCCTGATGAACCCCTCTGAAGGCCAAGAGACCATCACTTTAGTGGAAGGTCTAAATCGGCCGGCCTTGGGGAGGCCATCTGATTCTGTAAGTTGTCTGTGGGCGACGCGAGGTCGCCGCCGTTTTTGGTTTCTTTTTTGTCTCAGTCTTGTGTCTGCTCTCGTTGTGTCTGCTATTACTTTAGAAATGGGACAATCTGCCTCCTCTCCCCTGTCTCTAACCCTGGAGCATTGGAGAGAGGTGAGGGTCAGGGCTCACAACCAGTCAGTGGAGGTTAGAAAGGGTCCTTGGCAGACCTTCTGCACCTCCGAGTGGCCGACATTTGGAGTGGGCTGGCCACCAGAGGGTGCTTTTGACTTGTCACTAATCGCCGCCATCAGGAAAATTGTTTTCCAGGAAGGAGGAGGTCACCCTGATCAGATCCCCTACATTGTGACTTGGCAGAATCTTGTTCAGTTCCCACCACCGTGGGTCAAGCCCTGGATTTCAAATTCTTCGAAACTGACGGTCGCGGTTGTCCAGTCTGATGCAGCCGAAAAATCCAGTCCCTCAGCACCCCCCAAGATTTATCCAGAGATTGACGACCTCCTCTGGATGGACTCCCAACCTCCCCCTTACCCCCCACCCCAGCAGCCGCCTGCGGCTGCCCCGCCACAGGGACCAATAGCGAGAGGGGCACAGGGACCGGCGGGGGGAGCTAGGAGCCGCCGAGGCCGAAGCCCTGGGGAGGAAGGGGGGCCGGATTCAACAGTTGCCTTGCCACTTAGAGCACATGTGGGAGGGCCAGTGCCAGGACCTAATGATCTCATTCCTTTGCAGTACTGGCCTTTTTCCTCTTCTGATTTATATAATTGGAAAACTAACCACTCTCCTTTCTCAGAAAACCCCTCTGGGCTTATTGGGCTCCTTGAATCGCTTATGTTCTCCCATCAACCCACTTGGGATGATTGCCAGCAACTTTTGCAGGTCCTCTTCACTACGGAGGAAAGAGAGAGAATTCTGCTGGAAGCCAGGAAGAATGTCCTGGGACAAGATGGGACCCCCACTAATCTCCCCAATCTCATAAATGAAACCTTCCCCTTGACTCGTCCTAATTGGGACTACAACACTGCGGAAGGTAGGGAGCGTCTCGCGGTCTACCGCCGGACTCTAGTGGCGGGGCTCAAAGGGGCCGCACGGTGACCTACTAATTTGGCCAAGGTAAGAGAGATCCTTCAGGGTCCAGTGGAGCCGCCCTCTGTTTTCTTAGAACGACTAATGGAGGCTTACAGGAGATATACACCGTTTGATCCCTCTTCAGAGGGTCAAAAAGCAGCTGTGGCTATGGCTTTCATTGGTCAGTCTGCCTCTGATATTAAGAAAAGGTTGCAGAGACTAGAGGGGCTCCAAGATTATACCTTACAGGATTTAGTGAGAGAAGCTGAGAGAGTGTATCACAAGAGGGAGACAGAGGAAGAAAAACAAGAGAGAGAAAAGAAAGAGATGGAAGAGAGAGAAAATCAGCGTGATCGCCGCCAGGAGAGAAATTTAACCAGAATTTTGGCCATAGTAGTAGGTGCAAAAAAGGCAGAAAAAGAACAGTCAGGGTACCTGGGCAACAGGGCAAGAAGACCTCCAAGAGAACAGAAACTTCCACTTGAAAGAGACCAGTGTGCATTCTGTAGAGAAAAAGGACATTGGGCCAAAGATTGCCCCAAAAAGAAGCCAAGAGAACCCAAGGTGTTGGCTATGAAAGAAGACTAGGGAAGTCGGGGCTCGGATCCCCTCCCTGAGCCTAGGGTAACACTTTCTGTGGAGGGGACTCCTGTTAATTTTTTAATAGACACAGGAGCAGAACATTCAGTTTTGACTAAACCGTTAGGACAATTAGTAAGTAAAAAGACTATGGTAATAGGAGCTACTGGCAGTAAATTTTACCCCTGGACTACTAAGAGAGTTTTGGAAGTAGGAAAAAATCAAGTAACTCACTCTTTTCTTGTGATTCCTGAATGCCCTGCGCCCCTTCTGGGACGAGACTTGTTGACCAAACTTAAAGCTCAAGTCCAGTTCACCTCAAAGGGACCAGAAATCACCTGGGGAGAGACCCCTATAGCATGTTTGGTTTTAAATTTAGAAGAAGAGTATCGCCTCCATGAACAGGGTCCCAAACAATTGCCAGACCCTGAATGGCTATCCACTTTTTCTGGAGTTTGGGCTGAGCAAGCAGGAATGGGATTAGCTAAACAAGTACCACCGGTCGTGGTAGAGTTAAAAGCCGATGCCTCCCCCGTCTCGGTCAAGCAATACCCTATGAGTAAGGAAGCTAAAGAAGGCATCCGGCCACATATTCAGAGACTGATAGAACAAGGAATTCTAGTGCCTTGCCAATCCCCTTGGAACACTCCTCTCCTGCCAGTGTGGAAGCCTGGGACTAATGATTATCGACCAGTGCAAGATTTAAGAGAGGTTAACAAGAGAGTGCAGGACATTCACCCTACTGTTCCAAATCCTTACAACCTACTAAGTTCCCTCCCACCAGAGCGGACTTGGTACACTGTTCTGGACTTAAAAGATGCCTTTTTCTGCCTTCGATTACACCCTAATAGCCAGCCACTGTTCGCTTTTGAGTGGAGGGACCCAGAAGGAGGATATACAGGCCAGCTAACCTGGACAAGGTTGCCCCAAGGATTCAAGAACTCTCCTACTCTTTTTGATGAAGCACTCCACCGTGACCTTGCGCCTTTTAGGGCACAGAATCCTCAGATTTCTCTCTTACAGTATGTAGATGACTTGCTGATTGCAGCCTCAACTCAGGAACTGTGCCTTGAAGGAACCAAGAGGCTCCTGAATGAACTGGGTGAGTTGGGGTATCGGGTATCGGCTAAGAAAGCCCAGCTATGTCGCACTGAGGTGACCTACCTAGGGTACACCCTCCGGGAAGGAAAGCGGTGGCTCACCGAGGCCAGAAAACAGACTGTGATGCTGATCCCAACCCCTACCACCCCCGCGCCAAGTACGTGAGTTTCTGGGGACGGCGGGCTTTTGCAGACTCTGGATACCAGGGTTCGCAACACTGGCGGCCCCTCTATATCCACTTACTAAAGAAAAAGTCCCATTCACCTGGACTGAGGAACACCAAAAAGCCTTTGACAGCATAAAAGCAGCCTTGCTTACAGCCCCCGCCCTGGCCTTGCCAGATTTGACTAAGCCTTTTACCCTATATGTTGATGAGCGGACTGGAATAGCCCGTGGGGTCTTGACTCAAACTCTGGGGCCCTGGAAGCGGCCTATCTAAAAAGCTCGACCCAGTTGCCAGCGGCTGGCCCTCCTGCCTGAAGGCCATTGCTGCAGTAGCCCTGCTTGTTAAAGACGCTGACAAGCTTACTCTGGGTCAGCATGTGACTGTAATCGCCCCCCATGCTCTGGAGAGTATTGTACGTCAGCCCCCTGACCGGTGGATGACTAATGCCCGGATGACCCACTACCAGAGTTTGTTGCTAAATGATCGAGTAACTTTTGCTCCACCTGCCATCCTCAATCCTGCTACCCTCCTCCCCTTGGCGGACGACTCCACTCCTGTACATCAATGTGCTGATGTCCTGGCTGAGGAAACTGGAACGAGGAGAGATCTAACTGATCAGCCTTGGCCGGGTGTGCCTGCCTGGTACACAGATGGCAGCAGCTTTGTGGTGGAGGGAAAAAGGAAAGCAGGAGCGGCGGTAGTAGATGGAAAACAGGTAATTTGGGCGAGTGGTCTTCCAGAAGGAACTTCGGCTCAGAAGGCTGAACTTATGGCACTAACCCAAGCCCTGCGGTTGGCTGAAGGTAAGGCGATTAACATTTACACTGACAGCCGTTATGCTTTCGCTACAGCCCATATCCATGGGGCCATCTACCAACAGAGGGGGCTACTTACCTCGGCAGGGAAAGACATTAAAAACAAAGAAGAAATTCTAGCCCTCTTAGAGGCTATACATATGCCAAAGAAAGTGGCTATTATCCATTGTCCGGGCCACCAAAAAGGGCAGGATCCTGTGGCCCAAGGAAATCAGATGGCTGATGTAGCAGCAAAGCAGGCAGCCCAGGGGGTGATGGCTTTGACAGGGAAGAGTGGGCCCTCGTCAGGACCCTCACCAGTGACTCATCCTAATTGTATATTTTGCCAAAAGCAAGCTGCTCTAGAAACAGCAGTCTTGGTGGAGGGAGGCGAGCCCACGCCAGAACCTCATCAAGAAGCATGCCAGGACCAAAAAGAAGAATATGATATCAGGGAGCTCATCTGGACTGCGGACCAGCTTCCCTATTTTTCCCAAGTGCGTATCAAGCTACCTGCCAAAGAGGGAAGAGAGTTTGTCCAGAAACTGCATCAATTCACCCATCTAAGGGTTGACAAACTCTTGAAACTTATTAAAAATTCCAGATATCAGATCCAAGGATTGAATACAGTGGTACAACAGGTAGTGGAGTCCTGTCGGGCTTGTGCGCTCACTAATGCTGCCCGACCTTATAAAGAACAAGGAAAGAGACAACGAGGGGATCGCCCCGGAGTTTACTGGGAAGTGGATTTCACTGAAATTAAACCAGGAATGTATGGTAACAAGTACCTGCTGGTATTTATAGACACTTTTTCAGGGTGGGTAGAGGCCTTTCCCACTAAGTCTGAAACTGCTCAGGTAGTAACCAAGAAGATCCTTGAAGAAATCCTACCCCGGTTTGGGATCCCTAAGGTAATTGGCTCAGACAACGGGCCCGCATTTGTTGCCCAGGTAAGTCAGGGATTGGCCACACAATTGGGGACTGATTGGAAATTACACTGTGCTTATAGACCCCAAAGCTCAGGACAGGTAGAAAGAATGAATAGGACTCTAAAAGAGACCCTAACTAAATTAGCTATTGAGACCGGCGGTAAGAACTGGGTGACCCTCCTTCCCTTTGCGCTCCTTAGAGTCCGAAACACACCTGGACGTTTCGGTCTCACCCCTTATGAAATCCTGCATGGGGGACCGCCCCCCTTGACTGAGTCTGGCGGGATATTGGATCCCTGTGTTGACTCTTCCTCACCCTCTGCTCTGTTTACCCATTTAAAGGCCTTAGAAGTTGTCAGAACACAGATCTGGGACCAGATCAAAGAAGCTTATGCACCGGGGACCACGGCAGTGCCCCACGGGTTCCAGGTTGGAGATTCGGTCCTCGTCAGACGACATCGCACTGGCACTCTTGAGCCTCGGTGGAAAGGACCATATCTGGTACTGTTAACAACTCCAACGGCAGTAAAAGTAGACGGAATCGCCGCCTGGATCCACGCCTCCCACGTCAAGAAGGCCCCTAGCCAGGGTAGAGGCAACCATGAAGACAACTGGACGGTGGCAACTACTGACAATCCTCTTAAACTTCGCTTGTGTCGCGGGCGCCACCCTAAGCCTAGGGAACCACAACCCTCATGCCCCAGTTCAGCAGTCTTGGGAAGTGCTTAATGAAAAGGGAAACATTGTGTGGGCAATCACTGCAGTCCTTCCCCTGTGGACTTGGTGGCCTGATCTCACACCTGACATCTGTAGATTAGCAGCAGGATCTCCCAATTGGGACCTCCCCGATCATACTGATCTTGTTAAACCACCCCCTGAACAGCAGTGCGTTCCGAGTGGGATAGGGAGCAACTATGGATGTTCAGGGCAGTTCTACCGAGCTAATCTTAGAGCTGCACATTTTTATGTTTGCCCTGGTCAGGGTTGGAGCGGAAGGCTTCAACAAGAATGTGGAGGGGCATCAGATTATTTTTGTGGTAAATGGACATGTGAAACGACAGGGGAAGACTACTGGAAGCCTTCCTCTGACTGGGACCTGATCACGGTGAAACGAGGTAGTGGTTATGATAGGCCAGACCAAGGAGAAAGGAACTCCTATAAATATCCAGAGAGTGGGTGCGCTCTTAAAAACAGCCCCCCAGGACCATGCAAGGGTAAATACTGCAACCCCTTACTTATAAAATTCACCGAAAAAGGGAAACAAAATCGGTTAAGTTGGTTTAAAGGAAATAGGTGGGGTTTGCGCATATACATTCCACCAAGAGACCCTGGGTTCATTTTTACAATCAGGCTGACAGTAAAAGAATTGGCAGTAACCCCCATAGGGCCCAATAAAGTCCTTACAGAACAGGGTCCCCCAATAGTACCAGCTCCCCCACAAGTCCCGGCTGTACCAGTTCCACCAACTCCACAGCCCAACACAGCAAGACCTTCCCTAGGGACTAATACTTCCCTCATGAGGACGACCTTAGTTTCCCCATCGCCCCTAGACACAGAAAGCCGTCTGGTCAGTCTAGTCCAAGGAGCTTTTTTGGTGTTGAATAGGACTAATCCTAATATGACTCAATCATGTTGGTTATGCTATGCCTCTAGGCCCCCTTATTATGAAGGAATTGCTCAGATCAGGACTTATAATACTACTTCAGATCATTCTCAATGCCTTTGGGGGGAAAACAGAAAGCTGACTCTGGAAGCAGTTTCAGGAAGTGGGCTCTGTTTAGGCCAGGTGCCTCAGGATAAACGGCACCTTTGTAATCAGACCCAGAACATCCAGCCTAGCAAAAGTGGTCAGTATCTGGTGCCCCCCATAGACACAGTATGGGCTTGCAATACCGGTCTCACTCCCTGTGTATCTATATCTGTTTTTAATAGTTCCAAAGATTTCTGCATTTTAGTTCAACTTATTCCTAGACTCCTGTATCATGATGATAGCTCCTTTTTAGACAAGTTTGATCATCGGGTCCGCTGGAGAAGAGAGCCCATTACCTTAACTCTGGCAGTACTTTTAGGATTAGGAGTAGCAGCGGGAGTAGGTACAGGGACCACTGCCTTAATTCAGACCCCCCAATATTATGAAGAATTACGTACAGCTATGGATATTGATCTTAGAACTATAGAACAGTCTATAACTAAATTAGAAGAATCTTTAACTTCCCTGTCTGAAGTAGTGCTGCAAAACAGGAGAGGATTAGACTTATTATTCCTTAAAGAAGGAGGACTTTGTGCTGCCCTAAAAGAAGAATGTTGTTTTTATGTTGATCATTCAGGAGTAATCAAAGACTCTATGGCCAGACTTAGAGAACGCCTAGATATGCGTAAAAGAGAAAGAGAAAAGCCAACAAGGATGGTTCGAAAGCTGGTTTAATAAGTCCCCTTGGCTCACTACCCTCCTCTCCACCATAGCAGGACCCTTAATTACACTTATGCTTTTGCTTATTTTTGGCCCTTGCATATTCAATAAGTTAGTAGCTTTTATTAGAGAAAGAATAAATGCAGTGCAAGTTATGGTATTAAGGCAACAATATCGGGTCCTCCAGGAGGCCGATACCCCGCTCTAGGATTAGAGCTTTTTACTAGAAGAAGGGGGGAATGAAAGAGGAAAAGCTGAACTCTTCCTGAACTCTTCAACTCAAAGCCCTCTAGTCCTCTTACCCCTCCCATCCAGAGACTGTTCCCGGAACACTCCTGAACTTCTCACCCCAAGGCCGACCCCCTCCCAAATGAAAACTGTTCCAGGAACATTTTTAGATAAGGGTCTCCTGGAACAAACCCAGTCCAACCCCTCCCAACTTAGGACTGTGCCAGGAACATTTTCAAAATAAGGGTTTGAACAAACCTCAAAATGTTCCAATAAATCAAGTACATTGCCAAGATATAGGACACGACCCCTTGGTTACGAAAAGCCCCTTGGAAAGTCCCTGGGAATAACCTTTGGCAGAACCCCTTAGTGACGCACATTTGTACTTTCCCTGCCCTGCTCCTCCCTTGCCCTTCTCCTATAAAAGCCTGTAAAAATTTGGGCCAGTTGTCGAATCTCCTCTGCACCTTGCTTGGTGTATGAGTTTCGACCCCAGAGCCTCTGGTCCATGTGCTTGCTTGTTGCTGCTTTATAAAATCTTACTCTCTACATCCTGAGTTCAGTCTCAGTGTCTTCTTGGGTGCGCGGCTGTCCCGGGGCTTGAGTAAGTGTCTCCCTTTGGGAGTCTTAGGTCTTTCAATCGACAGTAGCTGTAATTTATTTTTTTTTCAGTTGTTTTAGTTGTTGCAGTTTGTGTATAGGTTGTTTGTTTGTTTGTTTGTTTGTTTTTCTGTTTTGAGACATGGTGTCATTGTATAGTCTGGCTAGCCTGAAAGTTGCTGTGTAGACCAGACTGGCCTTAAACTCACAGAGATCTTCCTGCCTCTGCTTCACAAATGCTGCACTAAAGGCATGCAGTACCATGTCCAGCGCCAGCCACTATTTCTAATGTCAATACTGTATGCCATGCTCTCTCCTGAGCCTCACCAGGATGGTTGAGTCTTCCAAAGATGATCACATTCAAAAATCAAATAGATAGTGATGCTGAGACAAACTAGAGCTTCCATATTTGCTGTCAGGCATTTTCAGTGGCTCTTAGATCAGTATTCTAACGATGACCACTGATGGAATTCTAGGCCCAGTAGTTTAAAAGTGGCCTTGTTCCCAGTTAGCAAGCCTTCAAACTGCCAGTTTTTTAATTACATTATAACTACACCATTTCCTTTTCTCCTTTCCTCCCTCCAACTTCTCCCATGTTTCCTAATCCCTTCCAAATTCAAGGACTCTTATTCTTTAATTCTTATCGTGTGTGTGTGAATAAATGTATAAATGTAGCTGGCACTCGCTCGTTTTAGGTCCCTCTTCATGACTCTGGGAGACCAGATTGGGAATTTCTGTGGTCCTGCACTTGATAACTTTACTTTTAAAACTTCAACAACATTGTTCAAAACCAAATCAGCTGCCAACATTTGCTATAGGATGGGGCCGACCCACAAGTTTCTAATTGTGTTCTAGTTAATAAACTATACCCTGGGGACTGCAGAACTTCCTACCCTTGGCCCATTCTAAACTCACCTGAAGCTATAGTGATAAATTAGAACTCCCTAGAGGAACTGAACCAATAGGACACACACACACACACACCACCCCCACCCCTACTCCCACAATGTAAAAAGAGGATGAGGCTTTTAACAAATGAGGATTACAAACGAGGGGTCAAATATTCCAAAACTGGCTGTTAGCATACTAGAGAATCTGAGCATTGGAAAAGCCAGTGCACACTGCTTTTCCCTGGGATCTTTTTGTGTCTGGCCTGCCCATTGCAAGGTTCTGCTTAGTTGGAGGCATTAGTCTTCTCCTCCTCTCTGGAAACACCTTCATAGACATCTGTTTCCTGAGGTTTGTCACCTAGCTGATTCTAACATCCAGTCAAACTGACAAAGCCAAGTGGTCTGTTTGCCTACACATTAACAGCTTCCCATAACATTGTGTCCACCCCCTTCTCTCCATCCCCTTAAGGCTTCCAGTAGAGCCAAACGGAAGCTTGTTCAGTCCACATGCAGGGGCACCCCAGAAGATCTGAGACTCTGACTCAAACAATGAGGTCACCTTTTCATTATATGACACCATGCATCTGGGGCCGGTTATCACTGTCTAGTACCTACAGCCCACACCTTTTACCCTCCTATGAGTAAGCCAGTTTTCTGGTTATGCCCAAAGCCAAATTACAACAATGACTAAATGTTCTGCTCTTTCCAAAGAGTGCGAGAAGTCCTGGGCTCTTTACAGAATGTTCGGTGACTGTGCAGAACACAAGAAGATTAAAAGGGAGATGATGAATTAGTGTTGCCTACACATGGGAAAGCCTGTGTGAGTCTCAGCACAGCATTTTCTCACTTAACGTTCATCTCAGCACTGTGGGATAAAGGGTGTCATCCAAGAGTGGAGATGAGGAAGCCAAGACAGTGTGACTCATCAAAACAGATCACCAAGAGATGCTAAGACGTAGACTTTCAGTCTGGAGGCACAAAAGGAAGGTACCATCTATCTGGCGTCATTACTATCAAAATTAAAAACTAGAAAAGTAGCCAAGGCGAGAGTAAATAGAGTCTTTTAACAAAGGTAAAAAACAATAATAGACTTTCTTCCTTTCTGCCATGCAAATCTAGTATTCTAAAATTATTGTCATAATACGTTTAAACATTCAGCATATACATCAGTGCATTCAAATCAAACTACCATTTCCAGTAGCATCCAAAAAACATGTTAACCTTCCCCTTGTTCCAGATAGGAACTTATATTCATGCTGAAGACCCTCTGTATTTTCAACATCTTTACAGCAGCAATAACGACAGCAGCAGAATGTTACTTGAAGAAAATCCCAGAGAAAATTAAATAATATATTTCTATTAATGCATATGTACACATGCAAATAAATAATATGTTAATTCCAATTTCAGTCTTTAGGGATAATTCTCTTATTTCTTACACCTTTTGTTGGTATTTTGGGATACCATATGGCTAACAAGATCCTCAAGGTTACAATGATAGGCTAAAACTCTTTGCAGTGGAGCAAACATTAGTTTATTGATGTCCAGAAGTCTGTAAACGCTCATCACCAGAAATTAGACACACAAAAGACATAAAAACATTTGGTGGCTGTCTATTTAAAAGGTCCACATTAAGAAATAGAAAAAGAACTGAGAAATAACTGTTCTAACATCCTAGAGGTAAGCACACTAACAGCCCACCCTCCTCAGACTTGGGCTCTTCACATACTTCAGAGCAACAAATACAACCCTCTTTGAGAGCTAGCCTGTTTCTTCTTCACTTAAAAGAAACTTTCATTGTCAAATCAAAGTCACGGTGCAACAGAAACTCTTTGAGGGCTTTTCAGTAGGAGGCACCAGATGTGGGGGGAACATTTTCTTTGGCATGTCTGAGAACTAAGCTCAAAGAAGGAGTCATGAGTTCACATCTTTTAATAAAATTCTATAGTTTTGTCTATTCCTATTCTGTCTTATTGCCATCTCATGCTTGTCAAGGACAGATCCAACAGTAAATTTCTGTTGTTATCTGAAGAAGTCTGTGCCTACATGCTTGTATCCATGCCTTGCCTCAGACACAAACACACATAGCTTGACACTCCTGCACATGCTGCCCTTAGAAACTCATAGATAGAGTTTGTTTGTTATGACCAAATCCCTTTTCTCCTCTCTGATCCAACAGTGTAAGTCTTTTCTCCCATTGAGATAATGATATCTGCAAGTGCTGATATCCAGGCCCCCAGCTCTAGTTGATTCTGAGCTTCCCAGGGTTCTTTCTCTGCTCACTTCAGCATCATGCCACTTCGTTTTCTCAGCAATTGGTTGTATTCCTAACTTCTGCCACTGGATTGGAGATGAATCTCTACAAATAATGTTGGATGTGAAAAGACATTAGTTTCTCTAAATAAGTTCCTAGCAAGCCTGAGCTGCCATCCCCCTTCCCTTGATGGGCAAGTTCATCAGTCCTCGCTGTGAGTCAAGGTAGTTGAAATGTATGGACATAAAGTTCATCTCTTCAATGCCACTAGAATGATGGGGCAGGAGTTAAAGCTAGCACCTCAAACAAAATATAACTGAGTGACTTAATGTTTGTCCTGCACAGAATGCTAGCCAGGATCCCACTCCTATCAGCGGAACCTAAAACAGTTAAGCATGGCCTCTCTTCACCAGGTAAAGCCAAAAATAGGGTGAAGAGTGCTAAACATAGACTTTAAATTTTCTGCTCTTCTTGAGACTGCCACATTTCCCCAGGATGCTGACCTGAAGCCGTAAAATCTTGGCACCTGTTGTTTTACAATGAAGACTGTTTTCCTTTCCCTTAAATACCAAAGTCTTTCCTGATCTTAAAAATAAATTTAGCTTTAAAAAAGAAAAAAAATCAGTAACTTTCTATTACTTTCTCACATTTGCTTCAATGAGGTCATGGGAAATGCTGAGAGGCCTTTCCCTGGGGTTTTGATCAACTTGTTTTCCCTTATGTTACATATAAAAGGTTACTTTCAGACCCATGAATTTCCAATCTTTCTGAATCTTGCTCTTATGTTTGAGATTAACAATCACAGGGACACAATTCAATCTTACCTAAGCACTGGTTTCTACTGATTTCTTCGATTCCAAACAGGGTACCAAGGGTGAAATGGATCATGATAATGTCTCCTCCAGAGACTTGGCATTTAACTAGATCAGGATTCCAAGGCAAATTAAATGCTTCGTGGCCTGGGAGCTTAATTCAGCTCTTGTTAATTAACCAGTCAGTGGATTGATTGCAAGAAGTTGAGTTTTATCAGTAGGACAGAACAATTTAACAACAACAAAAAAAAGCCTTTTTAGGTCTTCATTTTTTGTCTTACTTTAATAAAATAGCAAACTACTACTAGACTTGGTATAAATGCTGACTTTTGAAAATCCCTCCTTTTCTCAGGCATGGATGTCACAGCTGTGACTGGAGCTATGTGCTAATAGGTTGCCTTCATCATATGATTTGGGAGACAATATGGATGGTGTCCATCCACCGCAGACCTTCTCTAGGCATCCGCTCTGAAGGTAACTATTATCATTATATTTATGCTGGATCAGCTACGTTTCAGACATTAAGTTGCAGCACCATTGTTCTGTTTTCAGAAAAGTAATTTTAAGAGTCATGGGTGTACACATGTCTTGAACTAATGCACCATTACCTGCCAGTCAATAGAAGAAAGCAAGACGTGTTAATCAATAGCTGAGGTCTGTGTTACAGGAAAACCACAAGTTCACCTTAGGATCACCCTAGGGGTTGATGAACTCTTTCTGAGTAACAAAGAAAAATATGAGATACAGAAAATTTCTAAAATTTATGTTTGTGGGTAATAATAAGGCTCAGTTACTAAAGGCACTAGCATACATTTAAATTTTTAACTCTGAAACTAAGACTGTGATTAACATATACTTAGCCCCTTACCTTAAGGAACATCTCTTTGTTATATCTGCTTATGTTTTCATCAGAGGAGTTTAAGGGAGTGTCAGAGAGAGGATAACAGAGTAATGGAGTTCACAGATAAGAAAGCAGAAAAGTTACTATCTGGAGGAAAACTGGGAACCAGTTGGAGAAGGGTAGGTGACATGGAGGAAGACAATAGAAGGGAAAGAATGAGGAAAGATAATAATGAAACACGTACAAAGGTGCCATGATGAAATCCATTACTTTATATATTAATAAAAATATTTTCATAAAGATACCTCTTGTGTGCTAACTACATACCAGAAAGTCTTTCAGGCCATGAAGATTCAACATAGACATCATACCAGTCACATTTCTGAACTATGTCTCTGGCTCCCAGGTAGAGAATGCCATCAGTGGAACAAAGTCAAAAGCAGAGAAATCAGGAGGTAGTGTCTGAGAGCAACAATAATACTATGGATTATGATGATAGCCACAAAGATGGGAAGACTTGTGTACTTTGAGAGTAGGGCCAGTGAGATTTGCCGACAGTCAGAAGAGTATAGAACATACTTGAGAAAATGCATTACAGGAGTTGCAGAGATGGCTCAGAAGTTAAGAGCACAGTGGATGCTTTTCCAGAGAACCTGGGCTCAATTCCCAGTACCCGTGTGGGGGCTCACAACAGCCTGTAACTCCAGAGTCAGGAAAATTAATGCCCTCTTCTGACTGCAGTGAGCACTGCATGCATATGGTGCATAAACATTCAGGTAAACACTCATAGATATGTAATAAAAATCTAAAAAAATTAATGCAATATAGACATGGAAAATCTTCAGATCTTGTGTGAATGATCAAGAGTTCTGTTTGGGTTCTGCTGCATAAGTATCAAGGAAGGATCAAACATACAAATCACTTCAGAGGAAGAACCAGCTGAGAACAGAAGGATGGGAAAAGTTGGCAGGTGGATATAAAAATGCTCATGTTAAAGAATATATAAAAAGAAAAGTTCCAAATTACAAACACACTGATACCCACAGGCTTCAAGATGAGAAAGAGAGATGGGAGAATTCGATATAATATTCATTTCTATGAGACTGAATAGAAATCACAAGAGTACAGTGTCCTGTGGGCAGCATCAAGAGAGGGTGTCAAGGATGGGGGACAGATCATGCAAAGCATTTGTCAAGCAGTAGAGCAAGACAAGAAGCTGGACATGAAGATACCTACACAGACATTAAGAGTGTTGATTTTGAAAAGCCTGAGTTAGCAGAGCGCTGGATGACAGCTTGACTCTTGCAATACCCTTAGTGTAGAACATGAGGAAGAAAAATTTTAAATACAAACAAAAGTTCTCAGGAGATTTTCAACAGAAATAGTTAGAGATACAGGACAGGATCAACAGGGCATTTGGTCAAGAGATTATTTGATGATTTCATGGTTTAAAAAGAAATCTGAAGAGATTGTGATTCTTACATTAGGAAGAAGAAACAATAACCTGAAAGTTATCAGGTAGAAAAAGACTAAGAACCCTACTGTCCTGCCTCTTTCTAGGACCAATGCAGAAGACACAGTAACCAGGCATATTGTAAGCCATATCTTCATGTTCTTCTGCTGCTTCAACTAAACCACAAGTAGACTAATACCCATGTTATGTGCACCAATGAGACAGGTTGGTCCCTCTGGAAAGAGTTCCTTTCTTATTCTTCTTTAATTGTGCTCAGTGACCTTCAAATAACACCAGTGAAAACCCCACTGCATTTTGCCTTGACATTTCAATGTGCCTCCCCCCCAAGTAAACCCAATGGTCCACAGGCTTCACCCTCTACTGTCACCACCTGCTTGGTTGAGCCCACTGCTTCTCTGTTCCTTTCAGATGTTTTCCACTTGTCATGTGATGATGTGATTTCCTTACATGCATACTAATAATAAACACTTCTTTTTCATGAACTTCTCCTGAGACCCTTCATTGACTGACCATTACTGGAAGAAAAAACAACAACAACAACAACACAGAACATCAAGCAGGAAGTTTGCAAGGGAACCTGACTTCAGGGAACTGACAAGGTCTCATACAGGCTGCAACTGAAGAGAACATTCAAAGAAGAAAATGACAGAGAAGATTTGCTGTAATGAGCTATGTGTTCTCCATAGTCTATTATGGGACACGGAATGGTGGTAGACTAGGGAGAGTTAAAATGAGTCATCAAATGATGGACAAAGCTGGCAGAGCTAAGAAGAGGAAGTCAAAGCAGCGTTTGGTGAGTGTGGTCCAGGGGTTGTAGACCATGCCAATGTCTATGGACTCATGGTCATCACCAAGATACCCTGAATGTTAGATGCATTGTATTTTACAGTTTAAATAAACTTGGGTGAGGGTAAGAAGGACAGAAATAGGATACATATTGTGATGTGGTCAGGGTTCAGATCACAGTTTGCGTTCTACTTAGAGAGGCAGGAACTCTTGTGATTACATCTGCCATGGATCTGTGGGATCCGGATAGGCAGAAGATGTAGGATGTCAGTGTTTGCTTCAGTGGCTAGTAATAAAGCAAAAAAAGGATTCACCCTTTTTTTTCTCCAAAAGCTGGGGAAATTGGTTTATTTATATTATAGAACTGAAGGAAATCAGAATCCAAGGACCCGGGGATGACTTCAACATTCTCACTTATTTTAGCAATTTTCTTTTACTAAAAATCATTAGCCACTTAAATCTTCTTGTGTTTATTTTATGTCCTTAAATTTTATAGAATAGTATAAAGGGACAATTGTGCCGTAAGAATCTTCCTTTCACAGTTGCCTTCAGGATCCTTTCTTTTCCTTCTATTTCACTCTATAAATACAGTGAGCAAATCCTACAAGACTCTGGGTGATTTTGGTAGAGAAGGATAGTCGGTGAGTGGAGAAGGCTAAGACATAGATTATTTATAAGAAAAAAATAGCAATTCATGGACAATGAGTCAGGCCCCTAGGGGGAAAAGCCAACCTAGCTTTTCTAGCTAGAACCTTCTCAAAGTTTTAAGTATGCTTCGCTCCCCTGAGTTCCATCGTGAATAACTTGATGGACACTTTATTGCCCCTGGGATGGTTGCTAAGGGCTACTGCCACACTAGCTAAACATAGCACAAAATCCTGAGGACACTTTTGCTGATGCTTCAGTGCAATGTCCTTTTTTTTTTCTCCCAACTACTCACACTTGTTGAAATGTAATAATATTTTTGTGTATATTTCCATTAGAAGCAAAGGTTTGCATTGCATGTTAATCGATGGTTATTTTTAATCATATCTACACATAAGCATTAAAGAGAAACAGCTGTGAATCACTACTGCAGGGTCATCTCCATTCCTTCATCTCAGTTGAGCAACAGGATCACAATCCCTACATATTAGAGTCACAACCCATCATGGTTTGGCTAGTGTTTTCAATTTGATTATAAAAATATGAACATGTTGAAAAGACCCACAGCCAGGCAATATGCAGAGAGTGAGAGACCTCTGAAAACTCAGTTTTAAATGGGATGCCTTCATCAACCCCCTTCCCATTGGCTTTCAGGGAAACATGCTGCAGAGGAGGCAGAGAGAGGGTAAGATTCAGAGAGGATGAAGGACACCCAGGAAACAAGGCACATTCTAACCACAACGGGGTCTATGCATATATGAACTACAAGACAGAGCCTGCATGGGTCTACATCACGTGGGATTCCAAAGCTGAAATGAACACAATCCATTTCCCAAAGCTCTCTCCAATTAATAACAACTAGTAAATGGAAATCTAGCTTCCTCCAAGGGAGTCTCACTGGGAAAACTAACTGCTCTTAAGGATAGAATCCATGCCCAGTGTCTAGGCCAAATGAAAAAAAAAAGAAAAAGAAAGAAAATAAATAAAAAGAACCTATAAACCCAAATACAGGAGCCTGCAGATATAAAAGAAATGTTAATACATATGATAGAAATAAGAATATTAAAAAATAAGAAGTTAATGCAAGATAGCTCTGAACATGGCAAGAGAGGATGAAAACATGTCCCCTGGAAAGTCCTGGAAGGGATCTTTTCAGAATCATTCTGATATCATCAGCACATGGAAAAGATTTCAGAGGCCACTAACAGAAAACCACCAAGACAAATACACAACAAAAGCTTAACTGTACTGTAACATATTTAAAAACTCAAAAGTAAGGAATGTTTTAAATTGCACAGCAATAGAACAGTAACTAAGACTGCAAGTAAATTTGAACTCAAACAAACCTCTCTCACTTACTAAGCCTTAGAGATCTTAGGAAAGCTACTTACTTAACCTTTGCAAAATTCACTTTCCTTGTGTAGTTTGAAATATAGTTAAGATGTCGCTATATTAAAAAACATGTTACTAGAATTAGATATTTAAAATAGCTACCATAGCAGCTGCTACCTCTGAAGCACTAAATAATTTTTAGCCATATTTTTATTGCAAGAATTGGTAGAGATTGGTGTCTGTGAGGAGAGATTTTATAACTCATTGAGGTACCCTTAAAGTGTGTGTGTGCATTAATTTGTATATGAAAATTATACTCACTCTTTAATTATGTGTAAAAACAAAATTTTATAGTGGGTATAATTGCTCGTGATTAATTATCTCCATCATATGCTGATTTAATTATCACTCACCTGAGGACAAAGACAAACGTGTCATTGGTTCTTATTCTTTATATTTGGTGAATAGTCTTTTTCTCCTCCTCACTAAGTTACAGTATGTCCCTTTACCCACTGAATCCTCTCTTCAGGATCCATCATTCTGCCGAGATGATCCAGGCACAGCCCTCTCTAAATATAAATGTAGACAAATAAATGGTGATAATAGCTTTTAGCCATATGATTTATTCATAAAAGTAAGAGCAAGATTGTCTTGGTTTCCTCACTGTCTTAAGCACCCTTACAGGGTCAGGTATTGTTAAGAGTGCACTGAAAAATAAGTGGGTCATGAAACATAAATGTATCCTTCCCTTCAGTCAAAGAAGCAGATAAGCACAACAAATTTCTTCAGATGATTTTTATAAATAACTCAAGCAAATTACAATCAATTAGAAATGAAGGAACCAGTGCATCATCGCTCCTTTTTGTTCTTAGCCATCCAGAAGGCATTGGTCTGCTGCACAGATGGTTTGACAGTTAAGAGGACTTACAGCTCTTGCAGAGGATTTGGGTTCAATTTCCAGCAGCCTCATTAGGGGATCACAAACATGTGTAACTTAAGATCAGATGTGTAAGTAGATCTGACTGACTCTTCAGGCCCTCCCAAGTCCTACTCAACACATGACATACACATACACACAAATATGTATGACACTAATCTGTATGTCCTAAGATCCTCAATTGACACACTGTGCCCTTCTCTCCTTTTAAGCTAGCTCTCATTCAGTTATAGTTCAGTGTTAAGACATATTCTCCATTGGGGCGGGGGAGGGGGGGAGAATCTATATGTTAAATTCAACAAATCATTCAATAATCTCATTAGATACAATTTTATAGATGACGTAACTCATATTCAGGGATAGGAAATTATTTCCTCCAGTTTGTATGTGCAATACATATCATGACCTTGTCTCAGAGCTGAATAGAGCTGGTTATAAATTTCAAGCTCAGTCTGCTTCCTAGTTGTCTTCAGTGAATCTACTGTTGTGCACAATGATCCTTCTAAACACAGCATCAGGCTCTGAGATGATTAAGATGTAAAATGATCTGAAGTATATAAAAACATGTCTGAAGGTCAGCAGGATAGCTCAGCAGATAAAAGCACTTGCCACCAAGTTTTATGACCAGAATTTGATTTCCAGAAGTAACACCTTCCACAAGGTGCTCTCTGACCTCCTCTTGCATGTTGTGTCACACAAGAACAACCACCAAAAAAAAAAAAAAAAAAAAAAAAAAACCCTTAGTAGATAAATAAATATAATAATTCTCCTAATTTAAACAAGTTAAGCTTTCTGTGTCTAAATACCATCTGTGTTGGATGTTCTTGGTTGTCGGCTTCCCCACATCCAGAATTAACTAGAACCAAAGTGTCTGGGTATACATGTCTATGAAGAATTTTTAAATGTAATCATTTGAAGTTGGAAAACCCACATTTAATCAAGACCTTTTGTGGTAGAATGATCCACCTCAGTCTGGGCCACACCTCCTGGCAGCTGCCTATATGAAGAACATGGAAGAAGGATGCTTTTGCTCTCTGCCTACTATGAATCCGGCTCTGCTTCTGCCTTTTAGGAGTCGGGCACTGGTCAGGGACAGAATGAAGGGAACAAAGTTTGTCTGGGTGGATAAGTTCACCAGATATTCAGCAGAGGCAGAATGGGGGTGAGGAGCACTTCTTCAAGGTGGTTTGTAGTGGTACAGCTTTTCTTTATGTGGGAAAGCAAAATAGCTCTTCTAGATGATAGTCAATGAAACAGCTCTCTTAGCTTTCCATAAAACAGTGTCTTTCTTTATTGGGGAGTGGTTTTTGAGGTGAGTGTACATTATTGGCCGGGGCCAAAAGGCTGAGAATGTTTTATTTGCATGAAAAGGGATAGCAGTGCTTAAATTTATAATTTGGCCAACAATACCAGGACATTCAGGCTGAGCATAGAGAGGAAACAGTCTCTACTGAAGACAAGATTTTCAGGGTTTGGATACTTCTCGATATCACTGTTGTTCCTGGCCCATTCCCCAGTTGCAATTGCCCTACATCATTCCGTTTTTGTTCTATAAAGGGGAGATGTAATCATAGTCCATAGCCTCTATATTGGGAATGGTCTGGTATTGAACCAGAACACAATTGGCAGTGAGATTTGCAATGCTATTCATCTGCCTCATCTGCCGTTTTAGAAACTGGGTGAGGCAGGGTGTCAGGAGGAGTATGGCTCCAATGGCCAGTACAGAGCCAAGAAGGGGTGAAGCCAAGCATGGGAGGGTTTGAGTACCACAGGGTAGGAGGCTGGGCATTTAGCATGCTCAGAGATCTCGCTTTAGATCTTTGAGCATTTCTATGTCCTGTTTTGACAGCCCAGATTCACAAACATAAAAACAACATTCCTCCCTTAACAAAATGCAAATCCCTCCATTTCGCAGTCATTAAGTCCAGAGCTCTCCAACTTTGGAGGACAACCCCACTAGGGATGTGATCTGTCATTGGAGAGCCTCAAGATTGTCCGTAGTAGAAGCCATTGCTTGCTCAAACTTGTTCTGGATGCCGTTGGCTAGTCTACAGTAAAGAGATGAAGATCTCACCTCTTTTTTCTGTCTCCTACCAGCTGTGAATCGAAGTAGTTTTTTCAGCCTCCTAGAGAAAAACCAGGGGAATCTGGAAAAGGGAGTTTAATGCAGGAATTGTTAGGGCTATTGCACTAGAGAAGGGAGAGGGTACTAACACATATTGGCTTAGTGACAATGATGTTACTGGAAAATGTAGGATGAGTTTTTGAAGAGGGTCCAATAAGGCAAAGGGGAGAGGTAGATTGAGGAGAGGAATGTTTCATAACTCTTGTGTGGATCAGGCTCCATGAGGTTCATGAAGTGAGATGTTAATGGGAACAGCCGCCAATAGCAGCTGGGGGAAGAAAGTGTAGGAGAAGCATTGAGAGGAGTTGGAGTGGGTAGCTATGGGAAGAATGCTAGCTGTATATTGGATGTATTGCAGCCAGGTGAGAGTGGCTTAGACCTCCTTCTGAATTTGATTTTCCTATCAAAGAATGTTTACATGGGTAAGAACCAATGTGGAGACAGGAACAAGATGGCAAGAGACATAATAAGTCAGCTTCAGGGTATTTAGCCAATTCACGAAGGAAGGAAGCCAATATGCAGACTCCCATTTGACCCCGGGATTGCTGATGGAAAGCTGAAAATTAGTTTTAAGGTCGGTGAGCGTGATGCTGCCATGGCTAGTGGATTCAATTTGGCATCCACAATGTCTGAAATCTCCATAAATGGAGGCCTTGTGGTCAGAGGCCATGAGGAAGACAGAAGAAGGAATTGGAGGTAGTGGAGATAAAATCATCAAGTTAGAGGACTCTCAATCCTGGTCCAGCGTCCTTCACAAGGGCTGTCCTATAATTCTGTTGTGTCTGTAGTATGTCTCCCTAGCAAGAAATCTCCAGTAGTGGGTATTGGGAGTGTTAGGAAAAGGCTGGGCAGTAGCAAAGTTGGAATGAAGAACAACAAAAACAGCCATAAGAATAGGAGAGAGGAAAGCTTGTGGAGGTCAGGTGACCTGTGCAGCAGCCACCAGGACATGAATGTCCTTCCAGGAGATCTTGTGATGTCAGGGGTGACATCTCTTCTGCCTCCTCCATCCATGATCTGTCAGCAAGAAGCAGGACATCTTCTTGGTCAGTGTGATGGTATCAGACATTCCTGGCAAGGACCCAAATAGGCCCAGGCTAGTCCTATGAAAAGACACAAGCAAAAGCCCTTATAATTATGAGGAGGGGATCTGTTCCCTTCCAAATCCTGTCTAAGGGATCACACCATCATACTAAGATGGCCTGAGGAGTTATTCCTGTTATGTGCCAATGGAGGGAGATAGGAGGGTGTTTGGGACTTTTATAAATGTTAAATAGGGGCTGCAGAGATCTCTCAGCAGTTAGAACCACTATCTGCTTTTTCAGTGGATGGATCTGGGTTCAGTTCCTACCACCCATGTGTTAGTTCACAACTGTCAGTCACTCCAGTTCCAGGTGATCTGACACTCTCACACAGACAAACTTATGTAGGAAAACCACAAATACACATAAAATAAGAATAAATAAATCATTTAAAAATGTTTAAAAATAAATGGTAAATATATTTAACAAGTCTATTCCATCACTGGCATTAGCACCGACTTCTTCAGGATTCTGGTGCAGACTGAAGAACAGCTGAGACATCTAACTTCATGGAATGAACAAGTACAGGATTCTTGTACTTTCCATTAGTAGTCAAGCATGTTGCACTAGATGGACCACAGTCTGTAAGCTACCCTAATAAATCCCCTTTCTCTATATAGATTCATTGCACCAGTTCTATTCTTCTAGAAAACACTTACTAATATACTTTCCAGATATACAGAATCTCAAATGTTTCTAAGAGTGTAAATATACCCACCCTCCCACAGATGGTCTGTAACAGTGTTTAAGATAGACAATATTTATTTCAATTATGGTAAACCTGTGTGTTTCTTTTTGAATATTTTTAATCAGTCAATAAAACTTCTCCAGTATTAATGCATGCTGCTTATATGTTCACCATGTCTCAGTGAAATTTAACAATAGAGTATATGGAGATCATTGTGCCAAATTCTAAAGTAAAACTGATGAGCCCAACAGGACATGGTACCTGTTCTTAAAGAGACTGAATAAGCAAGTCTGAAACTGTGATTGTGACTGGAACTGTAAATGCACATTCATGGGCTAGTGTGGCAATGAATAAGTCATGGCTGTGGTGGCTAGGATGAAATTTGAAGGGAAAACCCAATTTCTTGGGTGGCAAGAGAGAGAAGAGCATCTTAGGTAGGAGCAACGCAGAGGCAAAAGTCATCACAGGAGAAGGGAAGCTTAGCAAGTGTGCAAATGCTGAAGAAATGGAAATGAGTAAGGTAGGACTAAGGAGCAAGATGGACCAGTGTACAAATGATGAAGAAATGGGAGTGAGTAAGTAGGACTAGGAAGCAAGATGCACAAGGCTACTATGGACTGTGACTCTTTTCTGGCCTTATTTTTCCCACCTTAAAATCTCTGGATATTTTAAGTAGAAAAGTGACAGACTGCATTTTGCATTTAAGAAATCAAATGTGTTCGTGATGGTATGGTGGGAGACTAGTTTGCATTTCAGGGAGGCAAGCTCTGACTACAGCATGGGCCAGGCAGTAGAGAGGATCCAAAGAGAACAGAAGCAGTGTGTAAGAGCCATTCTTGTGTCCTTTCTTGGATAAGAAGTCATGATGGTGGTGATATAAGGAAGAAGAAAGAATATTTAAAATATATTTAGTGGGTTTTCAGGGTACTAGCACGACAAATCAAGGAAGTAGGAAATATAAGTTAAAGCATACATTTCTACCTATAGACCTGAGTATGAAATTTTCTTCTTTTCAAATAGTGGGGAGGAGGGAGAGAGAGAGAGAGAGAGAGAGAGAGAGAGAGAGAGAGAGAGAGAGAGAGAGAGAGAGAGAGAGAGAGAGAGAGAGAGAGAGGAGAGAACACCTCGGGGGTTTTCAATGATTAGTTTCATCGGTTATATGAAGAAGAAAGGCTAAGGCTAATTGGGCAGCTGGAGTTGGGGGTCATTAGCTCTAAATAGGGAATAAGGAAACTTGGGCTGATGGGAAAACTGAACAAAGCCTAAACACTGAAGTTCCAGCATGATTTTGGTGAGAAAGCATCCAGTAAGGAGCAACTAGATGCCTGAGACTCTAGGTAATATCAAATCCTAGATATACTATATTATACATACACATATGCAATTATGAAAATATCAATTTATAAATTAAGCACAATAACAACTTAAGAACTAGGAATGATTATACAAATGTCTTACAATAACAGCTATGGACCACAGTATTTCTCAACATATCTTCTTTTGGAGTCACCCTTCTGTCAGGAGCCATCACAGGCCAAGCTAATAACTAGCAACTGCTCTTGCTGAGATGACCGCATTAGATTAGCATCTACAACAGAACTGCAGTAGGCAAGGCACAGGAGAAAATCATTTTAGGAAAGATTCCTGCTATTAATATGCTTTTCTGTTATTATTAAACATAGATAACAATCACTATATATTAACCCACCTTTTGAGAAGATCTCTGCAGACCTACGATAATACACTGTCTTATAGAAATGCTATATAGACAAATAGATGACTTCTTAATTCTTTATGATGATCCTATAAGAATTCCTAAAATTAAGCTCTTTTATAGTAGGATTGCTATTAGGTCTCTTCTGATAGTCAAAACTGCAATGAGAACTCTGCTAGTCTCCCATTGTGTTACCAGCTAATTGCTTCTAGATAGGAACCAGACTTTCTACTACCCAGAGCATATTCCAAGAGGTTGTAAAACCACTAACCAAAGGTCATACAAAGGAAATTAATGATTTATTATAGCTATTAGTAAAGAAGATAGAATATTGACTGGGTTTATCTATACAAAACTTCACTAATAACTTAGTTATGGTTTTTAACTTTCAGTGAACCTGTGAAGCTGTGACAAGTGATGAATGTTTAGCCAGATAATTACTCCTAATGGATATGGATGTAAACATTCACTGTTGTAAACTTCTTATTGGATTAATAATTTGAATTTGTGTAAACTTGTGATGAACTTTTTTAACAGGTGATCACTTATCCTGAAAGATGTACAAGTGCTGAGGACAAAGGGTCAGAACTGAGCTGAGGAGAACTTTTTTTGGACAGAACACTTCTTAGACAAAGAAGAGAAGAAAAATTTTCCCTTATCCCCCTTTTTCATCCATCCCATTTTTTCTCTTTTCCTTAGATATCTTTCCTAGGAAACTTCTTACAACTTAGTAATAAAGGATATGATCACTTTTCAAAGTGTGCCTTTTTCTTGCTGTGACTTATACTAGCAGGCTGAAAGTTAGAGCTGCGCTGTCCCTGATGAGATAGAACAAAGGCCACATTACTTAATCCCCCACCTGCTGCTCTTAGGCTACAGGTATCAATCACCTTAGCCAGCAGCTTTTTATCCTCACAAAGTCTTAAGGACTTTTGAAAAGTTATCATCAGCCTTTCAGTATAGTTAAAGAGCTGGAGCCAGAGTCCTACTCTGTGTCTTGTCTCAACCTGCTCTGCTCCAGGAAGAAAGGAGGCTCCTGGCACCCTTCTTAGACTGATGTAATATGGCCCAAGATGAAATGAAATGAGGCTATTGATAAAGGCATTGCAATGTAGTAGGATGAGGGTAGGTAATGCTCACCTGAACATGCCTAAATACCAGAGGAGGGTAACTATGGAGCATTGACACTATGTGAAGGGGGGTTTATTTACATTTATTTATTTATTTATTTATTTATTTATTTATTTATTTATTTGGTATATGTGTGCACGCACACAGGCATGTGCATGTACATGCATGAGTATGTCTGTGTAAAGGAAATTCAGAGAGTTCTAAAAGAAAAAACCATCAAACGATTTTGGCTTATACCTAGCTTCTGACTACTCCTAAAGGACTTAAGGGAAACTGGCTATCTGGCTATCTTAAGAAAAGTAGATATCTTCTTGGAGAGCCCTAAGTATTATTGTTATAATAGGAAGAGCTTTCTAGAAGCTCTAGGGCTAGCAAGGATTACTTATGTATATTCTAGGTCCCGGCCTGACTAGTTTCCTTTATCATCTCACAGTAGCTTTTACTTGGAACATGATGACTTCAGAGATGGTTCATGAGTTAACATAAATACTGACTTCATCTGTTCATAAGGAACGGCTGGTTCAGAGGCTGTGCATCATGTTAAAGACACCCAGGTCCTTTCCATTAGCCTTTATCAATGATCTTCAGGGCAGGGAGACATCATGTCTCTCTAGCTCCTCTACCCTCCCTTCCTACTTTAATGATCCATTAAAGTCTTTAATTAATTTACCTACTCATTTCAGCTAATGCTTTCTTTGAACATATGATAGGACAATGCTACATGCAATTCTGACAGTAAAATAGTATAATAGTTAACAAGATATAGTAACCAAACTCAAGCAGTAATAAGAAAAAGAAATAGATAACCAGAGAACAGCAAATATGGAAGACTAATACTATGTGAAAGGGGGGAGTGGTTATTTACATTTGTTTGTTTGTTGTTTGTTTGTTGGGGGGTCACATTACAATGCTCCTGTGATGATCAGAAGATAATCCGTGGGAGTCAGTTCCCTTCTTCGATCCTGAGAGACCCAGAGATCAAACTAAGATCATTGGGCATGTCAGCAAAGGCCTTTACTGTCTGAGTCACCTTGCCAACCCCAAACAATGTTTGGAAAATAATAATTGAAGGAGCTTTATGCTTGAATACCAAGGCCTTGAGTTCCTACATAAGCAAACCAAACCTAAATATAAATTCAGAAAGAAAACTTACCTTTAATCAATCAGAAAACAGCAGCTAACTCCAATTAGAGACTTTCTACTCTAACCATACAAATATAATTCTTTGTACTGCCTCTGCAAAAACATTATACAAGTTTTATCCCTGTCCTACCTCCAGCTTCCATGGAGCAGTTCTAATCTGATGCTGCCTAACTCACAGATCATTGTCCAGTTGAATAAGCTAGTTAAAATTTTGGCATGTTCTTAGGCTGGCAAGATGGCGCAGCAGGTAAGGATAGCACAAGCCTAACAGCCTGAGTTTGATTCCTGGAACCATTTAAATGAGGAAAAGGAGCCCTGGCCACACAAGTGTGCTATTCCATGTGCATCCATGTGCATGCACACATGTGCATGGATGTGAGCACACACATACACCAGTGAAAACACGGATGATAAAAATAACTATAAACTTTTAAACACATTTAAAAGAATTGAGTGTGCACAATTAACCAAATTAAACAAAGGTATTAACAAGATCTAGCTAGGCCAAAAAAGAAAGTATTATTCTCATACCGGTAGTAAGAGGAATAAAACATGGCCTGAGTTTCTTTCGTACAAATTTGAAGATGAGGATAATTATGATCAGATTTTCACATAAAACGAGTCTGTCTGTCTATATGGAAGAGGACCTAAGAAGTCACCAACAAGGAAAGCGATAACCTGGTGCCAATCACTCCCAACCTGATGAGAAAGAAAATGGGATTTTTCGCAGGCATCGGCTCAGCAGAATAGACTGTTTGATATGCTGGTCTGGTCTACTGAGAAAGCACCCGGCATCTCACAGCCCTGGCAGATGCTGGCACTCACCTCTCCACAGAATACTTACATATTGGGACCTTCCCCAAGGAGGGAATGCAGAAGACATCAGGAAACCAGGAAACTCAAGTGGCAATGCAATTGTGCTTCACTGTCTGAACTGCAAGGTCATCTTCTGGAAGAATGATGAGTCCCAGTAAACACACATGGAATGTCAATACAGAGGGCTCATGAACCCACTCCAGTGGGCGCTGCCTCTCGATCACAGACACCTGTGCCTGGGCAAGCACCATGCATACTGAATCAGTTCTCTGTGAAGGATGAGGGAGTAGGGATTACTGAATGTGGATTCAAATAACAGAAATGGGGCCTTTTTATCTTCTTATCTCTTTTGTTTTGTTTTTCTTCACTGAGGAAACACCACCATATCCTGACAGCTGTGATCTACAATAGGGAAGAAGCAGGGCTTTAAAATAGACAATGTCTGCATGTGCATCATCACTGACACACTCCTCCCACAAGGAATGCTGCATACATTAGGGTGGTCCAGCTTATACAGTTCTCACATGCCTATCCTCCTTCTCTTCATTTGTTTCCACCAATAAATATAGACGTGAAAGGGGAGGAGGAGGAGGAAGAAAAGGGAGGAGCTGGTGGTGATAGTGGTGGTGATGGAGGAGAAGGGAGGGAAGGATTAACAAGGTGGTGAAGAAGGAGGTGAGGTGGTAGAGGAGGTAGGGGTAGAGTTGTGGTTGTGAGGAGGAGATAATGGTAGATCTGGGGGCTGGGGGAGTAGGGATGGTGGTGGTGGTGGCCAGAGCTGTGTGCATGGAGAGAAAAGGTAGCATGTGTCCCACTGTCTGATCATGAGGGAACCATGAATATTGACTTACAGACTATTCTGCCAGGCTCCTCCCAACAGGGACCTAGCAACAGCTTGCATCATCAACTGCTGTCATTGCCTGCCAGGTGTAAGCCAGTATAGAGAGAGGATTGCACATTATCCCAGTCCCTCTTCTCTTTTCTCTTCTCTTCTCTCCTCCCCTCCCCTCCCTTCCTCTCCTCTCCCCTCCTCTCCTCTTCATTCCTCTCCTCTCCATTCCTCTCCTCTCCCTCCCTTCCATTCCTTCTCCCTTCCTCCTCCTCTTTCTTCTTCTTCTTCTTCTTCTTCTTCTTCTTCTTCTTCTTCTTCTTCTTCTTCTTCTTCTTCTTCTTCTTCCTCCTCCTCCTCCTCCTCCTCCTCCTCCTCCTCCTCCTCTCTCTCTGTCTCTCTGTCTTTCTGTGTGTGTCTCTCTCTCTTCCCACACATTCCCAGACGGCCCTTCTTTCCCTTTCTCTCCTCTGACCCACCTTCTCTGCCTCTACCCCTTCTCCAGGTCCCCACTTCCCTCCCTCCACCCACAATAAACTTCCCTTTTGCTAGGTCTGTCCCATGGTGTGATTTCTCAGGGAGGACACCTTGGCATGGGCCCACCAGGTAGCCCCTCACTGAAGTCGCCACATTATTTTCGAACAATGCTGACATCTCATAGACATCGTTGTAGAATGGAAGGAAGGCAGTTGTGGGAGTGCTCTGAAGCTTGACTCTCTCTGGTTGTGGCATTTCATCTTCTGATGCAACAGTGACTGTGGCTTCCACTCCCTCCAGTGTAGACTTGAAGCAAACAGCCACATGGGGTAAAGATAGAGCAAAAAGAAAGAATAGATAGGGGGGCACATAAGGAGGACCTACTCGTGCTGCAGACATTAAATGACAGAAAGCACTTACCCTTATCTTCAGAATGCAATTTCCTGATTCATCTCTCATAGTCTTTGACTCTGTGCTCCCATAACTCAGTTTCCATGGACTCACCAATCAGCTCCTTTTACACCGTCAGATGTTCTCTGGTCTACCCACACACCCAGGATCCCTTCTCTAGATAGCCAGTGTAGCTGTGACACATTAGCTGTCATCTGTCCTTTGACTCTTGCTATTTGTCATCAACTGTCATCCAGTAAAATAACCCATTCCTTAAGTAGCAACTGAAACCTCCTTTCTCCATGATTCTATTGATGAATTAATTAATCGCTGATGTTTCTGTTCTCACATGGTACTAAACAGCTGGTAGCAAACTTCAGACTTCGTGGAGATTTTTGTTTGTTTCTATCCTAAAAAATAGTAAGATTCTATAAGTGAGCCCTTGTCTTGCCTCTTTACAAATCCCTAGCATCTGGCACCAAGTCTGTAGTACCATGAAGACTAAACAATGCCATGTTGAATCACTTTTTTAAAAGTTAAGCCTTTCACGGAAAGCCACCATATCAGTGTTTAGTTCTCCCCTTTGAAAGTTTGGCCATTCAGCCAAGAGACTAAAAATAGTACACTTTCCTATCTATACAACATGTCTATTCCCTTACAACAAATAGAGTGGAACTATACCTAGACATACTCTACAAACTATTTGTTAATAATATAGCATTCTGTCCACTAAAGATTTAGTGAAATATTATTTTGCTAGATCAACTATTAAGTTAGAACAGCATGAGCATATAAACAGTCTCACATTGTCACTGTGTAGTCTTCTTCTTGTGCAAATGTAAGACTGTTCTCGTATTGCAATCCTCTTACAAGTTTGGCATTACAGGCATGTGCCACCATGCCCATCCTGACCTTATTTATTTATTTATTTATTTATTTATTTATTTATTTATTTATCTATTTTGGCTGTTTAAGATAAGAGACTGTTCTTGAACTCATGATCCACCCACCTCAGCCTCCTGAGTGCTGGGTTTACAGGCCTGCAAGGCACACTGAGCTCTGAACTTGATTAACATAGAGCAGATAACCAAAATTACATGCAATTTTTTAAAAGTTTTAAGATGCAAGGTATGGACTAAGCTAATTATCCTGAATATATGTCTACCCTTTACTCATGTCTAATCCAACACTGACAGTTGTAAATAGCATCATTAACTGTGACCTAATGCCTTTTTAAAACATTTCATTTTAACCTGGTCTTTGTCATAGCAATGAGTTATAAAAACTTTTTTTGGATAATGGTAAGTGTTATGAAATATAATGCAGCATGGAGGTACCTTGGGTAGGCCCAAGCTAAGGTTCACCCCTGAGAAATTACTCCATGCAACAGATCTGTTTAAAATGCGGCACATGCAGAGCTTAACCAGAAAATGCCAGGAACAGAGATAGAGAGAGATCTGGGACGTCTGGGGACCCCTTTATCATCTCACACACCTGGCACACATGGTGGCAATGGTGGCAGGTCATGATCTAAGCACCTGCTAGGTCCCTGAGGGCAGACCAGTAGAATTGTCTGTACATTAGCAGTAAGTCATTAAGACTTCACTGGTCTTGATTGTCTAAAATGCAGGGGGCTTAGTTTGAAACTTTTTTTAATTTAATTTTTTATTGATTTATCTTTAATTTTATATTACAACTATAAATTATTCATAAGCCGAAAATGCTCACAACACTGAAATTCCTAGTGGAAAAATAACTTTGTGACTACAGTTCTGAAACTGTCTAAATTCTAAGCTCCTTGCTGTCAATCAATCGTTCATACACAGTGATTAATAATGTAAGGTTTCCTGGGAACACAATTGTATTAGAGAACAACTGACTATTTTGTAGATGTAGATTTGCTCCTTAAAGCTGTCCCCATTTTTGTACTTTAAATATATAATAATGGTGTTGGTCTCCAGCTCTATTCTTAGAACCCAGCGACAAATCTCGGGCAGCTAAGTAGAAGCTAGCAGGTTAAATCAGCCAAATGAAATATGGCAGAGAGGAAGCACAAAACTGGGAAACGAGTCATGTTCTGTTGTGGAAAGGAAAAAGCTGTTCTCAGAGAAAAGGTGAAATTGTAGGAAAATTTGCACCTTAGTTCCTTTGAAAATTCTAAATACTGGTGAGTTATTATCTCCACATCAGTCATTGTCTGGACTCTTGCTCAAATTTTATTTTGGCCCCCAAATTTGTATTTACTGTTAATTTGCCCACTGTTGTATTTACATTTAAGTCACCTAATATACCCAAGAAACTTCCTATTGGTGACATAATTTTCAGAGAAGGAATTTTCAAGAAACTCTGAATATACCATAAATGAAGACCAGGCCAAAAAAAAATGTAGGATGAAATGAATTTAGTCAATGGGTCCTAAGTTACAATCGGGTAGGAGAAACCCTCCCCCATATTCATCATGCAATGGGTGAAAATGGTTAAAAATAATTTATTTTTACTTCCAAAAAACTAGAAGATAGGAAAATTTTTAGTGTTTTTCCATTAGGAAGAGATAAATGTTTTAGATAGTGAATATTCTATTTACATTGATTATTCTTTATATGAACATGGGCATAAATATGTTCAATTATGCTAAGTAAAAATCTTTTAAGATTGAATACCAAATGTTATTTCACATATTTCATAAAACTCATTAAACTTTCTCAAGAAGTTCTGGGCTCCAGATGACCTGAAAAATGAGAAATCAATGGTAAAGCAATATATGAGTTATTTCAGGTATTCACCCACAAGGTCTTAAATACCATCAGGAGACATGCTAAAACTGACTGCAACTGAACGCCTCTAGCGTTTTCTAGGACTCAATCTCACCCTTTAGCCTCACAGGCTTCTGTTTAGGCAAATAGCCTAAGCCAATGGGACCCTGGGCCAGCTTCCTGAGCTGGAAATCTGTGCAGTTTGGCTTGAAATTGACATTTTGTACAAAGAGACAAAGATTTTGTTGCTCTAAGCAGTGCAAATTGTGCACCCTATGCTTGTGGGCGTATGTAAACACAGCTCTGAGATCTCGAAAGACAGCAAAATAATGTTTCCTCTTTCTTTTAGTATTGTTGATTTACTTATTATTGGTAGTTTGGCAATTTCTTTTCTTTCTTTCTTTCCCTCGGCCATGGAGTTGTATTTAGAGAACTGATAAATAACACAGGCAGTAATACACATTTCTGCTTAACACTTTATCCTCCACACATCGATTCTCCTGGAGAACAGTCAGGAAAAGTACACGTTTACAGAACTGTTTTGTACTCAGAGCCTAAAATGGCAGAAACTGCCAATCCCAGCTCAGCAAGCGGGAAGTCACCACCCCTTCACCATGATCTGTGCATTTGAGCAGCAGTATTAAGAAACACCATCTCTGTGTCATTGTTAGCCATTGGTTCTACCTCCAATTCTTCTCAACAGAACACAGGGACCAGCACTTTGCAATGATGCAGAGCTAAAGAAAAGCGAAATGGGATCTGGAAGATGCTCAGAGTGCTTCCCAATCAAATTCAGAAACCCTGAGACCTTGTAAAAGTCATGCAATTACAAAGCCAATCGGTAATCTCAGAGACATGGAGGGATTGTTACTAAACTCTAGTTTCCTAGTTGTTTCTTGATCATGTCAATAAAGAGGGCAGAAGCCAATAACAGGGGGAAGGTAAAGAGGTTGAATTTTCCAGGTCCCAGGAGGAAGAGGAGGGAGAAATAGAGAAGGTCTTTTTCCGGCCAGACTTTGAAGGGAGGAGCACGAGCCATGTAAGGTCTGGGGCTACAGAACTGGTAGCAGCCTCTGCCACTGGCAGATTTCTAATATAGACTAGCTGATGAGTTTAGAGCAATAGATTCTTTACCCAGCAGTTGTGTTATATGGCTGGTTTTAAAATATTAAGGCTGTCTGGTGTTTTCCATTCCCAGTGACTCAGGTGGGCAGGAGAAAGGGCACAGCCCTGGGGCAGTCGGTCGTTACAGGTTTGGCGGAGCTAATTATGAGGGATTGGAGGAGCAATCACAGCTCCTAGGGGTCAGAGAACCAGCTGGGCACTGGAGGAGCAATGTCAAGTGGGACCAGTGGCAGCTTGTTCTCGAAACCGAGCTGAGAGTGGCTCCGTGAAGGTGATAGCGTGGCTTTTTAAAAATACACACTAGAGAGATCTCTGGACCAAGCTTGCTAGTTAGGTCAGCAGAATAGTTAAGCTCTGGGTTCAGAGAGAGACCCAACCTGGCTAAATAAATTAGAGATCAATCAAGGAAAACACCTACCATCAATCTCTGCCCTTTGCATGTGCATGCACATGCACTTGCACACATACACGCAGACACACACACAACTGTCTATCTCAAATTAGCTATTAAAGTAATTTCTTGGTCTTGCGAAGATCATATGCCCCAGTACAAGGGAATGCCAGGGCCAAGAAGCAGGAGTGGGTGGGTTGGGGAGCAGGGCAGGGGAGGGTATAGGGGGCTTTGGGGATAGCATTTGAAATGTAAATGAAGAAAATATCTAATAAAAAAACTTTAAAAGGGCTGGTGAGATGGCTCAGTGGGTAAGAGCACCCGACTGCTCTTCGGAAGGTCCAGAGTTCAAATCCCAGCAACCACATGGTGGCTTACAACCATCCGTAACGAGATCTGGCGCCCCCTTCTGGAGTGTCTGAAGTATAGCTACAGTGTACTTACATATAATAAATAAATAAATCTTTAAAAAAAAAAAAAACTTTAAAAAAAGTAATTTTATCCTGTTGATTATAACAGCTTACTGTAAATTTCATCAAAGGGATATTTTAATATAATGAATTATAA
Organism: Mus caroli; assembly: GCF_978045245.1. Lineage (NCBI taxonomy): Eukaryota > Metazoa > Chordata > Mammalia > Rodentia > Muridae > Mus > Mus caroli. The sequence goes on from NW_028227258.1 coordinate 42,951,588, forward strand.
GCTAGTAAGTGTACTTGTAATAACTTTCTTCTTCAGTGCATTATTAATTAACAACTAATTTCTCCCTGAAAGTAAAATTAAATTCTAGAACACTAGAAAATCAGCATTTCTAAATTTCTGAAATCACTATACATTTCAAGATATCATCTTTTCTTAAAGATATTTCAAAATCACTGAAAATAAACACTACTTAATGTAACATGTTTGTTTGTGATTTGATTCAGAACTATGGTACCAGAACTGGTTAGGGTCCCTAACTGCTCGGAAATGAGATGCCTTTCCACGAGGAGGCATGGAAAATAAATGAGCAATGCACGGATGGATCTTTTCATCTACATTTTAAGGATACTTGAAGCAATAGATTTTTTTGAATTCAATAAACAGGGCTGAAACTTTTAAATTCTGCTTCAGGAAGTAGACTGGTCTCCAAGGTAACATGATTTGGACTTTAACAATAATCCCCAAAATAAGCATTTAAATACAGTGAAATACAATGTTACATACACCAAAAAAAAAAAAAAATGGCAAATTGCTAGCATTTCAAACCAGGGGAGGAGTTTCATGCTGGTCTCAGAATTATCTTCCCCACATAAGGGTGCATCCTGTCCTTCTGATGTTGCCATGCTCAGTTAAAATGCACATGTCTGGTTTGAGCCCATGCTTATCACAGAAACTTCCAGCCAATCTGGCTCTCACCTCTGCTTACCTAAAAGGATCAAACATACTTATCTAACAAATTCGAATGTCAAGTTTGCTTCCCAGGTATTTTTTGCTTTTTTTGTTTTTTTTCTGTTTGTTTGTTTTTAATCTTAAATTGACAGAGTCATCTCTATGACATTTTCTCTGTGTGAGTTAGCATCTCAGTATCCAGTCGTTCTTATTAAATAAGACATGGCTGAGGCTTGTTTCTGAGCACAGAAACTAAATGTCTTCTTCTTCTGGACTGTGATGATGTTGAAAGACTCCGAGAGGAGCCCCTCGCTCAGGCCTTGGGATAATAGCAGACCCCCAAGAACTCACGAGAGACCAAGCTTGATGCAAACCACACGAGGCTTTATTCAGGGAAAGTCAGAGCTCTGGGGATGACTAGTAACCCACGCAAGGGTAGAGGAGTCAACCCTGAGGGAAAAAGGGTTCCAGGTTTTATAGGTCCTTAAGGGGAAAAAGAGAAGGGGGGATTAGGGGATTTCCAGATCTAAACAATGTCTATTCTAAAATAATTGATTTCCCCGAGAAATGGGTATGGGAGGGAAACAAGGAAGGAGTCTAATGGAGGTGCAGCAACTCTGGATTGGCCCCAACTGTGGTTGCTGGGGAGCTTTTCCAACTCTTTCCCAGCAACCAATATCACAAACACCTGGCAGTGAGGTGCAGCAGTGGGCACACACCTGGGTTCAAGGAACAGTCAGAACATTGGCAGAAACACAGGTTCGAGGAGCGTCCAGAGCATTGTGCACCTCTATTTTTCTAAATCAGTGAAGCTAGTTCTATTAACAATGAAATCTATTTTGCCAAATTCAGGGCTTCTGTGACCTTTTACACTCTGTCAGGATCTTTCAATGTCAGCTGTCAAATAAAGAAATGTGATCCTCAGGATTTTGAGACTGCTGGTGAGTGGAACACAGCTTCTGTTCCAGTCCAGTCACGCGGGACCTGAGACTGCTCTGGTTGGGGAGAGAGAAATCCGGCCTACATAGGGCCACAAGCCTCTTCCGGTCAGAAAAGCACCTGGGTAGCGAGGGCCCAGGGTCGGCTGACACTCGCCAGCTACCCACAACACCCGCCACAGGATCTTAAGACTTCTGGTGAGTGGAACACAGCTTCTGCTCCAATCCAATTGCGCGGGACCTGAGACTGCACTAGTTAGGGAAGCAGAAACCAGCCTGAGTAGGGCCACAGGCCTCATCCTGCCGGATCAGCACCAGAGGAGCTAGAGCGCAGGGTCTGCTGACACCCGCCAGCTACCCACGACCCCCGCCACAGGATTTTGAGACTGCTGGTGAGTGGAACACAGCTTCTGCTCCAGTCCAATCACGCGGGACCTGAGACTGCTCTGGTTGGGGAGAGAGAAATCCGGCCTACACAGGGCCACAAGCCTCTTCCGGTCAGAAAAGCACCTGGGTAGCGAGGACCCAGGGTCGGCTGACACTCGCCAGCTACCCACAACACCTGCCACAGGATCTTAAGACTTCTGGTGAGTGGAACACAGCTTCTGCTCCAATCCAATTGCGCGCGGGACCTGAGACTGCACTAGTTAGGGAAGCAGAAACCAGCCTGAGTAGGGCCACAGGCCTCATCCTGCCGGATCAGCACCAGAGGAGCTAGAGCACAGGGTCTGCTGACACCCGCCAGCTACCCACGACCCCCGCCACAGGATTTTGAGACTGCTGGTGAGTGGAACACAGCTTCTGCTCCAGTCCAATCACGCGGGACCTGAGACTGCTCTGGTTAGGGAGAGAGAAATCTGGCCTACACAGGGCCACAAGCCTCTTCCGGTCAGAAAAGCACCTGGGTAGCGAGGACCCAGGGTCGGCTGACACTCGCCAGCTACCCACAACACCCGCCACAGGATCTTAAGACTTCTGGTGAGTGGAACACAGCTTCTGCTCCAATCCAATTGCGCGCAGGACCTGAGACTGCACTAGTTAGGGAAGCAGAAACCAGCCTGAGTAGGGCCACAGGCCTCATCCTGCTGGATCAGCACCAGGGGACCTAGAGCGCAGGGTCGGCTGACACCCGCCAGCTACCCACGACCCCCGCCACAGGATTTTGAGACTTCTGGTGAGTGGAACACAGCTTCTGCTCCAATCTTTAAACAGTGACAACGACAACAACTAACCCCAGAGATTACCAGATGGCGAAAGGTAAATGTAATAATCTTACTAACAGAAACCAAGACCACTCACCATCATCAGAACCCAGCACTCCCACTTCGCACAGTCCAGGGCACCCCAACACACCGGAAAAGATAGACACGGATCTAAAAGCATATCTCCTGATGATGGTAGAGGACTTCAAGAAGGACTTTAATAACACACTTAAAGAAATACAAAGGAACACTGGTAAACAGGTAGAAGACAATAAAGAGGAAGCACTAAAATTTTTTAAAGAATTGCAGGAGAACACTGCAAAAGAGTTACAAATCCTGAACGAAAAACAGGATAACCTAATCAAACAGGTAGAAGTCCTTAATGAAAAACAGGAAAACACATCCAAACAGATGATGGAAATGAACAAAACCATACTAGACCTAAAAAGGGAAGTAGACACAATAAAGAAAACCCAAAATGAGGCAACACTGGAGATAGAAACCCTAGGAAAGAAATCAGGAACCATAGATACGAGCATCAGCAACAGAATACAAGAGATGGAAGAGAGAATCTCAGGTGCAGAAGATTGCATAGAGAACATCGGCACAACAATCAAGGAAAATGTAAAATGCAAAAAGATCCTAACTCAAAACATCCAAGAAATACAGGACACAATGAGAAGACCAAACCTACGGATAATAGGAGTGGATGAGAATGAAGATTTTCAACTCAAAGGACCAGCAAACATCTTCAACAAAATTATAGAAGAAAACTTCCCAAATCTAAAGAAAGAGATGCCCATGAACATACAAGAAGCCTATAGAACTCCAAATAGACTGCACCAGAAAAGAAATACCTCCCGACACATAATAATCAGAACAATAAATGCTCTAAATAAAGATAGAATACTAAAAGCAGTAAGAGAAAAAGGCCAAGTAACATATAAAGGCAAGCCTATCAGAATTACACCAGATTTTTCACCAGAGACTATGAAAGCCAGAAGATCCTGGACGGATGTTATACAGACACTAAAAGAACACAAATTCCAGCCCAGGCTACTATACCCAGCCAAACTCTCAATTAACATAGATGGAGAAACCAAAGTATTCCACGACAAAACCAAATTCACACATTATCTCTCCACGAATCCAGCCCTTCAAAGGATAATAACAGAAAAAAACCAATACAAGGACAGGAACCACGCCCTAGAAACAACAAGAAGGTAATCCCTCAACAAACCTAAAAGAAGACAGCCACAAGAACAGAATGCCAACTTTAACAACAAAAATAACAGGAAACAACAATTACTTTTCCTTAATATCTCTTAATATCAATGGACTCAACTTCCCGATAAAAAGACATAGACTACCAAACTGGCTACACAAACAAGACCCAACATTTTGCTGGTTACAGGAAACTCATCTCAGAGAAAAAGATAGACACTACATCAGAATGAAAGGCTGGAAAACAATTTTCCAAGCAAATGGTATGAAGAAACAAGCTGGAGTAGCCATTCTAATATCTGATAAGATTGACTTCCAACCCAAAGTCATTAAAAAAGACAGGGAGGGACACTTCATACTCATCAAAGGTAAAATCCTCCAAGAGGAACTATCAATCCTGAATATCTATGCTCCAAATACAAAGGCAGCCATATTCATTAAAGAAACTTTAGTAAATCTCAAAGCACACATTGCACCTCATACAATAATAGTGGGAGACTTCAACACCACTTTCACCAATGGACAGATCATGGAAACAGAAACTAAACAGGGACACAGAGAAACTAAGAGAAATTATGAATCAAATGGATCTGGCAGATATCTACAGAACATTCTATCCTAAAACAAAAGGATATACCTTCTTCTCAGCACCTCATGGTACCTTCTCCAAAATTGACCACATAATTGGTCACAAAACAGACCTCAACAGATACAAAAATATTGAAATTGTCTCATGCATCCTATCAGATCACCATGGACTAAGGCTGATCTTCAATAACAAAATAAATAATAGAAAGCCAACCTTCACGTGGAAACTGAACAACACTCTTCTCAATGATACCTTGGTCAAGGAAGGAATAAAGAAAGAAATTAAGGACTTTTTAGAGTTCAATGAAAATGAAGCCACAACATACCCAAACTTATGGGACGCAATGAAAGCATTTCTAAGAGGAAAACTCATAGCTCTGAGTGCCTCCAAAAGGAAACTAGAGAGTGCACACATTAGCAGCTTGACAACATACCTAAAAGCACTAGAACAAAAGGAAGCAAATTCACCCAAGAGGAGTAGATGGCAGGAAATAATCAAACTCAGGGGCGAAATCAACCAAGTGGAAACAAGAAAAACTATTCAAAGAATCAACCAATCAAGGAGCTGGTTCTTTGAGAAAATCAACAAGATAGATAAACCCTTAGCCAGACTCACTAGAGGGCACAGGGAAAGCATCCTAATTAACAAAATCAGAAATGAAAAAGGAGACATAACAACAGATCCTGAAGACATCCAAAACACCATCAGATCCTTCTACCAAAGGCTATACTCAACAAAACTGGAGAACCTGGATGAAATGGAGAAGTTCCTAGACAGATACCAGGTACCAAAGTTGAATCAAGATCAGGTTAATGATCTAAACAGCCCTATATCCCCCAAAGAAATAGAAGCAGTCATTAATAGTCTCCCAACTAAAAAAAGCCCAGGACCAGATGGGTTTAGTGCAGAGTTCTATCAGACCTTCAAAGAAGATCTAATCCCAGTTCTTCACAAACTATTCCACAAAATAGAAACAGAAGGTACTCTACCCAACTCCTTCTATGAAGCCACAATTACTCTGATACCTAAACCACAAAAAGACCCAACAAAGATAGAAAACTTCAGACCAATATCCCTTATGAATATTGATGCAAAAATCCTCAATAAAGTTCTTGCAAACCGAATCCAAGAACACATCAAAACAATCATCCATCCTGACCAAGTAGGTTTCATCCCAGGGATGCAGGGATGGTTCAATATACGGAAATCCATCAATGTAATCCAGTATATAAACAAACTCAAAGACAAAAACCACATGGTCATCTCGTTAGATGCGGAAAAAGCATTTGACAAGATCCAACACCCATTCATGATAAAACTCTTGGAAAGATCAGGAATTCAAGGCCCATACCTAAACATGATAAAAGCAATCTACAGCAAACCAGTAGCCAGCATCAAAGTAAATGGTGAGAAGCTTGAAGCAATCCCACTAAAATCAGGGACTAGACAACGCTATCCACTTTCTCCATACCTATTCAACATTGTACTTGAAGTCCTAGCCAGAGCAATTCGACAACAAAAGGAGATCACAGGGATACAAATTGGAAAAGATGAAGTCAAAATATCACTCTTTGCAGATGATATGATAGTATATATAAGTGACCCTAAAAATTCCACCAGAGAACTCCTAAACCTGAAAAACAGCTTCGGTGAAGTAGCTGGATATAAAATTAACTCAAACAAATCAATGGCCTTTCTCTACACAAAGAATAAACAGGCTGAGAAAGAAATTAGGGAAACAACACCCTTCTCAATAGTCACAAATAATATTAAATATCTTGGCGTGACTCTAACTAAGGAAGTGAAAGATCTCTATGATAAGAACTTCAAGTCTCTGAAGAAAGAAATTATAGAAGATCTCAGAAGATGGAAAGATCTCCCATGCTCATGGATTGGCAGGATCAACATTGTAAAAATGGCTATCTTGCCAAAAGCAATCTACAGATTCAATGCAATCCCCATCAAAATTCCAAATCAATTCTTCAACGAATTAGAAAGTGCAATCTGCAAATTCATCTGGAATAACAAAAAACCTAGGATAGCAAAAGCTCTTCTCAAGGATAAAAGAACCTCTGGTGGAATCACCATGCTCGACCTAAAGCTCTACTACAGAGCAATTGTGATAAAAACTGCATGGTACTGGTATAGTGACAGACAAATAGACCAATGGAATAGAATTGAAGACCCAGAAATGAACCCACACACCTACGGTCACTTGATCTTCGACAAGGGAGCTAAAAATATCCAGTGGAAGAAAGACAGCATTTTCAACAAATGGTGCTGGCACAACTGGTTGTTAACATGTAGAAGAATGCGAATCGATCCATTCCTATCTCCTTGTACTAAGGTCAAGTCTAAGTGGATCAAGGAACTTCACATAAAACCAGAGACACTGAAACTTATAGAGCAGAAAGTGGGGAAAAGCCTTGAAGATATGGGCACAGGGGAAAAATTCCTGAATAGAACAGTAATGGCTTGTGCTGTAAGATCGAGAATTGACAAGTGGGACCTCATGAAACTACAAAGCTTCTGCAAGGCTAAAGACACCATCAATAAGACAAAAAAACCACCAACAGATTGGGAAAGGATCTTCACCTATCCTAAATCAGATAAGGGACTAATATCCAATATATATAAAGAACTCAAGAAGGTGGACTCCAGAAAGTCAAATAACCCCATTAAAAAATGGGGCTCAGAACTGAACAAAGAATTCTCACCTGAGGAATACCGAATGGCAGAGAAGCACCTGAAAAAATGTTCAACATCCTTAATCATCAGGGAAATGCAAATCAAAACAACCCTGAGATTCCACCTCAAACCAGTCAGAATGGCTAAGATCAAAAATTCAGGTGACAGCAGATGCTGGCGAGGATGTGGAGAAAGAGGAACGCTCCTCCATTGTTGGTGGGATTGCAAGCTTGTACAACCACTCTGGAAATCAGTCTGGCGGTTCCTCAGAAAATTGGACATAGTACTACCGGAGGATCCAGCAATACCTCTCCTGGGCATATATCCAGAAGATGTCCCAACCGGTAAAAAGGACACATGCTCCACTATGTTCATAGCAGCCCTATTTATAATATCCAGAAGCTGGAAAGAACCCAGATGTCCCTCAACAGAGGAATGGATACAGAAATTATGGTACATTTACACAATGGAGTACTACTCAGCTATTAAAAAGAATGAATTTATGAAATTCCTAGCCAAATGGATGGACCTGGAGGGCATCATCTTGAGTGAAGTAACACAATCACAAAAGAACTCACACAATATGTATTCACTGATAAGTGGATATTAGCCCAAAACTTAGGATACCCAAGATATAAGATACAATTTGCTAAACGCATGAAACTCAAGAAGAATGAAGACCAAAGTGTGGACACTGTGCCCCTTCTTAGAATTGGGAACAAAACACCCAGGGAAGGAGTTACAGAGACAAAGTTCGTAACTGTGATGAAAGGATGGACCATTTAGAGACTGCTGTATCCAGGGATCCATCCCATAATCAGCTTCTAAACGCTGACACCATTGCATACACTAGCAAGATTTTGCTGAAAGGACCCAAATATAGCTGTCTCTTGTGAGACGATGCTGGGGCCTAGCAAACACAGGAGTGGATGTTCACAGTCAGCTATTGGATGTATCACAGGGCTCTCAATGGAGAAGCTAGAGAAAGTACCCAAGGTGCTAAAGGGATCTGCAACCCTATTGTTGGAACAACATGATGTACTAACCAGAACCCCGGAGCTCTTGTCTCTAGCTGCATATGTATCGAAAGATGACCTAGTCGGCCATCAATGGAAAGAGAGGTCCATTGGACTTGCAAACTTTATATGCCCCAATATAGGGGAATGCCAGGGCCAAAAGAGTGGGAATGGGTGGGTAGGGAAGTGGGGGGCGCTATGGGGGACATTTGGGATAGCATTGGAAATGTAATTGAGGAAAATATGTAATAAAAATATTAAAAATTAAAAAAAAGAAAAAAAAAAAAAAACAAGAAATGTGATCCTGAGGCATTCTGACAAAACTCAGACACAAGCCCTTGGAAGTACTGAAATAGAGCCAGCGAGGTGGCTCAGTTGATATAAAAAGTAACTTTTTATTTGTCTGATGTAATTGTTATCACAGAGGCTTACTACTGAATAACTTCACCCTTTCTAGTTCTTTCTCTGAATCAGGCTGACTGGTTCAATTTAGCTGTTCTGGCTCAAACTCCTCTCCAAGCTGACTGATCCAATCTGGCTTCTCTCAGCTTCTAACTGAATTGTTCTGTTGGCCTCAAACTAACTGTGGCAATCTGTTCTGATCTTCTGACTTCTTTTTATTCTTTGGCTTCAACTGCCACTGCTGTCCTGCACTGAACTGCCTGGAGTCACAGAGGAACTCAACTCCACTGCACTGCACTCACTGTGCTGACTTCCAACTGACTGACTCAACTCAATTGAGTGAACAGAACTAACTTACTCTCCCCACACTGCTCTTAGACTTTATTTTTCCTTTGTTATTCTCATGAGAGTTGGGTGTATCCTATTTCTGCCTCATTCTGTCATTTCTTTCTCTGATTCATCACTTTGTCTGTCCCTCAATTAGACATCACTTTCAAACATGGCTGATTCCTTCTACAAACTAACCTTATGTACATTGTTTGGGAATGGTGTAAGGGTGTACACACCAGCCAGAGAAACCATGTAGCTGGACTAAAATTCCTTTTCAAGTAGGCTACCACCAAGCTTGAGTTCAACTCCGAGGTTCCAGGTGTTGAGAGAAGAGAACTTATTCATTCAAATTGTCCTCTAACCTTTTCTGTGAGTGCCATGGCATGCACATACACATATATACACATACACACAAATAAATACATGAAAAAAATAAAGCTTTAAAATAATGGTCTGTTATCCATATGAAAGTAACATAGTAAGCAAGCTCTGCCTGAAAGTCATTATAATGAATGAGAGAATAGAAATGCACTCTTCATCTAACATTTAGCTCTGTCTGGTAACTAAGAGAGGAAGAACTTTCAGGGAAAAAAAGAACATATTCCAGAGATCTAGAATATGTGACATAGTGTGGAAAGAAGAGCAGAGTTTAGAGTATGTAAAGTATAGACCGGGGGAGGTTGATAACATTGGACTTGTGGAATATGACGAAGTTAAGAGAGATTTTATACACTTCTCTAATGATTTACAAAATGAACTGAGAACATAATATGTACAAAGCCATAAGGAAGATCCTTTGGAACACACCATTAAATCTGATCTGACTTTGGAGTGTGACAGATGGAAATCGGAAAATTTCATCAGAGGAGTGCTAAAAGGCTTTTAAAAGGCTTTCAATGCCTACAGTAGTGTGTCAAGGAATGTTTATGGGTGCAGACAAGACACTTTTGTGAGATCTTCTTACCAGACTTTGGACTCATGTCTTAGAATTATATTTGAGGAGGCCCTGGTCAGTCCTTAACTTGATGATGTCTCTGCCTACACTAGTTATACCATTATACTATAAATGAATGCTTCCTTCCTTTCTGAGACTCTAGAAACGTAGGGTATGTGCTATGCTGAATGTACCTATGTGAGCAGCCACCAATAAAAAGTTAGGGTTTGATTCTCTTTTGCTTCTTCCTTGTGGACAACACTGCATATGTTGCCATCACTCTGCATTGAAATAGTTGAGTCCTGTGTTTCTGCTGTAGGGGCCTCAGAGAGAATGGATCAACATCACAATGGTACAATTTTTCCTTTTGCTGTTTTGCTTTGTATCTTTCAGTTAAACAAAGCTTAGCTGTGACTGCAGCCCTGTTAGCCCTATTCCTTGCTGCTCATCTAAAGATATCACTGAAACTAGAACAGGCTCCAAAGACACACAAAACAGAGAAATTTGAGAAAATAAAGACCAAACAGAGCTGGAAACTAGAAGAATAGCTCCTGACCAGAAATGTCAAATTAATATTCACAATTTTTAATAAATGATTGAATGTATACCAACATTATTAAACATTTTAAAAGGCCTTTTATTGATCCTTTGTGAGTACCCTAGTCCCATTCATCTCCCATCCCCTCGTATCTAGCCTCTGCACCCTTCCAACCTCCCACTCCAAACAAAAAACATACAAACAGACAAAAATAAATAAATAAACACAACAAAGCACAGTAAATACCTTGTTGTGGAAGCTATAGTGTGTCATAGTACATCCCACAGTATATCCCTCTATTCACACATCTTCGTGTGCCAATGTTCATTGCAATGAGTCATTGGTCTGATGTGAGGTCACTGACTTCTGTGACACCATCAATATTGGACCTTCTTGTGGACTCCTCCTGGTTACCTTGGTTTTGCCCTGTGTCATAGAGATCCTGAAGCTTTGGCTCAGCTGGATGAACCATTTCACATTCACCAACCATTTACAGGTAACATAGATTTTGGGGTGGGCCGACTAAAGACCTGAGAGGTAGCAGAGCTGATCAACCCCATGGCTCTCCCTTATCAGCATCACCAGCACAAGCTCTCCCACACTGCTCTGACTAGGTCACCCAATTCCACCATGTACAGGAGGCAGGGTCAGCTCTGTTGCTCTGTTGCTCTCTTGCCCTTAGGGCCAGCACATGCCCATGCTTCCAGGGCCAACTTCACTGTGCTGCAGCCACTGCAGACCTGGGCCAGCTCTCCCATTCTCACAACCTGGGGCTGATTCACCTGTGCCTGCCTTCGACATCAAGACCAGTACTTGCCATACTGAGGTCACTAAGGATGAGAGAGAAGCCTAACGAAAGTATATGTATTGATGGAACTGGGAAAACACCAGATTGATGAAGACAGCAAATATGAGAAGAGATCCATAGAAAATAACTAACTGACTTCCTAGTATAGAGGCCTCAGAAGGAGACATTTTTTCCTTCCTCTTGTTTACTTATCCACAATGGAGTTTTAAGTGTGGGGAAATAAAGCAAATATAATGAAGAAAGTCTGAAAATAGAAGAGGGTCAGAAGGATGACCAAACACAGGTGTATTCTTGTGAATTATCCTAGATCAGTTTTGGTTAATTTATTTATTCATTTATTCACTTTACATCTGATTATCAGTACACCCTTCCTCCCAGTTCCCCATTGCATATATCCTTTCCCCATTCCCCCACCCCCTTCTCCTCTGAGAAGGGGGAGACCCCTCTGGGTATCACATAACACACACACACACACACACACACACACACACACACACTGGCACATCAAGTCAATGCAGGACTAGGCACATTCTCTCCTACTAAAGCCAAACAAGGCAGCCCAGTTAGGAGAATAGGATCCACAGCCAGGCCACAGATTCAGGGGCAGCCTCTGCTCCAGTTGTTGGGAGATCTACATGAACACCAAGGGCACTTCTGCTCCATATTTGCAGGGGTCAGGGAGCTACATACAATCTATGCTTTCTGGTTGGTGGTTCAGTTTCTGGGAGTCCCAACGGTACAAGTTATTTAAATCCGTTGGTCTTCCTGTGGAGTCCCTGTCCTCTTCAGGTCCCTCAATCCTCCTTCCAACCCTACCACAAGACTCTCCTAATGTTTGGTTGGGGTGTCTCTGAATCTGTTTCTATTTCCTCCTGGGTAGAGCCTCTCAAAGGACTGTCATGCTAGGATCCTGTCTGCAAGCATAACAGAGTATCATTAATAGTGTCAGGGATTGGTTTTTGCCTATAGGATGGGTCTCAAGTTAAGCCAGACATTGGTTGACTATTACCTCCATCTCTTCTCTATCTTTGTCCCTGTACATCTTATAAGCAGTACACGTTTTGAATTGAAGGTTTTGTGGGTAAGTTGCTGTCCTTATTCCTCCACTGGGAGTCCTGCCTGGCTACAGGAGGTGACCACTTCAGAATCTATATCCCCACTGCTAGGAGTCTCAGCTGTAGTCACAGCCATAGGCAGCCTGCCCTTTCCTCCATCCTTTTCCCTGCTCCCATTGATTTCTGGTCTCATCTGATCTCCCTAGATCAGATCCCCTCCCCAATAGGCTCCCTTCCTCTTCACCTCTTCTACCCAGTTCCCTCCTCCCATCCAATTCTGATATCTTTTTAAAGAAAGAATTAACCATTCTTTCTTGGACTTTCCTTGATATTTGGCTTGGGGTGGGGGACTGTGGATTATAGTATGGTTAGCATGTACTTCATGGGTAATATCCACTTATAAGTGAGTACATACCCTGCATGGAGCTTTGGGATCTAGGTTACCTCACTCAGGATGATATTTTCTAGTTCCTTCCATTTGTCTGCAAAATCTAAGATGTCCTTGTTTTTAATAGCTGACTAATATTTCATTGTGAAGAATGATCCTATATCACAACTGATCCATAAATGCAACTTAATGAATGCCTTTGGGCTCCTATTTGTAGTAAACATTCATGAATGAGATGCTAGACAGGAAATTAATGTATAGCAAAGTTAATGTAATTCACTATTCTCCAAACTCATACAGGAACATGTCTATCAGAGAAATGACTACTCAGTCTATTAGCTTTCTTATTTGCTCTCACCCTCCCCAAATTCATTTGGTCTCAAACCTTCAATCTACAGCTAACCATCAACAGTGTCCTCATTAACAGTAAAGGCAAAAATGAGCACAGGTCTTTAAAACATGTAACACATATACTTGGTAAGTAGATTTTTTTATATGAAATAAGAGTCAAGTAGACTTTTAATAACATAGGAGTTTTGGAGGTAGACCAATGACTCAGCAGTCAGAAACCCTAAAGGAACGTTCTTGCTGAGGACCTGAGTTCAGTTCCCAACATTCATGTTGGACAGCTGACAATTGCCAACAACTTCTGCTGCAAGAAATTTGGCACCCTCTTTAGGCCTCAATAGGTACCTTACAGACACATACTCCTATACACACACACACACACACACACACACACACACACACACACACACACACAAATTAAAAGTTAAAAATCTTTAAAAATAGATAATAGAAGAGATATTTTTCATCTTAATTCTTTCATATGATATTTCATACTGATGTTCATCATAGAAACTAATTAAAGCTTCCAAAATCTTAAGAAAATTTTCATTATTCCACATCATTAATCCATTAACCATCTCCACATATATAAAACTTTCATATCAGGATGTATTTTATATCTTTTTATGCTCTTTACTACATTGATGTTGAATAGATGTATAATTAAGTTTAGTTTTATTTATTCTCTTTTACAAAATTACCCCTATAAGTAATGGCACAAGTCAAAACCTGTCATATATCACACATTGAAGAGGAAAATGAAATCAAAGTAACTATGAAATGTGTGCACCCTCCAATTATGGCAGAAAATTGGAAGAACAGAAGGTTAAGAAGTTAAATTGAAATTAGAATGACTTCAAGATAAATGGGGGGAAAATACCTTTAAGGATGGAGTCCCATGCAGTGTCCAACACTGGCTTGTGTTCTTACGGCAGGCACCCTGTGCCCTACAGCACTCTGTTGCCCTTTTGTAGGGAAGAAAAATGAAATGTCAGCTGCCATATTCCAAGAATTACATCATCTCCCTGTGCTCAGAGTAATAAGTTCCATTAATATGCATAATTGCCTATGTAACCGGTACCATAATAACCACTTTGTAATAGCTTGTCTCATAAACCCTGAAATCAACCTAATTAATTAAAATCAAAGTCCTATTTCTATAGAACTAGATAAGTGAGACTTACAAGAAAGTAAATAAGTGATCCAATATGCCACCACAGTGAGTAACGAAGTCAAGAGTAAGCCCAGCAGTGACAAAGTCATCTGTGTCACAGACCTCAGAACCATAAGATGGCAAACCTGGTAAAAATGAGCGATTGTCATGGGACGTGGAATGGAAACTAAATAACTTCTAGAGTGACCATTGATTCAGTCAACTCTATATGTGAACATTGCTTTACCATGTGCAAATCCTCTCACAGACCTCACACCACATGCCACTGGTTCACATCAACCATGTAGACTCCATTCCACTAATGACTCCAATAACTTCTGCCCCTTGTTTGAAATTGCATTTGTGAAGAACTGGCAGGACTCAAGTGTTAGATTCATAAGCCTCTGTTAGCTCCACTTTAACACATAAAACATCCATGTGTGTATTACTTTTCTATTGCTATGGTAAGACACCATGGCCAAGGCAAATTATAAAAGAAGTTGTTTAATTTAGGTTACGGTTTCAGAGAGTTAGAGTCCATGGTGGCAAAGGGGCCAAAGCACAGTAAGAGGAACATCAAAAGCTCATCTCAAAAGCAATAAACAGGAGGCAAGGAGTACACTGGGAAAGAAAGGCATGAGTCTTTAAAAACCTCAAACTCAGCCCCAGTGACCCACCTCCTTTAACAAGGCCATAGTTCCTAATTCCTCCCAAACAGTTCCACCAACTGGGGACCAAGCCTATGCAGGCCATTTTCATTCAAACCACCTCAATGTATAATGACAATACAAAAAGTCTGGCCTCCACTGGAAGAAAACATGACTCACCCCTATGGAAATTTTGAAAGCTTTAAACCAATTTATCATCTGACCTTAGAAAATATAATAGGTACTGATTCTTGTGTCCATAATAATTCACTTCTGACTGAAAATCCTTGGAAGGAATCCCAAGCTTCCAACTGCAGGAAGTCTTGAAAGATGAGTAATGTCTACTGGACAATGCTCTAGTGCAAAGAGAAAAGGGAAAAGGGCAATGTAGTGCTCTGAGATCCGGGAACATGGAAGAACTTGGGGGAAAAGAAAGCTCTTGGTATCAGACAAGTCACTTCCAGGGCTGCTAGGTGGTTATACAACATGCATACGGGCAAAGAGACAATTTAATCAGATGTCATCTTCCTGATCTGTGCTCTGAATTAAGCCCAAATTTCAAATGCACCGGTACAACTGATAGTTAACTTTCTTCCTCAAGATTTCATTCCCTCAATATTTCATTGGTAATCAAGAGTATTTTAAAGCAGACTTTAGGAATGCACATATATCAAGTTACATTATAAATTGAAGTTAAGAAAATGGGTGGAAAGAGAAAGCTTTAAAAGAAGATCAGCCAAAAGAATTTTAAGTGAGATATAAATAAGAAGTCCCCAAACATGGTAGAAAGAAAAAACTGACCCCCAAAAGTTGTCCTCGGCCCTCCACGTGTGCACCATGTGACATGTGTGCGCCTGCACTCACACAGACACAGACACACACATGCAAACACATACACAGAGACACACACAGAATCACATGATGCTTGTTACACGATAATATGTGTATGGAGAGAGTTTTCTAGTAGTAAGAGAAAGATATAAAGCATATCTAGGTTGTTTTCCTTATAACTACTGGAAGATGAAAATTCTTACTCATCTATGGAAAAGTCAGCAGATTTTTTTGTTGGTCTTGTTTTATAACCAAAACTTCTGGAAAATGAGAAGAGCACACATATAAAAAGAGCACAATTAAATATTTAAGTGACACTTGGATGCCATTAAAAGTGTGACAGACAAAAAAAAAGTGTGACAGACACTGCTTTTAGTGAGCATGACATTATCAGTCTCACCATGTATATTTAGGAAGTGCCTACTGAGTGTCTACCCAGAAGAAAATTCTTCCTAAGGATGGATTTCCCACTCTAAAGTTGGGCAAGCCCCCAAATAGCTAGCCTATGTCTGTGGTTCAGGTTGATTTAGATTAGTGGTTCTCAACTCTTTTAATGTTGTGATGGCCCCCCAACTAATCTGTAATGGTAATTTTGCTACTGTTATGAATTGCAATGTAAATATCTGATATGCGGATGGTCTTGGGAAACCCTTGTAAAAAGGTTACTCAATCTGCAAAGGGTCATAACCCACAGGTTGAGATATATTGGTTCAGATGGAGTACCTAAAATTCATGAAGGGAAAACTCTACAGAGTGATAAGACTGAAATATGAACAAACATGAAGTCATATATTTTGTTGGTAAACAGGAGCTTGTGATGTGGGAAATCACCAAAACCCCATAATGAAAAACTGGCCAAAGAATGCAGGCATTCTTATAAACTTTCTGTTGGTTAGAGACTGTATACACCTCTGAGTAAGAGACATTGCATCTGGTACTGGTGCAGAGGCAGACAGGTAGATCAATAGAATAGAAGTGAAGACCAAGAAATGAACTCAAACACCATTGGTCACTTGATCTTTGACAAGGGAGCTAAAACCATCCAGTGGAAAAAAAGACAGCATTTTCAACAAATGGTGCTGGCACAACTGCAGGTTAGCATGTAGAAGAATGCGAATTGATCCATTCTTAATCTTCTTGTGCAAAGCTCAAGTCTAAGTGAATCAAGGAACTCCACATAAAACCAGAGACACTGGAACTTATATGGGAGAAAGTGGGGAAAAGCCTCGAAGATATGGTTACAGGGGGAAAATTCCCAAAGAGAACACCAATGGCTTGTGCTATAAGATCAAGAATCGACAAATGGGACATCATAAAATTACAAAGCTTCTGTAAGGCAAAGGACACTGTCAATAAGACAAAATGGCAACCAACAGATTGGGAAAAGATCTTTACCAATTCTAAATCTGATAGGGGACTAATATCCAATATATCAAAAGGTTGGACTCTGGAAAACCAAATAACCCTATTAAAAAATGGGGTACAGAGCTAATTGAATTCTCAACTTCGGAATACCGAATGGCTGAGAAGCACCTAAAAATGTTCAACATCCTTAATCATCAGAGAAATGCAAATCAAAACAACCCTGAGATTCCACCTCACACCAGTCGGAATGGCTAAGATCAAAAACTCAGTTGATAGCAGATATGGAGAAAGATAAACACTCCTCCATTGCTGGTGGGATTGCAAGCTTGTATAACCACTCTGGAAGTCAGTCTAGAGGTTCCTCAGAAAATTGGACATAGTACTACCAGGGAAAATCCAGCAATACCACTCCTGGGCATATACCCAGAGATGCTTCAACTTGTAATAAGAACACATGCTCCACTATGTTCATAGAAGCCTTATTTATAATAGCCAGAGGCTGGAAAGAACCCAGATGTCCCTCAATAGAGGAATGGATACAGAAAATGTGGTACATTCACATGATGGGGTACTATGAATTTATGAAATTCTTAGACAAATGGATGGATCTTGAGGATATCATCCTGAGTGAGGTAACACAATCACAAAAGAACACACATGATATTCACTCACTGATAAGTGGATATTAGCCCAGAAACTTAGAATACCTAAGATACAATTTGCAAAACATATGAAGCTCAAGAAAAAGGAAGACCAAAGTGTGGATACTTCAATCCTTCTTAGAAGGGGGAACAATATACCCATGGAAGGAGTTACAGATACATAATTCAGAGCAGAGACTGAAGGAATGACCATCCAGAGACTGTCCCACCTGGGGATCCATTCCATAAACAATCACCAAACCCAGACACTATTGTGGATGCCAACAAGTGCTTGCTGACAGGAGCCTGATATAGCTGTCTCCTGAGAAGCTCTGCCTGGAAAATACAGAAGTGGATGCTCACAGTCATCCATTGGACAAAGCACAGGATCCTTAATAAAGGAGCAGAGAAAGGACCCAAGGAGCTGAAGCAGTCTGTAGCCTGATAGAAGGAACAACAATATAGACTAACCAGTACCCCCCAGAGCTCTCTGGGACTAAACAACCAATCAAAGAAAACACATGGTGGGACTTATGTCTCTAACTGCATATATAGCAGAGGATGGCCTAGTCAGTCATCAATGGGAGGAGAGGCCTTTGGTCCTGTGAAGGTTCTATGCCCCTGTATAGGGGAATACCATGGCCAGGATGCAGGAGTGGGTAGGTTGGGGAGCAGGAGTAGGGGGAACAGGATAGGAGATTTTCAGAGGGGAAACTAGGAAAGGGGATAACATTTGAAATGTAAATGAAGAAAATATCTAATTAAAAAAAACAAAAGAGACATTGTATCTTAACCTCAGCCTCCCAGAAACATAGCATATTATTTGGGTATGTCTTACACACATAATTAGAAGTACTCACTGGAGAACAAAGGCATGATCTGGTAATACCTCAAAGCAACTAAGGACCTAGATTACTCTAGCTTTCCATTCCTCTCTATTGTGTTCCTCTGTATTCATGTTTGTATGCACTGTGTGACTTCCTGGGAAAATGTGAGCATCTCTTTGTCACAGATCGGATTCTCACAGACCAAAGTAACTCTTACTTACACACACACACACACACACACACACACACACACACACACACACACATACACACACTGCAAATATAAAAAGTATTAACATGATCCCAACATAAGAAATGTTTTTCTCAACGTCTTCGTAATTAGGCATGTGTAAGCTGATCTGAGTAAGGCGTCTCTAGTGGGTCTAACCATACTTACTTTTCACTCAGTGATAACAGACAAGAAGAGGATTTTTTTTTGTATTTCCTTTCTTTGATGCTTTCACAAGGCCTTCCCAAGGGACACCCCAATGTGGAGGAAGCACATCAAAGGTGGCAAATAGTGTTTTGATCAAGACACTGTGCCACATTTCATTATTCAATTTGTATTGGGGATTTTGACCTTTGAAGAGAAATTTCCTTTCTGCTTAAAGACCAAAGGATTTTCTTTCATGTCTAATAACCTTCTTACTCTGACCAATTAGGGATTTTGTTGGTGATTTTTTTATATAAAAGCTACTTTATAAGTCATTCAACAAAGGAGACAGTGATAGTTGAATAGATAATAGTCAAAGTGCTTGAAAGACTGTGATTATCTTTCTATTATGCATCTCCTAAAATGCAGTTTGCTGTATGACATGCAAGAGTTTGTTCCTAAAACAAAGTTTCTCTCTCTCTCTCTCTCTCTCTCTCTCTCTCTCTCTCTCTCTCTCTCTCTCTCTGTGTGTGTGTGTGTGTGTGTGTGTGTGTGTGTGTATGTGTGTGTGTGCCTGTGCATGTGTGCATGTGTTTCACATGTATACACACACATGAGCCACAGGGGAAGTCCATGTGTATGTACATGTATATGAATGTCAGCGGACAGCCTTGGGTGTTCTTTCACAGGTGCTGCTCATCTCGTTTTTTAGGTAATTTCCCTCTTTGGTCTCATGAAGAGGTTCCCAACCTTGCTAATGCTGTGTTCTTTTAATACCGCTCCTTAAGTTATGATGACTTCTAATCATGAAATTCATTTTAGTTCATATCTGTAATTTTGCAATTGTTATGAATTATAATGTAAATATCTGACATACAAGTTATCTGACATTTGACCCCCCAAGGGGTCATGACTCACAAGTTGAAAATCATTGGTCTAGAGCTTACCAAACATGATGAAGCTTGATGACTTTGAATCCACTGGTCTGCTTGTCTCCGCCTCTCCAGAGTCATGATTGCAAGCTATTTAGTATCATTCCTGGTTTTCTTCATATGGGTTTGGAAATAAAAGCCAGGTTCTCTTGCTTTCATCATCAGCCCTCTCAGGACTGATCATCTCCCCAGACCCATGTCTTCTTGCCAACTGGGTATCTTTGTTTGCTTGTTTGTTTGTTTGTTTGTTTTGAGACAGAGTTTCTCTGTGTAGCCCTGGCTGACCTGGAACTCACTCTGTAGACCCAGGTGGCCTAGAGTTCAGAAATCCACCTGCTTCTGCCTCTTAAGTGCTGGAATTAAAGGCGTGCACCACCACTGCCCAGCACCAACTGGGTATCTTACATTTACATTGTAGAAAAAAATTTATTTCATAATATTGGACAGAGAATCTTATAGAGTTGGTGATATGAAAAAAACACTGTAGATACTTGCCTCACCAATGCTAGTCTCTCTTTTAAAAATTCTTTAAACATATCTTTGCTTTGTGTGTGTGTGTGATGTGTCTGACTGCAGGCAGGAATGCACATGCCACAGCATGCATGTGGAAGCCAGAGGACAATTTCTGAGAGTCATTTTTCTCCTTGTGAGTTCCACCATGTGGGCACTAGAGATCAAACTCGGGTCATCAGACTTGGTGACAAAGTACCTTTCTGACCTGCTTAGATATCTTGCCAGCACTGTATTTCAGTGTTACTGTGGATAGAAGTCATCCATTTTCACTTCCTCCATTACAAGCAAAGATAAACACAGGCAAGCGAAGATGACCATCCGAGTTTGTCTTTGTCTTTATATATTCACTGAGCGTGCTGGGGAAATCCACAGAGATGCTACTGAGACAATTTAGTGGTGGTTACTATTTCCAGATATATCGAAAGATGAAGCCTGCAATGGAATTCTAAGTCTGAAGGACAGTGGATTCAATTTGCAAATCTTGAGCTAAATGAAACACAGTTTTTTTTCCTCCTTGTTCTAAGTCTTAAACAAGCCACAAAGATAGCAAAGCTTGGATTTGTGATCATCCTCACAGAGCCAGAGCCTTCTTGTGTGCTGAATACACAGACCTAGCCAGGAAGAATGAATGCTCTTGACGGTTACCAGAATTGCTTTTTGTGTGATGCTTTAGAGTACAGTAGAATTTCCACTCAACTGTGAGGCGCCCACATACTTTTTTCAAGCATATGCCATATCAAAAAACTTTCCAGAATGTAATTTTTCATGGAAGCTCCTGAAGAAAATGAAGAAAATATTATGAAATAAAACAAACTGGTATTATGTTTATATTTGGACTGTGATGCTTTGAGACTCTGATTCTGTAACTTAAAAATCTCATTTAAAATATCAGCTTATGCAAGAACAATAATTTAAAATGCCTCCATCCCTTTAGCAAAAATCCCCATGCTAATTATGTGAGGCTTACAGTGCAGCCAAGTTCCTTTGTTTTCTTTTATCTCTTGAAGGGATGGGGTAGCCACACTTCCATAAGTGCCTGCAATTGCAAGATAATAATAGGATGATTTTTTTCTCTTAAATTTTTGTGTTTTATATACTTCTAAAAATTGGTATAGAATATGAAAAGGAAATGAAACTGAAAATGGAGACAACTTCAACATAAAAGCCATTCTCTTCAAAGAGGAAGGATTCAGAGGAATAAAACAACACAGATTTTTTCATTATCTCTATTTTATTGCTATTAAATTATAGATTAGTAATTTGGTAATAATAATTTGTTTTCAACCACCTATGGTAGTAATGTATAGAAAAAATGAGATAAGTCTTAAGACAATGTTTTCATGGGCGTTTTTAATGGTCATATAATAAAATCATTTAGATGAGACTGGGATATAGTTCCATTGGTAAAAGTGCTTGCCTGACATGCATAAGTTCCTGATTTCTACTCTCAGGACGACCTAAACAAGGCATTGTGGAACATGCCTACAATCTCAGCATTCAGAAGGCAGAGGCAGAAGTTTCAATAGTCTGAGGTTATCCTCTGTTATATAGGGAGCTCGAGGCCAACCTAATCTATATGAGATCCTCTCTTAACACAGAAAGTTTTCTCACAGGCAAATCTTCTGCTACTGCCAATGCATTTTAGTAAAAATGGAAGCTGAATTGCTAAAGTAAAAGCATAATGCACTAGACTAAGCAACCTCTCAACATTATTCATCAAAGTTCTTAGGACTGTCAGTCAGGCATGCGACTGTGGGATTTGATTAAGGAACTCTTCATTTGCTTAACACATTCTATTTGGAACATCGTCTAGGTTAGGTAAGACCAAACATTAGCTTTACCTCAGAAATCTGAATTAGCTTTCTGGCGGTGAATACCTCCCTATGAGACCATGCCTCTCACAAAGGACTGCCTTCATCCCTCTCCAGAAGAGAAGAGGAAACACAAGAAAAATCACTTGGTGCGGAGCTCCAATTTCTACTTTACAGATGTGAAATGCCCAGGCTGCTATAAAATCACCACAGTCTTTAGCCATGCACAGACCATCATTATACTGGCTGGTTTTGTGTGTCAACTTCACACAAGTTGGAGTTATCACAGAGAAAGGAGCTTCAGTTGAGGAAATGCCTCCATGAGATCCAGCTGTGGGGCATTTTCTTAGTTAGTGATCAAGCAGGGAGGGCCCATTGTGATTGGTGTCATCTCTGGTCTTGGGTTCTATAAGAAAGCATGCTGAGCAAGCCAGGGGAAGCAAGCAAGCCAGTAAGAAACATCCCACCATGGCTTCTGCATCAGCTCCTGCTTCCTGACCTGCTTGAGTTCCAGTCCTGACTTCCTTTAGTATTAAACAGCAATTTGGAGGTGTAAGCTGAATAAACCCTTTCCTCCCCAACTTGCTTCTTGGTCATGATGTTTTTTCCTGGAATAGAAATCCTGACTAAGATAGTCATCCTGTGTGTTGGCTGCTCCACTGTCCTCTGCCAGCCTAGAGGTGGAACAGCAAGGCTGACGGACGGATGCTCCCTCAGGAGGAAGCAGCACCGAAAGCCCCTGATTGAAGATGAGTGGGGACCTTCCCAATTAAACGCATTGTGGTTTATATAGTGTCTGTCTTGTTTAACTGATAGGAAGGGGTGCCTCAAGTATTCCAGGGTAACCAGAAGAGTGATCCTTTTGGGTCAAGAAGGTCTTGAAGATTAAATTCCATTCAAAAGTGAGATTTAAGGGCCAGAGAGATGACTCAGCCATCAGAGACACTTGACAACAAGCCTGTCTTATGTCCCCAGAACATAAATGGTGGAAGGAGAAAACAGATTCCCTCAGGTTATATCTGACTTCCACACTTGGATCAGGGCATATTTGTGTTCCCTTCTTCCTTAACCCAAGCAGATAACTATAAGAAAAAAAGGTGAATAAACTGAGGTTTAAGTGTTATTAAAAAAATAAAATAAAAATCTGCCAGGCGTGGTGGCACACACCTTTAATCCCAGCACTCGGGAGGCAGAGGCAGGCAGATTTCTGAGTTCAAGGCCAGCCTGGTCTACAGAGTGAGTTCCAGGACAACCAGGGCTTTACAGAGAAACCCTGTCTCGTAAAAACAAAAACAAAAACAAAAACAAAAAAATAAAATTAGAAATAAAAAATAAAAAAATAAAAATCTGAATGGAAGTTGAGCATAAATGGTCTCTTTAGCTTCACAGTGTAATAGCATGGAGAAGGCCATCCTTGACTGAATCTTTGAATCGAGTTTCTAAGGCTCTGTTCCTGCAATGCTATCTGCCATGATTCCCACTCTCCTTTTCTAAATCCTTTCTCTACCCCACCTTTGTGTTATCATGGGTGTGAGTCATGAAGTGCCAGCCCCTGTGCAAAGCTGCTGCATGGGGTCTCTGCCAAAGGTGGTACCAAAACAGTAATAACTGAGGGTTCATCCACTCACACACACACACACAAAAGAATTAGACTCCTTCCTGTGGAAAATCAGAGTAACAGGAAGGGACACAGAATTTAAAGAAAACACATAAAAGTTACAAATTCTTCATGGCAGAGTAGAATTGTATTTATCACATGAAGAAGTGGCAGTAAGAGCAATGTCATTGGGTTATCATCAGGATATGTAAGATAATACATATGCTTTCAATGCAACTCCTGCATAAAGAAGAGAAAAATAAGATATATCTTATAATTCATAACAACATTCTCCTTAAAGATTCCTTAATTAATGGTCTATTTTGCATTCAAATGTTAGAAGTATTGTAGCTCTGTGTTTTAAGGATTAAGTGCTGGGAGATGCCTATGAACCACATCAGCAACAATCATGGCACAGTAACACAGGGTTCAGTAATGGCATGCATGTCTTGGTGGTAACCAACAACTCTCTTGCTGGACTTAAGATCACTCAACAGGAAGGAAACCATGCACTGCAAACTTCGTTAGTTATTCAGTGTTATTGGAGTCATGAATATGAGAGGAGAATCTACAACCACCAGTTTCCTAAACCAGCATAATCCCTCTCAACCATCTAAACAGATACCCACAGATAAGTATGGTGGCTACCCCTTGTCAAGGGAACATCTCTTTGACACAGAGACCACTATGGAGAGCCACAAGCAATTAAAATTCAGATTATGAAACCAAGTCCCAATGAAAACATCTACAAAACAATTTTTATACCTAAGTCTCAGGAAACATTGCAGAAAAGGGGACAGAAACATTGTACTAGCCAGAGGAATGGAGTTTGCTGTGAGATTGTCTTCTAGGGGTGTCAGAAGCTATACTCATAGAGTCTCACCCACATGGTTGCCTCAATATGATCTGAATAAGGACAACAACAAACGATATGTCAATGTAGACAGAAAGAAGACTATGGTTTTGGATAACCACTTGGTGTGCTATTTTTGTTGACTTTTCAAGGCTATAGCAGATGCTCAGTGCCTGGGAACAAGAATAAACAAAATGTTCAAAGATGAGCTTGCCTCCCCAGGGGCTGCTGTCAGACAATAACTGAGGTCAATTGGAGGCACCTTCTGTATGGTTTCTCACAGTTTCCCAGTGGGGTTTGAATCCCACCAGTCCTGAGTGGTAATCAGCAAAGCAGGAGCACCCAGTGACCTTTCTCTACTTTCTGTGTATTCTTTCTGTTCTCTTTCTTTAGTATCCTCTGACCTTCAAAGCAGCCTTGATTGATCTCAAGACAGGATTATCTTAGATTTTTCTTTCATGGAAGCCAATGCAGAACAAGATAAATAGTGATTTTGGATTTTTTTGGTTGTTTGGTTTTTGCTTTTTTGCAGTGTTAGGAATTGAACCTAGAGCCTTTTGCAAACTAGGCAAGTACTCTACCTCTGACCCACACACTCAACTCCCATTACCTGAATCAATCAAAAGATACAGGGAAATTATCGGCAATGCCTAATGCTTACTACCAAAGACCCAGTAGTCCTGTATATTCAATCTGATCCCTGGCAAAATTGGAAGCTAATTTTCAACAACTCTGACTTACACTAGAACAGAGTAAATAAAATTTTGTGTTTGGTCTTAAAATAAAGATTGACCCACAATGGTTACACCAATGCACCTGTAACCACAGCTCTATCCACACATTCTTAGTCTGTGGAAAAACTTCCATATCATTTTTGGTTGTGGTATCTATTGTCTTGATCCTGCTATGATATAGCAGAATAAGGTAAGAACTGTTAGTTCACCTCCAATATATTTACAAATGAACTAAATAGATGAGTAGCTGAGAGATGGACTATACTTTTGAGCCAGTCAATAAATAAAATGTTCCTATCTTCTATTATATGGGAAATAATGCAACATTAAGCATGTTTATAGGGCAATCAGAGAGGTCCATAGTTTCTAAGAAGTCAAGTCTCATCTCCAGGAAGCATGAGGCTCCTCACTGCCACTCTGGACCATTTGTTTTATAATTGACTATCAAGCATTTCATGGAATTGAATCAAATTTGACCTACATTTTGGATGATTCCATCATCATGTAGTTTTGATCACTCTGCCAGAGAAAATAATGCATTTTTCAACAAAAAAAAAAAATTCTATGTAAAGCAAACATGATTGCTCTATATTAGAGTCTTCTCTTTAAATCACTACTGGGTTTTCATTACCATTCTATTTGTTTTTCTTCTTCAATCTTTCTTTGTCACAAGTACCAAGGAGATAGTTGTAGAAATGTAGAACAAAACACAGAAAATAGAAAAAAGAAGAGCTTCTTTTTGACATTTTCTCTTTGAAGGACCATATTTAAATCTAGTTATACATAAAATGATCTTTCTGATTATCATCAGAAAATGGCAGAGAATAAAATTCTTTTTTGAAATATTTAACTTATTTTATTATATTTATTCATTTACCATGGTGTATATGTACGTGTTTGTGTCTGTGTGTGTGTGAGTTTGAGTGTGTGGAGAGAGAGAGAGAGAGAGAGAGAGAGAGAGAGAGAGAGAGTTTGAGTGTGTTTACTTGTGGAACAGAGTACCACTTGCTGGAGTTTTTTCTCTCTTTTCATCACGTATGTCCTGGGATAGAACTCCAGGCCTGGCAGTGGGGGTTACTAAGTGTCTTTTTCCACTAAGCCATCTTGCTTGCCCTATGTAGCATAATTTCAGTAGAATTAAATATAGAAGGAGATCCATATCTCACTTCTAAAAAATCAAATTTTTGCTTTAGTAGTTCCCAAACCTAGATCAAACACCTACTTCTTTTGCTTAGAAAAGTGAAAGCTGTCTATAATATTGACAAAACATGTAGAAAAGGCAAGAGAGAGCAACCCTTCTACCCACAATCCACTACAGAGAGATCTTCTAGGGGAAAGGAGAATTGCTAAGTACAGATGTCAGGGGTTCAAGGTGAAAGGTCAATGGTTGGGCTTCAATGACTGATCTTAAAAAGGCAAACCAAACCAAACACAAACACAACACCCTTGAAGGTGCAGGGTAAGGAAGCTAGAAGAAACATGTACCAACTCTGTAAAGGTCTAGTTCTATGACCTCATCACAGATCAACTAGAATTTCCACACACTGCACCATGAAAATGTAGTCCTGACAAACATAAACCTGTTTCACACGATTTCTGAGGAATCTGGTTTTCAGGTCTTGTTATCTGATAGCAATCCTTCCTTTTACCCCATCATGGTCCAACCTGGGCTAAGCCCTTTAGGACATTGTCAGTGGCACTGTCATTTCTGAAAGCCTGCTTAGAACTAACAGACCTGGGGTGTAGGTGTGATGCTGGGCATCACTGCAGATTCCAGCTGAGGTCCAGGAGTGAGGCTGGACATCCCTGTGGACTTCAGAGTCCACAGTTGACACTGTGTATGTGAAATGTCTCTTCTCAAAATCCCAGAACTATGTATATCATATGAACTTACGTGCAGTCAGTCAGAGGGATGTGAAAGGATCATGAAATTGGCCATGCTGATGCTGTCACTTCCTCAGAAAGATTTTATGCAGAGTAGAAATTACACATAATTACAGAAAAGCATTTTTGTCCTATGTGATTTGTAGCCAAATATAGGAAATACATACTTATCATACTTGTGCTTCAAATAGGAATTGAATCTGCTTTTGTTAAATGATCTATTGGTTATAATTTATAAAATTACCATATATAAGATTAAAAAGTATGGCTGTAACTTCACTTTAATTGAGCTCCATCAAACTAGAAAAAAATAAAATAAAATTGAAAGGTTTTTGTCTCCTCTAGTTTCAAAGGTGTTGTCATGGGAAAGTTCTGTTTCTGTTCTCCTCATTCTAAAACTCAAGTCTCATCTCCATGTGACTAAGAGCTTCGGGTATTTCTTGAGCTTCAGGATGTAGAAAGACAGCTGCCTCTTTCCTGCCTCCCCTATGCCATTTAACAGCCTCCTACTCAGCCAGAATTGGCAGAGAAGCTGAGCAGAGAATCTGCTCCATAAAGGGAATTATAAACAGGATGTATTTGTACAATAGGAAGGGAAAATGAAGCCGATTTCAGCACAATGTGAATTGATTTACTTCAAACAATGACTATCTTCCTATCAAGGCTATACAATTAAGATCTTGCACACTTAGATTTTCTTTAAAGTGGTGAATTTTCTCTCATTAAGAAAATTAAAATAATCTGTCCACTCCCACTCTTTTGTATGCATAATTCCCCTTAAACCATGATTATTATGCTTAGGAAATGTCAGCCTTGATTTAGCCCCACCTGGTCCCCACCGCCCACCTTCATTTCAACTCATGGATTCTCTTTGTTAATTGCTTTTCGAGTTCTTTTGTGGAGATGGTGGAGATCCTGTGCACTGAGGCCAAAACTAACAGCTCTCCTTATCCATGTTCTTTAGAAGATAACTTTGCAGGTCTTACCAAGAAAAGGAAAGCCTATTTCCTTTCTTTTTAAACCTGAGTTGGTCTTGTGGCTTGCTTCTGCTAAGATGTTATAGTAGTAACAGCCTGTCCCCTATAAACCCTAGATGGTTTGTTTTCCTTTTAAAAACATGTCACCATGGTGCTACCACATGAATGAGCCTGGACCAGTCTCAGAGACTGAGAGGACATATGAAAAAAGAGTCCCATTGCTCCAGCTGATGCCAAATGGCCTTGGAATATGTGAAGACAGTCGTCCAGCCAAATGCAGGAAAACCACTGATTATACCCATGGCTGATTCAGATACCTGAGGGGGTTGTAACCCAGATGATGTAATAAATATCTTTTAAAACCATTCCTTTGGGGACATTGTTACACAGCAGTAATGACTGATACTTTAAAATTTAATCCTCTCATTTAAATGTTTTATTTTGCCCTAAGATTTCTTATATGCCATTTAGTATGTGGGCACAGATTTATAATACAAGCAATACTTTAGAGTCACGCATTGAGACTTTTCATGTGGACTGAGTGTGTGTGATATACTACTTTCAACACTTATTCATATTTAGCTTATATGGCCTCTGTATTTGTCAGCTTGGAATACCATAACAAGTTACTTAAGTTGCGTAGTTTTATTAATGACAAGAAGTTCTTGCTCAGAATTCTAGAAGCTGAGAAGTCCAAGATTAAGGTACAGACTGATTGGTTTCTTTGATGGGGGAGGGGGGGCTGTCTTCCTGATTTGTCTGCTGTTCATTTTTCATGGCTTCCCCAGGAATTGAAGCAGGAAGAGATAATGACAGTGATGGGGAGGAAGACAAAAAGAGAGAGGGGGGACAGGAAAGGAACAATCTGTTTTCATGTCTAATCTTAAAACAAATGACACAAATCACACTGGATCAGGATCCCAATCATATGAGCATGTTTAATTCCTTACTCCATGTTCAGTCTCATTGGAACTTAGAGCTTCAGCTTATCAGCTTTAGAGGATATAATTCAGTTCATAATGGTACTGCTTAAAGAGTCCTTTCCTTGGTATCTAGTATTTACATTTAGATTTTCCTAACGAAGGAGATTAAAAGCAAACAGACAAAAGCCTTATTTAAAAATAATCTTCGCTTGGTTCCGGGACTCTGCCGAACTTAGAAACTTAGTCTGCACAGGTGAGAGTGTGCACCATAGAGGCAGACAGCTTCTGGGACAGGTGGGACCCACAGAGCCACTGAGGCAGCACCCTTTTGGGGCCGCAGGCATCCTGCACCCTCCCAGCCAGAGGACAGTGGTCACGTCCTGCACAGGAGCCCTCTGCCTCAGGAGCAGGGAGCACCATCTTGGTTCCGGGACTCCACTGAACTTAGGAACTTAGTCTGCACAGGTGAGAGTGTGCACCACAGAAGCTGACAGCTCCTGTGACCTGCCAAAGCAACAAAGCATCTGGGAAAGGTCTTGTTTTGGGCCTTCTTCTTTGGCCAGGAGGAGGTCCAAACACCAGATATCTGTGCACCTTCCCTGTAAGAGGAGAGCTTGCCAGCAGAGAGTGCTCTAACCACTGAAACTCACAGGAGAGAGCCTGTCTCCCAGGATTGCTGATAGACGGTAATCAGAATCACCAGAAGAACAATCTCTAAACAGAGACAACTATAACAACTAACTCCAGAGATTACCAGATGGTGAAAGGTAAACGTAAGAATCTTACTAACAGAAACCAAGACCACTCACCATCATCAGAACCCAGCATTCCCACTTCGCCCAGTCCAGGGCACCCCAACACACCTGAAAAGCTAGACCTGGATTTAAAAGCATATCTCATGATGATGGTAGAGGACATCAAGAAGGACTTAAATAACTCAAAGAAATACAGGAGAACACTGCTAAACAAGTAGAAGACATTATGGAGGAAACACAAAAATCCCTTAAAGAATTGCAGGAAAACACAACCAAACAGGTGATGGAATTGAATAAAACCATCCAAGACCTAAAAAGGGAAGTAGACACAATAAAGAAAACCCAAAGTAAGGCAACTCTGGAGATAGAAACCCTAGGAAATAAATCTGGAACCATAGATGCAAGCATCAGCAACAGAATACAAGAGATGGAAGAGAGAATCTCAGGTGCAGAAGATTCCATAGAGAACATTGGCACAACAATCAAAGAAAATGGAAAATGCAAAAAGATCCTAACTCAAAACATCCAGGAAATCCAGGACACAATGAGAAGACCAAACCTACGGATAATAGGAGTGGATGAGAATGAAGATTTTCAACTCAAAGGACCAGCAAACATCTTCAACAAAATTATAGAAGAAAACTTCCCAAATCTAAAGAGATGCCCATGAACATACAAGAAGCCTACAGAACTCCAAATAGACTGGACCAGAAAAGAAATACCTCCCGACACATAATAATCAGAACAACAAATGCACTAAATAAAGATAGAATACTAAAAGCAGTAAGAGAAAAAGGCCAAGTAACATATAAAGGCAAGCCTATCAGAATTACACCAGATTTTTCACCAGAGACTATGAAAGCCAGAAGATCCTGGACAAATGTTATACAGACACTAAAAGAACACGAATTCCAGCCCAGGCTACTATACCCAGCTAAACTCTCAATTAACATAGATGGAGAAACCAAAGTATTCCATGACAAAACCAAATTCACACATTATCTCTCCACGAATCCAGCCCTTCAAAGGATAATAACAGAAAAAAAAACCAATACAAGGACGGGAACCAAGCCCTAGAAAAAACAAGAAGGTAGTCCCTCAACAAACCTAAAAGAAGACAGCCACAAGAACAGAATGCCAACTTTAACAAGAAAAATAACAGGAAGCAACAATTACTTTTCCTTAATATCTCTTAATATCAATGGACTCAACTCCCCAATAAAAAGACATAGACTAACAAACTGGCTACACAAACAAGACCCAACATTTTGCTGCTTAAAGGAAACTCATCTCAGAAAAAAAGATAGACACTACCTCAGAATGAAAGGCTGGAAAACAATTTTCCAAGCAAATGGTATGAAGAAACAAGCTGGAGTAGCCATTCTAATTTCTGATAAGATTGACTTCCCACCGGGCATGATGGCGCACGCCTTTAATCCCAGCACTTGGGAGGCAGAGGCAGGTGGATTTCTGAGTTCGAGGCCAGCCTGGTCTACAAAGTAAGTTCCAGGGCAGCCAGAGCTACACAGAGAAACCCTGTCTCGAAAAAAAACCAAAAAAAAAAAAAAAAAAAAGATTGACTTCCAACCCAAAGTCATCAAAAAAGACAGGGAGGGGCACTTCATACTCATCAAAGGTAAAATCCTCCAAGAGGAACTATCAATCCTGAATATCTATGCTCCAAATACAAACGCAACCACATTCATTAAAGAAACTTTAGTAAAGCTCAAAGCACACATTGCACCTCACACAATAATAGTGGAATATTTCAACAGACCACTTTCACCAATGGACAGATCATGGAAACAGAAACTAAACAGGGACACAGTGAAAATAACAGAAGTTATGAATCAAATGGATCTGGCAGATATCTACAGAACATTCTATCCTAAAACAAAAAGGATATACCTTCTTCTCAGCACCTCATGGTACCTTCTCCAAAATTGACCACATAATTGGTCACAAAACAGGCATCAACAGATACAAAAATATTGAAATTGTCCCATGCATCCTATCAGATCACCATGGACTAAGGCTGATCTTCAATAACAAAATAAATAACAGAAAGTAAACATTCACGTGGAAACTGAACAACACTCTTCTCAATGATACCTTGGTCAAGGAAGGAATAAAGAAAGAAATTAAGGACTTTTTAGAGTTCAATGAAAATGAAGCCACAACATACCCAAACTTATGGGATGCAATGAAAGCATTTCTAAGAAGAAAACTCATAGCTCTGAGTGCCTCCAAAAACAAACTAGAGAGAGCACACATTAGCAGCTTGACAACACACCTAAAAGCACTAGAACAAAAGGAAGCAAATTCACCCAAGAGGAGTAGATGGCAGGAAATAATCAAACTCAGGGGCGAAATCAACCAAGTGGAAACAAGAAGAACTATTCAAAGAATCAACCAATCAAGGAGCTGGTTCTTTGAGAAAATCAACAAGATAGATAAACCCTTAGCCAGACTCACTAGAGGGCACAGGGAAAGCATTCTAATTAAGAAAATCAGAAATGAAAAAGGAGACATAACAACAGATCCTGAAGACATCCAAAACACCATCAGATCCTTCTACAAAAGGCTATACTCAATAAAACTAGAGAACCTGGATGAAATGAACAAGTTTCTAGACAGATACCAGGTACCAAAGTTGAATCAAGATCATGTTAATGATCTAAACAGCCCTATATCCCCCAAAGAAATAGAAGCAGTCATTAATAGTCTCCCAACCAAAAAAAGCCCAGGACCAGATGGGATTAGAACAGAGTTCTATCAGATCTTCAAAGAAGATCTATCCCAGTTCTTTACAAACTATTCCACAAAATAGAAACAGAAGGTATTCAACCCAACTCATTCTATGAAGCCACAATTACTCTGATACCTAAACCACAAAAAGACCCAACAAAGATAGAAAACTTCAGACCAATATCCCTTATGAATATTGATGCAAAAATCCTCAATAAAGTTCTTGCTAACCAAATCCAAGAACACATCAAAACAATCATCCATCCTGACCAAGTAGGTTTCACTCCAGGGATGCAGGGATGGTTCAATATATTGAAATCCATCAACGTAATCCAGTATATAAACAAACTCAAAGACAAAAACCACATGATCATCTCCTTAGATTCAGAAAAAGCATTTGACAAGATCCAACACCCATTCATGATAAAAGTCTTGGAAAGATCAGGAATTCAAGGCCCATACCTAAACATGATAAAAGCAATCTACAGCAAACCAGTAGCCAACATCAAAGTAAATGGTGAGAAGCTTGAAGCAATCCCTCTAAAATCAGGGACTAGACAAGGCTGTCCATTTTCTCCATACCTATTCAACATTGTACTTGAAGTCCTAGCCAGAGCAATTCGACAACAAAAGGAGATCAAAGGGATACAAATTGGAAAAGATGAAGTCAAAATATCACTTTTTGCAGATGATATGATAGTATATATAAGTGACCCTAAAAATTCCACCAGAGAACTCCTAAACCTGAAAAACAGCTTCGGTGAAGTAGCTGGATATAAAATTAACTCAAACAAATCAATGGCCTTTCTCTACACAAAGAATAAACAGGCTGAGAAAGAAATTAGGGAAACAACAAACACCCTTCTCAATAGTCACAAATAATATAAAATATCTTGGCATGACTCTAACTAAGGAAGTGAAAGATCTGTATAATAAAAACTTCAAGTCTCTGAAGAAAGAAATTTTAGAAGATCTCAGAAGATGGAAAGATCTCCCATGCTCATGGATTGGCAGGATTAACATTGTAAAAATGGCTATCTTGCCAAAAGCAATCTACAGATTCAATGCAATTCCCATCAAAATTCCAACTCAATTCTTCAACGAATTAGAAAGTACAATCTGCAAATTCATCTGGAATAACAAAAAACCTAGGATAGCAAAAACTCTTCTCAAGGATAAAAGAACCTCTGGTGGAATCACCATGCCGGACCTAAAGCTCTACTACAGAGCAATTGTGATAAAAACTGCATGGTTTCATGCGTTTAGTAAATTGTATCTTATATCTTGGGTATCCTAAGTTTTGGGCTAATATCCACTTATCAGTGAATACATATTGTGTGAGATCTTTTGTGATTGTGTTACCTCACTCAAGATGATGCCCTCCAGGTACATCCATTTGGCTAGGAATTTCATAAATTCATTCTTTTTAATAGCTGAGTAGTACTCCATTGTGTAAATGTACCATAATTTCTGTATCCATTCCTCTGTTGAGGGACATCTGGGTTCTTTCCAGCTTCTGGCTATTATAAATAGGGCTGCTATGAACAAAGTAGAGCATGTGTCCTTTTTACCGGTTGGGACATCTTCTGGATATATGCCCAGGAGAGGTATTGCTGGATCCTCCGGTAGTACTATGTCCAATTTTCTGAGGAACCGCCAGACTGATTTCCAGAGTGGTTGTACAAGCTTGCAATCCCACCAACAATGGAGGAGTGTTCCTCTTTCTCCACATCCTTGCCAGCATCTGCTGTCACCTGAATTTTTGATCTTAGCCATTCTGACTGGTGTGAGGTGGAATCTCAGGGATGTTTTGATTTGCATTTCCCTGATAATTAAGGATGTTGAACATTTTTTCAAGTGCTTCTCAGCCCTTCGGTATTCCTCAGTTGAGAATTCTTTGTTTAGCTCTGTACCCCATTTTTAATGGGGTTATTTGAATTTCTGGAATCCAGTTGTTTGAGCTCTTTGTATATATTTGATATTAGTCCCCTATCAGATTTAGGATTGAGAAAATTCCTTTCCCAGTCTGTTGGTGGCCTTTTTTTGTCTTATTGACAGTGTCTTTTGCCTTACAGAAGCTTTGCAATTTTATGAGATCCCATTTATCAATTCTTGATCTTACAACGCAAGCCATTGCTGTTCTATTCAGGAATTTTTCCCTTGTGCCCATATCTTCGAGGCTTTTCCCTATTTTCTCCTTTATTAATTTCAGTGTCTCTGGTCTTATGTGTAGGTCTTTGATCCACTTAGACTTGAGCTCTGTACAAGGAGATAGGAATGGATCAATTCACATTCTTCTACATGATAACCTGCAGTTGTGCCAGCACCATTTGTTGAAAATGCTGTCTTTTTTCCACTGGATGGTTTTAGCTCCCTTGTCAAAGATCAAGTCACCATAGGTGTGTGGATTCATTTTTGGGTCTTCAATTCAATTCCACTGATCTATCTGTCTGTCACTGTACCAGTACCATGTGATTTTATCACAATTGCTCTGTACTACAGCTTAATGTCAAGCATGGTGATTCACCAGAGGTTCTTTTATTGTTGAGAATAGTTTTTGCTATCCCAAGATTTTTTATTTTCCAGATGAATTTGCAAATTGTCTTTTCTATGTCAGTGAAGAATTGGGTTGGAATTTTGATGGGGATTGCATAGAATCTGAAGATTGCTTTCAGCAGGATAGCCATTTTTACTATATTAATCCTGCCAATCCATGAGCATGGGAGATCTTTCCATCTTCTGAGATCTTCTTCAATTTCTTTCTTCAGAAACTTGAAGTTCTTGTCATACAGACCTTTAACTTCCTTAGTTAGTGTCACGCCAAGGTATTTTATATTATTTGTGTCTATTGTGAAGGGTGTTTTTTTCCATAATTTCTTTCTCAGTCCTTTTATCCTTTGTGTAGAGAAAGGCCATTGATTTATTTGAGTTAATTTTATATCCAGCTACTTCACCAAAGCTGTTTATCAGGTTTAGGAGTTCTCTGGTGGAATTTTTAGGGTCACTTATATATACTATCATATCACCTGCAAAAAGTGATATTTTGACTTCTTCCTTTCCAATTTGTATCCCTTTGATCTCCTTTTGTTGTCTAATTGCTCTGACTAGGACTTCAAGTACAATGTTGAATAGGTAGGGAGAAAGTGGGCAGACTTGTCTAGTCCCTGATTTTAGTGGGATTGCTTCCAGCTTCTCACCATTTACTTTGATGTTGGCTACTGGTTTACTGTAGATTGCTTTTATCATGTTTAGGTATGGGCCTTGAATTCCTGACCTTTCCAAGACTTTTATCATGAAGGGATGTTGGATTTTGTCAAATGCTTTCTCCACATCTAATGAGATGATCATGTGGTTTTTGTCTTTGAGTTTGTTTATATAGTGGATTACGTTGATGGATTTCCATATATTAAACCATCCCTGCATCCCTGAGATGAAGCCTACTTGGTCATGATGGATGATCGTTTTGATGTGTTCTTGGATTCGGTTTGCAAGGATTTTATTGAGTATTTTTTAATTGATATTCAAAAGGGAAATTGGTCTGCAGTTCTCTTTCTTTGATGGATCTTTGTATGGTGTGGGTATCAGAGTAATTGTGTCTTCATAGAATGAATTGGGTAGAGTACTTTCTCTTTCTATTTTGTGAAATAGTTTGAGAAGAGTTGGGATTAGGCCTTCTTTGAACGTCTGATAGAACTCTGCACTAAACACATCTGGTCCTCGGCTTTTTTTGGTTGGGAGACCATTGATGATTGCTTCTATTTCTTTAGGGAAAATGGGACTGTTTAGATCATTTATCTGATCCTGATTTAGCTTTGGTACCTAGCATCTATCTAGGAAGTTGTCCATTTCAAAGAGGTTTTCTAGTTTTGTTGAGTATAGCCTTTTGTAGTAGGATTTGATGATGTCTTGGATTTCCTCAGGTTTTGTTGTTATGTCTCCTTTTGCATTTTTGATTTTGTTAATTAGGATATACTGTCCCTGTGCCCTCTAGTTAGTCTGGCTAAGGGTTTATCTATCTTGTTGATTTTCTCAAAGAACCAGCTCCTCGTTTGGTAGATGCTTTGAATAGTTCCTTTTGTTTCCATTTGGTTGATATCAACCCTGAGTTTGATTATTTCCTGCCATCTACTCCTCTTGGGTGAATTTGCTTCCTTTGTTCTAGAGCTCCTAAATGTGCTGTCAGGCTGCTAGTGTGTGCTCTCTCTAGTTTTGTTTTGGAGGCACTCAGGGCTATGAGTTTTCTTCTTAGGACTGCCTTCATTGTGTCCCATAAGTTTGGGTATGTTGTGGCTTCATTTTCATTAAACTCTAAAAAGTCTTTAATTTCTTTCTTTATTTCATCCTTGACCAAGGAATCATTGAGTAGAGCGTTGTTCAGTTTCCACGTGAATATTGGCTTTCTATTATTTATGTTATTATTGAAGATCGGCCTTAGTCTGTGGTGACCAGATAGGATGCATTGGATAATTTCAATATTTTTGTATCTTTTGAGGCCTGTTTTGTGGCCAATTATATGGTCAGTTTTGGAGGAGATACCATGTGGCACTGAGAAGAAGGTATATCCTTGTGTTTTAGGATAAAATGTTCTGTAGATATCAATTAAATCCATTTGTTTCATAACTTTAGTGTCCTTGTGTCTCTGTTTAGTTTCTGTTTCCAGGATTTGTCCATTGGTGAGAGTGGGGTGTTGAAGTCTCCCACTATTATTGTGTGAGGTGCAATGTGTGCTTTGAGCTTTATGAATGTGGCTGCCCTTGTATTTGCAGCATACATGTTCAGAATTGAGAGTTCATCTTGGTAGATTTTACCTTTGATGAGTATGAAGTGCTCTCCTTGTCTTTTTTGATAACTTTGGGTTGGAAGTCAATTTTATTCGATATCAGAATGACTACTTCAGCTTGTTTCTTCAGACCATTTGCTTGGAAAATTGTTTTCCAGCCTTTAACTCTGAGGTACTGTCTATCCTTTTCCCTGAGATGGGTTTCCTGTAAACAACAAAATGTTGGGTCCTGTTTGTGTAGCCAGTCTATTAGCCTTTTTATTGGGGAATTGAGGCCATTGATGTTAAGAGAAATTAAAGTAATTGTTGCTTCCTGTTATTTTTTGTTGTTAAATTTGGGATTCTGTTCTTTCGACGTCAACAAACTTTTAGGTTTGTTGAAGGATTACTTTTTTGCTTTTTCTAGGGTATAGTTTCCATCCTTGTGTTGGTGTTTTCCCTTTGTTATCCTTTGAAGGGCTGGTTTCATGGAAAGATATTGTGTGAATTTGGTTTTATCATGGAATACTTTGGTTTTTCCATCTATGGTAATTGAGAGTTTTGCTGGGTATAGTAGCCTGGGCTGGCATTTGTTTTCTCTTAGGGCCTGCATAACATCTGTCCAGGATCTTCTGGCTTTCATAGTCTCTGGTGAGAAGTCTGGTGTAATTCTGATAGGCCTGCCTTTATATGTTACTTGACCTTTTTCCCTTACTGCTTTTAATATTCTATCTTTATTTAGTGCATTTGTTGTTCTGATTATTATGTGTCGGGAGGAATTTCTTTTCTGGTCCAGTCTATTTGGAGTTCTGTAGGGTTCTTATATGTTCATGAGCATGTCATTCTTTAGGTTTGGGAGGTTTTCTTCTATAATTTTGTTGAAGATATTTGCTGGCCCTTTAAGTTGAAAATCTTCATTCTCATCAACGCCTATTATCCGTAGGTTTGGTCTTCTCATTGTGTCCTGGATTTCCTGGATGTTTTGAGTTAGGATCTTTTTGCATTTTCCATTTTCTTTGATTGTTGTGCCCATGTTCTCTATGGAATCTTCTGCACCTGAGATTCTCTCTTCCATCTCTTGAATTCTGTTGCTGATGCTCACATCTATGGTTCCAGATTTCTTTCCTAGGGTTTCTATCTCCAGCGTTGCCTCACTTTGGGTTTTCTTTATTGTTTCTACTTCCCTTTTTAGGTCTTGGATGGTTTTGTTCAATTCCATCACCTGTTTGGTTGTGTTTTCCTGTTTTTCTTTAAGGACTTCTACTGATTTAGCCGTGTTCTCCTGTATTTCTTTAAGTGAGTTATTAAAGTCCTTCTTGATGTCCTCTACCAGAATCATGAGATATGATTTTAAATCCTAGTCTTGCTTTTCAGGTGTGTTGGGATATCCAGGACTGGCTGAGTTGAGAATGCTGGTTTCTGATGATGGTGAGTGGTCTTGGTTTCTGTTAGTAAGATTCTTACATTTGTCTTTCACCATCTGGTAATCTCTGGAGTTGGTTGTTATAGTTGTCTCTAGTTGCAGCTTGTTCCTCCTGTGTTTCTTTTCACCTCTGTCAGCAGACCTTGGAGTTTAGATCTCTCCTGAGTTTCAGTGGTCAGAGTACTCTCTGCAGGCAAGCTCTCCTCTTCGGGGAAGGTGCACAGATATCTGGGGTTTGGATCTGCCTCCTGGCTGAAAATGAAGGCCTGAAACAGGGCCTATCCCAGAAGATGTCTAGCTTCTGCCTGTCCCAGAAGCTTTATCGCTTCTGTAGTCCACACTCTCACCTGTGCAGACTAGTCTCTGAGAGATCCAGGACCCAAGATGGCTCCCCCAGGTGCTCCAACAGAGTCCTCCCATCATATAACAATTAATATGTTTGTTTGGTGATATAGTAACCAGCAAAGAGACACAATTAATAATCAATGAATGGGACTGTTAAAAGATTTATATATGATAAATACAATATGTGGAACATTGTAACAATAAGTGTTAAGTGTATGTTTCTTCCTACAGAAAACACACCTCTCACCCCAAAGGTGTTAGTGACAGTGGATTATTAAACTAAAGGACCGTGGCCCTGGAACATAAGATGCTCCTGTAGGGTCTCTGCAAACACAAGGCCAGTAGAATGTTGATTGCCATGAGGCAAGAAGCAAGTATAGTTCAACATGATACAGTAGCCAGTGTTGGTTCAAACTCTGAGAGTTTGACCCTGGATCATTTAAATCAGGTATAGTTAATCATAGCACAATCACAGCATATCCTGGTGATAACTCAGTTCTGTATACACAATAAATATCAAGGCATGACTATGTCAAAACCTTACATAATATACATATCACATATTCCATAAAGATAGGCTTCATAGATTAACTGAGAAAGCAGGATCAAGGTAAACAAAGTATATGATAAGGTCTGGGTGAAGATAACACTATAGGTTTATTGAGGAATTGAGAGTCTGGGGGTAGCTAGATGTGGCATGGCCATACAGATAGTACAAAGGTTACCAGACTATTAACCACATCCATTTCTAGCCATCTGGGTTGAAAACAAGTACATATATACATCTTCTTGGAGATTTTATGTCAACAAAACAAAAAAATCATAAATAAAGGCATTTCTCTAAACATATTTGTTAAACATCTGCAGACTTGGAAGTCATTGAGGATGGACACTCCCTCACAATCAATTTAGACAACCTGACACTAAAGTCTCAGCCTTCTGACTGTTTGAAAGAATGAGATCTGAGGTATTTATCTATCCCTGCATGGAGACTTGACATTCTGAACTCCCCAAAAGATCACAAGTTGACTATCTAGCTAAGAGTCTTTTTTCATAAAGAAAAAAGCCATACTGTTGTCTCTTCCCTTAAGAGTTAAACCTAATGGAGCTGTCAATCACTTGGCCAAGAAAACACCCCTAAAGGAAGCCATATAGTCTGTGGATTTTAAGAAACAATACAAGGTCTACCTAAAAATCTAAGTTGACACTCTCAGGCCTAACAGCATTTTCCTCCACAGTGGTCTCTGTCCACTCTGGGTGACTGTGGCCATGGCCC
The DNA here is from genome assembly GCF_978045245.1 of Mus caroli. Classification (NCBI taxonomy): domain Eukaryota; kingdom Metazoa; phylum Chordata; class Mammalia; order Rodentia; family Muridae; genus Mus; species Mus caroli. The sequence continues at coordinate 42,992,084 of NW_028227258.1, forward strand.
ACTCTGTCATGAGAGGCTCCTATTATTCTGTTATTAACTCTGTCTTCTACACTATACTTTATGTGTCTCATCTAGTTTATTGAAAAGAGATCATGAAGAGAGAAAAGCTGAGAGAAGGCCAGAAGTTCCCACTAATGTGTGGCTGGGAAGATCAGGGTTATAGTAGAGAAGGCAATCTCTGTTGTAGATCTCGGGTGCTCTATGATGACATTCTTAGCTTTTAGGGTGGTGAAAGCTAGTATTCAGTGAAGCTAGTACATTTCAAAATACTTCACCAAATGGAAAATGGAGACTGTTAGATCTGACACAGAGGTGACTGGTGTCAAAAAGGGATGCCTGAGATTTTAGGTGACTTTGCCCAGCTGTTACTGATCAACCCAAAAAGGAATGTCTATTGAGAAAGTCTGTCTCCCACAATAATCCATCTCACCTGGGGCAAACAATGTCAGGAAGGAGAGACTGCAGACCAGCACTAGGTAGCCCTCTATGGCTGAAACAATTCCTCCTTCCTAAGCTTCCCAAGCCTACCCATATCCAGGGTCCCAGTCAACTTTCCCTCTTACATGCCCTCTACTTTTTGTAGGGAAGAGGCTGCCTCTCACTGTATGTGATAACATACTCAGTCTCATCTGTTCAAGCTCATACTCACGGCTTCTTCTGCCTTCTGTATCTTCACAGCTCCTCTGGAATCTAACTGTAGCCATTGAATGGCTATTGAGAGGACAACAGACAGCACAAGAAAAATTTGCCTCTAGTGTTGTGAGATACCAATTCTCAGCAAATTTCAAAAGTCCAGTCAATCAATCAACCTTGTAGAAGCTTTAACACAGCTGTTGTTTTAGAAAGTATGTGACACTCTCTGGTCTTTCATTAGATGTAGAATTATAATTTATATGTCCTTCTGCTTGCCTTTAAAGGTCAGTTTTATGCAACATAAAAATAAACTTAATGGAAAAGGACTATAGATTAAAAAGTTCTTTCATAAGGCAGTCAACTCAGAGAGGCATACTTGGAAGTACTAGAAAATACACACAGAATCTGACAGATTGATAGCCATAGAATAGAAACTGATATACATTAACCACATCTAGACCTCTGGTAGCAATATGAGTTAATTTAACACATTAGAGAAAAAAATGTAACCATATCAAATCAAATCAAATTCAAATACATCCTATAGTACAGCATTTAGTAATAAGTTCTGGTCAAAGCAGGACATGAATAAATATATTAGGTAATGCATTTCATCATTGTTTCTCTGGATGTGACACAAGAAAGAACTCATGTCTACAAAAAGAATAATAATAAATTACAGTACATTTGTACAATGGGATATCGCATACCAATTAATATTAATTAATGGAAAAGTATGGAGAGATCTCAAAAATATAACCTTGAGTGAAAAGCAGTCAAAGCTTCCTTCATTTACATTTTTGCAATAAATATTTTATTAAGCATTTTCTATATGCTAGATATATAAGGCTGTCCAAAGGTACAGGAATTCAGCACAAAGGGTGGTAATGGGCAGTCAGTGATCTCAAAGTTCCCACATCTCTGTAAAAGGCAAGCTCTGTGGAGCAGACAAGTAAGAATTAACAGTGTGATACATCAAAGATGGACTAGAGATAATTGTGGCACAGTATGGTGTGAGATTGAAGAGACTGTTTTGTGTAGGATACACAGAAAGAGGTTCTTATTTGAAGCAGAGATATAAAAGAAGTAGAGGGCAGATAGGAGCAATCTTTTTCTAAAAACAAGTTCAGTCAGTTCTTCTTACCCATTGATTCCACATCACTAGATTCATCTAATTTTGTATCTCAGGTAGTAAGGAAAATAGGTGTCTGTACTGACTATATACATGACATTTCATCATGATACAAAGCAATTACATCCACCACATATACCTTATATTGGGTATGATAGATAATCTAGAGGTGATTTAAAGTATAAAGAAAGCTTGAGAGAATAATGCACAACTGCACCATTTTGTATAAGGGTCTGGCGCATCCATGGACTTGTACATCCTCTGAACTCCTGGTCTCAATCCTCTGTGGATTCTGAGCATAACTACACACACCCTGACAAAAGACCTGCTGCCTTTACAAAATAGTAAGGTGGGCACTATGACAATGGAAAGAGAGATGACAGCAAAGAAGTAAACATTTGCTTTGCTATGCAGTAGAATTAAGAACCATTAGAGATATTTCAAAAGAATAGTTTTATAACATAGCTTCCACTCAGGTGCTAGATTGAGAATCAGTTATAAAATCAAATTATCAAAAATAGAAGTTTGGAAAGCAGTTACGAGGTTTTAGATTGTACAAAGGGAAGAAAATGATAGCTTGGATCAGCTTGAATTCTGGATTCTATTTTATTGTATTTGTTGGAAGTATATAGTGTGTGTGTGTGTGTGTGTGTGTGTGTGTGTACTTATATACACAAGCCACTGTACATTTGTAGGGATCAGAGAGCAACTTGGAGAAGTTAGTTCTCTCCTTCTACTGTGTAGAACTCAGGGATCAAACTCACACTCTCAGACTTGGTGGGAAGTTCCGTTAAGTATTAAGCTCAGATTCTGAATTCTAAATAAAAGCATGAGAAGTTGCTCAATGTTGAATATATTCAGTAGTAGAAATAAATTATGGGTGGCTCCAAGAATTTTTTCAAAAGAAAATATAATAATTTCTATTCACAGAGATGGGGAAAATGCTGAGGCAAGCACAGATTTTGTTGTTTATCAAGCCAATTAATACTGCCCGAATCTTTCACATCATAATCCTCAGACATGTAAATATGCTGCCATATAGGGTGTGATGCTCAATAACCATTGCCAATTTGATTGTATTTAGGAATATAGGCATTAATTTTAAATGTGTCAATGGAGTATTTCCACAGATGGTTAACTGAAAAGAGGAATTATTCGGAATGAGGGTAGCAAAACCCCATTAGCAGGAATCCCAGAATGAAAACAGAAAAAAGCCAGATGAACCTCAGTGTTCATTTCCAGTTCACTGCTTCTCACTCTGCACTGTGAACCAAGTGACTCCCCATTGGAAGGGAGCCATGTCTTTCTCATCATGATGGACTGCATTTTTCTGAACTGTGAGTCAAAATAACCCTTTCTTCCCTAAGGTGTGTGTGTGTGTGTGTGTGTGTGTGTGTGTGCGCACGCACACTATTTGATCACAGTAATGAAAAGAACTAATACATGTAGCAACTTGGCAAACATGATTAAGTTAAAGATGTTAAAATAACTATATTATTGTGTGTGTTATATTGTAGATTATTTAATCATAAAGACCCCTTTTTGAAATCAGGGGTCAGAGCAGTGTGGTTGCTGCCTTGGAGAACAGTGGATGACCAAGAGCCAAAGGATTCCGGAGGACTCTGGAAGGTGGAAAAGATAGAAGATTTTTCCCCCCTTAGAGTATTGGGAATAAAAAATTAGATCATCATGCCACTAGCTGCTTCTTTCCTGCTCTCAGAAATCAGGCCACTGTTCTTGCAGCTCTGCCCAGACAGAGTTGATATGATATGTTGGCCTTGCAGGCCACATCGTCATTTTCAGCCACAAATACATTTGTCCTTTCTCATGCTCACCCATGTGCCAGGAGTCATGTAGCCTAGCTATGTCACATGGTATGATATTTCTCACCCATTCTGAAAACTTACAATAATCAGGCATTCCTTTTATTTAGTGGTTTAAGGAAGGACTTGAAGGCTTCTCTTTAGCCTTCTGTCTTAGGGTTACTATTGGTGTAAGAAAACACCATGACCAAAAGCAAGTGACAGGGGTTGGGGGAAAGGTTACACTTCCACAAAAGTGGAAAGAAGTCAGGACAGGAACTCAAACAGGGCAGGGAAGTGAAGGCAGGAGCTGATGCAGAGTCCATAAAGGGATGCTGCTTACTGACTTGCTCCTTATGGCTTGCTTATCCTGCTTTCTTAAAGAACCCAGGATCCAGCGCAGGGATGGCACCATCCACAATGGGCTTCATCCTTTCCCAACAATCACTAATTTAAAAAAAAATGTTCTACAGGCTTGCCAAAGTCTGATCTTATGGAAGCATTTTATTTTCTTTCTTTTTTTAATAGCCCCTATTCTTTATTTAATCATTCTATTCGTTCACATCTCAAATAATATGCCACTTCCCAGTTACCCATCCACGAACCCCCATCCCAGATCCACACTCTCCTCCCTCCCTTTTGCCTCCATAAGTGTGCTCCCTGACATATCCATTCCAGCCCCACCACTCCAGCATCTACCTACATTGGGGCATTAAACCTCCACAGGACCCCTCCCATTGCTGTCAGGCAAGGCCATCCTCTGCTACATAAGTATCTGGAGTTATGGATCCCTCCCTGTACACTCCTTTCTTAGTGATCTAGTCTCTGGGAGCACTAGGTGGTCCAGCCAGCTGATGTTCTTCCTATGGGGCTGCAATCCCCCTCTGCTCCTCCAGTTCTTCTGCCAGCTCCCCAAGGGGTCCCTGAGCCAAGTCTTCTGGTTGGCTCCAAGCATCCACATCTACATTGTTCAATCCAAGGCTGAACCTCCCAAGGAACAGCCAAACCAGGAAGCGTTTTCTTAATTGAAATTTTTTTTCCTCTTATATGAGTTTAGCATATATGTATACATATATGCTAAACTCATGTGAGAGACAGAGAGAGAGAGGTGGCTATTTTTCCTATTAGCTTGTCTCTGGAGCTGAAGTACTCCTCTTTCCCTCCAGGGCCTGCCTTTCCTATGCAGCTCCTCTTGGAATGAAGGGAAGATCATCTCTCCCTTTATGGCATCATCACACTGTTTCTGCTACCATGGTGAATCTCCTAATTGTTCTTCCCCTACAAGAGCCAGTCATGCCCCACTTCCAATGGAAGTAAGGCAATCTCCCCTAATCAGGTTCATTCTGAAGGTTATTTTCATAGCTGTCCCTTTCCCAACCCTGGATTTCATTCTCACAAAAAGTAACTCGGTTAAACCAGCGATCAAAACTTTCATGTCTTCAAAAAGCAATGCTACCTCAAGGACAAGATACTTTGAACTGTTTGGAGAATGATGAAAGACATTAATTTCTCACGGTTTCACAAAAACTAATTCAGAGACTAATATAACATTTAAGCACAACAGTGATGATCCAGGCAAAAATGCTGAGTCAGGTTTTGGGAGAAAAGTAGTTTATTATCTTTCCATTTGTGTTAAGGGGATCAAAATACCCATGGGAGAAGATACAGAGACAATGTTTGGAGCAGAAACTGAAGGAAAGGCCTTCCAGTGACTGTTCCACCTAGGGATCCATCCCATATACAATCACCAAACCCAGACACTATTGTGGATGACAACAAGTGCTTGCTGACAGAAGCCTGATACAGCTGTCTCCTGAGAGGCTCTACCAGTGCCTGACAAATACAGGAGTGGATTCTCACAGCCAAACATTGGACTGAGCACAGGGTCCCCAGTGGAGGAACTAGAGAAAGAACCCAAGGAGCTGAAGAGGTTTGCAGCCCCATAAGAGGAACAATATGAACCAACCAGTACCCCCCAGAGCTCCCAGGGACTAAACCACCAGCCAAACAGTACACATAGTGGGACTCAAGACTCTAGCTGCATATGTAGCAGAGGATGGCCTAGTCGGTCATCACTGGGAGGAAAGGCCCTTGGTCCTGTAAAGGCTCTATGCCCCAGTGTAGGGGAATGCCAGGGCTAGGAAGCAGGAGTGGGTGGGTTGATGAGCAAGGGGAGTGGGGAGGGGATAGGGGGTTTTTGGAGGGGAAACCAGGAAAGGGGATAACATTTGAAATGTAAATAAAGAAAATATCTAATAAAAAAGTACAAAAAAATAAAGGGATCAACTATCTAATCATATCCACCTGTCTACTTTGTACTTTGATAAACTTTGAATAATTGATTACCTCAGTGAAAATCAGTGACCCTGCCAAGGGAGCTCTTTTACCTGTTATGATTCTGTGGGTCCACAGTATAGATCTTTTGCTGTTCATTCTAGATGTCATCAAGTACTAGAGACTGGTAGTTTCAGGTTCATTTGAAGTCTAGTATTTGGTTTTGACTAGCCCAGGTATCTCTAGCAGATAAGTTATCTTTGTCATATGTAACATGTTTGTGAAAAGAAGAAATAAAATGGTCAGCTTTAAAGAGAGAGAGAGAGAGAGAGAGAGAGAGAGAGAGAGAGAGAGAGGAGTCACTTTGCCACTTTTAATTTATACATATTTAAAGAGGGACTATGCAAATAGGGAAATGCAAATTAAGAACTCATTTAGATAACATTACACCAACACTCAATAAAATGTTTGTCTCTCTGTGTCTGTGTGTGTGTGTGTGTGTCTGTATGTGTTGATATAGACTGGACCCAGGCCCTTGAACATGCAAGACAAGTAAGTACACTACCACTGAGCTAAAGCCTTAGCCAGCAAAGGATATTTTAAAGAGCTAGACCTTAAATGTTAAACACTTTACAGGCCATATAATACCTGCCATAGCCATTTTGATTCAATCATTGTAAACCATGTCATCATAGAATGTGTAAACTAGTGAAGGCTCCTAAGTTTCAATACAATTCATTTGTAAAACAAAAAGCATGCAGATGTAGTTCATGAACACAAGTGATACACAAAGACAAGGTTCCAGGATCAATCTATAGCATCCAAACACACACACACACATACACACTAAACCAAGTGGTTCGGTAATCCCTTCACTATAATCTCTAACGTGGATAAAAATTAAAACACTAACTCTACTAAGAGCTAATAAACATACAGAACTGCAATCTGCTAACCAGACCTGCTGGTGGGGATGTAAAAGAGTACAACCACACTACACAATGCTTTGATACCCACTTTAAAGTGTACAAATACCCCCATCAACTTCCTAGTCATTCCTTTCTCTGTATTTAAAGAGAACTTGAAGTACCCAGGCTTAGACACAGTGCTCAGAATGTAGCTATGTGCAATGAAGACATTGGAAATGAATTAAATCTCTACCAACAGGCATATGGATAAGCAAACTCCAATATATCTATGCAATGGACAAAATTTTAGCCACCAAAACAATAGATTGTTAATATTTTCTCCACATGGATTCATTTCAAAACAGTTTTACAGAGTGAAAGATGTCAAGCAATAAAAGTATAGACTTACAAAACTATTTATATAAAATTCTAGAAGCAAAACTAAAATCTAAGGGAAGATAATGTAGACCCATAGTTCCCTGATGGTGAGGGTAGGGACAGGGAGGTCATGAAAAGGCAATTAGGAAAGGTTACAGGGTGATATTAGTGAATAATGGAGATGTTCACTAGATTCACTAGAGTGATTGCTTCCTGGATATGTGTATGTGCTTGTGTGTGAAAGAGAATTATTCATAACATATATGTTTCATTATAAATACATAGCCTTATTATATAGAGAGATGTGTATTTATCAAAACATAATAATCAGTAACAACACCTCAGATACAAGCAAAAATAACCAAGATGAAGCCAAGGAGAACTTGGGAACCAGCCTTTCTTATGCAGTTCAGAGCCAACAGAGCAAGCCCACTGCTTAAGCGTCTCCACAAAACTGAAAAGGGTTCAGATTTAATTTGAAATGTTATTAGAATCTTAAATAAAAATGAGCTCCACAGGATAGTGTAACCAATTTCTCATACAGTCTCATGTAAAAAAGAGTCTAAGCACAGCTAATGAATACAATTTGTGCTGTAACGTTTTTCTCATTTAAATGTCATCTTCACTATATTAATAGCCGAGGTTCTGTGAGCTTTAAGCAGTGACAACTGTGACTCATAATTTAGGAGTTAAAACCAACATAACTACACTGAGTGACCCAAGGGAGCCATCCTCATTAACATGATAATTCAGCCATGCAGACTTAAGTGAACTTCAAAGAGTGGGTGCAGGGTTTTATTAGAAGAATGATGTTCTGGGAGAACAGATGTTAGGATCTTTCTGCACAAAGCAGGATTCTCCCATTCTGAGAGTACAAATACTGACTGACATCTCTCTCTCTCTCTCTCTCTCTCTCTCTCTCTCTCTCTCTCTCTCTCTCTCTCTCTCTCTCTCTCTCTGCTTGAATAAACAATGAGACACTAATCCTCTATGACTTAAATCACAAACAAGGAGACTCTAGCTCTGTGCACCTGTGGAGATAGCTCCCCTTGCCCAATTCTCAGTCCCTGGTACCATCTGACTGCTCAGTAAACAGAAACAAGGTCTTTCCTAAAGTGCTCACTCCAGAATCTGAGTACTCACAGTAACTTTAAAATGATTGATGCTTAATAAAACAATCAGTAGATGGATAACCTTTCACAGCTAGTAGCTTTGGAAGAAGTCAAAATCATTAGAAAACATAGCAATAAGATGTTATAATAAAAGAGATGGTAAAGTCACTTACCATGTGCCAGATCTGTGAAGATAAGTAACAACTTTGCAATTGGTTTTTTTTTTTGTTTGTTTGTTTCTTTTAGACCTCTTACAACTATGTGAGGGAAAGACAGCTATCATCGCTCTCGTTTAGACAGAAACAAATGGTTTCTAACATAATGGTGTGCTATTTCTGACTGTGTTACAGTTGAAATAGGGGGATCAAGTACTCAGTTTGTAAACAACAAAGTCAGATCTCTTGTAGACCACTGAGACTAGACTCCACTTGCTTACTACTCATTATTTATGTTCACAAACACTAGAGGAAACAAGCCAGGTATGGTGGTGCCCACCTATAATCCCAGCACTTAAAAGATAGGGGTAGCAGGATCAGGAGCTAAGGCTATCATCAACTACTCAGAAAGTTCAAAGCCACACTGAGCTCCATGAAACGGTCAAAAAAAAAAAAAACCTACTCGAGAAAACCTAAATGTCCAATGAAATGAAATGCATTTGACTAATTATTACATAGAGAAATATACAACCATTAAGATGGTTGACTTTATCATAAAAACAAAAGAGCTATATGCAACAATGCTCATATGCTAATAGGAAAAAAGAATAATCTCTTCCTTGATTATAATTATTCAAAAATAATATAGTCATATCAATAAATACTGCCAAAAGCAAACGATTAAGCAATCTTTTGATGATTGTAGATAATATCTTTAATTTCCATTACTGTTATCTAATATAACCTTCTAAGAATTACTTTTGCCAAGGGAAACTGATCTGAATGTGGTGGGCGGAACCCTGACCAAAGACTGACAACCCTGAGTCTCCCTCTGCCTCGCTCAGCCAATGCTCAGCCAGTCAGAAGCCATATTGGCGTGAACTTCCTCATGTTCATTCTTCTCCAGTATAAAAGCCTACCTTCCAGTGCTAGCCAGCACTAGGCGCGTGTCACTACCAATAGAGACATGCTGAGGTGTGATGGCATGGCTCCCACTTGCCAGCATTTGAGCCATAGTTGCATTACTAATCAGCTTGAAGCAAGAGTTGAGTGAAGTTGCATAATGCTTCCAAATGTCTTTGTTGTATGAGTGTGATACAGAAGTATAACAGCCTACATTTCATATAATTATTTTAAAAAGGATTGATTGAAGAATATATATGTTTATGTATAATCCATAATTGGGACTTATTAAGGGTACATATCATTAAAATAATACTTGTCAGTACAATTCAATTTCCTTATCAAAGCCTTCAAGAACCCCTGTGTGCTTCCTATGGACTTGCTAACTTAAAAAGCTTTTCATGAGTACCCATTATATTTTCATCAGTCAAACTCTTTTTATATCATCTTACATGTTTTTACAAGATATTTCTCTCTCACCCCATGCTCCTTACCAAGCTTTGTGAGATATGCAAAAATGAATCTATGTTCACTCAATTTGACATTTTTTTTCTGAATTAAGACTTTTAAAGGTGTCTATTAAGATAGAGTGTTCACTGAGTATATTAATAGCTTTTCTCATTACTGTGACAAAATATCTGGGAAAAAACTAAGTGAGGAAGATCTGTTTTGGCTCACAATCTAAGGGAATACAATCCATCATGATGGGAAAGGAAAGACAGTATAAGCACAATGTAACATTATATCTGTAGGCAAAAGCTGAAAGAGGCAAAAGACATATTAGGTGGATTCTTTTTTGTTTTCCTTTTTTATTTTGGAATAACAGATCCTGGAATTATGCAGCCCACATATAGGATAAGGGTTATAGCCTCAGTTTTGGTTTGGTTTGGTTTGGGTTGGTATGGTTTGGTTTGGTTTGGTTTGATTTGGTTTGGTTTGATTTGGTTGGGTTTGATTTGGTTTTGTTTTTGGTTTTGTGATGGTCCCTGACTCTGGTGGTAAAGGATGCCAATGATGCCAGCCTATCACTATTCCAAGGAAAAGGCAATCCAGTGCAGTGGAGGTGACAGCAGAAGCATTATGAGTCACTTCGATTTGGGTAGTGCCAAGATCCTTTCTCCTCAAGCCTCATCCCGCTTCCTCCCACTCAAGGTTCTGATGCTGAAAACTGAAGTAAAGAAAGGTTTCCCATGCTCGCTTCGGCAGCAAATATACTAAAATTGGAACGATACAGAGAAGATTAGCATGGCCGCTGCGCAAGGATGACACCCAAATTCGTGAAGCGTTCCATATTTTTATAAAAGCCAGAAGAGCCTGGACAGATGTTATACAGACACTAAGAAAACACAAATGCCAGCCCAGGCTACTATACCTGGCCAAACTCTCAATTACCATAGATGGAGAAACCAAAGTATTCCACGAAAAAACCAAATTCACACATTATCTTTCCACGAATCCAGCCCTTCAAAGGATAATAACAGAAAAAAAACAATACAAGGAAGGAAATCACGCCCTAGAAAAAGCAAGAAAGTAATCCCTCAACAAACCAAAAAGAAGACAGCCACAAGAACAGAATGCCAACTCTAACAACAAAAATAAAAGGAAGCAACAATTACTTTTCCTTAATATCTCTTAATATCAATGGACTCAATTCCCCAATAAAAAGACATAGACTAACAGACTGGCTACACAAACAGGACCCAACATTCTGCTGCTTACAGGAAACCCATCTCAGGGAAAAAAGACAGACACTACCTCAGAGTAAAAGGCTGGAAAACAATTTTCCAAGCAAATGGCCTGAAGAAACAAGCTGGAGTAGCCATTCTAATATCGAATAAAATCGACTTCCAACCCAAAGTTATCAAAAAAGACAAGGAGGGACACTTCATACTCATCAAAGGTAAAATCCTCCAAGAGGAACTCTCAATTCTGAATATCTATGCTCCAAATGCAAGGGCAGCCACATTCCTTAAAGACACTTTAGTAAAGCTCAAAGCACACATTGCACCTCACACAATAATAGTGGGCGACTTCAACACACCACTTTCACCAATGGACAGATCATGGAAACAGAAACTAAACAGGGACACAGTGAAACTAACAGAAGTTATGAGACAAATGGACTTAACAGATATCTACAGAACATTTTATCCTAAAACAAAAGGCTATACCTTCTTCTCAGCACCTCACGGGACCTTCTCCAAAACTGACCATATAATTGGTCACAAAACAGGCCTCAACAGATACAAAAATATTGAAATTGTCCCATGCATCCTATCAGACCACCATGGACTAAGAATGATCTTCAAAACAACATAAATAATGGAAAGCCAACATTCGCATGGAAACTGAACAACACTCTTCTCAATGATACCTTGGTCAAGGAAGGAATAAAGAAAGAAATTAAAGACATTTTAGAGTTTAATGAAAATGAAGCCACAACGTAACCAAACCTATGGGACACAATGAAAGCATTTCTAAGAGGGAAACTCATAGCTCTGAGTGCCTACAAAAAGAAACTGGAAAAAGCACACACTAGCAGCTTGTCAACACACCTAAAAGCTCTAGAAAAAAAAAAAAAAGAAAATTCACACAAGAGGAGTAGACGGCAGGAAATAATCAACCAAGTGGAAACAAGAAGAACTATTCAAAGAATTAACCAAACTCGGAATTGGTTCTTTGAGAAAATCAACAAGATAGATAAACCCTTAGCTAGACTCACTAGAGGGCACAGGGACAACATCCTAATTAACAAAATCAGAAATGAAAAGGGAGACATAACAATAGATCCTGAAGAAATCCAAAACACCATCAGATCCTTCTACAAAAGGCTATACTCAACAAAACTGGAAAACTTGGACGAAATGGACAAATTTCTAGACAGATACCAGGTACCAAAGTTAAATCAGGATCAAGTTAACGATCTAAATAGTCCCATATCCCCTAAAGAAATAGAAGCAGTCATTAATAGTCTCCCAGTCAAAAAAAGCCCAGGACCAGATGGGTTTAGTGCAGAGTTCTATCAGACCTTCAAAGAAGATCTAATTCCAGTTCTGCACAAACTATTCCACAAAATTGAAGTAGAAGCAACTCTACCCAACTCATTCTATGAAGCCACAACTACTCTGATACCTAAACCACAGAAAGATCCAACAAAGATAAAGAACTTCAGGCTAATTTCCCTTATGCAAAAATCCTCAATAAAATTCTTGCTAACCGAATCCAAGAACACATTAAAGCAATCATCCATCCTGACCAAGTAGGTTTTATTCCAGGGATGCAGGGATGGTTTAATATACGGAAATCCATCAATGTAATCCATTATATAAACAAACTCAAAGACAAAAACCACATGATCATCTCGTTAGATGCAGAAAAAGCATTCGACAAGATCCAACACCCATTCATTCAGGAATCCAAGGCCCATACCTAAACATGATAAAAGCAATCTACAACAAACCAGTAGCCAACATCAAGGTAAATGGTGAGAAGCTTGAAGCAATCCCTCTAAAATCAGGGACTAGACAAGGCTGTCCACTTTCTCCATACCTATTCAACATTGTACTTGAAGTCCTAGCCAGAGCAATTCGACAACAAAAGAAGATCAAGGGGATACAAATTGGAAAAGATGAAGTCAAAATATCACTTTTTGAAGAAGATATGATAGTATATATAAGTGAACCTAAAAAATCCACCAGAGAACTCCTAAACCTGATAAACAGCTTCAGTGAAGTAGCTGGATATAAAATTAACTCAAACAAGTCAATGGCCTTTCTCTACACAAAGAATAAACAGGCTGAGAAAGAAATTAGGGAAACAACACCCTTCTCAATAGTCACAAATAATATAAAATATCTTGGCGTGCATCTAACTAAGGAAGTGAAAGATCTGTATGATAAAAACTTCAAGTCTCTGAAGAAAGAAATTATAGAAGATCTCAGAAGATGGAAAGATCTCCCATGCTCATGGATTGGCAGGATCAACATTGTAAAAATGGCTATCTTGCCAAAAGCAATCTACAGATTCAATGCAATCCCCATCAAAATCCCAACTCAATTCTTCAACAAATTAGAAAGAGCAATCTACAAATTCATCTGGAATAACAAAAAACCTAGGATAGCAAAAACTCTTCTCAAGGATAAAAGAACTTCTGGTGGAATCACCATGCCTGACCTAAAGCTTTACTACAGAGCAATTGTGATTAAAAAAAAAAAAAAAAAAACTCATGATACTGGTACAGTGACAGACAAGTAGACCAATGGAATAGAATTGAAGACCCAGATATGAACCCACACAACTATGGTCACTTGATCTTCGACAAGGGAGCTAAAACCATCCAGTGGAAGATAGACAGCATTTTCAACAAATGGTGCTGGCACAACTGGTTGTTCTCATGTAGAAGAATGCGAATTGATCCATTCCTATCTCCTTGTACTAAAGTCAAATCTAAGTGGATCAAGGAACTTCACATAAAACCAGAGACACTGAAACTTATAGAGGAGAAAGTGGGGAAAAGCCTTGAAGATATGGGCACAGGGGGAAAATTCCTGAACAGAACAGCAATGGCTTGAATGGTAAGATCAAGAATTGACAAATGGGACCTCATGAAACTGCAAAGCTTCTGCAATGCAAACGACACCGTCAATAAGACAAAAAGACCACCAACAGATTGGGAAAGGATCTTTACCTATCCTGAATCAGATAGGGGACTAATATCCAATATATATAAAGAACTCAAGAATGTGGACTCCAGAGTAGGGCCACAAACCTCTCCAGTCAGAAAAGCGCCGGGGTAACTAGGGCGCAGGGTTGGCTGACACTCGCCAGCTACCCACAACACCTGCCACAGGATCTTAAGACTTCTGGTGAGTGGAACACAGCTTCTGCTCCAATCCAATTGCTCACGGGACCTGAGACTGCATAAGTTAGGGAAGCAGAAAACCCGGCCTGAGTAGGACCACAGGCCTCTTCCTGCCGGACCAGCACCAGGGTAGCAAGAGCGCAGGGTCAGCTGACACCCGCCAGCTACCCAGGACCCCCGCCACAGGATTTTGAGACTGCTGGTGAGTGGAACACAGCTTCTGCTCCAATCTTTAAACAGTGACAACGACAACAACTAACCCCAGAGATTACCAGATGGCAAAAGGTAAATGTAATAATCTTACTAACAGAAACCAAGACCACTCACCATCATCAGAACCCAGCACTCCCACTTTGCCCAGTCCAGGGCACCCCAACACACCGGAAAAGCTAGACACGGATCTAAAAGCATATCTCATGATGATGGTAGAAGACTTCAAGAAGGACTTTAATAACACACTTAAAGAAATACAAAGGAACACTGGTAAACAGGTAGAAGACAGTAAAGAGGAAGCACAAAAATCCCTTAAAGAATTGCAGGAGAACACTGCTAAAGAGTTACAAATCCTTAAAGAAAAACAGGATAACATAATCAAACAGGTAGAAGTCCTTAATGAAAAACAGGAAAACACATCCAAACAGATGATGGAAGTGAACAAAACCATACTAGACATAAAAAGGGAAGTAGACACAGTAAAGAAAACCCAAAATGAGGCAACACTGGAGATAGAAACCCTAGGAAATAAATCTGGAACCATAGATACTAGCATCAGCAACAGAATACAAGAGATGGAAGAGAGAATCTCAGGTGCAGAAGATTCCATAGAGAACATCGGCACAACAATCAAGGAAAATGGAAAATGCAAAAAGATCCTAACTCAAAACATCCAAGAAATATAGGACACAATGAGAAGACCAAACCTACGGATAATAGGAGTGGATGAGAATGAAGATTTTCAACTCAAAGGACCAGCAAACATCTTCAACAAAATTATAGAAGAAAACTTCCCAAATCTAAAGAAAGAGATGCCCATGAACATACAAGAAGCCTACAGAACTCCAAATAGACTGGACCAGAAAAGAAATACCTCCCAACAAATAATAATCAGAACAACAAATGCTCTAAATAAAGATAGAATACTAAAAGCGGTAAGAGAAAAAGGCCAAGTAACATATAAAGGCAAGCCTATCAGAATTACACCAGATTTCTCACCAGAGACTATGAAAGCCAGAAGATCCTGGACGGATGTTATACAGACACTAAAAGAACACAAACTCCAGCCCAGGCTACTATACCCAGCCAAACTCTCAATTAACATAGATGGAGAAACCAAAGTATTCCACGACAAAACCAAATTCACACATTATCTCTCCACGAATCCAGCCCTTCAAAGGATAATAACAGAAAAAAAACAATACAAGGACAGGAACCACGCCCTAGAAAAAACAAGAAGGTAATCCCTCAACAAACCTAAAAGAAGTCAGCCACAAGAACAGAATGCCAACTTTAACAACAAAAATAACAGGAAACAACAATTACTTTTCCTTAATATCTCTTAATATCAATGGACTCAACTCCCCAATAAAAAGACATAGACTAACAAACTGGCTACACAAACAAGACCCAACATTTTGCTGCTTACAGGAAACTTATCTCAGAGAAAAAGATAGACACTACCTCAGAATGAAAGGCTGGAAAACAATTTTCCAAGCAAATGGTATGAAGAAACAAGCTGGAGTAGCCATTCTAATATCTGATAAGATTGACTTCCAACCCAAAGTCATAAAAAAGACAGGGAGGGACACTTCATACTCATCAAAGGTAAAATCCTCCAAGAGGAACTATCAATCCTGAATATCTATGCTCCAAATACAAAGGCAGCCACATTCATTAAAGAAACTTTAGTAATCTCAAAGCACACATTGTACTTCATACAATAATAGTGGGAGACTTCAACACACCACTTTCAGCAATGGACAGATCGGGGAAACAGAAACTAAACAGGGACACAGTGAAACTAAGAGAAATTATGAATCAAATGGATCTGGCAGATATCTACAGAACATTCTATCCTAAAACAAAAGGATATACCTTCTTTTCAGCACCTCATGGTACCTTCTCCAAAATTGACCATATAATTGGTCACAAAACAGGCCTCAACAGATACAAAAATATTGAAATTGTCCCATGCATCCTATCAGATCACCATGGACTAAGGCTGATCTTCAATAACAAAATAAATAATAGAAAGCCAACCTTCACGTGGAAACTGAACAACACTCTTCTCAATGATACCTTGGTCAAGGAAGGAATAAAGAAAGAAATTAAGGACTTTTTAGAGTTCAATGAAAATGAAGCCACAACATACCCAAACTTATGGGACGCAATGAAAGCATTTCTAAGAGGAAAACTCATAGCTCTGAGTGCCTCCAAAAGGAAACTAGAGAGAGCACACATTAGCAGCTTGACAACACACCTAAAAGCACTAGAACAAAAGGAAGCAAATTCACCCAAGAGGAGTAGATGGCAGGAAATAATCAAACTCAGGGGCTAAATCAACCAAGTGGAAACAAGAAGAACTATTCAAAGAATTAACCAATCAAGGAGCTGGTTCTTTGAGAAAATCAACAAGATAGATAAACCCTTAGCCAGACTCACTAGAGGGCACAGGGAAAGCATCCTAATTAACAAAATCAGAAATGAAAAAGGAGACATAACAACAGATCCTGAAGACACCCAAAACACCATCAGATCCTTCTACCAAAGGCTATACTCAACAAAACTGGAGAACCTGGATGAAATGGAGAAGTTCCTAGACAGATACCAGGTACCAAAGTTGAATCAAGATCAGGTTAATGATCTAAACAGCCCTATATCCCCCAAAGAAATAGAAGCAGTCATTAATAGTCTCCCAACTAAAAAAAGCCCAGGACCAGATGGGTTTAGTGCAGAGTTCTATCAGACCTTCAAAGAAGATCTAATCCCAGTTCTTCACAAACTATTCCACAAAATAGAAACAGAAGGTACTCTACCCAACTCATTCTATGAAGCCACAATTACTCTGATACCTAAACCACAAAAAGACCCAACAAAGATAGAAAACTTCAGACCAATATCCCTTATGAATATTGATGCAAAAATCCTCAATAAAGTTCTTGCTAACCAAATCCAAGAACACATCAAAACAATCATCCATCCTGACCAAGTAGGTTTCATCCCAGGGATGCAGGGATGGTTCAATATACGGAAATCCATCAACGTAATCCAGTATATAAACAAACTCAAAGACAAAAACCACATGGTCATCTCCTTAGATGCGGAAAAAGCATTTGACAAGATCCAACACCCATTCATGATAAAAGTCTTGGAAAGATCAGGAATTCAAGGCCCATACCTAAACATGATAAAAGCAATCTACAGCAAACCAGTAGCCAACATCAAGGTAAATGGTGAGAAGCTTGAAGCAATCCCTCTAAAATCAGGGACTAGACAAGGCTGTCCACTTTCTCCATACCTATTCAACATTGTACTTGAAGTCCTAGCCAGAGCAATTCGACAACAAAAGGAGATCAAAGGGATACAAATTAGAAAAGATGAAGTCAAAATATCACTTTTTGCAGATGATATGATAGTATATATAAGTGACCCTAAAAACTCCACCAGAGAACTCCTAAGCCTGATAAACAGCTTTGGTGAAGTAGCTGGATATAAAATTAACTCAAACAAATCAATGGCCTTTCTCTACACAAAGAATAAACAGGCTGAGAAAGAAATTAGAAAAACAACACCCTTCTCAATAGTCACAAATAATATAAAATATCTTGGCGTGACTCTAACTAAGGAAGTGAAAGATCTGTATAATAAAAACTTCAAGTCTCTGAAGAAAGAAATTATAGAAGATCTCAGAAGATGGAAAGATCTCCCATGCTCATGGATTGGCAGGATCAACATTGTAAAAATGGCTATCTTGCCAAAAGCAATCTACAGATTCAATGCAATCCCCATCAAAATTCCAAATCAATTCTTCAACGAATTAGAAAGTGCAATCTACAAATTCATTTGGAATAACAAAAAACCTAGGATAGCAAAAACTCTTCTCAAGGATAAAAGAACCTCTGGTGGAATCACCATGCCAGACCTAAAGCTCTACTACAGAGCAATTGTGATAAAAACTGCATGGTACTGGTATAGTGACAGACAAATAGACCAATGGAATAGAATTGAAGACCCAGAAATGAACCCACACACCTACGGTCACTTGATCTTCGACAAGGGAGCTAAAAACATCCTGTGGAAGAAAGACAGCATTTTCAACAAATGGTGCTGGCACAACTGGTTGTTAACATGTAGAAGAATGCGAATCGATCCATTCCTATCTCCTTGTACTAAGGTCAAGTCTAAGTGGATCAAGGAACTTCACATAAAACCAGAGACACTGAAACTTATAGAGGAGAAAGTGGGGAAAAGCCTTGAAGATATGGGCACAGGGGAAAAATTCTTGAATAGAACAGTAATGGCTTGTGCTGTAAGATCGAGAATTGACAAGTGGGACCTCATGAAACTGCAAAGCTTCTGCAAGGCTAAAGACACCATCAATAAGACAAAAAAACCACCAACAGATTGGGAAAGGATCTTCACCTATCCTAAATCAGATAAGGGACTAATATCCATTATATATAAAGAACTCAAGAAGGTGGACTCCAGAAAGTCAAATAACCCCATTAAAAAATGGGGCTCAGAACTGAACAAAGAATTCTCACCTGAGGAATACCGATTGGCAGAGAAGCACCTGAAAAAATGTTCAACATCCTTAACCATCAGGGAAATGCAAATCAAAACAACCCTGAGATTCCACCTCACACCAGTCAGAATGGCTAAGGTAAAAAATTCAGGTGACAGCAGATGCTGGCAAGGATGTGGAGAAAGAGGAACACTCCTCCATTGTTGGTGGGATTGCAAGCTTGTACAACCACTCTGGAAATCAGTCTGGCGGTTCCTCAGAAAATTGGACATAGTACTACCGGAGGATCCAGCAATACCTCTCCTGGGCATATACCCAGAAGATGTCCCAACCGGTAAAAAGGACACATGCTCCACTATGTTTATAGCAGCCCTATTTATAATAGCCAGAAGCTGGAAAGAACCCAGATGTCCCTCAACAGAGGAATGGATACAGAAATTATGGTACATTTTCACAATGGAGTACTACTCAGCTATTAAAAAGAATGAATTTATGAAATTCCTAGCCAAATGGATGGACCTGGAGGGCATCATCTTGAGTGAGGTAACACAATCACAAAAGATCTCACACAATATGTATTCACTGATAAGTGAATATTAGCCCAAAACTTAGGATACCCAAGATATAAGATACAATTTACTAAACACATGAAACTCAAGAAGAATGAAGACCAAAGTGTGGACACTGTGCCCCTTCTTAGAATTGGAAACAAAACACCCAGGGAAGGAGTTACAGAGACAAAATTCGTAGCTGTGATGAAAGGATGGACCATTTGGAGACTGCCGTATCCAGGGATCCTTCCCATAAGCAGCTTCTAAACGCTGACACCATTGCATACACTAGCAAGATTTTGCTGAAAGGACCCAAATATAGCTGTCTCTTGTGAGACGATGCCGGAGCCTAGCAAACACAGGAGTGGATGTTCACAGTCAGCTATTGGATGTATCACAGGGCTCCCAATGGAGAAGCTAGAGAAAGTACCCAAGGAGCTAAAGGGATCTGCAACCCTATTGTTGGAACAACATGATGTACTAACCAGAACCCCAGAGCTCTTGTCTCTAGCTGCATATGTATCGAAAGATGGCCTAGTCGGCCATCATTGGAAAGAGGCCCATTGGACTTGCAAACTTTATATGCCCCAATATAGGGGAATGCCAGGGCCAAAAGAATGGGAATGGGTGGGTAGGGAAGTGGGGGGTGCTATGGGGGACATTTGGGATAGCATTGGAAATGTAATTGAGGAAAATATGTAATAAAAATATTAAAAATTAAAAAAAAAAGAATGTGGACTCCAGAAAATCAAATAACCCCATTAAAAAATGGGGATCAGAACTGAACAAAGAATTCTCACGTGAGGAATACTGAATGGCTGAGAAGCACCTGAAAAAATGTTCAACATCCTTAATCATTAGGAAAATGCAAATCAAAACAACCCTGAGATTCCACCTCACACCAGTCAGAATGGCTAAGATCAAAAATTCAGGTGACAGCAGATGCTGGCGAGGATGTGGAGAAAGAGGAACACTCCTCCATTGTTGGTGGGATTGCAAGCTTGTACAACCACTCTGGAAATCAGTCTGGTGGTTCCTTAGAAAATTGGACATAGAACTACCGGAGGATCCAGCAATACCTCTCCTGGGCATATATCCAGAAGATGTTCCAACCAGTAAGAAAGACACATGCTCCACTATGTTCCTAGCAGCCTTATGTAAAATAGCCAGAAGCTGGAAAGAACCCAGATGCCCCTCAACAGAGGAATGGATACAGAAAATGTGGTACACTTACACAATGGAGTACTACTCAGCTATTAAAAAGAATGAATTTATGAAATTCTTAAGCAAATGGATGGACCTGGAGGGCATCATCCTGAGTGAGGTAAACCAATCACAAAGGAACTCACACAATATGTACTCACTGATAAGTGGATATTAGCCCAAAACTTAGGATACCCAAGATATATAATATAATCTGCTAAGCACATGAAACTCAAGAAGAATGAAGACCCAAGTGGGGTCACTGTACCCCTTCTTAGAATTGGGAACAAAACATCCATGGAAGGAGTTACAGAAACAAAGATTGGAGCTGTGATGAAAGGATGGACCATCTAGAGACTGCCACACCCAGGGATCCATCCCATAATCAGCTTCCAAATGCTGACACCATTGCATACACTAGCAAGATTTTGCTGAAAGGACCCTGATATAGCTGTCTCTTGTGAGACTATGCCGGGGCGTAGCAAACACAGAAGTGGATGCTCACAGTCAGCTAGTGGATGGATCACAGGGCTCCCAATGGAGGAGCTGGAGAAAGTACCCAAGGAGCTAAAGGGACCTGCAACCCTATAGGTGGTACAACATTATGAACTATCCAGTACCCCGGAGCTCTTGACTCTAGCTGCATATGTATCGAAAGATGGCCTAGTCGGCCATCACTGGAAAGAGAGGCCCATTGGACACACAAACTTTATATGCCCCAGTACAGGGGAACGCCAGGGCCAAAAAAAAAAAAAAAAAAAAATGGGAATGGATGGGTAGGAAAATGGAGGAGAGGGGGGAGGGTATGGGGGACTTTTGGGATAGCATTGGAAATGTAATTGAGGAAAATACGTAATAAAATATATCAAAAAAAAAAGAAAGGTTTCCCTGCACTGCCATGGAGCACCCACCCAAGTTTAGGAAAATGGAGGAGAGGGGGGAGGGTATGGGGGACTTTTGGGATAGCATTGGAAATGTAATTGAGGAAAATACGTAATAAAATATATCAAAAAAAAAAAGAAAGGTTTCCCTGCACTGCCATGGAGCACCCACCCAAGTTTAGGCTGCCACAGGTAGGCTTGGCACTTGTGCAATTCCCAAGCAAACAAAGGTTTGTGTCTGTTTTATCATTTAGTTTAGTCAGGCAGATAGAAGTCTCAAATGACTCACTATGAGTAATGAAGAAATGTACAAGCTCCTTGCCAGGAAGCTGATCATTCTGCAGTTTGTCCACTGCATACATGGGCATGAGCTAAATGGACCACACAGAAATAATAAGTGTAAAGGGTAAAATTCTTCAACTCTTGTCAACACTTAACATTTTTAACAAGGATTATTTTATTTCCTATGATGATTGATACTTTCAAATTTGCCAAGTGCCTTCTCAGTAGACTGCTGTGACAGTCTTACAACCCACGATATCCTCCAACTCCTTCAATCCAGGGCATCTGGGCATCTGGTAGAACTATACAACTTCAGTTGCTATTTTCTGTATGGCATCAAAAGTGAGTTAAAACAGTAGTAAAGCCAAAACATCTCTTTAATCTTTGTTATTTTCACCAAAAGTTTCTAAATGAACAAACATAGGTCTAGGACTCCATTTGATCAGGAATTAACAGCAATGATTAACTAATGGAACCTCACAAAACTAAATAGCTTCTGAACATCTAAGAAAACAATCAGTTCAATGAAGAGGAAGCCCACAGAGAATGTTTACCGGCCATATGTCTGACAGATGATGAATATCCAGAATATATAAAGAACTCAAACAACAAAAAGATACAAAAAAGGAATGATCTGAGATTTTTATTTCAAAAGAAGAAATAACAGTGGCTAAGAAATATCTCAAAAATCTTCCAGCTGAGTCTGACCTGATGCTTCCAAGATGCTGTGCAAATTACCAACAAGGAGAACCAATAATCCTACGTAATTGTGACGTCTATGAGCCTCAACAATAACCAGCAGAGGACAATAACTCTCAGGGTGCAATAGTGGCACTAATATCTTAGTAGTAATCAATAATTCTCTAATTAGACTTACAGCTCATTTAACAGGAGGAAAATAATGCCTGGTATTGGAAACTGAGCTAATTCAGGGCAAGTGGGATTCACTAATATAGCATACTTCCTTACTGCATTCTAAACATCTATCCTTGTACTCATAGATCTGTCATTCTCTCCCATCATCAAAGACTCACCTCTTCGTAACAGAAAGGGTATAACACAGCCAGTACAAATAAGAGGGGCGTGATCATGAGATGCCCAGCCCCAGTTGACACATCTACAATACAACTCTTACACCTAACTCTTAGAGAACACTGTGTAAGATGGGGCAGAAAGATTGTAAGAGCCAGAGAAACAGAAAATCTACTGCTTGATTAGAAGTGACAGGGAAATTTCACCTATAACACACCAACAATATGGCTTTCTAACAAGACTTGAACAAGTGCAACACCAATAGCTATGCTAACATGGAAGAGGGAAATTCCATTGGGTCCCACTCTTAGACAAAGAATTACAAGCAGCTAACGAATGCGGAGAGAGGGAGAAATAGTCTTCCTGGAGGGTAAGACTATTGGGTTATCTAATACCAACAGCTTAGCCCTGTAATCATATATCATATATAAGTAACACTAAACATAATGAGCAAGGTGTGTGTGTGTGTGTGTGTCTGTGTGTCTGTGTGTGTATTTCTCTCTCTCTCTCTCTCTCTCTCTCTCTCTCTCTCTCTCTCTCTCTCTCTCTCTGTGTGTGTGTGTGTGTGTGTGTGTGTGTGTGTGTGTGTGTGTGTGTGTGTGAATAATGAAGGGGAAAATGCTATGGACTTAAAACGGAGTTGGGGCAGACAGGTATATGGGAAGGACCAGGAGGAGAAAGGGGAAGAAGTAAGTTGCTGTAATTATATTTTAAGTAAAAAACAACAAAAGAGAAATAAAGTAAGCCACACCAACACAGGAGGATGCCAAAATCCAAAATGTCCCAACTCCTTTCTTCCCCTCCTTTCTTTAAATGACATGAAGATAATCTAGATATACCAGTAAAAGTTGAATAGTTTGAAACATTTCCTTATTTCTGGAAAAATTAGTCATTTTTTGGCAAAAACTTAGTACGTTCAAAATATAAACATTAGCTTTTACAAACATATATATATATATATATATATATGTTTGTAAAAATGTAAAAATATGTTTGACAGCTTGTTCAATATTTTTCCATATTGTATCTACATCCACAATAGCACCTACCTATGTCATTGTTATACAGCTGCTTATTTGCATATTGGTATCTTTATCATATATATATATATATATATATATATATATATATATATATATATATATATATGATGATCTGTCTCCTACTCCCAGCTTCCAGTAGCATTACTCCATCTCTCAAGGGAATAAAAAAGCTAAGAAATGCCTACAGTCATAAGCCAGAAATCAAGTCCACAGAAGGACTGAAATATAATCACTATATAGAAAATGTTTCCCTTCCATGTACCTTAGAGAAAATTTTGAACACATTCACTTAAACTTCAGAGTAAAGTCCTACCACTTCACATAGCATTCATCATCATCATCAACAACAACAACAACAACAAAGAATTGTCTTTTTAACAAAATATCAAAACACACACTGGAACAACACAAGAAAAACACAGCATGTATCATAACCAAATTTTGAATGTCATGCAGATTATTTTGATTATCACATAAGGAATTTTAAATGACTCTGATTACTATGCTAAGCACTCTACTCATAAAAAGCAAACAGTCTTTGAGAACAGATGGGCAGTGTTGGACCTAGGTTAGGATGCTGTAGCACTACAGTAGTGCAGTCTGCTAGCAAGTGGTTCTCAGACAACATTGCTATGCAGTAGACTGAAAAAGTGTTCAGAGATTAAGGTAAAAGAGTAGATGACAGGAGAACTTTGGATTCAAAAGCAGCCTGGACTATGTGGCAAGACTACCTCAGACCACAACTGCAAACCACAAACAGAAGAAGAAAGAGAAAATATGAACTAAGAAAGAATTAAAAGCAACTGCTGGAGATGTTGTCTAAAACAGCAACAGAAATAAAAAATGCTTCTCATGGATTCACCACCTCGTAAAGTTCAGGCGAAGAAAACATCAGGATGCTTAAGCCAGTGTCAGCAGAGTCCCCACATTGAAATGCAAAGACAAAATCAGATAAAACAATGACAAAAATGGTCAGCCTTTCAATGTAGTCCTGGGAAAACTGGATATACATAAAAAGGACCCTGAAACTAGATCTCTGTTACTCACCCAACTGAGAAATCAACTCAGAGTAGATTGGGCATCTTCATATAAGATCTGAGACTTGAAACAGATAGAGGGAAACATTGCAAGATCTCTACGTAGGTAGAAACCCGGAATAGGACTCTATGAGCTCAGGATATAATATAAAGTGCTGACAGATAATATTGCACCAAATTAAAAAGCTTCAGCACAGCAAAGGAAATTAATGGAGAGGGAACTTACAGAATGGGAGAAAAGTCATTGTTAGATAGACTTCTAAGAGGAGAGTAGTATGCAGTTATATAAAGAACTCAATAAAAGAGCAAATAATGCAATCAATAAATGGGCAGTGGAAATGTGCAGAATCTTATAAATGAAGAAGTACAAGTGACTCATACATAAAAGATGTTTGCTGTCCTCAACCATAGAGGAAAATAAATCAAAACTATATTAAAATCCCGTCTCACCCTTGTCAGATTGGCTATCATCAAGTAAACAGACAACAGCAAATACTGGAAAGGATGGAGAAGAGAGACTCACTACCGGTGGGAACGTAAATGAGACTTCTCTACAGTTTATACATAAAACTTCCATTGAATCGAGTGAAGCCATTTCTATTATTGTGCCCCAAAGAATTCAAAGCAGCATATAGTGGAGATGTCTGCATACCAGTGATTATTGCGGTACTATTCACAATAGACAAGTTATAGAATTGGACTAGGTACACAGCAAGAGAACAATGGATAATGAAAATTCTGTATATATACATGTCATTTTACTCAGTCAAAAAAAGAAGTTGCAGAAAGGCGGATGTATATGATATTATTACATTTAAGTGAAATAAGCTCACCCCACAAAAGTTAAGTATCACATGTATCCCCCCTTTGAGGTAAAAGCTAGAAAACAAGTGGGGCGGGACATCAAGCTAAAAAGGTAAGGAGAGATCCAGAACGAGAAAATAGGGGAGTAGGTAAAAAGGATAAAAGTGAGAGAGGCTGGTGCTGTAACAATGCGTTACAGTGAATATGATCAAACCGCATTACATGCATGTATGGAAATGTCTCGGTGAAACCTGCACTCTGTGCAGTTGATATGTGTTAAGAATGGGCAGGAACACCCCAGAACCATAGACACTTTCAGTAAATGTAACAAGTAAGTAATTTGCATTTTCACAGAAGTATGGAGGTGAGGGAGGGAAGGAATCAAACATGTAAGGAATGAGTAGAAAATAACATTCCAAAATTAGTGGAAGGCAACAAACCACAAATCCAGAAAACTACAAGAACTTGAAGCAGGATAAATGCCAAAGCAATAAACAAATGTAGAAATGTTCTCCCTAGACGTGTCATTTTCAAGCTATATACACACCAAAGACACCAAAAATGAAGAAACATGAAAGGGGTCAATGGTTTCCTTGCAGAGGAATGAGAATAAAAACTACATCTGTAGTCTGGAGCCCTGCATGCCTCCACCGCCCTATGAAAATGACTGTTTTGTTCAAATAAGGGTGTGGGTTACTGTGGGTACACAGTGCCAGTGCATTTTCACAGCACAGCTTCTGTGGAGTAAAGATCAGTTTCTTACTAAACATGGCGACCTATAACACCTGACAATCACTCTTCTGGGTATTTAAGCAACTTATTTGAAAATTCACATCTACACAAAATCTTGTGGATATTTCTATACGTAGTAACTGGATTCCTTCTTTTAAATCGACAGAAAGCATAAGAAGAAAAGTAGTTGGTCGCTGTGGAAGAAAGGGGGAGGACCTAGGGAGGAATTACAAAGGTGAGGCATGAAACTATTCCTGACACTGCCACCATGGATATGTGAGAACA
This sequence comes from Mus caroli, assembly GCF_978045245.1. Taxonomy (NCBI): domain Eukaryota; kingdom Metazoa; phylum Chordata; class Mammalia; order Rodentia; family Muridae; genus Mus; species Mus caroli. The sequence goes on from NW_028227258.1 coordinate 43,018,833, forward strand.
CTCTTAAAGACACACAAGATTTCATTGAACAAAGAGTGAATGTAAATGTCAGGAATTGTTTCAAAGGATAGAGCCACAGGATGAAATACAAAATATAACCAAGCAATCAAACTGAACTCCAAAGGATGGAACCACCCCAATGAAAGAAGTGGGAAGTTGCTGGTCACTGCATCTTTAGAAATGAGTCTGTAAGACTTATGACTAAAGAAAAAGTATTTAAGCAATATGCCCTAGGTGTTAAATTTGTTTCATGTGAGGGTATTAGTCATCATATCTGATATAGCCATGCATGCATGATGAAAATGAACAATTCAGCAAGTTTATGCTGGCACCCATTTTCCTCACTGCTGGAACAAGTAGTTAGGAAAAAGTAGGACGACACCAGGTAATTTTTGCAAGGGTGGATTAGAGTGGAAGACAGCACTATTTACGTTACCAAAACATAGACCAGATGACATGGAGAAATATTTATGCACATGCATAAATACAGAAATTATCATAAACAAATCATGATTCTATCTGCTGACAAGGCCCAGAAGCAACAGCAGCCAACAGCAGCAAGCACACTTGCCTACTTGATGCCATTCTAACAAAATAAGAAAATCAGGTTAGAAAAACTAATAGGAAATACCTCTACCTCCACCTCTCTCTCTCTCTCTCTCTCTCTCTCTCTCTCTCTCTCTGACACTCACACACAGATAAGATACATCAAAGGGACACAGGAGTCGACCAAGAATTCCCCAATGGCCAAAGATGAGAATATTGGACCAATGATGCAATTTAAACAGTATTTTATTATAAGCTCAAGTATAAAATAAATATTCATAAGTTAATATAAATAGATGATTGACTGAATAAATAACTGAAAAGAAGAAGCAGTTATCCTCTGGAGTAGAACTCCAAATAAGTTATGTAGCATCTGTACTCCTTTTCCAAGGGACTGAAGATTAGCTTCTTTACTCACAAGACAGACACGGGGAGTTTGGGCCATATAGATTAGCTTGCTTTCAAATGACAACTATGAGGAAAAGGGAAACAGAAATGGGGATAGAGTGACTCAATGAACCACTTTACAATGGAGAAGCCTGATGTGAACCACCTCCAGCAGGTGATACGGGTTTATATGAATGTTAACGCCTCATGTTTATAGTATTCATTCCTCTTCCCCAAACAAGGTCTTCCAAGTATCCCAGGCTAGTCCTTGAACTTGTTTTTCTCCTGACTCAGCCTCTCCAGTAGCTGGGACTCCAGCATGTGCTGCCACACCTTAACAAATCATCTATAAGACGAGATGAAAATGGAAATTCACCTTTGGGGCTCATCTCCACCAAAATCATAGTAAGTTTTTAATCATGAGAAAAATGTCAAATTCCTAGGGAAGAGCTCATTGTTGACCATTACTCTTTAACTGCCAATGTCATTAAAAAATCATAATAATAATAATAAGGAAAACCTGAGAGACTGTACTGCTCGATCGAATATAAAACATGTCACAGATAAATATAATCCAGTACCCCCGAAACAAACTTGGAATGGAAAATGGACTGGGTTGAAACTAAGACAATTTCTACAAAGGATGATAATAGAGATGTGTTACTAACATTTCCCTAGTTTTAACAAATGTACAATACAAATCATGAGAAATGTATACACTATGAATATATATTTCTCCATCAACCCAAATCTCTCCTAAAATTAAAAGTTTTTAATTAATCAAACCATTACTGACATAATGATTTAAGCACAAGCATTCATTGATCTCTGCTTCCTGACTGTGGATACAATATGACCACCCAGCCTCTCTCTCCTGCTGCCCTACTTTCCCATGGGAAATGTATCTCCTTGAACTATAGGCCAGACTAAACCCTTTCTTCTTTAAATTAACTCTTTTCAGGTAGTCTGTTACAGCAAGTAACCAATGCAGGTCTCACCTGGTAATACTACTACAACGGCAATTAAATCTAAGCATCCTCTATAAAGAGGACAGCCAAGCCATAGAGTTCCACCCATTCTCCATACTTGCCCTTCTCACATACAAAATATATTCATTCCAACCAGTCACCCTCAAAATTTTAACTCTCTAGCACAACTCAACTAGTCTTTACTAGTCTCCTGTAAGTTAGATGAGGGTGATGGTCAAGGCTAAAATTCATCCTGAAACAAATCCCTCTTCAGATGTGAGCTTATGAATCCAAACCCAACCCGTGTTTCCAAAACAGCATGAAGGAGAATGATGGCTTAGTTACTTAAAGTTTCATTCCTATAGGAGACATCATGACCAAGGCAACTTATAAAAGAAAGTTTTTAATGCAAGGCTTGCTTATAGTTTCAGAGGGTTAGTCCATGATCAACATAGCATGGAAGGTGGTGGCAGGCAGGCATGGTGCTAGAGCATTAGCTAAGAGCTTATAACTGACACATGAGCAGGATGTAGACAAAAAGGGGACTAGCTAGAAATGACATGTGCTTTTGAAACCATGAATTGTACCCCCAGTGACTCACCTCCTTCAACAAGACTGCACCTCCTAATCCTTCCCAAAAAGTTCCACTAGCTGCAGACCAAGCAGGCAAACATTTAGGCCTAGGGGAATCATTGTCATTCAAACCATCACAGATGGCATTAGAAGAAAAAGAAGACCAAGGAGAACAAGGAGGAGGAGGAGGAGATAGAGAAAAGAAGAAAGTCTAAAGTCCAACACAAGAAACTATACTATGTACTAAAGTTGAGTAGTAATCTACTTTAACATCAAGCCCCAACTTCTGAGAATGTTGAAGCTAGAGTTGGGCCATTAACAAACTCAGTGCATGATTAACTCTTGTAGTTATACTATCAGGCCTGCAGCTCTTAGGATGAAAATGAATACTGGTAGCTCTAGACCTGGGGTCTCAGGATACACCCTGCCTCTCAACATGTGACAGCAATTCTACCCCAGTGTCATGTCTCCAGCTTCCTTTGAAAACCAAGTGGAGGTAGCTATCATATTGTGGTCCCTTTACACCTGTAGAATTTCCCCTATGGGTAAGAATTCCACTCTTGGTAGTAATATTTGTATTAATAGGAGTCTTATCAAGAGAAAGAACCAATAGGTGGATATTCATATGAAGCCCTCAGCTCAAGAAGGTTGGACTTCAGAGTAGCCAGTTTTATAATGATGTAAAATAGTATATACCATTTCAGTTTTTGAATTTTAATCATTTCCCTTGCTATAGAGATGTCGTAAGTTACTCTCTTGTTATTCTGGACAGTGGAAGCCAATCAGGACTCTCAGTCAGCCACATGATCACAGTGGGTTGCTAAACTACAACATTCAGTATGTTTATGCATAATAAATGATAATCAGGTCCTTTAAGTGAAATCCTGTCGTGAGTTCAGGAACACTTAGGTGAATACATATTTAAATAAGTATTTATTAAGAGAGTTAGCTCACATGACTATAGAGGCAAAGTCACAGGACAGACAACATACAAGCAATAAACCCTGGGCTACTTACTAATAGCATGGCTCAGTTCAAGTCCCAGAGTGTCAAATGAGTGAAATGACAATGTTGCTCTCAATCTGATGCAGAAGGCCAGTGAACTGAAGGGGCAAAAATCACAAAGGTCAAAGGCCAGAAAACCCAGAGCTTTGGCATTTGGGAGATGGGAAAAGAATGTCTTACCTCCTGGAAAGTCAAGGCAACTTCCTTTTGCCTTTTTGTTCTCTTGGACTCTAGGCCAATTGCATGGTGGTCTTTCACAATGAGAGGGACTCTTCCCCACTCAGCTGACTAACTCAACATGCAGACATATCCAAAAATAGTGCTCTACCAAACTTTTTGATATCCCATCATTGAATGAGGTTTATACCTAAATTAAGCATCACAACCATGAAAACTGTAAATATGATTGTGTAGTGTAAGACTCTTAAGGGTACTGCATATTTAATTATAAGAATATTTATTCACATTATAACTAATAATATGATGCCCCCCATTCCAGGAGACACATGGATCCCTGGGGTTCACTTACCAGACAGATTAACCTGCTAGGTGAGCTCTGGACAAGTGGGAGAAACTATCCAAAAAGACTTGGGGGCCAAATAGTACCTAATGAATGAAATTCAAAGTTGTCTTCTGGCCTCCACACACAAGCACACATCCTCACTCCTGGACACATGGACACATACCACACACACACACACACACACACACACACACGCAAACTGTGTGGCCTAAGTTCTTATATACTGACAACTCTTTCAAACATCAAAGTTACTATATGTCTACATGTAGACATTTGGAAATAATGGTGTGATTTTCTCTGCAGGCCATTCTACTTTACCATGTACATAATGGTTGTGGTAACTTGGCTAAAGGTGCCCAGATGAGGATAAAGCATAAAGAGAAAATACAAACATTTATTCCTGGGAAGGGGAGGTACACCAACTCGTCTGTGGGAAATTTGTTTTCAATGAGTCTTTCCCAAATAGCCTCAAGTTCCTACAGGGAACTATGGAAACAAACCATCTACCTCGGGCACCAAAGCAACTCAGTGGCAATTTCATTCTGTTACAATTGCATCTGTCTTTCCTGAATTATTCATTAATATTTCCTACATTTTCTATGCAATATATTTTTTAATTTTATATTTTTCAGGTTTGGCATTAACTATTAGTTACTTATTCTCATGTATATTTTGTGAATTTCCTTGATGTCATTTAAATTATTATGGACTGGGATGCATATAAACCAATAATGAATAAAATAATATAAACATAAAGATTAATTGATTCTTATTCAGAACCTCATTTGAAAGTGAATGGTTTTTTGGGTTTTTTTTCTTTTTTTTTTACATTTCACTTGTTTTCTTTAAAAGGGGTGAGTTGTGTACAGGGAATTAAATGCTTTATAGACAAGAAAAATGCACTAGAACCAACTTATTCATCTTCGTCATCATCATCTTCGTCTTCCTCTTCTTCCTCCTCTTCCTCATCCTCTTTATCCTCATCATCTTCCTCTTACTTGTTTTTCTTGCTCTTTTCAGCCTTGACCACCCCTCTTTTTGGCTGCATCAGGTTTTCCTTTAGCTCTGAAGGCAGCGATATCCTTCTCGTACTTCTCCTTCACTTTGGCGGCCTTCTTCTCATAGGGCTGTTTGTCATTCTCTGCAGTATTGTTTCACATCTCTCCTAGTTTCTTTGCAACATCACCAATGGATAAACCATGATGCTCACCTTTGATTTTGGAATTCAGAACAAGAAGAAGGCCGAATGAGAACTCTTGGGTGTACTGGGGTCCTTGAACTTCTGTTTGGTCTCCCCTTTGGGGAGGGGATGTAGGTTTTTCATTTCTCTTTCATAACGAGCCTTGTCAGCCTTTGCCATATCTTCCAGTTTCCCCTTTCCTTTAGCAAACATGGTCTTCCACCTCTCTGAGCACTTCTTGGAGAACTCTGAGAAGTTGACAGAAGCATCTGGGTGCTTTTTCTTATGCTCCTCCCAGCAGGTTTGCACAAAGCATGCATATGAGAACATTTTGCCTCTAGGCTTCTTAAGATCTCCTTTGCCTATGTTTAGTTGATTTTCCTCTTCTAGGAGGCACAGAGTCACCCAGTGCCTGTTGGGCGCTGTCTCTATGAAGCTCAACGTACTGCAGTAGCTGTGAATGATTTAAATTTATAGAAACTTTTCACTCTGTTCAAATGACTCAAGAATAAAATCTAGTCCTAGTTATTTCTGGCATCAACACCTCTGTTCCTCCTCCCAACAGTCCACAGGTTCAAAAGAGCATTTATCATGAAGTGGACTTAATTCTAGTCTTGGGAGGTAATGAGCCACTATGTGCTGAGAGCTTCCATGTTGCTTCCATTCCCTCTACTCCTTCAATAGTTAACGAAAGAAACTTGAAAGGCAGAGTACACAGACTCTAATGTCTGGTGTATTCTAAACACTTGGGAAATATTTGTTTGGTAAATAAACTGCTCATGATTGAATTAATCAACCCCTGAATATTACCTCCCTTGATGAACATGGCACACTGTGGTAGGCGGTAGTATTTGCTGATAACACTTCTTCTCTTCTGTTAATAGGCTAAAAGGATCTGTGGAAATCTTTTAGATTGCTACCACCGTTAGCAATCTTAAGTCCTGTCCCTAAATACTTGATCCTAAACACTAAGAAGTGATAAAATACCCTAGAAGTGCCCACTGAAGTTACTCTCCTGGAAACTGTACCAAACTCTCATGAACTACATGCCAGGGTCTCTACAGATTCCCTAGTTCCATCAATAAAACTATTGTGCCTACTGCACTGGTGCATAAAAAGCTGATTAACAGCCACTCCTTGCACAAATAAAAACTCACAATGGAGATATTTGTTTCTTGGTATCTTCCCACCATTTCAAATCCTGTACCTGATCCAGTTTGCTAAATATGTAGAAGTCGTCCATTCCCAAGGGCAGACAGATTACTGAAAGCAAACAAGTGAACACAGAGAACCAAGGATGTCAAGGCCGGTGTTACAGAGGGCAATCAAACCTGTGGGACAATATCATGTGCCAACAGCCCTGAGTTTAGATGCTTTGTAGAGCAGCCAGGCTCACAAGTAAAGCCAAGATCCCCGTTCAAGGGTGTCACCTCAGATTTTAGACCTTGGTATAATTTCAAGTCTTGTTAAAAACTCTGCTCTGAAAACTCCTACCAGATAGTCATCATTCTGAGGTGAGAACCACCAGAGGTCATTGAGCAGAAAAAGAATAAGATTTCACTTAAGCAAGATCAGTTTGTTTGCCCTGGATTCAGAAGAATAAGGGCAGACTGCCACTGACAGGAGCCATTTTAGGTATTCCAGTAGATAGTAATGGTGGTTTGGACTCTGATGGAATTTATGAAGGTGGTGATTAATAGTCAAATTCCAGATACATTTTAAAGAATTGGTATCACACATTTACAGCCCAGGGATCAACATAGCTATAGCATTTTAAACTGAGAAGTCAAAATAATTAAAAGGATGGATGTTAACTAAATGATAGCATTTGAGTTAAAGACTAGATTATGCTTTGGGAAGCAGGAATGTGAAGAGCCAATTAGACATTTAGGCAGAGATGGAAAAACCACCTGGAGATATAAACTAGAGTATTGTCAACTTATAGACAACTAACCTGAAAGAAATTCCTCTTAGAAAGAAGGTACATGAAAAAGAAAGAGAACTCACCCCTGAGGGAAAAAAATGTAAAAAAAAGCAGAAGTTAAAACAGTCCCTCCAATAATACAGACAAGGGCTAAACCACCCATATGTTACTCCCCGGAACTAAAACAAGTGTTTTAAGAAGAAAGGCAAACCTGCCAAGCACCCTTGATCTCCAAATAAGCTAAAACCTCCATTAGCCCACGCAGGCTAAAGCAGTCTCCCACTTTTTTTTTATGTTTTTTTATTTGGTATTTATTTCATTTACATATCCAATGCTATCCCAAAAGTCCCACACACGCTCCCCCACCCACTCCCACTTCTTGGCCCTGTCTTTCCCCTGTACTGAGGCATATAAAGTTTGCACGACCAATGGGCCTCTCTTTCCACTGACAGTCTCTCACTTTTATGGTCTCAAATTTGTGGAATGTCTCTAAAAAAAGAACTAAAATAATGACATGCTTTGAGATCAGGTGCCAATATCAAGTTCACATAGTGGAGTGAAAACTGTTCAAGTTTGAAGAGGCTAAGCCAGATTCATGACTCCCATGACTCTCCACTGCATCCCCCTTTCTCCCTGCCCCCACCCCCACCCCAGTGTGTTCTGTGGTCATGAAGGTTAGAAAAGTTCTCCCAAGTTGTCTTCTATCTTTCCATGGCTCAATATTTACCTCAAAGGAATCTCTGTCTCTCTACATGACCCATTTGGTTAAGTCAGTGCAAGCTACAACGGAATGCCCCCTTTGCCTCTGCCCACTGCTGCCCATTCATGAGGGGTGATCCGCACTGGACTGTAGGATTGCTCCAAGCTGGGTGTGTACTGTCAGCCTGTCAGATAGCTACAGTGCTGCCTTCCTGTAAAGTGGCTTAGCTTTTGTGTTTATTCTTTGAGGAATGTTCTCTCTGACATTTCTTTCTTGGAGCTCAAAGACCTTCCTGTGCTTCTGATATTATAACTCCCATACAAAGAATGACTATGTAATATCCTAGGTTATTTTGTAATACATGCAATTAAGAAACAATGAAGTCAATGAGATATCCAGAGAAATAGGTCTGCAAGCAAAAATAATCAAGCACCAAATTCAATCTTATCCCAGGCTCAGGTTGACCTACTTCCTTGGAGGCATTAGGAGAAATCCATCCAACTGGATTAGAAGTAAATTCAACCTAAAAAATTCCTGCTCATTTGATTAAAAATTAAATAAAACAAAAACAGCTGCAGAACTTGCTGGATTTAGTTTTAGGCATGATAAATCCAAGAGCTAAAAGAAAAGGGGAAAAGAGAGATTTTTTTTTTAAAGGAAGGGGAGAAAGAGAAGAGAAGGAGCATGGAGGAAGCATGGATGGGTTAGCTTTCTGGTTTCCCCACTCATGGTCAGGATCACGAGAAGATAAACTTCTTCTTGGCCTGCACCATACACCATATACACCTGAGCCAAAAGACACAACTGGGTCACTTAAACCAGTCACTAGTGAAATATGCATGTAATGGCCTTAGTATCTGAGTCATCTCAAATAGTAACAATAGGTGATTTTTCTTAGATAAAAACTAGGATATTGTTATTATAAGAAAAGATAATCTTACGACTCTGGAAATCAGTCTGGCGGTACCTCAGAAAATTGGACATAGTACTACTGGAGGTTCCAGCAATACCTCTCCTGGGCATATATCCAGAAGAAGTTCCAACCAGTAAGAAGGACACATGCACCACTATGTTCATAGAAGCCTTATTTATAATAGCCAGAAGCTGGAAAGAACCCAGATGTCCCTCAACAGAGGAATGGATTCAGAAAATGTGGTACGTTTACACAATGGAGTACTACTCAGCTATTAAAAAGAATGAAATTATGAAGTTCCTAGGCAAATGGATGGACCTGGAGGGCATCATCCTGAGTGAGGTAACCCAATCACAAAAGAATTCACATGATATGTACTCACTGATAAGTGGATATTAGCCTAGAAACTTAGAATACCCAAGATACAAGATACAATTTGCAAAACACATGAAACTCAAGAAGAATGAAGACCAAAGTGTGGACACTTTGCCCCTTCTTAGAATTGGGAGCAAAACACCCATGGAAGGAGTTACAGAGACAAAGTTTGGAGCTGAGATGAAAGGATGGACCATCTAGAGACTGCCATACCCAGTGATCCATCCCATAATCAGCCTCCAAACGCTAAAACCATTGCATATGCAGCAAGATTTTGCTGAAAGGACCCTGATATAGCTGTCTCTTGTGAGGCTATACCGGGGTCTGGCAAACACAGAAGTGGATGCTCACAGTCAGCTATTGGATGGATCACAGGGCCCCCAATGGAGGAGCTAGAGAAAGTACCCAAGGAGCTAAAGTGATCTGCAACCCTATAGGTGGAACAACAATATGAACTAACCAGTACAACTAACCAGTACCCCTGGAGCTTATGTCTCTAGCTGCATATGTATCAGAAGATGGCCTAGTCAGACATCATTGGGAAGAGAGGCCCCTTGGTCTTGCAAACTTTATATGCCTCAGTACAGGGGGAACGCCATGGCCAAGAAGTAGGAGTGGGTGGGTAGGGGAATGTGGGAGAGGGTATGGGGGACTTTTGGGATAGCATTTGAAATGTAATTGAAGAAAATACCTAATTAAAAAATAAATTTAAAAATAGAAAAAAAAAAAGATAATCTTGACAGTGGAAGTTGACTCCACTTGGTGTACCATGTCTCAAGAAGTTTTCATAGTGCCTCCTATGAAAGACAATACCAGACTCCCCCCTCCCCCGACCCCACTCCCCAGAACTCCCAGGGACTAAGCCATCAACAAAGGAGTACCCATGGCTCCAGCTGTATATGTAGCAGAGGATGGCTTTGTCATGCATCAATGGAAGGAGAGGTCCTTGGTCCTATGAAGGCTCGGTACATGCCCCCATGTAGGGGAATCAAGAGCAGGGAGGTAGGAGTGGGTGGGTGGGTGTAGGAACACCCTCATAGAAGTAGGGGGAGAGAGGATGTGATAGGGTATTTCCAGGAGGGAGGGAAACTGGGAAAAGGGATAATATTTGAAATGTAAATAAAGAAAATATCCGAAGGAAAAAAAAAGACTAGTACTAGAATCGGAAAGGATGAAAGGACTTAGCATTATTGAGGGTCCAATTTTTACAATGTTATGTATTAGGCAGTACTATTCTTGCCATACAGATGTGAAAAGTGGGTCATGGAAATATTTGATAACTGGCAAGCAAACTTTGTGATAAATATGGTATGTAAATAAAATAAGTAAGAGCTAAAGCCAACATTAGAACCCAAGGCCTCCAACTCTCAATTCCAATTGTTCTCTCTCCTTGGTACTCTTGACCCTGAGATATTGTCATTAAATGAAGGTGATGAATGTATTATTAATTTAATGCAAATAACTCAGGCACGATAGGTGTTACAAATGAACTGGAGACAGCTGTATTTCTTGTGATATATGCTATAGTCTAAACTATACCTACAGGGAAGAGACTGGCCCAAAACAGCTTCCTCCACCCACTATTTCCCTCACATAAAATTAAAGATTAAACCCCTTTTGAAATCCAAGAAATTCATATGAGATAGTATCATGTTAGGATGTTTTTATATTTGATATCAGAAAAAGTGATTTTTTTTTTAGCCACTGTCTTAGTTATTTATTGTTGTGACAAAAATACCTGAAGGACTCATCCTAATGATGTTGGCTCCCAGTTTGAGGGATACAGTCCATCATGCTGGGGAAGGCACGGCGGAAGGAATGTGACATGGTTGGTCCCATTGCATCTGCAGTGAGGAAACAGAGTGAAATGAATGCTGGTGCTCAGGTCACTTTCTCTTTTATCCTCCCTCTGCAGGATGATGATGCTCATGTTCAAGGTGTGTCTTGTCTCCTCAGTTAACCTCTCTGAAAACACTGTCACAGACATACCCAGCCAGAGACATATCCACTAGTCAATTCTATATCCAGTCAAGGTAGCAATGGAAATTCTCCATCACTGGCACATTGGCTCATGTTACAATTATATCTATAAAGGATACAAAGTAAAATTGACAATCTAAAATTGAAAGGCAATCGGGGCTAGGGATGCAGTTCAGTGGCAAGGTACTTACCCAGTTGTCCAAGACCCATAAGTTCAATCTCCACACTTACCCAGTGTGTCCAAGAACCCCAAGTTCAATCTCCAACACTAGAAAATTATGAAAATAGTCATGCTGTATTTGGACCTCAGACATCTTTCCAGAAGCCTTTCTGGGAAGTATTAAGTGCAGATGTGCACGTAACCAGCAATGCCCTATTCAAGATACAAGTGATTCTTGCTTTGCTTCTCTCTGTAGGTGTTCCAAAAGCTCGCAATCTCCTTTGGTGTTCTGAACTTCTTCTCAGCATTAAATAATCCCCATGGTAACTAGAGCTAGCAAGAACACCTGAGATCTCATTAAGCAATCAGCCATTTAAATGAAGTTTTAATTTGCCTTTGTCTCCCTTTTGTTAGATAGTCGATAATTATCAGTGTTTATATTTCTTCAGGATTTGACTCGTAGAGAAGCTTGGGAAATGAGGTCTGGTTGGCTCACAAAGGTCACCTCCAATATAAAAGGAACCATCTGTATTTTAGAAGTGATGCTTTGCAGTACAAACAGGCAGAAAAAAAGAATCCAAATGTTTCCAAAGTAACTCAGCCGTTTAGCCACAGAAGGAAAAGTCCTGAATTCTGGGATATTTTCTTTTTCTTGGTAATCTTCCAACCTGTGTTTTCATCCTCCCAAATGCCACCTCAGAACCACAGATGGCAGCATGAGTTCAGCAAGCTTGAGCTCTGCTCTTTAATCCAGATCTTAAATTAGTGCAAGTTGATAGGAACCTCCCGGCTTCCTCCACCTCTGTCTTACTCTTCTGCTCCTGGTGCTTTTGTTCCATTGAGCTTGAAGTAGTTGTCTGATCCTAGTAGTGATTTTCCCAGAAAATCCCCCAGACAAAACAGGACTGATGTACATATGATGTCAGAGACTGTGGCAGCACATGAAGGGTCTGCATAGGTTCAAGCCAGCTGGTGTCCCTACACTGAGAAGGAAGTAGATGTGGGCTCCCAGCCTTAAGCAAGAAGGTATCTACACTTGAAACTCACTTTTAAAGAAAAAAAAAAAAACAAAGACGAGTTTTCTATAAAGGAGTGTTACTAGTTATATTAAGCATACTTCAGGATAGGATCAATGCCCACATGTAGGATTGGGCTCAAGTCTTTAAAATCATAATATCATGGATTGATCTGTATCTACATTAGGCACAATATTCCTCCTAGAATTAACCTAGAATTGTTTCCACTGTTCACCTGGTATCCAGGTCCTCGATGTGACTTAGACGTGAAACAGAGCCTTAACACTGACATACAGCACTACAGAGCAATTGTGATAGAAACTGCATGGTACTGGTATAACGACAGACAAGTAGACCAATGGAATAGAATTGAAGGCCCAGAAACGAACCCACACATCTATGGTCACTTGATCTTTGACAAAGGAGCTAAAACCATCCAGTGGAAAAAAGACAGCATTTTCAACAAATGGTGCTGGCACAACTGACAGTTATCATGTAGAAGAATGCAAATTGATCCATTCCTATCTCCTTGTACTAAGGTCAAATCTAAGTGGATCAAGGAACTACACATAAAACCAGAGACAGTGAAACTTATAGAGGAGAAAGTGGGGAAAAGTCTCGAAGATATGGGCACAGGGGAAAAATTCCTGAATAGAACAGCAGTGGCTTGTGCTGTAAGATTGAAAATCAACAAATGGGACCTCATAAAACTGCAAAGCTTCTGTAAGGCAAAAGACACCGTCCATAAGACAAAAAGGCCACCAACAGATTGGGGAAAGGATCTTTACCTATCCTAAATCATATAGGGGACTAATATGCAATATATATAAAGAACTCAAGAAGGTGGACTCCAAAAAAATCAAATAACCCCATTAAAAAATGGGGCTCAGAGCTAAACAAAGAATTCTCACCTGAGGAATACCGAATGGCAGAGAAGCACCTGAAAAATGTTCAGCATCCTTAGTCATCAGGGAATTGCAAATCAAAACAACCCTGAGATTCCACCTCACACCAGTCAGAATGGCTAAGATCAAAAATTCAGGTGACAGCAGATGCTGGCAAAGATGTGGAAAAAGAGGAACACTCCTCCATTGTTGGTGGGATTGCAAGCTTGTACAAACCACTCTGGAAATCAGTCTGGCGGTTCCTCAGAAAATTGGACATAGTACTACCGGAGGATCCCACAATACCTCTCCTGGGCATATATCCAGAAGATGTTCCAACCGGTAAGAAGGACACATGCTCCACTATGTTCATGGCAGCCCTATTTATAATAGCCAGAAGCTGGAAAGAACCCAGATGTCCCTCAACAGAGGAATGGATACAGAAAATGTGGTACATTTACACAATAGAGTACTACTCAGCTATTAAAAAGAATGAATTTATGAAATTCCTAGGCAAATGGATGGACCTGGAGGGCATCATCCTGAGTGAGGTAACCCAATCACAAAAGAACTCAAATGATATGTACTCACTGATAAGTGGATATTAGCCCAGAAACTTAGAATACCCAAGATACAAGATACAATTTGTAAAACACATAAAACTGAAGAAGAACGAAGACCAAAGTGTGGACACTTTGCCCCTTCTTAGAATTGGGAACAAAACACCCATGGAAGGAGTTTCAGAGAAAAAGTTTGGAGCTGAGATGAAAAGATGGACCATCTAGAGACTGCCATACCCAGGGATCCATCCCATAATCAGCCTCCAAACGCTGACACCATTGCATACACTAGCAAGATTTTGCTGAAAGGACCCTGATATAGCTGTCTCTTGTGAGGCTATGCCGGGGCCTGGCAAACACAGAAGTGGATGCTCACAATGGAGGAGCTAGAGAAAGTACCCAAGGAGCTAAAGGGGTTGGCAACTCTATAGGTGGAACAACAATATGAACTAACCAGTACCCCCAGAGCTTGTGTCTCTAGCTGCATATGTATCAGAAGATGGCCTAGTCAGCCATCGGTGGAAAGAGAGGCCCATTGGTCTTGCAAACTTTATATGCCTAAGTACAGGGGATCGCCAGGGCCAAGAAGTGGGAGTGGGGGGTGGGGGGAGGAGAGTGGAGGAGAGGGCATGGGGGAATTTTGGGATAGCATTGGAAATGTAAATGAAGAAAATACCTAATTAAAAAAAAGGGAATACACTGTAATACATTCATTCATGCATTAAGACTCAAAGGCTTTAATGCACCACAATTCAATAGAAATATTCATTTCTATGAAAAGATAGAATATCATACATTATTTTAAGCTTGGTTCTAATTTGCTTTTCCATTACTATGATAAAATACTGACCAAAATAAACATGGGAAGGAAAGGGTGTATTTCGTCTTACAAGTTGCAGTCCAAGGCAAGAACCTGGAAGCAGGAACTGTAACAGAGATCATAAAGGAATGTTTCCAGGATCATGTTCAGCTACCTCTCTTACAGACCAGATCCTCCTGCCTAAGGATGGTACCGCCCACAGTGGGCTGGGCCCTCCTTCATATATAGGGGTAAAGGGGTATAGGGGACTTTCGGGATAGTATTTGAAATGTAAATGAAGAAAATATCTAATAAAAATTTGAAAAAAAAAGAAAATGCCTCATAGATGTGCCTCCAGGACAGTCTAACGGAGGCAGCTGTTCAATCAAGGTCCTATCTTCCCAGATGTGTCAAGGTGACAACCTAGATTAGGCATCTCAAACTATTATCTGAGTTTTTAAAAATATATATTAAAAGTTGTGGACTTCTATTCTGTGGAAGGCATTCCTCTGAGGATTTATGAGACATAGAAGAAAACATAAATGGATCTGCTCATCTGCTAATGAATAGAACACTCTGTTTTAGTAGTTGATAAAGCAGATGATTGAAATACAAGCTACTCCACTGGAGAAAGCCTGTAGCTGTTTTGTGACCAATTCACCTTGTGCTTGGCTGCCTGTCATTTCTAAACCTCTGTGTGCTGTACCAAGCATTCCTGGGATTGATTTGATGAACTAATTCATTCAACAAGTGTATGACTACCGACCAAGTGGTACACACTGTAAAAGGCATTGAACATACAAAGAAAGTCATTTCCATGTTCTCAATGTTGGAGTCCAGGAGTCACCCACAAACCACACGAACACTGGTCTCAGGCAGACAGGTGGTTTATTGAATGCACATCCCTAAGATTGATCAGGAATGTAGCTCAGAATTCAGGAGTTGAGGCTATGGCCACAAACACTTCTTAAGTCTGATAAAGGGAAACACCACAATGAGGTCATTCAAAGGTGCAGGAAGTGCTGCCCAGGGGTAGGCTCTGACTCCAGCTATATTGGCTAGCTAGACAGAACAGTTCTAAATGACCTGTATTCTGATTGGTCCTAAGTGGAGCTTAGGGTTGTTGGATTTCTTAGGAATAATAAACCTTAGAATATATACAACATAACAGGGTATGTGATCAGCATGACCTTGCTCTGAATCAAGTTATTTTTCTGTGTCAATGACTGGCAGGCATATTAAAGCAACAATATGAAATAGCTGGCAGGCATGGAACAACCCCAAGTTATGGCTGGGGACTGAGGGGCAAGCCTCAACATTCAAGATGTGAGTAGTCTCATAGCCAAGGGCATCTAAATAAATCCCTGTAATGGTTAGATTTTACTGTCATAGTGGCAGGACCTAGATTTACCTAGGAAGGGAAATTCACATGAGAATCATATTAGGTCAAAACTGGCCTTTGGTTGTCACTGTGAGAGGATGTTTTGATTGATAATTGATGTGGGCAACACCACCCCTAGGCATGTAGGTCTACAAAGGCTAAGAAAGCTAGCTGAGTGGGTGAGTGAATCAGAGTGACCCAGGAAGTGGTATTCTTCCACTTCCTGTATCCAGGTTCCCACCTTGGGTTCCAACATTGATGTCTCTTAATTATGGATTGTGACCTGGAACTATACGTCAAATAAACCTTTCCTCCCCCAGATTTCTTTTGGTCATGGTGTTTATCACAGCCGCAGATAAATAAACTAAAACAAGACCCAGTTCCACAAACATTATTTAGTCAGGGAAGGGCTGTGAGGGGGGCTGTAAGTTGTATTTATGGGACAAAGAACTGAGACCTTGAATTTACACATTAATATTCCTCTCTCCTTAGACTCCAAAGTGCAAACATTGTCCTCACCAATTAATGTCTCTCTAACACAGATCTTTTAGCAGCTTAAAAATCTAACTCATGGAAGCATCTATAAAAGGCAGATTTCAATCTACTACTGACAGGCTGAATCGCTGGGCAAATTAGTTTAATATCTCTGTGTCCAAATTTCTCTCTATGTGTGTCTACTTTTCATGGCCATGACAAAATAATTGAGATGAAAAGCTTAAAAAGAAAAAAGCATATATAGATATATAATTTCTCTTTAAATATCTTATATCACACTTTTAGAGATTTTACTATAGCATCACTTAGCAACATCAGATTGAACCTGTGGTAAGGCAGAACATCATAACAGGAAAAGCAGAGAAAACTGTCCCAGAATTCAGCAGCTAAGAAGAAAATAGTGAAAAGGACCACATACCCAATATTCCCTTCAAGGACATGACCACAGACACCAAACTTCCTTCCACTAGGTCCCATTCCCTAAAAGTTACATCACCTGCCAACAGTGTCACAAGGTGGAGATACCCTTTAACACATGGTTTTGTGGGGACATTCGACATCAAAACTATAACCCTTTATGACAAGGATTTTGTGGTGGTTTGAATGAGAAATGTCCCACATAGACTCATACATTTGAACATCTGGTCCCAATTGTTGGTACTCTTTGGGGAGATTGTGGTACCTAAAGGAAGTGCAGCTTTGCTTGAAGGTGTGTGTCTCTGAGAGCAAACTTTGAGAGGTCATAGCCCTGCCCCACTTCCAGGTCTTGTCCTCTGAGCTCCCTGTGTACAAATGAAATATGATCTTCCTGCTTCTGCTGCCATGTACTCTGCACCACTGTGGTTTCTATTCCACTGGAACCATAAGAGAAAATAGACCCTTTCTTCTTTAAGTTGCCTTTCATCACGCTGCTTTATCATAGCAACATGAAAGTGACGAATGCAGATGTGTTACTAACTCCAGGTATGTGCAATATGATGTTTGAGGGGAGATAACATACAATATGCCTGACATTGTACATGCTTACTTTCCCCTAGGCAGTCATTGTTTAAATGACCTAATTGACAATACCTCATCTCTAGGCTTATTAACCACCCTGGCCTATAATGATAACAGCTAGCACTCAGACCGGGCTTAAAGGATGCCAGGCTTCTTTGTTCATCATTTCATCCACACATCCCGTTGTGGTTAAATGATAAGCTGTTCCCCATCCACTCATGTGTCAGAACACTTGATCCCTAGCTGATGCTGATGCTGTTTGGGACGGTTATGAAGCCTTTGTAAGGCAGAGCCTTGCTGCGAAAGTGCGTCCCTGAGGACAGGCCTTTGGACTTTCAGGGACAACATTAGATGCTCACTTGCAGTTTGCTGAGGTGCTGATGCAGTGTGATCATCTAGCTTCTTGCTCCTGCATCCTGTCTCCCATGATAGATTCCATCCATCCCCTGAGGAGTGTCAAACAATATAAACCTTTCCTCTAATAAGCTGCATTTTGTCAGACTATTTTATAACAACAATGGAAAAAGAAACTAATGCAGAACTACTCAATAGACAAAGCCAGGCACATGAGCAGACATTAGGGCTCCCTCCAAGACCAACACTCCTTCCCTATTCATTTCTGTGACTGTTTACTGAGCAAGCTAGCCTGTCTATCACCCAGTGGCTGATAAAGCCTCTTACATGTTTGCAGCCTGACAAAGTCACACTGTCCTCTCCGGCTACACTTGGTACCCAGTTCTGCCCACTTGAAGCATTTTTCTCAGCTGGTGTTCCAGGCAGGAAGAGTGGTCAGGAACAAGACCACCAGGGAGACCATATTGCTGGGAACAATAGGCCTCATTGTTCACACTTTTTTCCTCTCCCCACTTAAAAAAAAATCTCCCCCAGCCAAATGTTTCTCCCTGCTGCAGGAAATTTTGTAAGCAAATTCAGCCCAAATGTTGCCAGCTGTGATAGACACATAGAAATACTTTAACTCTTTCCTGCCTCCTATTTAAAGTTTGGTGCTTATTCAAAATAAAGAAAAGTTGCCATTTAAACTTACTGTAAAACAGAATAAGATAAATGTCATTATCCAAATACAAAATGCTTCAAGGAAACAGATACCACAGTCTCTCAAAGCACTGGTACCCAGGCACTGATTTCTATTAACTCTTTGAAAAGGAGTCTGAAGAAACTGTTACCCTAACGATCTCTTATTGCTTAGCCACATTCCTGAAGCAATTATTATATTTTACCTTACCTTTTTGAGATACGATATGATTCCATGATTACTTAATCTCTCTTGTGATCCCTTGGTCAGAGTCAAGACTGATGATAGAGAATTCTTCAGTCTAATAGAAACTTTGTGACATTTATGCCAGAAAATATTTAAGTGCCCACCTTAGTAATAAAAGCTTCTGAAATACAGAGGATACAGAAGGCTACCTACATCGTCAGTTACTGTCATTTCAATCCAGACTTGAAGACCATTCTAACTACATAGTTATTCACCTGGGTTGTGGTTTCTACACAAGGATGCTTGCTGAGCATTTGTGGAAATGTGTGGACTGAAATATCTTCATAGCAGCTTGATTGTATGCCCATAGTTTGTGTTAACTACTTGTAAGTCTTGTAAGGAAATGTCAGAATAAACCTTGAACAAACTCTGCCAGACCCTGGCCAAGGAAATTCCCATTCCCCTAAGGGGGGGTCACGACTCCTTTGGAGGCTGAATGGCCCTTTCACAGGGATCACCTAAGACCATCAGATAAACACAAATGTTTTACAGTACAATTTACAACAATAGCAAAATTACAGTTATTTTTTATATTTTTATTAGGTATTTTCCTCATTTATATTTCCAATGTTATCCCAAAAGTTCCCCTATACCCTCCCCCCCACTCCCCTAACCACCCACTCCCACTTTTTGGCCCTGGCATTCCCCTGTACTGGGGCATATAAAGTTTGCAAGTCCAATGGGCCTCTCTCTTTCCAGTGATGGCCGACTAGGCCATCTTTTGATACCTATGTAGCTAGAGTCAAGAGCTCCAGGGTACTGGTTAGTTCATAATGTTGTTCCACCTATAGGGTTGCAGATCCCTTTAGCTCCTTGGGTACTTTCTCTAGCTCCTCCATTGGGGGCCCTGTGATCCATCCAATAGCTGACTGTGAGCATCCATTTCTGTGTTTGCTAGGCCCCGGCATAGTCTCACAAGAGACAGCTATATCAGGGTCCTTTCAGCAAAATCATGTTAGTGTATGCAATGGTGTCAGCGTTTGGAAGCTGATTATGGGATGGATCCCTGGATATGGCAGTCTCTAGATGGTCCATCCTTTTGTCACAGATCCAAACTTTGTCTCTGTAACTCCTTCCATGGGTGTTTTGTTCCCAATTCTAAAAAGGGGCAAAGTGTCCACACTTTGGTCTTCGTTCTTCTTGAGTTTCATGCGTTTAGCAAATTGTATCTTATTAAGTAGCAACAAAAATAATTTTATGGTTGGGAGTCACCATAACAGAAGAAATTGTATTAAAGGGTCACAGCATTAGGAAGGTTAGGCACCACTGCCCTAAGGCTTGCTTAAAACTCCCACCCATATGTAGAAACTCCAGTCTCTTCCCCATCACTGCCACACAGAACTCAGTCACCTGCATCCTGATAGCCCCTCAAAGCTATTTCGAAAGAGACAGCAGCCTTGTCTGGACAGAGTATTTGTTTCAAATTCATTTTGCTAGAAAGAAAGAAAGAAAGAAAGAAAGAAAGAAAGAAAGAAAGGAAGGAAGGAAGGAAGGAAGGAAGGAAGGAAGGAAGGAAGGAAGGAAGGAAGGAAGGAAGGAAGGAAGGAAGGAAGGAAGGAAGGAAGGAAGGAAGGAAGGGAGAAAGAAAAGAAAGAAAAGAAAAGAAAAAGTAGATATTCAGGTTTCTTAATTTCATAATTTCAGCTCTTCTGTCTTGTTGCTCAAGCCAGAAATTCAGCAAGCCTTCCAAATCTTTGGGCCTCCATCTCATGTCCTCTATGACAATGTTAGTCATTGGTTCTATTGATTCTAACTCCTAAATATATCTTCTTTCCAAGCTTCTCGCCATCCTTCCTGATACAATCTATTCTAACCACTTGTGTTTATAAAACCAATTATATACTAATTGGTCTTCTAAATCCTATTTGTCACTATTTAAGTTGTTCTCCAACCTGAAGTCATAATTAACCCTAGAAAATTCCAACCTTTATCTCACACAATTTTAAAATCCCCCAGTGGTTTTCCATGTTCCCTTATAATCACTACTTAATGTAGACTAATAAGGCTGCCTCTATCTGAGCTCTACCCTTTGCTCTTTTCCCCTTTTCCACACTGGCTGGTCCAAGCAATTTTCCATCTCAAGATATTCCAACATACTGTTTTCAACATGTCCTATTAGCCAACATCCCATTAACTAAGTATTTCAGTTTGTTTTCTGTTGTTTTAATGAAACAATAGAATGTAGCTTGGAAGAGAAAAGAGGTTTTGGATATTTTTTGTTTTGATTTGGTTTGGTTTGGTTGTTGATGGTATTGTGGATTGTTGTCTATATGGAGGTGAGGATAGGCACAAGATAAGGCTAGAGTCTGTGATTGAGCAATGGAAAAAGAAGGCAGGCTAAGAGTTTTAAAGACAGGACAGATAGGGACAGTAAGGACAGAAGGACAGAGAAGATGAAGAAAAGAGGACAAATCCAATCCACAGGGCTTTGAATGGCCAAAGGTAGCTATGAATATCATAGAAGGAATAGAATAATACAGGACAATTTATTCAGTCTAGGTGGGCAGCTTGTGTTGATATTAACTGGCTTTGAGTTCATGGTATGGGCATTTTGTGGGTTGAGAATTTACTGATATAAAGCTGACTGATAAAGTATAAGCCTCTAGAGTTTTGATTTTACTGGATTACAGGGATTTGTGACAGCTAGCTACAGGGGATGTGAGCAGGTTCCACAGTAAGCAAACTGCTAGTTGGGCAGCAGCAACATGGGGACCATGGGGGCAGGGAGACAGCATTAACAGAGTGTAGCTAGCAATTCGGTAGATTGATTTTTAATGTTACACACAGTTGGTGGTGGTGGTGGTTTGTTTGTTTTTTAGCATACAAGTTATTGAGAGAAATAAAGGCTAGAGTTCAGAGCAAGAACCTGAAGGCAGGAAAGGGAGCAGAGACCATTGTGGAACACTGTTCATGGCTTGTTCAGCTTGCTTTCATATACAACCCAGTACCATTTACCCAAGTAGCAACACCCAAAGAAGTCTAGGCCCTTCCACATCAATCATTAATCAAGAACAAGTACTACAGACATGCTTTGGTCATACTAGTCTGGTGTCTTTGACAAAAATTAATCAGCACCCACCAAGCTAACTTATTTATTCTGTAGGTAGCAGCTGAAAGGTCAGTTACCTGAGAGAACTAGATCTTTTCCTAATCTGTCCTGCTCACAAACATACTCCAAACCAGCCTTCAATCCTCTATGTTTCCCAAACACCCTGAGTTCTCCTTTTATAGAACAGTAATTATTTGCTTAACATCTGCACTCCTTGCTAGAATATCAACAGGTGGAAATCTTAATCCACAAATCCAGATGCAAAGTGCAAGAAATAAAAGTTTTGTTTTCCTTACATTAATTTCAGTCAAATCCTTTCTTAATCCATTTAAATCAAAGCCCCACTAATCTGGAGAGAATTCTAATCCTGGTTATTATTAGCATCTACTCACCCTTCCTACTGTTATAACTAATCTATGTGGGGAATCTTGTTCTTCCAAAGCTCTATATTGCAAAATGGCTCTTCCCTCCTCAGCTCATCCCAGTTGCTTCAGAGATGCCCATTTTCCAGGCTATCATTGTCTCCCATGGACTAAAATACCTTTCTGTTCTGGTTGAGTTGTGTGTGACTTATGGACACAACACAAAAATTTACTTATCCCAGTCAGAAATCCAATGGCTGACCAACATTAAAAGTCTAACCAAGTCCAAGATGGCAAACCAATTATTTTATTGGGGTTATTTACAGGTATATGGATGAGGTATTATTTGTTGGAACAAGGTTGAATCAAATGCAGGTGTGTCACTGAAAAGCCCACTCCAACATGTATAATGATATATGAAAGCTACAGCCCTGGAGCTCTCTACAAGACTTACAGTCAAACTCTCCTCTACTTAGTGATCTTTACTGCTTATATAAAGTTAGGGAAAGAGTGGGAGTGGTAGAGGGTGAAAAGTAAAGGAATAAGGCTTATTAATCTGGTAAATGTCAGGGACCTCTCGAGATTTGGGAATTGTTTACTTCCTGGGTCTTGGCAGCCTCCCTTCAGGTTTGAATGTTTAAACATGAAAGAAATCACTACTCAACAATTAGAAATATACTTGAGAATCTTCACTAGACATGAAACTGCTATGACTTGGCACCAGACCATTGAGTCTTGCCATTTCTCAAGAGTGTTACATAGCATTTCAGAGTTGTTCAACAGATTTGGTGTCTTCTGCCTTGGCTTCATCTAAAGAATACAATTTTCAGATGGACCTAGAAGGTATCATCCTGAGTGGGTAACCCAATCACAAAAGAACTCGCATGATATGTACTCACTGATAAGTGGATATTAGCCCAGAAACTTAGAATACCCAAGATACAAGATACAATTTGCAAAACACATGAAACTCAAGAATAATGAAGACCAAAGTGTGAACACTTTACCCCTTCTTAGAATTGGGAACAAAACATCCATGGAAGGGGTTACAGAGACAAAGTTTGGAGCTGAGATGAAAGGATGGACCATCTAGAGACTGCCACACCCAGGGATCCATCCCATAATCAATCTCCAAACGCTGACACCATTGCATATACTAGCAAGATTTTGCTGAAAGGACCCTGATATAGCTGTCCCTTGTGAGGCTATGCCAGTGCCTGGCAAACACAGAAATGAATGCTCACAATGGAGGAGCTAGAGAAAGTACCCAAGGAGCTAAAGGGGTCTGCAACCCTATAGGTGGAACAACAATATGAACTAACCAGTAATCCCCAGAGCTCATGTCTCTGGCTGCATATGTAGCAGAAGATGGCCTAGTTGGCCATCATTGGGAAGAGAGACCCCTTGGTCTTGAAAACTTTATATGCCTCAGTACAGGGGAACACCAGGGCTAAGAAGTGGGAGTAGGTGGGTAGGGGAGTCGGGGAGGAGGGTATGGGGAACTTTTGGGATAGCATTTGAAATGTAAATGAAGAAAATACCTAATTAAAAAAAAGAATACAATTTTCTCTCTATGGCCCTAAAAGATACTCTTTGCTCCCCGCTTCCCCACTTGTTGTAAATAAACAATCTGGCGCAAAGGCAAAGGGTTTGTTTCAAAGAATTTCTACTTTGTTCTTCAGACATCTTTGAAGTATGAACCAAACATTTTCTGAACTAAGAAGAAACACAAAAATAAAACAAGAAAGAAAAAACACTTAAAGTTAAACCTGATGAATATATATATTTGCTAAAATAATAGTAAATTAAAAGGGTTAAGTCACAGACTGGTTATGGGTTTTGTATGCATTTTATGTGTTGCCAAAATGCATACATACATAGAAAGATAGGTAGAGAACATGGCTGGCATGAACGTCGAAAAAGGGGGCACACAGAACAAACAGCTACACTTCATTTCCAGTAGGTGAATGGGTTTTCCAGTTGCTGTCTTGCCAATCATTAACATTATGTCCAGTTCCATATCCATGATCAACTAGGTACTGTAGACACCACTACTGCCATCTTGGTAAATTAAGAGAAAAATAGGTATTTCTGTACAGAAAATCACACCGTATTAGTCAGTTTTCTATTGTGATAAAATGCCATGACCCAGAAAACTTATAAAAGAAGGTTTTTAATTGAGTTTATGATTTCAGAGGGTTAGAGTCTGTAATGGTGGAGCAAAGGTATAGCAGCAGGAATAGCTGAGAGTTCACATCTTGAACAGTAACTAAGAGGCAGAGAAAGCACACGGGGAATGATGAATCCATTGAAACCTCCTCCAACAAAGCCATATCTCCTAATTCTTCCCAAACAAGTACACCAACTGGGGACAAAAATTTCAAACATATGAGCCTATGGGAATGTCGTAGTTTGGGTTTTACTTCTGTGAACAGACACTATGACAAAGGTAACTCTTTAGCAAGGAGAGCAACCAGTGCTGAGACAGTGTTTGTTTCTTCATCTTTTCTTTACCAGCTTGGACCACCTGACCTTACTTTTATGACTTCAATGAATGTGTGTGAGCTGAGCATGGTAGCACATGCCTATAGTCTCAGAACTTTGGGGGTAGGGAGTGTCTAAACAAGAAAGTTGAGACCCTTTTTAAAAAGCAAAATCAGACCGAGCATGGTGATACATGCCCTTGATCCTAGGACTCAGGGAACAGAGGTAGGTGGATGGATCTCTGTGAGTTTCAAGCCAGCCTGGCCTACATAGTGAGTTCCAGGCCAATCAGTCCTACATAGTGAGACCCTGTCTCAAAAAAAAAAAAAAAAAAAAAAAAAAAGAGTTAATGCTAAATCCAATTGCGCGCGGGACCTGAGACTGCACTAGTTAGGGAAGCAGAAACCGGCCTGAGTAGGGCCACAGGCCTCATCCGGCCAGATCAGCACCTGGGTAGCTAGAGCGCAGGGTCAGCTGACACCCGCCAGCTACCCACGACCCCGCCACAGGATTTTGAGACTGCTGGTGAGTGGAACACAGCTTCTGCTCCAGTCCAGTCACCCGGGACCTGACACTGCTCTGGCTGGGGAGAGAGAAATCCAGCCTACATAGGGCCCCAAGCCTCTTCCGGTCAGAAAAGCACCTGGGTAGCAAGGGCGCAGGGTCGGCTGACACTCGCCAGCTACCCACAACACCCGCCACAGGATCTTAAGACTTCTGGTGAGTGGAACACAGCTTCTGCTCCAAACCAATTGCGCGCGGGACCTCAGACTGCATTAGTTAGGGAAGCAGAAACCGGCCAGAGTAGGGCCACAGGCCTCATCCTGCCGGATCAGCACCTGGGTAGCTAGAGCGCAGGGTCGGCTGACACCCGCCAGCTACCCACGAACCCCGCCACAGGATTTTGAGACTGCTGGTGAGTGGAACACAGCTTCTGCTCCAGTCCAATCACGCGGGACCTGACACTGCTCTGGTTGGGGAGAGAGAAATCCGGCCTACATAGGGCCACAAGCCTCTTCCGGTCAGAAAAGCACCTGGGTAGCGAGGGCGCAGGGTCGGCTGACACTCGCCAGCTACCCACAACACCCACCACAGGATCTTAAGACTTCCGGAGAGTGGAACACAGCTTCTGCTCCAATCCAGTTGCGCGCGGGACCTGAGACTGCATTAGTTAGGGAAGCAGAAACCGGCCTGAGTAGGGCCACAGGCCTCTTCCGGCTGGACCAGCACCAGGGTACTGCCAGCGACCCACGACACCCGCCACAGGATTTTGAGACTTCTGGTGAGTGGAACACAGCTTCTGCTCCAATCTTTAAACAGTGACAACGACAACAACTAACCCCAGAGATTACCAGATGCCGAAAGGTAAACGTAATAATCTTACTAACAGAAACCAAGACCACTCACCATCATCAGAACCCAGCACTCCCACTTCGCCCAGTCCAGGGCACCCCAACACACCGGAAAAGATAGACACGGATCTAAAAGCATATCTCCTGATGATGGTAGAGGACTTCAAGAAGGACTTTAATAACACACTTAAAGAAATACAAAGGAACACTGGTAAACAGGTAGAAGACAATAAAGAGGAAGCACAGAAATTTTTTAAAGAATTGCAGGAGAACACTGCTAAAGAGTTACAAATCCTTAACAAAAAACAGGATAACCTAATCAAACAGGTAGAAGTCCTTAATGAAAAACAGGAAAACACATCCAAACAGATGATGGAAATGAACAAAACCATACTAGACCTAAAAAGGGAAGTAGACACAATAAAGAAAACCCAAAATGAGGCAACACTGGAGATAGAAACCCTAGGAAAGAAATCTGGAACCATAGATACGAGCATCAGCAACAGAATACAAGAGATGGAAGAGAGAATCTCAGGTGCAGAAGATTCCATAGAGAACATCGGCACAACAATCAAGGAAAATGTAAAATGCAAAAAGATCCTAACTCAAAACATCCAAGAAATACAGGACACAATGAGAAGACCAAACCTACGGATAATAGGAGTGGATGAGAATGAAGATTTTCAACTCAAAGGACCAGCAAATATCTTCAACAAAATTATAGAAGAAAACTTC
Organism: Mus caroli; assembly: GCF_978045245.1. Taxonomy (NCBI): domain Eukaryota; kingdom Metazoa; phylum Chordata; class Mammalia; order Rodentia; family Muridae; genus Mus; species Mus caroli. The sequence goes on from NW_028227258.1 coordinate 43,045,462, forward strand.
CCAAATCTAAAGAAAGAGATGCCCATGAACATACAAGAAGCCTATAGAACTCCAAATAGACTGGACCAGAAAAGAAATACCTCCCGACACATAATAATCAGAACAATAAATGCTCTAAATAAAGAAAGAATACTAAAAGCAGTAAGAGAAAAAGGCCAAGTAACATATAAAGGCAAGCCTATCAGAATTATACCAGATTTTTCACCAGAGACTATGAAAGCCAGAAGATCCTGGACGGATGTTATACAGACACTAAAAGAACACATATTCCAGCCCAGGCTACTATACCCAGCCAAACTCTCAATTAACATAGATGGAGAAACCAAAGTATTCCACGACAAAACCAAATTCACACATTATCTCTCCACGAATCCAGCCCTTCAAAGGATAATAACAGAAAAAAACCAATACAAGGACAGGAACCACGCCCTAGAAACAACAAGAAGGTAATCCCTCAACAAACCTAAAAGAAGACAGCCACAAGAACAGAATGCCAACTTTAACAACAAAAATAACAGGAAACAACAATTACTTTTCCTTAATATCTCTTAATATCAATGGACTCAACTCCCCGATAAAAAGACATAGACTAACAAACTGGCTACACAAACAAGACCCAACATTTTGCTGCTTACAGGAAACTCATCTCAGAGAAAAAGATAGACACTACCTCAGAATGAAAGGCTGGAAAACAATTTTCCAAGCAAATGGTATGAAGAAACAAGCTGGAGTAGCCATTCTAATATCTGATAAGATTGACTTCCAACCCAAAGTCATCAAAAAAGACAGGGAGGGACACTTCATACTCATCAAAGGTAAAATCCTCCAAGAGGAACTATCAATTCTGAATATCTATGCTCCAAATACAAAGGCAGCCACATTCATTAAAGAAACTTTAGTAAATCTCAAAGCACACATTGCACCTCATACAATAATAGTGGGAGACTTCAACACACCACTTTCACCAATGGACAGATCATGGAAACAGAAACTAAACAGGGACACAGAAAAACTAAGAGAAATTATGAATCAAATGGATCTGGCAGATATCTACAGAACATTCCATCCTAAAACAAAAGGATATACCTTCTTCTCAGCACCTCATGGTACCTTCTCCAAAATTGACCACATAATTGGTCACAAAACAGGCCTCAACAGATACAAAAATATTGAAATTGTCCCATGCATCCTATCAGATCACCATGGACTAAGGCTGATCTTCAATAACAAAATAAATAATAGAAAGCCAACCTTCACGTGGAAACTGAACAACACTCTTCTCAATGATACCTTGGTCAAGGAAGGAATAAAGAAAGAAATTAAGGACTTTTTAGAGTTCAATGAAAATGAAGCCACAACATACCCAAACTTATGGGACGCAATGAAAGCATTTCTAAGAGGAAAACTCATAGCTCTGAGTGCCTCCAAAAGGAAACTAGAGAGAGAACACATTAGCAGCTTGACAACATACCTAAAAGCACTAGAACAAAAGGAAGCAAATTCACCCAAGAGGAGTAGATGGCAGGAAATAATCAAACTCAGGGGCGAAATCAACCAAGTGGAAACAAGAAGAACTATTCAAAGTATCAACCAATCAAGGAGCTGGTTCTTTGAGAAAATCAACAAAATAGATAAACCCTTAGCCAGACTCACTAGAGGGCACAGGGAAAGCATCCTAATTAACAAAATCAGAAATGAAAAAGGAGACATAACAACAGATCCTGAAGACATCCAAAACACCATCAGATCCTTCTACCAAAGGCTATACTCAACAAAACTGGAGAACCTGGATGAAATGGAGAAGTTCCTAGACAGATACCAGGTACAAAAGTTGAATCAAGATCAGGTTAATGATCTAAACAGCCCTATATCCCCCAAAGAAATAGAAGCAGTCATTAATAGTCTCCCAACTAAAAAAAGCCCAGGACCAGATGGGTTTAGTGCAGAGTTCTATCAGACCTTCAAAGAAGATCTAATCCCAGTTCTTCACAAACTATTCCACAAAATAGAAACAGAAGGTACTCTACCCAACTCCTTCTATGAAGCCACAATTACTCTGATACCTAAACCACAAAAAGACCCAACAAAGATAGAAAACTTCAGACCAATATCCCTTATGAATATTGATGCAAAAATCCTCAATAAAGTTCTTGCTAGCCGAATCCAAGAACACATCAAAACAATCATCCATCCTGACCAAGTAGGTTTCATCCCAGGGATGCAGGGATGGTTCAATATACGGAAATCCATCAACGTAATCCAGTATATAAACAAACTCAAAGACAAAAACCACATGGTCATCTCCTTAGATGCGGAAAAAGCATTTGACAAGATCCAACACCCATTCATGATAAAAGTCTTGGAAAGATCAGGAATTCAAGGCCCACCATACCTAAACATGATAAAAGCAATCTACAGCAAACCAGTAGCCAACATCAAAGTAAATGGTGAGAAGCTTGAAGCAATCCCTCTAAAATCAGGGACTAGACAAGGCTGTCCACTTTCTCCATACCTATTCAACATTGTACTTGAAGTCCTAGCCAGAGCAATTCGACAACAAAAGGAGATCAAAGGGATACAAATTGGAAAAGATGAAGTCAAAATATCACTTTTTGCAGATGATATGATAGTATATATAAGTGACTCTAAAAATTCCACCAGAGAACTCCTAAGCCTGATAAACAGCTTTGGTGAAGTAGCTGGATATAAAATTAACTCAAACAAATCAATGGCCTTTCTCTACACAAAGAATAAACAGGCTGAGAAAGAAATTAGTGAAACAACACCCTTCTCAATAGTCACAAATAATATTAAATATCTTGGTGTGACTCTAACTAAGGAAGTGAAAGATCTGTATAATAAGAACTTCAAGTCTCTGAAGAAAGAAATTATAGAAGATCTCAGAAGATGGAAAGATCTCCCATGCTCATGGATTGGCAGGATCAACATTGTAAAAATGGCTATCTTGCCAAAAGCAATCTACAGATTCAATGCAATCCCCATCAAAATTCCAAATCAATTCTTCAACGAATTAGAAAGTGCAATCTGCAAATTCATCTGGAATAACAAAAAACCTAGGATAGCAAAAACTCTTCTCAAGGATAAAAGAACCTCTGGTGGAATCACCATGCCGGACCTAAAGCTCTACTACAGAGCAATTGTGATAAAAACTGCATGGTACTGGTATAGTGACAGACAAATAGACCAATGGAATAGAATTGAAGACCCAGAAATGAACCCACACACCTACGGTCACTTGATCTTCGACAAGGGAGCTAAAAATATCCAGTGGAAGAAAGACAGCATTTTCAACAAATGGTGCTGGCACAACTGGTTGTTAACATGTAGAAGAATGCGAATCGATCCATTCCTATCTCCTTGTACTAAGGTCAAGTCTAAGTGGATCAAGGAACTTCACATAAAACCAGAGACACTGAAACTTATAGAGGAGAAAGTGGGGAAAAGCCTTGAAGATATGGGCACAGGGGAAAAATTCCTGAATAGAACAGTAATGGCTTGTGCTGTAAGATGGAGAATTGACAAGTGGGACCTCATGAAACTACAAAGCTTCTGCAAGGCTAAAGACACCATCAATAAGACAAAAAAACCACCAACAGATTGGGAAAGGATCTTCACCTATCCTAAATCAGATAAGGGACTAATATCCAATATATATAAAGAACTCAAGAAGGTGGACTCCAGAAAGTCAAATAACCCCATTAAAAAATGGGGCTCAGAACTGAACAAAGAATTCTCACCTGAGGAATACCGAATGGCAGAGAAGCACCTGAAAAAATGTTCAACATCCTTAATCATCAGGGAAATGCAAATCAAAACAACCCTGAGATTCCACCTCACACCAGTCAGAATGGCTAAGATCAAAAATTCAGGTGACAGCAGATGCTGGCAAGGATGTGGAGAAAGAGGAACGCTCCTCCATTGTTGGTGGGATTGCAAGCTTGTACAACCACTCTGGAAATCAGTCTGGCGGATCCTCAGAAAATTGGACATAGTACTACCGGAGGATCCAGCAATACCTCTCCTGGGCATATATCCAGAAGATGTCCCAACCGGTAAAAAGGACACATGCTCCTCTATGTTCATAGCAGCCCTATTTATAATAGCCAGAAGCTGGAAAGAACCCAGATGTCCCTCAACAGAGGAATGGATACAGAAATTATGGTACATTTTCACAATGGAGTACTACTCAGCTATTAAAAAGAATGAATTTATGAAATTCCTAGCCAAATGGATGGACCTGGAGGGCATCATCTTGAGTGAAGTAACACAATCACAAAAGAACTCACACAATATGTATTCACTGATAAGTGGATATTAGCCCAAAACTTAGGATACCCAAGATATAAGATACAATTTGCTAAACGCATGAAACTCAAGAAGAATGAAGACCAAAGTGTGGACACTGTGCACCTTCTTAGAATTGGGAACAAAACACCCAGGGAAGGAGTTACAGAGACAAAGTTTGTAACTGTGATGAAAGGATGGACCATTTAGAGACTGCTGTATCCAGGGATCCATCCCATAATCAGCTTCTAAACGCTGACACCATTGCATACACTAGCAAGATTTTGCTGAAAGGACCCAAATATAGCTGTCTCTTGTGAGACGATGCCGGGGCCTAGCAAACACAGGAGTGGATGTTCACAGTCAGCTATTGGATGTATCACAGGGCTCCCAATGGAGAAGCTAGAGAAAGTACCCAAGGAGCTAAAGGGATCTGCAACCCTATTGTTGGAACAACATGATGTACTAACCAGAACCCCGGAGCTCTTGTCTCTAGCTGCATATGTATCGAAAGATGACCTAGTCGGCCATCAATGGAAAGAGAGGCCCACTGGACTTGCAAACTTTATATGCCCCAATATAGGGGAATGCCAGGGCCAAAAGAGTGGGAATGGGTGGGTAGGGAAGTGGGGGGCGCTATGGGGGGCTTTTGGGATAGCATTGGAAATGTAATTGAGGAAAATATGTAATAAAAATATTAAAAAAAAAGAGTTAATGCTAGTCTTATATATGAGGAATAGCATTCCATACAAATATTTATATTCAGCAGTCATTCATTCACTCATTCATTCATTTATTCTAACCTTAATCTTAGCTCAAGTACACATTCATAGTTACACCCATAATTCTTTTACATACTCAAATTTCAGAGCAAACTATTAAAATAAGATGAGTATATCTTAACCAGATTTCTACTGTGGACCTTTCGATGTTTGATGTTTTGCTTACAACATGAAATAAAACCTTCACTTTCAAAGTTGTAAGCAGTCCCTGAAATAGCCATGAAACTCCCTGCTTGGAGCCCAACATAGAGGATATGCTCAGCTCGCTATTTTATAAAAATTCTCCCTGCTATGGCTCTTCAACGTCTCCCTAGTTTCCATTGCTTGATCTAAATCAGCGGCAGCTCATCTCAAAAATTCCAGCACCTTCATTAAACATTTATTCTTCCAACCCTGTGCTTTTTAATTCAGTAACCTCTGGGCCCATACACCTTCTGAAACATATATTTCAATTATTTGTTTTAAATAGATTTACAAACTCAGTTTCTGGCTTGCACCATTCATACTTTGGGTGTGCATTTCCACGTGTAGCCAGTGACTACAATATCATGAAACACAACTATGCTGTCATGGTACAATGAGAAAGTCTAAGGGAGACTCTATGTAACAGGTATCAGGAATTAGCTGCCAAGGACTTGATTGATTCACACATATCCCGCCTCCACCCCTCCCTCTCTCACTCACACTCATGCCTTGCTCGCACTCCCTCTGACTCATGCCATCTTACTCTGTCTCTTTCTGGATAGGGCTTCATGTAGCCCACGCTGTCTTGGACTTGCTATATATTCAAGATAGAGGATGACCTTGAATTCCCATCCTCAAACCTCCACCTCCCATCCTCATACTGCTATCATATTGTGATAGAATTAATTAAAGTTTTAAGGCTTTAAATTACTCTTGGTTTCTGTGGCCAGGAGAATGGGATTTCTTAGTCTCCTATATCTAGTTTAGGATTCCCTGCAAAGAGGACTTAACCTGTGACTTACCGACCTGAGCATGTAAATGACACATGGTAACAGTTTCCATTTTTCTTTGAGTTACATGATTCTTCAATGCTTTGAAACAAAACAGAGGAGAAAATCCCCTTATAGATTTCTCCATGTCCTGCTGCTTGTGTCTTTGTGTTGATGCCTTATAAGAAGTTGTTATTCAAGGGTAACTTCCCATTTCAATTCCTTGGGACCCTGCATGCAGAACAGTAACCAACTTATAGTTCAAGTCTATCTCATGTGATGGAGAAATGCTATGGCATGAAATGTAATATTTGCAACTGGCCATTATTCATTGTCAGACACCATTACAGAGAACCTGTCACATCTTGGCCCCTTGACTGAATGTTGGGGTACAGTGAGAAACAAACATATCTCTCCCATGGTGCTTACAGATTAATATTCCAATTCAGCTTTCATTATATATGTTGTATAAGTATGTGATAAGATCATATGATGTTTCAAGTTATTTCATTTTCTTACCCTCAGACTAAATGACTTTTCCTTGTACAGCCACATTTAGACAAGATGTCTTTCTTTTCCTCTATATTCTTTTACAGGAATACAATGTATATTATGTATATAATAACTGTATATGTCACGTGTAACTATATATAGTTAGCTATATATAGTTATATATGTCATATATAGTTATATATACATATATAATTTATGTGTATAGTTATATATATTTAATATATATATAGTTATATATATCTAACTATATGTATATATAGTTATATTCATATATATTCAAATAAAAACTACATTCTCCAAAGCTGCTCAATTCTAGTCTTACTTCAGCTACCAATTGGGCTTAGTTACCAAAATGCAAAACATCTCATACACCAGCTGTAATTAATTGGCATTGGGATTTGAGATCTTCCAGATATTTCGGGTGAGGACATCAAGACTAGATATTTTGGGAATGAAGTTAATCATAAAATCTATTAATAGTATCTTCCATAAGTTTAAGACAGGGGAGAATGTCAGCTATGCCCACTTATTTACACCTCCTGGAAACAATTGGAAATGTCAGAAGGAGGAATTACCCCAGAGTTACAAAACAAGCAAGGGCAAAAACATAGAGATGTATAAAAGCAAGAGGAAATAGGGAAACAGAATATAGGCTGGGAGAAGATATCAGGAAAAAATGAGCAATAGAAATTTGAGTGGAGACTATGCAGTATCTTGAATGTCCAACATCCATGGCAGATGGTTCATCTCTGGTCCTTTTCAGGGATCCTGACTGCAATCAGCAACTCCACTCATGCTCCCTGCTGCTAATTTTTTTCTAAAAATAACTTTTTCTTCTAAACTTCTCTCTAACTAAGGCATCTGTTCGCACATAAATCATCTCATTATCATTATCTCTAAGCTTAACATTTTTAAAATTCAACTCTTAAATTTAATGGGCTTTTTCTTCAGTTACAGAGAAGAAAATAGTAAAATAATGAATAACACAGGGTCAGTCAAATATTTAGATCACTAACATAAATTCCAGCCAAACTACTTATAAGGACAAGGCTAAAATAGACACCATGTGTTTCTCTCACTCGGGGTGAGGGTGAATATGTTTAATTCACAACAGACAGGAAAATATTAGGTATGCCCACTTTGCAGAAATGTATTCTATGAAAAGTCAGTTGTCATTTTTTGTAACATTAACCCCTAATATTCCCTAAATGGTTCTGCCCTCTAAATGGCTCCTTTTCTCTCAGCCAGCATGCATGCATGCATATGTACACATGTGTGTGTGGACAGAGGGGAAGTGAGAATAAGGCAAAAGTGGAATGTAGCTATCATGCTTCCAGTGAGCAATGTACTGCAGGCTTGTGTCATTGTTGGCACAGTAAAATTACCTAATGTACTGAAATGACAAATCATTTCGTGCTTCAATTTTATGCAAACTGCCTGTGCTTTGAAAGACATACTCTGCAGGAAGGGGGCCTACATGGAGTACTTTAAATTGAATAGCAAATGAAAAGGGAAACTGGAGGAAAAAAAAACTGTTTTATCAAATATCTTCAAAATAGACCAGCCGAATGGAATGTTTATCTGCCTCTGCCACCTTGTGGCAAACACACATCATAGTTATTGGAAATCCAGGTTCAGGAAACCAAGCATTGCAGAATGACTGAGCATAAACACACTACAATGGGGAAATATAGATCACTTTTTATAGTTACTAACAAAATAATTGTAGGCACTGCGTGAACTTAGTGCAATGTCTGTGGCTTGGTTTAGGAGTGGTCGGAAAAAGGTGGTCATAAGCATACAATACTGAATGGCTCAGGCAGAAATGGGATAACTTTTGTTTTAGGCCTTTAAACCCGTGTAATGGTGATTATCTGTGTTTTACCCAGAGACTGTACAGGGTTTTATGATATTCGCCATTCAAAAGGAATGACGACTATTTACCAAAGACAACTTGTATGTCGGATACTAGATTCGCTCTTGGGAAGAAACTAATAAGCAGAATCAACAAAGATGTTGCTTGCATGGAGTATACGGTATCCATTTTGGGGTCCGCTTGTGGTTCCGTGTCCTCCACTTCCTCCCTCTTAGGCATCGATGCACACCGGACTGAAAAGAGGAAGCAGAGTCCAGAACAGATGGAGTTCAGCAGGATCCTGTTCCAATTCGCAGTGAGTGCAAGGGGCAAGAAGGAAGACAGGAATAAGGCCTTCTGGGAGTATCCTGGAGTTACAGCTCTTTTAAGCAAAGGCCTTCTCTGATGATCTTCAATGAAACATCTCTCTGAGACTAGAAGATCTTAGCTTGTGCATATTTCTTTACCTCAGAGTGGGTTGTTTATTCAAGAGTATATATGGACCTGAGAAAATGGGAAGGAGTTTTCAGGGTAAATAAGAATCAACCGCTAGAGTTTTAAAGTTCTGTGAGTGCCTTGTTTGCATGGAGAGGCATTCCAGGAATCTCAGATGCTTGCTGGCAGGCTCTTGTCAGGAGAAAGGAAGCTGAACGTGTAATCTCACCAAAGCTAAATGACATTCTGTGGGTAGAGGATAGGGATTTGGGGCTCCCCAGATAAGTCAGAGAAGAAGAAGCCCTGATGGTAAAGGGGGTTCTCCATTTTTCACAGAGATAGAAGGCTATCCAGACAATGGCACACTTTGATCATAATTAGCAGGGCTCAATAGAATGTAGATAATGTTTAAAGGACGAGAATGTGGGACTTAGAGTCAACAGCAAAAGTAGATGAGGCAGGTAGAGCTCTACTAAGGAGGGAGAAGTCAGGGAGGCTAGTTGTCCTCTCAATGTTGCAAAGAACATCAAATTGCTCTAAAAATAATCTATTTTCTTTCTTTTTTAAGAAAAAAAAAGTGTTTCATAGACAATGGATGCTGAAGTATGCATAGAGAGGTGCATGGGTGTCTTAGTTAGGGTTTTACTGCTGTGAACAGACACCATGACCAAGGCAAGTCTTATAAAAAACAACATTTAATTGGGGCTGGCTTACAGGTTCAGAGGTTCAGTCCATTATCATCAAGGTGGGAGCATGGCAGTATCCAGGCAGGCATGGCACAGGAGGAGCTGAGAGTTCTATGTCTTCATCCAAAGGCTGCTAGTGGAAGACTGACTTCCAGGCAACTAGGGTGAGGATCTTATACCCACACCCACAGTGACACACCCATTCCAACCAGGTCACACCTATTCCAACAAGGCCATACCTTCAGATGGTGCCACTCCCTGGTCCAAGGATATACAAACCAGCACAATGGGCAAGTCCATAAGAAAAAACTCTAGAGAGTGCGGAGGCCTGAAACATTCCAGGGCCAGAAAAGTTAGAATCCATGACCAAAGAACATAGAAAAGCATGTAGGGACCAGAACCTAGAGGCCATGTTGTGAATGTAAGTGTTAAAAGCAATGGGAAGCCATTAAAGGGGTATTAATAAGGGACTAACATGCCTGCTTGCTTTTGAAAATATTAACTATCTAAATATTAAGAAAACAGAATAAATGATACAAAGTATAATGATTTTATTAATTTTCATGCATTTATGGTTTGCTGATTTGGTACCAATGTCCATTCTACACTTTTAAGTGTGAACATTTGATCTTCCCTGCCTATAAAGTAAACAATAAAGTAGATGATTGCAACTGCTTCCACAAAAGATAGTGGTGGCATGGACTAGAATGTTGGCCATGGGGACAAATGATGAAGATGACTGGAAAATGAGTAGAAAAACCAGTGACAGGTGACAGACTGAGTTTAGAGATATAGACATGTCAAGTATTTCTAAGACGGGTGGTCTTAGCTCGCTGGACGGGTTGTGGTGCCATATCCTAAAAAGAACTTCAAGGACCACCAGATTCTATAAATGGTGGAGGGAGGGAGGGGTGAGAAGACTGCCTACTAATCTTGAGAATCTTGACTGGATGTAGGGAGTTTCTGAGGCATCTAGGAATAGATATGTAGGTCTGGGAAACAAATGCTCTCAGCCAGAGAAGAATAAGACACATGAGTTGTAAAGGAGTGGACAGTCATTCCATTAAAGACAGCTGGAGGGATGAGGAGACGGCTCAGTGAGTACACCACTTGCAGCACGTGGATGAGGATACAGTTGGAATCTCAACTGGGGAGACTGCTGGCAAGGTTGGCTGGTTAGACTATCTGAATCTGAGTTCAGGTGAGAAGGCTTTCCTCAAGATACAGGATGGAGAACGATCAAACTTGGGGGAAGCATCACCGTTGGCCTTCACGTGCTACATTTATGTATGCTGTGCATCAACATCCACAAGTGTGTGCACACACACAAATGCACCATATAAACATGCAAAAAAAAAAAAAAAAAAAAACAGAAGAAGCAGGATCATCTATTTAGCACAAAGTTAAATATTAGAATACTATTTATGGAAGTTTTGTGATGGCAGACAAGCAAATAAAATCACCAAAAATAAATAAATAAATAAATAAATAAATAAATAAATAAATAAATAAATAAATAAATAAATTGATGAAATGGTCATTCCCTGAGTAGCAACCCATAAAATACACTTAGCTAGCAAAAATAATCGTGACGATTTTATAAGGAATGTTTTCATGGGGCGCCTGCATATGACATAGTCCACAGGTAGCAAATGAATTCTTAGATTTCACACAGGAATAACTAATCATACTGACTTGCATTGCTTCTTAAGATATCTGTAACACTCATCTGTTATCACTTATGATATTAAACAATTCAATTTGTGATGATTTGTCACATCTTCACATTTGGTCCATGGTAGCCATTTCTTTTCTTTTTTTTTTTTTTTACATGCATGAATCAAGTAATAAAGTTTTATTGTCACAGGTTTTAATTTTTCAGTTTACAACAAATAACACGGCACTTTTTATTTGTAATAACAAATGAGCCTCTAAAATTGTCTCCCTTTAATAACAGAATTCTTTGAGTTGGAAAGTGAAGACTGAAAAAACAAGAGTACAGAAATACACAAATATGCTAAAACTTGGGGGTGGGGTTAACACGGCTAAAGTTTCCTTTTTGTTTAGAATGACTGTACAGAATTAAGGAAGCTGGTGGGACGTCGTTCCAGCACTAGAGGCCCAAGTGGTAAAAACCTGGTCTAGCAGCGCAGGAGTAGGGGTGGTGGCAAGAGTAGTGAGATGTTGGCATGGATCAGTAGTGCTGATGTAAGGTGATGGTGAGCTTGTCCTAGTGATGACAGTAAGGACAGGTACCAGTGGAAGAAAGGAAGGGAGAAAGCGCCTCTGCATTTGCTTAGAGCAGCACTGGTCTACCTCCATGGCAGCCATTTCTTTTCACTGTTAGGTGTTCACAGAGAATCAAATTTCTAAATTACTTCAAATCAGGTAAGGTAACCTAACTCCTTTAAAGGAGTTAACACCTTTTAACTAATTCTGCTTCTTTTTTGGATGAATTTAAAATTTAAATCTCCATTTAATTTCATTTAAGCATTTTATTTAATTGAATTTCAACTTCATTTAAAATTCGGATTTGTTTTAATGAATTTCAATTTGAAGTTTAATCTTGTTTAAAGTTTAATTTAATCTTCAATTTTAAATGTTAGAAATATAAAAAAGAGAGCTAGCATGCCATTTGGGGAAATGGCAAAAGAGGAAGGAAAACATTTGAAGTTTCCCTAAATAGAGTATGACATACAAAGGTAACCGAAAATATTTCAAAGGTGGACAAGCAGTGTTGTTATACATAAGAAGAGAAGCCCTTGGGTGACACTTTTTCCTGAAAGAACATGATGAACTAGATGAACAAGAGTTGTTTTACTAACCTCTAGTACCCAACATTGTTTCTATGAGGTTCTCAAATGATACAACATTCTTAAAATCTTAATATCTAGAAAAGCATTTTTTTATCATTAGGAACTATGGTGGTTTAAATAGGAATAGCCCCCATAGACTCATATATTTGAGTGCTTGGCCCATAGGGAGTGGCACTATTAGGAGGTGTGGCCTTGTTGGAGTAGATGTGGCCTTGGAGAAACTGTGTCACTGTAGGGGAGGACTTTGAGGTCTCCTATGCTCAAGCTATGCCCAGTGTGACTCATAGTCTCCTTTTGCTGCCTGCTGATCAAGATGTAGAACTCTCAGCTCCTTCTCCAGCGCCATTTGCAGCATGTCACCATACTGTCATGCTTCCTATCATGATGGTGATAGACTAAATCTCTGAAACTGTAAACCCGCCCCAATTAAGTGCTTTCCTTTATAAAAGCTCCTGTGGTCATGTTGTCTCTTCACAGCAATAGAACACTGATTTGGGTAGGTACCAAAATTGCACATCCTAAGCGTGCTGTTGTTGTTACATTAAGTGTATCTTAGATTAAAGTGTGGATAGTATGATGCTTAACCTCAGTTACAACTTAATGAGATGTAGAGTCACTTGGGACATAGGCTCTGGGCATACCTACAGGGGTTACCTTGATTAGTATTTGAGGTGAGGCGACTCTCATGCTGTGGATGGTACTCTTTGCTGACTGGAATCCTACATGCATAAACACGGACAAGAAACTGAGCAGCAACATGCATTTACCACCTTCTGCTTCCTAAATGCAGATGTATACAAAGTGTGTCCTTCTGCTCCTACCCCTGTGCCTTCATGACTCTGGCTTTGCTTCCTGGCCCTGATTGACTGTACTCTGGAATTATGAACCAAAATAAACATCTCCTTCCTTCAGTTGTTTATACAGGGGTATTTTATCACAGCCACAAAAAATTACTAAGAAAGACAGCATCTCTATTAAAACAGGAAAATGTCCATCCTATATTTACAGTACTTGTTTGCTATAATTTGCCTTATGTTTGTTGGTGTGAATGTCCTGATTATCTAGAGCAGATACAGCTTTTGAGCCATTTCCATGATTCCAAACCTGACCCTGGTAATCAGAAAGGGCGGGAGTCCAAGTCTTCATTCCAACATTCCAAACATTTGACACTTCTGTCCTGTGAACAAGACAAAGACAAATTGTCACTGGGGAAAAATACATGCTCAGCACCCAGTAAGCATGGTGACTCCGAGATTTAACAATGAGGCAAAAGAGAAGACAGTGATGGATGGAATCATAAATATCACTAGCTTTTAAGATTTAAATAAAGACAGAGGCTGGAAAGATGATGCAGCAGTAGGACATGTACCACTCAAGAGCAGGACAGGGGCTGGCACACAGGACAAGCAGCTAGCAGTTACCTATGACTCCAGCTCCAGAAAGTCCCATTCCTTCTGTTCTCAAGGCATTGAGTTCATGTGGGTAACCCCACACACACACACACACACACACACACACACACACACACACACAAATAAAATATGACACTAGAAATATGGCTCCGTGCTCGGTGGTTAAAAGTACTGACTGCTTTTGCAGAAGACCTGGTTTCAACTCCCAGCACCCAATGATCTGTAACTCCAGTTACAGATGTATGATGCCCCTTCTGGCCTCTTCTGGAACTGCATGCTTGTGGTACACACACCTGCAGACAAAGCACCCATCCATATAATTTTTTAATTTTATTTTTTAAAAATGAGGATTAAGTTAAAACCAATTAACAAGGAAAACATAAGACGAAAGAAGAGAGGGAAAAGCAGTGTTCAGGAAACCATGAAAGGTCAATGTTTCAAAAGAAGGTGCGTAGGATCTGAAATTATTTGAGAGACAAGATCTGAAAAACAGACCACTGGATTTTAAATTAAGGAAGACTTAACAATATGTCCAGATATTCAAAAGATGAAAAGGAGGAATAATATTCATATAGAGTACATACAGTGGCATTTTTCAAAGTGTATCCCAGGAAAGAAATACTGCACAAAGTATTCTCTAAAAGGAAAAAGAGCCATACTCAAATGAACTTGAAACAAGATGTGTCTCTGTAGATACATAAATATTTCTTCAAAAACACTGAAAACTTTTTCTCACTTTGGGAGATAAGAAAAATAAGAGAGCTTCTTACACTTAAGCATCTACCATGAATGAGTAGGCTTCCTCACAGTGATGAAGAGGTGGTTCAGAATATGAAAATTCATAAACATAATCCATCATATAAACAAACTGAAATTAAAAACCCACTCACGATCGTCTCATCAGACACAGAAAGGACCTTTAACAAAATTCAACACCCTGTCACAATAAAAGTCCTGGAAAGACTACAGTTACAAGGTACATAATAATAAAGACAATTTACATCAAGCCTATAGGACGCATAAAATTAAATGCAGAGAAACTCAAAAGAAGTTCCACTTAGGTCTGGAATAAGACAAAGTTGTCCACTCTACCAGTACTTATTCAATATAGTCCTTGAAGTCTTAGCTAGAGCAGTAAGAAACCTGAAGAAGATCAAGGGGAGAAGGAAGTAGTCAAAGTACTGTTATTTCCACATGAAATGAGAGTATTATAAGTGACCTTAAAAATTCTACCAGGAAACTCTGAAAGCTGATAAACAATTTCATCAAATTAGCTGGGTACAAAATTAACTCAAACAAATCAGTAGCCCTCCTATATACAAATGATGAATGGGTTGAGACTGAAATAACAGAAAAACATCTCAAATAAAATATAAAATATCTTGGGGTAACTCTAACCAAACAAATGAAAGACTTATAAGATAAAAGTGTCAAGTCTTTGAAGAAAGAAATTGAGGAAGATATCAGAAGATAGAAAGATCTCCCGTGCTCATGGATCAATAGGATTAACATAGTAAAAAAAAAAAAAAAAAAAATGGCCACCCTTCCAAATGCAATCTACAGATTCAATGCAATGTCCATCAAAATTCCAGCACAATTCTTTACAGACCTTGAAAGGGAACTTCTCAACTTTATATGAAAAAACAAAAACCCAGGATAACTGAAACAATAATCATAATAAAACTGAAATCATAATAAAATCTGCATGGAATTGGCATAAAAACACACAGGTTGATCAATGGAGTTGAAGACCCAGACATAAATATACATATACACACTTGATTGTGGATAAAGAAGCCATAAATATACACTGGGAAAAAGACAGCATCTTCAGCAAGTGGTGATGAGCAAACTGGGTGCCTGCATGTAGAAGAATGCAAATAGATACATACTTATCATCTTGCACAAAACTCGAATCCAAATAGATCAAATATATCAACATGAAACCTGATACACTGAACCTCACAAGAGAAAGAGGGATGTAGCTTGGAACAAGAGAAAACTTTCTGAAAAGAATGTCACTAGCATAGGCACTAAGACTTACAATTAATAAATGGGACCTCATGGAAGTGAAAAGCCTCTATAAGGCATAGGACCCCATTGTTTGGGTAAAGTAATAGACCACAGAATGGGAACAGAGTTTTATCAACTCTACAGTCAACAGAGGACTAAGATCCAAAATATATAAAGAACTCAAAAAACTAGATATGAAAAAAACCAAATAATCCAATTTTAAAATGAGGTATAGAAGTAAACAGAATAGAGAAACATATGTTTATATGTGTTTCTCTGTTGTGAATTCTGTTTATACAAATATATAAAAGAATATATAAAGAATATATATTCAAATATATATTTGAAGAATTTTAAGAAGCAAAATGCACACATATGTGTGTGTGTACACACACACACATATATATTTGTTTCTATTTCTCGTGTTACAAATCTGTAAAAAAAAAAATCAGATTCCAAGCCTGGCTAAAGTTACAGGCCAATTGACAATTGACTGACCAATTTTTGTACTATTTTTCTCATCCATAAAATGAAGCTCAGAATAACGCCTATTCCAAAGGGTCACTTCAAATGTCAATGAAATATCAATAAAACCTGGAAAATCCTAGGACTATCATAGAAACTGCTCAGTAAATATTACCTGATTTACTCTTATTACTAAACTTTGTATATTCCTTTTGGTGCCCAGATGATATAAAACAGAAGTCAAATAATCTGGGATCCCTGATGGAGAGATATTCAGAAGTCACTGAATCAGTAGATCATAATTTACTGATCAATAATTAAGGATTGACAGAAAAATAGAATGTTTATTTCCTTTGATTTTGTAAGTAATCTGTCTGCTGTTGCGGCCGTTATCCATACAGATTTATATAGTTGGGGTTTGCTCACATAATCCCTCTAATTTTATGAAAATAGAAAACATGAAATGCATATTCCTATCTAGGATCCAGAGCTAAATGTAAGTCCGCATGTATTTCTACATGAATGACGCCTCTCTATTACCTGGTGTGGCACTAAATCATCCCATAAAGAAGCTGTTTCTAGGAAGGACACTACAGGGAAGGGTTGAATTGTCCTCATAATTAAAGAGCAATTCTTTATATCTTAATGTGATATGAAAACCTGCATATGAAATCTGCTCTGAAGAAAATGAGATTATATACATTGAGCTGCCGAAGATTCCCCTGCCTGAGAATTCATGTCACGTGATCTCACAAGCCGTGAGCATCTCGGAAGACTCTTCTAAACCCTCCCAAGCCTGGGAGCATCGCCTGGCACGCAGCTTCCCTGTATATGTGAGCTTTTATTTAAGCATAAAGTTTCAAATCATTTTTACTTTAATGTCAGTCTCCTTCAGAGGCTATTTGCAGAATCCAGCGTTAAGTCCAAAAAAAAAAAAAAAAAAAGTTGTTAGAATGCCTTATCCCCAGCACTGGGGGGGAAAATCTGAACAACAACAAATGACATCATAAATAGTGTAGCCTTAGAATCTGCGGCTGGAAGAGCAGTAAATTCCTCTTTCCAGTCTGCCGTTTGAGCTTTACAGGAGTTGTTTCTTGTATTGTTTAATTTCTAGCATTCTCAGAAGGTGGTTTATGCCTGTTTGTCCAGCAGGAGGTTGACTTGACCACCTGTGAAGAACAATTGCTCTCTCACGGTTGCCACCTTCTACCTGTCTCAATTCACAGACCTTTTTCTGTCTTGGCACCTCTGAAAGAAAAACAAAGTAATACATCCATCCCACTTGTATCAGTTTATTTTAATTTTTTTGTTTTGTTTTATTTTCCTGATTTTTGATTTTTTAATTGGTTGTTTTATTCGTTTACATTGACCAGTTTCCCCTCTGAGAACTCCCTATCCCATCCCCCCCCCGTTTCTATTAGGGTGCTCCCCCACCTACCTACTCCCACCTCCCCACCCTAGCATTCCCCTACACTGGGGCATGGAGCCTTCTCAAGACCAAGGGTCTCTCCTTCCTTGATATATGACAAGGCCATCCTCTGCTACATATACAGCTGGAGCCTTGGGTCGCTCCATGTGTACTCTTTGGTTGATGGTTTTGTCCCTGGGAGCTCTGGAGGTTCTGGTCAGTTGATATTGTTCTTCCTATGAGGTTGCAAAGTCCTTCAGCTCCATCAGTCCTTCCCCTAAATCCTCCATTGGGGTCCCCTTGCTCAGTTCAATGGTTGGCTGTGAGCATACAAACACACACACACACACACACACACATGTGTTGTGATTCTCATGTGTAGGTCAGAAGACAGGAGTGTGGATCATTCTAGCCTACACCTTTAGTGGGTTAGGGAGATGGCACTCAGGACATCAGGCTTATGCTGATCAATCTATTTCTGCCATGATTTTGTAACATACTCCTCTTGCTAGGGTAGACAGGAAAACACTAAAAGAAAACTATTGCATCAGTCTCATGCTTTGTTGTTACTTTGTAATGTTCCTGCCTTCATTTAATCCTCTCCAATCAGCCAGGCCAGAAATAGTCAATGGCTCCTTTTCTGTTCTTTTTTTTTTTTTTTTTTTTTTTTTTTTTTTTTTTTTTTTTTGAGACAGGGTTTTGTGTAGCCTGATCTGTCTTCAAACTCACTACAGAGCCAATGATAACCTTTAATTCCTGGTCCTGCCTGTAGTGTTAGGATTATAGGAATGGGTGACCATGTCTAATTTTCGGCAGTTTCTTTACTAAAAGACATTATCCATCATCAAGGCGCAAGCCCTCTCTACCAAATGATCTCCATGCTCAATGCTAAGTAGACATTTGTTTTGTACCTAACTTCATAGTTACCAAACTTTGGCCTTATCATCACTGGCCTTGCCTTGCCTATTTCTCTGTGTTCTGAAGTATAACATATTCAAAGAGAATTTCTCCCCCCCCTCCTCTTCCTTCACCTCTTTCTCTTCCTCCTTCACCTCTTCTTCATCCTCCTCCTTCTCCATCTTTTCATCTTTTCCTCTTTTTCCTCTTCCCCCTCCTTTTCCCAACACACACCTGTCTAGATCAAGACATCCTTGCTATTCTGAGAAACACTATAATTTTTCCTTAGTATTTTATATATTTATAATTACATGACAATTTGCTTGTTTAGTATTCATTGCTTCCTCTCCTCTTGGCTACCATTCCCATAGCCACTGGTTAATGAGTGTTTGCTGAACAGAATCTTGTGACTAACAACTTTGGAACAAGGAAGATGGCTCAGTGGGTAAAGCATTTGCCGTGCACACTTGAGAACCTAGGTTCGAACCTCCAGAACTCATGCAAAAGCTGGGTGCTATGCAATGTAGACACATCTGTAATTTCATGTGCTCCTAGAGCAAGATGACAGCAGAGCCAATAGAATCCCTGGATACCAAGTGCCAAACCACAGAGAAGAGGCTGTCACATACAAAGTTAAAGACAAAGGCCAACACTTGAGGATGTCCTCTGACCTCTACACACAGTGTGGCATACACACATGTGACCCCTCACCTCACCCACACACATATCATACACACACACACACACACACACACACACACACATACACACACACAAGGAAAAGAAAAAAAAAAAAACAAGCTCAGTAAGATTATGACCAGGTTCATATTTATTTATTTATTTATTTTTATTTATTTGTTTGTTTATTTATTTATTTATTTATTTATTTATTTTACAGCAAATGGAGAAATGCTGAGGCCTGGGTTTTAACTGAGTCCTCACTTCCAGTTTCTCAACCAACATCAGGGCTCCGCCGCAGCCATGCAAATCTCTACAGCTTCTGATACCAGGGAGCAGGCAGCCTGTGGGCATCTCCCCCTCTCCAGCTTTCTCTCTCTTCATGTCGGAAGCCTGTGGATTTACAGCGTTTTACAGGGAGACTGTGCACTTTGGAAGTTGTTTCTTTTACCTTCCACGGTGGGTTTAGGTATCACAGGGGAGATTTCCAAGATGGCTAATCTGCCAACTTTCTGGAAGTAACTCTCTTTTTTATTAATATTTTTATTAATTATTTTTCTCATTTACATTTCCAATGCTATCCCAAAAGTCCCCCATACCCTCTCCCTGCCCACTCTCCTACCCACCCACTCCCACCTTTTGGCCCTGGCATTCCCCTGTACTGGGGCATATAAAGTTTGCAAGTCCAATGGGCCTCTCTTTCCAGTGATGGCCGACTAGGCCATCTTTTGATGCATATGCAGCTAGAGACAAGAGCTCTGGGGTACTGGTTAGTTCATAATGTTGTTCCACCTATAGGGTTGCAGATCCCTTTAGCTCCTTGGGTACTTTCTCTAGCTTCTCCATTGGGGGCCCTGTGATCCATCCAATTCCATCCAATAGCTGACTGTGAGCATCCACTTCTGTGTTTGCTAGGCCCCGGCATAGTCTCACAAGAGAAAGCTAGATCTGGGTCCTTTCAGCAAAATCTTGTTAGTGTATGCAATGGTGTCAGCGTTTGGAAGCTGATTATGGGATGGATCCCCAGATATGCAAGTCAATGGCCTTTCTGTACACAAAGGATAAACAGGCTGAGAAAGAAATTAGGGAAACAACATCCTTCTCAATAGTCACAAATAATATTATAATACCTTGGCGTGAATCTAACTAAGGAAGTGAAAAATCTGTATGATAAGAACTTCAAGTCTCTGAAGAAAGAAATTAAAGAAGAACTCAGAAGATGGAAAGATCTCCCATGCTCATGGATTGGCAGGATCAATATAGTAAAAATGGCTATCTTGCCAAAAGCAATCTACAGATTCAATGCAATCCCCATCAAAATTCCAACTCAATTCTTCAACAAATTAGAAAGGGCAATCAGCACATTCATCTGGAATAACAAAAAACCTAGGATAGCAAAAACTCTTCTCAAGGATAAAAGAACCTCTGGTGGAATCACCATGCCTGACCTAAAGCTGTACTACAGAGCAATTGTGATAAAAACTGCATGGTACTGCTATAACGACAGACAAGTAGACCAATGGAACAGAATTGAAGACCCAGAAATGAACCCACACACCTATGGTCACTTGATCTTTGACAAGGGAGCTAAAATCATCCAGTGGAAAAAAGACAGCATTTTCAACAAATGGTGCTGGCACCACTGGCGGTTATCATGTAGAAGAATGCGAATTGATCCATTCCTATCTCCTTGTACTAAGGTCAAATCTAAGTAGATTAAGGAACTCCACATAAAACCAGAGACACTGAAACTTATAGAGGAGAAAGTAGGGAAAAGCCTTGAAGATATGGGTACAGGGGAAATTTTCCTGAATAGAACAGCAATGGCTTGTGCTGTAAGATCGAGAATCAATAAATGGGACCTCATAAAGTTGCAAAGCTTCTGCAAGGCAAAAGACACCATCAATAAGACAAAAAGACCACCAACAGATTGGGAAAGGATCTTTACCTATCCTAAATCAGATAGGGGACTAATATCCAATGTATATAAAGAATTCAAGTTCCAAATCAATTCTTCAACGAATTAGAAAGTGCAATCTGCAAATTCATCTGGAATAACAAAAAACCTAGGATAGCAAAAACTCTCCTCAAGGATAAAAGAACCTCTGGTGGAATCACCATGCCGGACCTAAAGCTCTACTACAGAGCAATTGTGATAAAAACTGCATGGTACTGGTATAGTGACAGACAAATAGACCAATGGAATAGAATTGAAGACCCAGAAATGAATCCACACACCTATGGTCACTTGATCTTCGACAAGGGAGCTAAAAACATCCAGTGGAAGAAAGACAGCATTTTCAACAAATGGTGCTGGCACAACTGGTTGTTAACATGTAGAAGAATGCGAATCGATCCATTCCTATCTCCTTGTACTAAGGTCAAGTCTAAGTGGATCAAGGAACTTCACATAAAACCAGAGACACTGAAACTTATAGAGGAGAAAGTGGGGAAAAGCCTTGAAGATATGGGCACAGGGGAAAAATTCCTGAATAGAACAGTAATGGCTTGTGCTGTAAGATCGAGAATTGACAAGTGGGACCTCATGAAACTACAAAGCTTCTGCAAGGCTAAAGACACCATCAATAAGACAAAAAAACCACCAACAGATTGGGAAAGGATCTTCACCTATCCTAAATCAGATAAGGGACTAATATCCAATATATATAAAGAACTCAAGAAGGTGGACTCCAGAAAGTCAAATAACCCCATTAAAAAATGGGGCTCAGAACTGAACAAAGAATTCTCACCTGAGGAATACCGAATGGCAGAGAAGCACCTGAAAAAATGTTCAACATCCTTAATCATCAGGGAAATGCAAATCAAAACAACCCTGAGATTCCACCTCACACCAGTCAGAATGGCTAAGATCAAAAATTCAGGTGACAGCAGATGCTGGCGAGGATGTGGAGAAAGTGGAACACTCCTCCATTGTTGGTGGGATTGCAAGCTTGTACAACCACTCTGGAAATCAGTCTGGCGGTTCCTCAGAAAATTGGACATAGTACTACCGGAGGATCCAGCAATACCTCTCCTGGGCATATATCCAGAAGATGTCCCAACCGGTAAAAAGGACACATGCTCCACTATGTTCATAGCAGCCCTATTTATAATAGCCAGAAGCTGGAAAGAACCCAGATGTCCCTCAACAGAGGAATGGATACAGAAATTATGGTACATTTACACAATGGAGTACTACTCAGCTATTAAAAAGAATGAATTTATGAAATTCCTAGCCAAATGGATGGACCTGGAGGGCATCATCTTGAGTGAAGTAACACAATCACAAAAGATCTCACACAATATGTATTCATTGATAAGTGGATATTAGCCCAAAACTTAGGATACCCAAGATATAAGATACAATTTGATAAACGCATGAAACTCAAGAAGAATGAAGACCAAAGTGTGGACATTGTGCACCTTCTTAGAATTGGGAACAAAACACCCAGGGAAGGAGTTACAGAGACAAAATTCGTAGCTGTGATGAAAGGATGGACCATTTAGAGACTGCTGTATCCAGGGATCCGTCCCATAATCAGCTTCTAAACGCTGGCACCATTGCATACACTAGTAAGATCTTGCTGAAAGGACCCAAATATAGCTGTCTCTTGTGAGACGATGCCGGGGCCTAGCAAACACAGGAGTGGATGTTCACAGTCAGCTATTGGATGTATCACAGGGCTCCCAATGGAGAAGCTAGAGAAAGTACCCAAGGAGCTAAAGGGATCTGCAACCCTATTGTTGGAACAACATGATGTACTAACCAGAACCCTGGAGCTCTTGTCTCTAGCTGCATATGTATCGAAAGATGGCCTAGTCGGCCATCACTGGAAAGAGAGGCCCATTGGACTTGCAAACTTTATATGCCCCAATATAGGGGAATGCCAGGGCCAAAAGAATGGGAATGGGTGGGTAGGGAAGCGGGGGGCGCTATGGGGGACTTTTGGGATAGTATTGGAAATGTAATTGAGGAAAATATGTAATAAAAATATTAAAAAAAAAAAAAAAAGAATTCAAGAAGGTGGACTCCAGAAAATCAAATAACCCCATTAAAAAATGGGGCTTAGAGCTGAACAAAGAATTCTCACCTGAGGAATACCGAATGGCAGAGAAGCACCTGAAAAAATGTTCAACATCCTTAATCACCAGGGAAATGCAAATCAAAACAACCCTGAGATTCCACCTCACACCAGTCAGAATGGCTAAGATCAAAAATTCAGGTGACAGCAGATGCTGGCAAGGATGTGGAGAAAGAGGAACACTCCTCCATTGTTGGTGGGATTGCAAGCTTGTACATCCACTCTGGAAATCAGTCTGGTGGTTCCTCAGAAAATTGGACATAGTACTACCGGAGGATCCCACAATACCTCTCCTGGGCATATATCCAGAAGATGTCCCTACTGGTAAGAAGGACACATGCTCCACTATGTTCATAGCAGCCTTATTTATAATAGCCAGAAGCTGGAAAGAACCCAGATGCCCCTCAACAGAGGAATGGATACAGAAAATGTGGTACATTTACACAATGGTGTACTACTCAGCTATTAAAAAGAATGAATTTATGAAATTCCTAGGCAAATGGATGGACCTGGAGGGCATCATCCTGAGTGAGGTAACACAATCACAAAGGAACTCACACAATATGTACTCACTGATAAGTGGATATTAGCCCAGAAACTTAGGATACCCAAGATATAAGATACAATTTGCTAAACGCATGAACCTGAAGAAGAACGAAGACCAAAGTGTGGACACTTTGCCCCTTCTCAGAATTGGGAACGAAACACCCATGGAAGGAGTTACAGAGACAAAGTTTAGAGCTGTGACAAAAGGATGGACCATCCAGGTTCATATTTAAATAACCAAACTGAGGCCCAGTGAGGAAGAAATAAGAATTACCCATTTTATCACTTCTGTATTTAGAAAAGCATTTAATCTAGCCCTCACCCTTTCATGAGTCTGACCCTTTAAATTTTAAATATGACAAGTTAGGATACCTTGCTCAAGAGTATTATTCCTCTGTTCTTATTTTCTGTGACTGGCTCAGGGCACTAGACTACAATGTCACCCTTTTCAACCAATCACTAAGTGCTGCTTATAAAAACTGCCACTTTTACCTCCATGGTCAGCACTGATAGTGGCTACTCTGAAGTATCTTTGCTGTATTCTCTGCCATGTCTGTCTTTCCTGTTATCTGCTTTAATGCTTGGCTCCCTCTTAGTCCTTCAAACATTTTTATTGCAAGGAAACTATTGGCTGGTGAGTACTTTTGCATAGTTTCTTTACTCCTTCAGAACTGCCCAGTAATGTTGCTACCACCCCTCCCTCATCAGCTGATGTATGCTTAGAAGAAAAAAGCAATTGCAATAATATCTGGAGGTAAACACAATTAGGAAACAAATCTTTGTAGGAAAAAAAAATATTCACAATAATGCTTTCCAGAGCCAAGTATAATTGGTTTATTTTAAATATCTTATATTCACTTGTCAGGCTGATTTCCAGAATCTTACATCTCATTCAGCGTTTCCATCCTCACCTCAGATGTTGCTTCAAAGGTTATTTGCAGTGTTGTTCATAATTACTAACTATCATAGTTTTACAGAAATCAAAATACCAAGGACAAATATAGCCAAGGCAGCTGTAAATGTTTGTCCTCTAAATAAACTCTCAAATCTTCTTCCTGCTTTAAAAAAAAAATTAACCACATGAATTCTACTAGAAACTGTTAATAAGCCTACAAATAAATTTGATACAATAAATACTACATGCCTGGTGCATATGGCCCTCGGGAAAGGCAGAAATGAATACATATTTTTTTTTAAACTCTCAAAACCTCATCTATCAAACAGCACTTACTTCAAATCTTTGTCACAAAGATTAAATGAGTTAATACTTATGACGCAATTAGGGCAGGACCTTAGCATGTACTGGACTCCAGAATTTTAACCCCAATTATTACTGTTTATTGTAATAATCATAGTATTATTACTGGTGATAATGACAGATGCCCGCCACTATTGTAAGTCAAAGAATCTAAATATGGACCTCACTGGAATTGTTCTAGCTATTTTAAGTATTTTTTTTCAACTTCATTTATGGTTAGGGTTATACTTAGACTTAGGCTTAAGATTAGAGAGTTAAGTTTAGAGGATTAAGGATAATATTAGGGTCCATTTGCCTTGAAAATACATCTATCTAAGCAGTAAGACCAATAGGGTCTGACCTAGCCTTGAGAATTTCAAACTTAAGACCGAAACAGTCAACTCTTCCCTTACCCGTTTCTACAGAAAGCCTCCGTGTAGTGACTTTCCTCAGTGCCAGGAGCAAAGGTTCCAGATAAAAGCAGCTTGAGGACGAAGGGTTACTTGGGCTAACATTCTGGGGAACAGGCCATCTGGGACACAGGATGTCTGGAGGCAGTGAGAGGACACTGTCAACCACATTTAAGGTCAGATGATAGAGGGAAATGAGGCTTGTGTTCAGCCTTGTCTAGGAGCCCAGCCCATCGAGGGTACCACCCAAGGTTAAAGTGGTTCTGGCTTGCCCAGAGATTTATATCTAGCTCATTCTAGATCCTTCCATCGTCAGTCTGTACTAACTATCAGCAGGCATTTCTTCCTGGGAAATGAGGGTTCCAGCTCCACTGAATGCCACTTCTTGGCTATTCTTAAATAAACTTAAATAGCAGGTGAAATTGGTAGTATAAGGTGAGTTTTTGTTCTCGTTTCTGTTGTTTGGTTAGGAGGAAGGCTTGGTTTTTGGTTTGGTTTTGGTTTGGTTTTGTTTTTTGTTTTTGTACTCTATAAATTTTTGTACTCTATAAAATGGTATAAGAATAAGAAATAACTATATAATGCAGTAAGCCCTACTTATTACCTACTACTGGCAGCACTTCCCACCTATTAAGTCATCTAATTTTCATAACAACCAACAATTGTTTCCAATTTACAGAAAAGGAGGCTTCAAAATAGAGAGGTGATGTAATCTTCCAAGGTCACGTAGTTACTTAGCCAGCATTTGAGATGAGTCAGTGTTCTTAACCACAATACTATATTGGTTCTTACCCTACCTAGATAATAACTTCTGCCTAAACCAAAGACTTCTAGTGTGCCAAATCCAGAAGCCCCAGATTTCCCTCAAAGCAGGACAGAGACCATTGTCATATCTTATTGAACTGTTGAGCTGGCTCCCCCAGTGAGAATCACCATGCATCTAATCATGCCTGGGATAGTCCAGGGGAACGACTAGCGTACTCCCCTTTCACTTACAAAAGCATCCTCCCATATGTTGTATTTTGGATATACACACAATATAGGGTCTCCCTTTGGATATACACACAATACAGGGTCTCCCTTTGTAGCCCAAGCTGGCCTCTAACCTACATTTTTCCTATCCCAGACTGTGAAGACTAGGATTATAAGCTACCATGTCCAGCCTACCTGTGAACCTTTAATTTACAATTGCCAAATAAAGGAAATGAGCTTGTGTTGCGTGGCTGTTTCTATGTGCCTCTGTGGGTATGTGTATGTGTGCAAAATGTTGTCCTTGGCCTTTAAAATGCCTTTTCAATTTATTTTGCATAGATTTCTACCCTTAAAAATCTATCACATTGATCCCTTGGTGGAAGGTTGGGCATGGGTATAGGGGAGCAACAGGCCTTTTTTGGTTACCACAAAATTATAAATTGGAAGCAAAGCATTTTTGCATCTTCCTGTTTAGTTAATGAACGCCTGCTCAATTCTGTGAATGTACCTTTGTCCAAATATACTGCCAGTCACTTTTCACATGCTTTGTCCTTTCTGAATTCATAGATCCACGTGTGTGGTGTGAAAATTCAAGGATCCTAAGCTCAGGTAGGAGCTTCGTCAGGTTTTTAGGGTGTCTACAGAGTTATGGACTGTTATTTCTCCTGCCAGACTGGCTTCTTTGTCATGGGTCTTTGTCCTTGGTGCTGTTTTGTTTTATGAATTTGACTTGTCTTCTTTAATGCAAAATAGAAAAGAAAAGCAGCAATTACAGCTGCTTTCTGTGCCTCTGGGCACCCGCCTCCTGTCACTTATCATTGCCGTACTGATGAAGTGACTCTCTTGGTATGGATTCTAAGTAGACATCTGACTGAAATGCCCTCTGTGTCTTCTCCCTCTGGTGAAATCATACCCATCTTTCCAGGCTCAGGGTATGTATCTGCGCTTCTGTGAACCCTGCAGACACAATTAATTACCACACCATCTGCAGAAAGGCTGTCTTGTTTACTCCACATGATGGTCTCACCTTTGTCTGTCATCCCTCTAGGTTGTGGACTGGATCAGAGAAGAAGGACCAGTTTTTGTTTGGTTTTGTTGAACCTACAGAAAGATCTGGAATGCAAGTACTTGATGAACGTTTGATGATAGACTACTGTGTTACAGGAGTCAATGTTTTTCTTTGTTTAAACTGCATTGGTTATATAGCTAACCTATTAATTATAATATCATAAATATCTTAAATATCTCTTTTCCATAGGAAGGAAATCTGAGCAACTGCAGAAGGCAGGGGAAATGAGAATATAGACCGTTCCACAGGAACCAAACTCACTAGATGTATTCAAATCACAAAGTACTTATTCTACAAAGACAATGAAGACAATTTTTATTTAAGAAATATTTGACTGAACAAATATGTCTAGTATCCAAAGAAGCCTTCCCTGCATTGTTACATTGTTTTTCTTTGCTATCTTTTTTTTTTTAGCTTTTCTGTGGCAGTTTCACCTGACATAACATCTGCAGGGTGCTGGCTGGACTTCAAATGTTGCCCAAGGAAGATGAATCTAGGAGCCATGCTTCCTGACAGATTCTCCAGAACTTTTGAACAGTTTCCAAAATAGTTACAGCCAGAGGAAAGTGGGCAAGCTTTCAGACACCAGAAAATCTCCCAACCATAGTACAACCCTGCTGTGGACACCTTTCTCTCATTCACTTGTTTAATACGCTCTGAAAGGAGGTTGGGAGGTGTTATATATGCTGTCCTATGTTATATATGAGATTGTATATGCTCAGCTCAGGGAGTGGCACTATTAGAAGATGTGGCTCTGTTGGAGTAGATATGGTCTTGTTGGAGTAGGTGTGGCCTTGTTGGAGTGGGTATGCCACTGGGTATGGACCCTAAGACCCTCATCCTAGCTGCCTGGAAGTCAGTATTCTGCTAGCAGCCTTCAGATGAAGATGTAGAACTTTCAGCTCCTCCTGAACCATGCCTGCCTGGATGCTGCCATGTTCCCACCTTGATGATAATGGACTGAATCTGTAAGCTAGCTACAATTAAATGGTGTCCTTATAAGAGTAGTCTTAGTCACGGTGTCTGTTCACAGGAGCAAAAGGACTTTCAGGATACCATTTGAAATGTAAATGAAGAAAATATCTAATTAAAAAAAAAGAGGTAAGTGGAATGAGTTGACACAAGTGTCACTTATACTTAACAAGAATCCATGTCCGTACACATACATGTTCTTCTCCCTGTATGAACGTGTTTAGAAGGAAGTGCTGTTGGCTCAGAGTGTGATGTTAATAAAAGATGGTCTTAGTAATGAACAGAATGTTAAATT
Source organism: Mus caroli (assembly GCF_978045245.1). Taxonomy (NCBI): domain Eukaryota; kingdom Metazoa; phylum Chordata; class Mammalia; order Rodentia; family Muridae; genus Mus; species Mus caroli. Next base: position 43,074,263 of record NW_028227258.1, read on the forward strand.
TAGAGATAAAATATGATGAATAAATAGGATCTAAATGACGGGGTACATAGTATTGAGGTTCTGAGTCATCCAGGGAACTGCTGTTTGTTTCTCACCAGTATTTCTTGTGTCCCAGATTCTGTTACACACAGACTCTTGGTGCTGGGTGAAATAGGCATGGTCCATGACCCAAAAGGCTTTGTGTTTCACAGGAAAACTTAAATCTGTACAAGTTCTAAAATTCAGGGCAGTTAACCTAGAGAGGGGATATGTACACTGACACTGACAGATCAGTAAGTTTGTCCTACCCAGAAGGGGAAGGATGACAAAATTAGGAAGAGTTTTTCTCGGGCAAAGAGTGAGAAAGACAATAGCTTACCACATCGTCCTCCACTGTGGCACCTGCCTGCGGTGACTCGGTGATTCCTGCTGCCATTAACAAACATAACGCAACTGGGAATGGGGGCAACATTTGGAATGTTAAATAAATAAAATACCCAATTTAAATAGTAATAATAATAATAATAATATTTGGCCCATTCTGTCTTCCTGAATTTGAAAATATTATGCCACCCTGTGGATGAACCCAAGCTAAGTGAGACCACATGGAAGGAAATCAAATGCAGTCTGCTTACTGGCCACTATGTATAGGGACATAGCAGACCACTGAGCCACCAACAGACACATAAGAAAGCCCAGCAAGATTAGCTGAGCTATTGTAGACCTAAAACATTTCCTGGCTGATTCATGGAAGTGTGAATTAAATAATATTTCTACTTTAAGATGCTAATCACACAGGGTTATCTCCTCAAAGGAGGAAGTGAGTACCTGTTTTCCATCCAGAACGCCGGGTGTGCGTGTTGCTAATGACCTGCTGACCTTTGTTATCTGTAGAACCAAACTTCACCCAAATACCACAGTATGTTCTTCCCAGACTCTCCCTCCTTAGACCTTTAGCGTTAGCTTTGTTTCTCAGTCACTAGAACACTAGCATGTACTGCTAGTACATGTGACTAAGGGGAGATGTCACATGTACTAGCAGCCTGCTGACATCCACGTTATCTTGGTCAGAGACTACACCAAATTCTAGGCCCTCCCTTAAGCTATAGAACCCATCTTCATAGTAGAGGCCACATGTACCTTGAGTTGAATTTTGATGTAGTTATGCCTCCTTGTGCACTGGAAATTGTATTATACTAATAATTTTCTCCCAAATTGTACTGCATTTAAATATGCTTACAATCAACCATCTCATGTTAGACTCCAGAAGTTTTTGATCCCGCACCAGCTAAGTTGTGCTGAGCTGAGTTTTCTTTCTTACCTGTATTGGAACCTGTCCCTGCTGAGAGTAGAGCATTCAGGAGCACCGCCCCCCAACCTCATCTCCTACCCCCCACTCCTGTGCACACATGAACACACAAATCGTCTTAAATTCCATATATAGAATGCCTCATAGTAGCTATTAAGAATTCAAGAGTCTTGGTTCCACTTTACTTAGATTTTTTTTTTTTTGGACCAGAAATCTAGAAGTATGCAAGTAAAAATCCAAACACTTCGTAAACTCCAAGGATCACTGTCATATACTGTAAACGTACAAAAGTTTTTCTGTGTGATTCCTTAATAATATAATGACAAGCAAAATTTGTGGACAGGAACTGGATATGCTGTGAAATTCACACATAAATGACCACAACCTAATAGTCTCCCCATCCTTCCTGTTGCATTAATTCTATGCTCTGACCACCTCCATCACCAGCATCTCTCTGTACCATCACCACCACCACTACCTCATAGAACACAACCAGTTTCCCTCCCAGAAGTGGAAATCCTTGCCCTCCTCCTGAACTGCCACAGAACCTGTAATTGTAATTGTAATTTCAGAATTGTAATTCCACAGAACCTGATCTGTCCCACGATCCCAAAGCTATACAAATTTCTTCCTGTTGAGATTCTGCTGTATCACTCAGGCATCTCTGTGTCTTTTAATAAGCAGCCACATATATTAAATGACATCAGGTTTGTGAAATCAGTTGCTGATTAAGAATAAATATTGTCTCCCAGCTGCTAGGAGAGTTCAAACACTTGAAAGTGATTGCAGAATAAAAATAAGTCCAATCTGTTCTGGTCTATGAAATGTCAATAGAGGTGGCTATGCACACACATCTAATACATATTTTTCCTACAAATCACAGGGTAGAGTGGGAGCAGGATAGCATGAAGAGAAATCTGCATTCCAGGAGAACAAGGATCATATTGTCAAGCTGAACCTCTGCTGGTTACTCCCTGCTTCTGATCCCTAGCTGTAGCTCCATTTCTGAGAGATCTCTAGTCACAGGGCCCTTCTCTATCCCTGTGATTTTGAGAACTCACTTGTTTATAACACTGGGATGTGAGGTGCGGGGTCCATAATTATACTGCATTCACCTTCCCAAGAGCACTTTGGCTCTTCGCTGCAGATGATGGGTTCACACATGCTTTCCAAAAAAGCATTAAGGGCCTACGTTTAAAATACCTTAGCATCTGTTCAATAACTTCATGCTAGGACCAGTGGCCGGCCTGCCTGCTCTCCATCTCCACCTCCTCCTTCATGGATCTGTATAACAGCTGAATCAGAATGACCACTGCAGCTTGAAACAAAACAGAGAAAACATTTATCTGAGAAGGAAAGGAAGGAAGGAAGGAAGGAAGGAAGGAAGGAAGGAAGGAAGGAAGGAAGGAAGGAAGGGAGGGAGGGAGGGAGGGAGGGAGGGAGGGAGGGAGGGAGGGAGGGAGGGAGGGAGGGAGGGAGGGAAAAAGGGAGAGGGGGAGGGAGAGGGAGAAGTCCCTGTCACAAACAGCAAGTCCTTTTCCACACAGATTCTGCTCTCTGAGGACTCCTGGAGGAATCTATTAAGGAAAGCAGTTTCAACCTCAAGAGAACTTTTATAGGTCAGGGAGAAAAGGCAGATTGCTGATCTCACACCTTTAGATAATTCCTTTCCCCCTCACGCCTAACTAAACCTAATTGAAACAGTTTGTAAAAGTCACTAATAGCTATGAGATCTCAAAAACTGGGGATTTAAGGGAGACAGGGAAAGGACCACCCTCCAATCATTGTAAATTATATTAAACTCATCACTTTAGTTCACTCCTTTTCAGTTCAAGCCAGGGTTTGATAAATGATTCCAATACAGAATATTTGGCAAGTTGTAAATGCCATAGGCATTCTGAGACTGGGGAATGAATGCAAATTTACAAAATAAGCAATTAGAGACACAAAATGGTTGTGAACCTGCTACCTTTGTGACTGTAAATGTGTTGTGCTGCCAGGAAGACAAATCCTAAAGCCATGAAGTTCTCTTGACCTGTACAAAGGAGAAGGTAAGCCATTGTCCCATGACATTGCAAAGTACCTCCATTTTGGTACAAGTAATTTGACTTCCAGACCTAAAGGTTTTCTTTTTTTTTTTTTTTTTTCTCAGATTTCTGCACCACTTACTCTGCAGACTGCTGTCACCCACTAACTAGAGAGATATTTAGAGACCTTCGGACACTCTTTTACCTGCCACTCACCTTCTGTCCCAAACCACAGGCAACCACAGCACAAAATAGGACAAGTCTCCTCCCCTAACTCATTTCCCTTTGTCTGCCCTGTAACTATTACAGCCTTCAAGTAGACTGTGGCTCCCATTCGCTCTTGGACTAGAGACCGCCCACTTCAGACATCTATGGGAATGAAGACTGCGCCATTGCTAGATCCTTGTCGCTTTATAGTCCTCGCTGACCTTCCAGGCTCACCTAGGGCCAACCCAGGTGAAAAATCAAGGAGGCTTTGAACAGGCTCCCCCATCTTCACCCAGAAGTTGAAAAAGCACCATTTTGCCAATCTTAATATTAGTGACTTTAGTGCAAACCTTTGTCGTTTTATAAATCTTAAAGTTATCACAGTCAAACTAATTTAAGCTGGACTGGGAAATATTTGAGTAGCGTCCTATGAAGTACTGACAACTATTCTTAGGCCAGTGTTTTGCTCTTCTCTTCCTAGCTGTAGCCCTCGATCCTCTGGAGCTACAGCTGCCATGTTAAATGTAACCTCTGGTCCAGTTTAACAACACTGTCACTCTGAAATGTGGAGAAACCAGACTTCTCTTGCCTAAGTTCTTCAGTCCCATCCCCTTAGGTCTCCTCGCCTTAAAAATCAACCAACTCATAGGAGTAAGTACAAGGGCTAAAAGTATAGTTATGAACAAGGGTCCTTGTAGGTTTATTTACCAATCTGATCCATCCATTCTATCACGTTGTCATCCTAACAACTTGGGAAGTAAGGTCTCCTGGTCTTCACGTGTACTCTTGCCACGCTTATCGGCCCTAACAATAAATCAAGCTCCAGCTGATGGCTGCCGTTTCCACCCAAGGGACATGGTCAGACATAGGTAATAAAATTCCTGTAGGCAGGCTATTAAAAGGATCACTTATTTTCATTCTTTGCCCATATGACAAAGAGCTGATGAAACAAGCTAATACATCCATTGAAACGAAACCTTCCTCATTAGAAGTCTGCATTTCAAAGCAATGTAAAGGCCACATATAAAAATAGCAGGTGTGAAGGGTCTCAACAATTCAAAGACCACACACTCAAAACTATTCTGTAAATTGGAACTAGACATATTTCATTCTCCAAGTGAAAAATATTTTTTGACTCACCAAGGGAAAATGGAAGACTGACAAGTCAGCTATCAGGGTAAGCTCAGATCTAAAGAAACAACTCAAATTACCTTCAGTTACAAGGGATAGCAAGTTGAAAGTCACAATTTAGTTTCTGGAAATGGGAAATTTTTACCAATTTCTCAATGTTTGGGGGACTTTTACTTGGTAAAGCATTAAGAAAGGAACAGAATAAAGAAATGTATACAGACTTCAGAACAGAAATACAGAGAGATTTATCTGACCTGTCAAAGTTTAATAAGGTGACAAAAATGAAGCAGACCTTTTCATTCAGTGCTAAGATAAGCAATTCTTACGCTTAAACATCTGGTTCACAGATCTTGTTGAATGCCTGAGAAATAGGTGAGCCAAAAAGTGATTAGTAGTAGCAGCAGCAGCAGTAGTAAATCTATAATGCTCGCTACTCCCAAGATGCCCTTGCAAATGCGATGTGTCTGCTGAGTTTATAATAGCCTTAATTAGATGTCTTCTATTTCTTGCAATATACACACAGAGAAAGTAAAATACAGAAGTATCGAGTAACTTCAGCAAAGCCCCCTTCCCCTCCCCCCATAGCCTTGTGAAAGTAGAGGTCAGATTTGGATGGTGTGATTCTAGGGATTGTGTTCTTAACCCAAAAGTGAGAAAGTAGCAATGGGGTAACACCTGAGCAGGTCTTCAGCTGTGTTATCAGGAATAAGAAGTGTTGGACACTGTGGGAAAATGGAGAATACATTTATTGGAGATTCCCATTCATTCTTAAGCTGCACTGGCCAAAGTAGAACAGGATGGACACCAAAGTCTTGAGGATCGAGTGGAACAGCAATTAAAGCCTTGTGGTAGCACGATTCACCAGTGACATCCTGCCCAGTATTTACTGAGCTGAGTCTTCCTGATACCAGCCATTCTTACTAGAGTAAGTGATGTTGCCTTGGGATTTTGATCCACATTTATATGATGATTAGTGGTTTGAGACAATTTTTTCATGTACCTGCAAAATATTTGTATGCCTTAGAAAATGTCTATTTAACTCTGCTGCCCAGTTTTTAATCAGACCATTTAAAGGGTTCTGAAATTGAGTTTTGGGGTTTCCTTATCTCTTCTAGATATCAAACCCTTGTCAAACATACAGTTTGAAAATACTTTTTCCCCATTCTATAGATTGTCTCTTGACTCTGGTGATTTGCTTCACTGTGCAGAAGATCCGAAATAGACAGAAGCACTTTGGAAAGTGTCACATGGGTCCAGGGAGAGCAGTGGCAACTGTGAGGATAACTACAAACAGAGGCTAGAATTGCTCTCAAAAATCCAAAATTCGCAAGGAAAGAAAAGACAAGCCTCCCCCTGTGAAAATGAGTACTACTGGACATCATTGTGTGTCGGGGAAAACTGGAGTATCTGGAAGGGTGGAGCCCCTCTGCCTCCTCTTCCAAGAACATCTGTAGAACTGTGCCTCGGGCTTGTATTCAACAGCTAGCTAGTATTGATTTGTAGAGACAATATTTAACTTTTTCTATCAAGAAATGTACATGAAATGTGCCATGTAGGGGTACATGTGGGTTCATGTGTGCATGTAGCATATGTGTATAAAGGCTAGGGGTGGGTTTCAAACACCTTCTCAATACCACTCTATCTTAGTTTTTGAAATAGGATATCCCACATGACCTGGTGTTCTCCACTTCAGCCAGACTGAGTGATGAGTATGTGCTAGGGATCCATCTACCTCCCCCTGCACAGTGCTAGGATGACATGACTGTACATGTGGATGCAGAGATCTAAACTCAGGCTCACTCGCTTACACTCCATTGACTGAGCCATCTCCCTAACCCAGTTGTGAATTTCTTATTTTTTTAATTTTTTTATTAGATATTTTCTTCATTTACATTTCAAATGTTATCCCCTTTCCTAGTTTCCTCTCTGAAAATCCCCTATGCCCTCCTCCTGCCCTGCTCCCCAACCCACCCACTTCTGCTTCCTGGCCCTGGCATTTGCCAGTACTGGGGCATATAATTTTCACAAGACCAAGGGCCTCACCTTCCACTGATAGGCAACTAGGCCATCCTCTGCTACATATGCAGCTAGAGACACTAGCTGGGGGAGGGGGTGGGGGGGGTTGTACTGGTTAGTTCATATTGTTGATCCTCCTATAGGGTTGCAGACCCCTTTAGCTCCTTGGGTACTTTCTCTAGCTCCTTGGGTACTTTCATTGGGGGCCCTGTGTTCCATCCAATAGATGACTGTGAGCATCCACTTCTCTATTTGCCAGGCACTGGCATAGCCTCACAAGAGACAGCTATATCAGGGTCCTCTCAGCAAAATCTTGCTGGCATATGCAACAGTGTCTGCATTTGGTGGCTGATTATGGGATGGATCCCCAGGTGGGGCAGTCTTTGGATGGTCCATCCTTTCGTCTCAGCTCCAAACTTTCTCTGTAACTCCTTCCATGGGTATTTTGTTCCCTATTCTAAGGAGGAATGAAGTATCCATGTGTTGGTCTTCCTTCTTCTTGATTTTCTTGTGTTTTGCAAATTGGATCTTGGGTGTTCTGTGTTTCTGGGCTAATATCCACTTATCAGTGGGTACATATCAAGTGACTTCTTTTGTGATTGGGTTACCTCACTCAGGATAATATCCACCAGATACATCCATTTGCCTAAGAATTTAATAAATTCATTGTTTCTAATAGTTGAATAATACTCCATTGTGTAAATGTACCACATTTTCTGTATCCATTCTTCTGTTCAGGGACATCTGGGTTCTTTCCAGCTTCTGGCTATTATAAATAAGGCTGCTATGAACATAGTGGAGCATGTGTCATTACCAGTTGGAACATCTTCTGGGTATATGCCCAGGAGAGGTATTGCTGGATCCTCCGGTAGTACTATGTCCAATTTTCTGAGGAACCGCCAGACTGATTTCCAGAGTGGTTGTACAAGCTTGCAATCCCACCAACAATGGAGGAGTGTTCCACTTTCTCCACATCCTCGCCAGCATCTGCTGTCACCTGAATTTTTGATCTTAGCCATTCTGACTGGTGTGAGGTGGAATCTCAGGGTTGTTTTGATTTGCATTTCCCTGATGATTAAGGATGTTGAACATTTTTTCAAGTGCTTCTCAGCCCTTCGGTATTCCTCAGTTGAGGATTCTTTGTTTAGCTCTGTACCCCATTTTTAATGGGGTTATTTGAATTTCCAGTGTCCAGCTTCTTGAGCCCTTATGAATTTCTTATACCTCATGTTTATGAAAAAGTATTATTTATTCACTGTAGATTTATGGATTATTTTCAGCTAAAAAGGACTTCTTTGACTTCACCTGTATCTCATGGGTTTCTAAGTAACCAAGGAACTCAGCCAGTTAGCGGGAGAGCAAGTAAGAGAGACACTCTCAAACCTCACTCTCACAAGGTCAATATACTTATTCTTCACAGAAATTTTTATAAGATCAAAAGTGGCTGGTCATAGTTCTCAAATATGTTAGGCAATTGCCGTCCTTTTGTATGACTGCTTGGTACCCACGGATGCGATGGTCCTGTGGAAGTCATTCCCACTTCCATCCATGTCCTCTGTAGTCTCTCCCTCTGCTTTCAGAAGGCATCTGCTTCCATCCAGAGTGCCTTCCCATCCTTTGTGACCTCCGCAGGGAACAGCTTGAGATTCTCTCCCCACAGATTTTCTCTTACCATCATAAGAGAGCTCTCACTGAGACCCTGAGGCTTTCGCACACAGAGGAGGTGTCTAGGATCATTTGCACTAAACTGACTTCGAGAAGGGAAACAACTTCCATGTGACGAATAGCCTGACCTGTCCTGTTATGTGCTTCTGAGTCATTAGTGAGCATTCAAAGCACAAAGCTCCTACTAGAGATTTAGTCCAGCGACTCGGCTTCATTTATTTTTCGCATAAGTTGGAGAGGCTAGTGTTACCTTTCTTGTTACAACTTCAAAGTTTTAGTATCTTCATACTTCCAGTTCTGAAAAACAGTCCCTCCTCTCCTGGCTCTGAAGGAAATTGCTGAAAACAAGAAGAAAACTCCAGAAATAAGGATGCTAAATTTTAACAAAAACTAACAGGTCACTTTTACTTACTTTTTTTAATAGATTTTTTTTTTTTGGGCGACACAGGATTCACATAGTACAGACTAGCCTTGAACTCTCATTGTGTACATAAGACTCGCTTTGAACTCCTGATCCTTTTGCCTCTCTCTGTGATCTTAAAAGTCCAGTGTTCACCACTATGCCTAGTTATATGCAGGGCTAGGAAATGTATTCTGCCAAGTTGACAATTCACACTAACTTTCATAAGTACCTTGAGATACTGCCCCCCCCAGTAAACTTGATCCTCCTCTATCAGTTAGGAATCAAGAACATACACATCCAGACTTTCATGCAAGCAAACTGATAGAGATTTTTCTCAGTTGATGCTCCTCTTCTCATTGGATTTTAGTTTGTGTCAAGTTGACACAAAACTTACCAGGCCATGTTCTTATAAAAGCTATTCATCATAAAATACATTCTGAATCATATGGATTAGGGAGGGTGCCAAAGCAGGATTTCTCAATATTTGTACTTTTCCTTCTGTCCTAGTTTGTTTTCTGTTGCTGTGATAAAGCATTCTGACAAAAAGAAAATTGAGGAACAAAATGTTTATTTTAGCTTACACATCTAAGACTTCATTATAATATTGCATCTCTCTCTCTCTCTCTCCAAACTTGAATAAATAAATGAAATGAAATTCTATAATTCTACCCAGTGAGATCACAGAATTCTGGAGGTCCCCGTACTTGTAGAGTCTGTGCCCTTGATAATAGGGTATGGCAAGGAATTTTACAAAGGATTTGAATAACATAGTGGCTATTACATGAAATATGAGAGCACAGAGTGATTTTTAAAAATTATTATTTGCATATTTCCTTAATATCCAGAGGAAACGGTATAATCTTTATAAACCAGAAGAAAGATATGGTCCTTTGATTTCTTCCCTCTTTCTTGTCTTTTCTTTTTTTTAAATGTATTTTGTTAATTTTTATACATTTGAATTAAAAGAAATTGCATCACTTTTCTCCTTCCCTGTCCTCCCTACAGTTCCCCCCAAGTCCCCACCCTCCAGCGCCTGCGCTCAGACTGATAGCAGTTCTTTTTCTTTACTATTGTTACATACATAAATATGCATGTATATTTGCATAAATGCATGTGTACATCTGAATAAATACATAAATACAACCCTCTGAGTCTGTTTATATTGCCTTTCTCAGCAGTCATTAGAAGCCTACAGTTCTTGGTCTTAGTGTGTGTCTTAGCTAGGGTTTTACTGCTATGACAAGACACCTTGACCAGGGCAACTCTTATAAAGGACAATATTTAATTGGGGCTGGCTTATAGGTTCAGAGATTCAGTACGTTATCATCAAGGCAGGAACATGACAGCATCCAGGCAGATGTGGGGCTGGAAGAGCTGAGAGTTCTACGTCTTCATCCAAAAGCATACAGAAGAAGACTGGTCTCTAGGCAGCTAGCACAAGGGTCTTAAAGCCCACACCCTTAGTGACACACTTTCTCCAACAAGGCCACACCTACTCCAACAAATCCATACCTCCAAATAGTGCCACTCTCTGGGCCAAGCATATTCAAACCACCACAGTGTGTCTTAGTTAGAATTTCTATTCCTGTGATCAAACACCTTGATCAACAACTAGAGGGAGGGAGCATTTTTTAACTCTCAGCTTATAAATCCATCATCCATACTAATCAGAAAGGGAACTCAAGGAGAACAAGTAATAACTGGTACAGTGGGCATGAAAGAGTGCTAATCACTGGCTTACTCTCCATGACTTGCTCAGCCTCTTCTGTTATATCACCTAGGACCATCATCCCAGAGGTGAATGGCCCACAATGGGCTGAGAATCCTCAAACCAATCACTAACTAAGAAAATGTACTACAGACTTGACTATAGGAAAATCTTATGGAAGCATCTTTTCAGTTGAGAGCCCCTTTTTCCAGATGAGTCTAGCTTGTATCAAGTTGACATAAAACCAGCCAGCACAGAATAGAACCCCATGAGATTGTTCTCCACTTCTACACTAGTACACTTACTGCCATTGCTGTTGCTCAGGTTTTGTTTGTGTGGCCATTTCTTTTTTTTTTTTTTTTTATTACGTATTTTCCTCAATTACATTTCCAATGCTATCCCAAAAGTCCCCCATACCCTCCCCCCTCTCCCCCATTTCCCTACCCACCCATTCCTTTTTTTTTTTTTTTTTTTTTTTTGGCCCTGGCGTTCCCCTGTACTGGGGCATATAAAGTTTGTGTGTCCAATGGGCCTCTCTTACCAGAGATGGCCGACTAGGCCATCTTTTGATACATATGCAGCTAGAGTCAAGAGCTCCGGGGTACTGGTTAGTTCATAATGTTGTTCCAACTATAGGGTTGCAGATCCCTTTAGCTCCTTGGGTACTTTCTCTAGCTCCTCCATTGGGAGCCCTGTGATCCATCCACTAGCTGACTGTGAGCATCCACTTCTGTGTTTGCTAGGCCCCGGCATAGTCTCACAAGAGACAGCTATATCAGGGTTTGTGTGGCCATTTCTATGAGAGACTGTTTCATAGCAGAGAGACTGGTATTCTGACCCTTACAGTTTCCTGCCCCTTCTTCCATGATGTCCTCTGAACCACAAAGACGCTGTGATATATGTGCATCCACTGAGACTGGGATCCCAACAATCTATTAATCACTACACTGTACCCAGTGGTGGTTTTCTGTGCTGATCTTTATTTGCCATAAAAAAAGCTTCTTTAATAAGGGTAGTAGCAATACTTATCGATGGGTATAACAATAAGATTTAGAATATAGGTAGAGATTATGCTGGCGTAGCAAAGTGGCAGCAGTAGATTCTCTTCCAAAACTCATGACTCTAGTTGTCCCAGGAATTTAGCTAAGTTTCTAGCACCAGCTGCCATTTTGCTCTTTTGGGTAGACCCTAAGTCCAATTAGATAACTGTAGTTTACCACATGTGAGTACCACTTATGCACTTTATGGTATCATGCCTTACTGGTCACTGTAGTTCATAATGTTTGTAGGAATATTAGCCACGTCCCTCTCTTGGCAGTGTGCACAGTACCTTCCTAGTAACACAGAAGCAAGCGCACGGAAAAGAGGCCTTCAGGTGGATGTGCTTTAATGCTCAGATGCCAAGAATACTCTATTATAGTAGTTAGGTAAGATGTAAACCCAAGCCTAACAAATGAATTCAAATACCTTGTGTTCTTCACAGTTGCTGCTTTGCCATGAAAAAAGCAGCCATTACATGCACTAGGTTAAGATAGATAGATAGATAGATAGATAGATAGATAGATAGATAGATAGCAATCCAGATTCCACTAAAAATAGCTTCTGTGAAATATCTAGAATTTAAATGAGACTTTGCACACTAATCTAGAACCCAAGAAAGAAGCTACAATCACTTGCATCTTACCTTACAAAGAAATTTTATTTCTTCTTTTTTAAAAATACCTAATATTCTATCTAGGGAGATGGATCCATCAGTAAAATGTCTTCTCCATAAGCATGAAACCCTGAGTTTGGATTCCCTGAGTCCATATAAAACATGCTGGACTGGGTGATATATGTCTAGAACCCCAGTCTTGGAGAGACAGTGGGGAGGAGACAAGGAGATCCCTGAAGCTCATTGGCCAGCCAACCTAACCAAATGGATGAGCTCATGTTTAGTGAGATACAGTCTCAAAGCACAAATGTGTCAAGCAGTCAAGGAAAGATATCCAACCTCAATTTGGATCCTGCATGAACACATATGTAAGCACCCACAAACACATGTATGCACATATACAGACCACATACATACACAACATACACAAAAACTTTTATAAAAGGCCTAATGTTAATGATACAACATTATATATACTATTTAAAGTATATAGCATTAACAATATAATTTAAATTATATAGAGTATGTATGCATGTGTGACCCAGTTCGAAATAGAAAGCATCCACCCAGCAGTCACACATACTCGATCGAACAGAGTATCTTAAAACTTAAGCACATGCGAGCACCAACTGTACAGATGATACTGAAACCTACAGCTTCTCTAGATTATGGAAATAAACCCCAGCTCTGTGAATGAGCTCCCCCTTCATATAGGGAAAAAGAGGCAATATGCTGCACTCAAGACAGCAGATGCCAGAGGCCAAAATAGCTACATTCACAAGGGAGATCTCTCTGTGAAATCAGCAGATGGTGAAAGCTCCCCAGAAAATGGAGCTTTTTTTTTTTAAACACCGGTCCCTGAAAAGAAAAGTAAGATGTAGGTAATTGGAAAAGGAGGTTATAAGGTATTTGAGGTCATAGGAACTGTGTGGTAAAAAAAATTGATCAGTCATGGAAGGCAGGAGTGTATAATATACCTCCATTGAGCAATCTGTGCAATCAGCCTGGAAGGAGGGATTCAATAGCAAAGAGCCAGAAGCATCCATCTAAAATGCTTGGCTGATAATGAAATCCTCAAGTTTTTTGTGGGTTTTTGTTTGTTTGTTTGTTTGTTTGTTTGTTTTGGTTTTTCAAGACAGGGTTTCTCTGTGTAGCCCTGGCTGTCCTGGCACTCACTTCGTAGACCAGGCTGGCCTCGAACTCAGAAATCTGCCTGCCTCTGCCTCCAGAGTGCTGGGATTAAAGGCATGCGCCACCACGCCCGGCTGAAATCCTCAAGTTTTTAAAGGAACCAAGTTACTATAAGGAAAAATATTTTATCGCTTTTAATGTTTGGCATTGCCAGCGCATGGTGATTGAGGAGTGAAGGCTGAATTCAGTTAGCATTTAGAAGTATTTCTAAGTTCTGTAGACAGTGAGCCTCCTTTGCCCTAGGGATCCATGCTCAGTTTAGGGAGTGATAAAGCAACTATTCCTGAAAAATGCAATGCTCAGGGCTGGGTAAATGGCTCAGTCAATAAAGTGCTTGCTGACAATCATGAAGATGTGACTTTGACCCTCAGCACGAACACTGCAAAAAGTCAGGAAGTGGTGGGACAGAAACGATTCACCAGTTAGGAGCACCTACTGCTTTGGCACACGGCCCAAGTTAGGTTCCCAGCGCCCATATCAAGTGGCTTGCAATAATCACCCCTAACCCCAGTTCCAAGGGATCTGGTGCCACCTTTCTGCCCCTGTAGATATCAGCACTCATAGGCCCATACACAGAAAGCCAGAAAGCATGCATGTGCGCACGTGCGCGCGTGCGCACACACACACAAAGAATAAAATATAAAATACAATTTTTAAAAGCCAAGTGCGGCAGGATATGCTTGCAATTACAACAGTGGATAAGTGGAAATAGATTTTCTGATTGGTCAATCTAACTCAGTTAGAAAGCACCAGATTCAGGGGGAGACAATGTTTCAAATAAAAATAAAAACCTGTCTGTCTGTCTGTCTGTCTGTCTGTCTGTCTGTCTTGGAAAGGACTACTAATGCTGTGATGAAACACCATGACAAAAATTAAGTCGGGGAGGGTTTATACTTTCACATCACTGTTCATCATCAAAGGATGTCAAGACAGGAAAATGGGGCAGGAACCTAGAGGCTGGAGCTGAAGCAGAGGTTGTGAAGAGCACTGCTTACTGGCTTGCTTTCTTGTAGGATCCAGGAACACCTGGCCATGAATGGCCCCACTCACTGCACCCTCTGCCATCAATCATTAATTAAGAAAATGCCCTACTGGCTTGCCTATAGCCTGATTTTATGGAGACATTTTCTTAATTGAGGTTCCCTCCTCTCAGATGACGTTAGCTTGTGTCAAATTGACATAAACCTACTCATCATACATATCTCTATCTGTCTGTCTGTCTGCCTGCCTGCCTGTCCCTGAACTGCTTGTTTCCTAGGCATAGACTAAGTATATCACATATATTTTCTCCCATAATCCTAAAACATTCCTGTAATTATGGCCATCCTCATTGTGTAGATGAGGAAATGAGGCTTAAAGAAATTAATCGGCTTGCACAAGTTCATGCTGCCAGTGAGTATGGAAACAAGGCCAAAAGCAGGTACTTCTGGAACTAAACTGCATGTTCCTAACCGGTTTTCCTGGTGGTGTTCTCATCATTAATTAGTAGTTTCATGTTTGGAAGCTGCCGTTGGTCCTGGCCTTCCTTGTGCATTCTATGCTGCCACCATCTGGTTTCTTTTGAGAAGTTCAGGCATTTCTTCTGCAGTTAGTCTCAGACTCATTGGAATCCTGCAATCCCTGAAGAGAGAGCTGAAATGTGTGTAGATTCAGTGTACGTGACTTAAAAATCTCCAGCCTTATCAGTATATTCCCTATTACACCAGTGTGATGTGTTAGGGCCACTGAGATTTGAATAAAAATTAATGCAGTGAACAAATTGTGCTAACAAAAGACAAATTCAAAGCCAGACAGCCATGGTGTGGAAAGGCTGCTGGAGGCAGGGCAACCCTGAATGCAGGGAGTAGAGAGAGCTTCATGCACATTCTCTGCTGTTGATGAGGAGATGCTAGACTTAGTCGGGACAGAAGAGCTGAGAAGGAGACGCAGGCTCTAAGGCAGCGGATTTTCAACCTTCCTAATGCTGGCATGCAGGATATCTGATATGCACCCCCCCACACAAGGGGTGATGACCCCCAAGTTCAGGACCGCTGCCTGAGGTCACAGGGAAGACATTCAGAAGAGTCAGGAAGGAGCCAGCAGAGATTCATTCCTTAGTCATTTGCTTGCGAAGGCTTACAACCACAACCTTATGAAAAATGAAACACCTTCGCATGTTTACACATGCGATGATAATAGATCCTTTGCCAATGCCTTGCTGACATCCGGTTTCTCCCGCTAGTCTTCATGCCCCAAGGGTGTATGAAGCCTGGCTTTCCCTGTATGGGAGGTAAGAGCAAGACAAAGGCGTGTCTCACCTCTATGGCAAAGTGAGGCAACATCTGATGTAGAATGGGCAAAGGTTGGCAGTTGGAAGCTCTACATCGTACTCTGCCCTCTCTGCCCTCTGAGGTTTTGGGAGCCTTGAAGCCGGCTGACCTGCCAGAGCTATTCAGTTCATGCACCTTGAATCTCTTGTTTGAGAGCAGAGCCCTAACACTTATCGGGATTCTTAGAACAACGAGACAGGTGTTTAATGCCTGCTCAACTTCCCAGCACTACATTTATTACTTCAATCAGGATGACTGCCTTTTCAAGACCAACCCTGGGCTGCAGAGTGAGACCGTATTTCCTCCAAAAACAACTCCAAAACCACCAAATCTGTTGTGTTGTTTCACTAACTTGCACAAGGATGCTATAAAGTGTAGATTCAGCCCTCCCCCTAATACTACATAACAGACAAATGATCTAACTCATCAATCCTTGTGAACATGCTAAGAAGGTAGAGTCTGTCACTAGGCCTGAGAAGCTGAACAGCATTCAAGGTCAAACAGAACTGTGAAGCTGTCAGGCTCCATCTGGTCCCAAACTTTATTAACCACCACTGCGATCTGACACTTGTTCAATACCTGGGTGCCTCCCACACCTTATATACGCAGGTGCACATGTGTGACTGCACAGTCCTGTGTCTGCCCCTTACTCGGCAGTGGTCTGGCAGAAGGAAGAAATTCAGAGTTCATATGGTCGGAAGCACATCATTCAGTGCCCACTGTAACACCCCCTCCCCCTTCTGTCTACCTGACAAGGAGGAAAGTTTAACACAAGATGACAACAAAAATGACGAGCGGGAAGTTTCAATTACCTGCGTCTGGAATGCATCAAGTCTCTCAGAAGAGACAGGATTGGTCTTTGAGTTTCTATAGTGATAGTTGTGAATGTTTCAACTAGCCATGGTTGTACTATGACAAGTTATGACAGGCTATATAGCTTACACTGCAGATATGCATTTTCTCATAGTCCCAGAGGCTATAACTCTGGGGTCCATGTATTGGTAAGGTTGGTGTCTTCTCAGACTTACCCTGCCTGGTAGGCTGTCATCTTCTCCACATTTTCCTGGGATCACTCTTCTGTATGTCTGTCTCTATCATACTCTCTTAGGAATTCTTTGGTCAAATATGATTAGTACTTTTCCTAACATCCTTATTTTAGAGCTGGGTGGTGGTGGCATTTGCCTTTGATCTCAGCACTCAGGAGACAGAGACAGGAAGATACCCATTGTAACTTACTTATCTCCATGAAGATCTGTCTCCAAGTACAATATACTATATAGATTCTGTCTCCAAGTACAATCACAGTTTGAGAACTGACTTGGACACTAATGTATATAGAGGGAAGAGAATGCCTTATAACTGTCATTCATAATGACAGTTCCAGGAGATCTAGCACCCTCTTCTGGCCTCTGCAAGCACCAGGCACTCACACAGTGCCCTTACATACAAGAAAAATAAATAAATCTTTAAAAATACTTGGCCCATGATTTATAATTTAAAAACATCTGTCAGTTGGGATTATAGGAAGTTTTGTTCAAAGCAAGTTGATTCTAATTACTTTGTTTCTTCTTATAATCACATGCGTGATTGCTACTCCCACATTAAAAATAAGATTTTTTTTCAGACAAGTAGCATTATTATTTTGTCTAGAATATCCTAGCAACATCCTGAGAAGAACTATGTATGTACCAATATATTCAAACACTTAAAATAAATTCCTGTTTTTCAAAATAAGTAAGACTCGGTAATCAGGTTTTTAATTAATTAAATACCCAGGCATATAATTACCAATTTTATACATTTTAAACTCTAGAGAAAATTAGCATCAAGTAGCAATTATAAGTCTAGTATATTTATACTTTATAAGTTTTCATTTGGAATATTCTTAGGAATAGAAAACAGCTCATCAAAAAGTAGATTTTTTACCCTAAGAACTCAAACAAAGTAACAGAAATAGTCTTTACTCTAGGGTTGATGATGGGCCTCACTGTGCATTCTGGAATTTGTTTTGTTCCTTTCTGTAACGTACCAGAAATAACAAAACATCTCAGTAAACACGGGATGATTTGGTCACTCCTGGTGATGGTTCCAACATCTCTGAGCACAGTGGTCTACTACTGCCACGAAATTACTACGTAGCATGGAAATTTTGTCTAAAATTCTGTCATGTCATTGCCCCACTCACTTTAATGAGAAGAACTGAAGCAAAAGCCCAAAGTCATGCCAATCAAATGAATATTAGCTCAAAATCTCTTGTTAGATTGTCAGTTTTCCTGTGCAATGAGCTGAGGTTAAACATACTATAAGCCAATGTTTCCTAGAACAAAAGGTCTGCAGCCCACGCTGAAAACCAAGGACATCGAACTAGCCAGCATTAATCCTGCATCCCTAAGAGAAGATAACTATTGGCCCTGAGAGTGAACAACACTAGTCAAAGGTTCTTCGGGTGTAGATCCAAACCAGTATTGTATAGATGAAGGGCCAAGACGATGAGTCAATAACTATACTCCCATTCTCCTGGAAGAGGCTAATTGTGAATTCATAGAAATAATATTTAAGTGTTTTATGTTCCCTTCTAAGGATCAATTAAGAGAGAGACAAGTATAAGGAAAGATAAACTAAATGCACAAAGTATTGTATCTCTTGGCATGCAAAGGTTTGAATGGCCACCGATGCATCTGTTAGGTGGCCAAACTACATGAATTATGATTATAGCCAAGCCTTGATTATACAATAAGGAAAACAAATTATTCAGATATTTTGTCTCACCTAGCAATTCTTTCATCAAGCTACAAACAATTGTCATCAACATGAAAATGCAAACATTTGATATGGAGAATCAGGTCATGTTATGTTGAGTCACTGGTAAAAGCATTTGATCCTCATTGAAGGCTGAACCTCAGTTATGGTTATTTGACATTTGGGGCTGATGGTGGAGTGGGATTGGTGGTGGGGGCTATCACTCACTGTATTAGGCTAGTACAGGTTTTCTGTGATTTCCTGCATTTCACAATGCTTCCATTTCTCTTCCAAGTTCTTATTACATCACATGAGATCCTCCAACATGTAATCTTAAAGTGTCCTTGTGATAACACTTTTAGAACAGTGCATTGTTCTTAAGTTCTGCATAATGAATCCTTATAGACTATAAGTTAGAGGGTTTTAAACAATTGTTTAACTTAGAGATTTCTTTTACAAAATAAGGTGTCTTAGCTTGCTTCTTTCTTACTAGGATAAATACCATGATCAAAAGCAAACTGAGAAAGGAAGGATTAGTTGGGCTTACAGGTTACAGTCTGCCATTCTGAAAAGCCAGGGGAGGAATATGGAGGCAGGAACTGGAGCAGAAAACAAGGAAAACTACATACTGGTTGGCTTTCTTTTCTTTCTTTCTTCTTCTTTTTTAAACTTTTTTTCTTTTATTGGATATTTTCTTTATTTACATTTCAAATGTTATCCCCTTTCTAGCTCTACCCTCTGGAAACCCCTATCCTACCCCCTCCCTCTGTCTCTATGAGGGTGCTCCCCCAACCATCCACCCACCCCCACCTTCCCACCTTAGCATTCCCCTACACTAGGGCATCGAACCCCACAGGATTAAGGGCCTCTCCTCCCACTGATGTCCAGCACGGCTACATATGGGGCTGGAGCCATGGGTTCCTCCATGTGTACCCTTTGCTTGATGGTCCAGTCCCTGGGAGCTCCAGAGTGTCTGGTCGGTTGACACTATTGCTCCCCCCAAGGAACTGCAAACCCCCTCAGCTCCTTCAGTCCCTTCTCCAACTCCTCCACTGAGGACCCTGTGCTCAGTCCAATGGTTGGCTGTGAGTATCTGCCTCAGGTTCTGGCAGAGCCTCTGGCTTTCCATGATGTGGTCAGCTTGCCTGCTTTTTGTTTTGTTTTTAAATATCATTTCACATTTGTCGTTATTTCAGGAGACATTTTTGTGCATGCTAATCTTCGTGGAACTACCCAGGTTGCTTTTTTTAATATACAATGTAGAGAAAGGGGTGGGACTGCCCACTATGGGCTGGACCATCTGACACTAGTTGCTAATCAAGAAAATTCCCCCCACAGATCTGTAACCTGACTAATCTTCTGAGGGCAATTCCTCAGTCGAGTTCCCCTCTTTCTAGGAGACTCCAATTTGTAACAAGTTGACAAAAACAAACAAACAAACCTAACCTGCTCAAGACAATCCTGTAGGTTCCCTTCTAGATAAACATGGAGATGCCAAACCCTGTAAGGTATAGGGTTTTATATGAAAAGCTTTTGTAGAAACAAGGAATTCGGGATATAGCCACTGTTGCTTTCTAAAGAAGGGACTGAGGTGAACATGGTTCACTTTGTACTCTTTTTCTAGATCTTAAAGATATTTCTCTTCAGCTGTAGAAATGGCTTTGAGCTGTATCATGACCAACCCATTTATCCTGCTTTATAAAAAAAGCAAACATCACCAAGGTTCTGCTTGCTAACTCAGAAACCATACATGTTTACAAATGAACTGTTGCCGCAACTTCTGTCTTGGATGACCCACTGCACGACCAAGAAGCAGTTATTTGAAAGTTAAAGATGCCAACAAGTGCTTGCTGACAGGAGCCTGATATAGCTGTCTCCTCAGAGGCTCCACCAGTACCTGACAAATACAGAGGTGAATGCTTACAGCCATCCATAGGACTGAGCACAGGGTCTCCAATGAAGGAGCTAGAGAAAGGACCCAAGGAGCTGAAGGGGTTTGTAGCCCCATAGGAGGAACAACAATATGAACTAACCAGTACCACCAGAGCTCTCAGGGACTAAACTACCAACCAAAGAGTATTATACATGGTGGGACTTATGGCTCCAGCTGCATATGTAGCAGAGGATGGCCTAGTAGGACATCAATGGGAGGAGAGGCCCTTGGTCCTGTGAAGGTTCTATGCCCTAGTGTAGGAGAATTCCTTTTTTCAGAGTAATTAATCTCTTTACCTTGGTCTCAGGCAGACTTCAGACAATGGCAAAAAGCAGCCACATTCTTCACCAAAATACCACTAAAACAGTCTCTAAACCGCATACTAAAATTTTCCACTGAAGCTTCTTGGGCCAGGTCTGCACAGTTCAAATCACTCTCAGCAGCAACAATGTCTTCCATATTCCTACTAGGATGGCCCATTAAGCCTCACTTAAAGGATTCCACTGCTTTCCAAATCCAAAGTCCCTCAATCCACATTCTTCCAACCAAAAGCATAGTCAAGACTATCACAGCAATGCCCCAGTCCCTGGTACCAAGTTCTGTCTTAGTTAGGGTTTTACTGTTGTGAACAGACACCATGAGAACTGGGAAAGTTGGAAGTAACTGCATCATCTGTCTCCACTAGATTGGCCAGTATTCTAAACTGACAGTTCTGTGTTGGCTTTATTCATTCTTCTGCTCATGTTCTCACTGTGGCTCCAGCCGCCACGGTTTCAAGTCCAGTGGGTTTGTCTTAGTGTTCTTCTGGCTC
Organism: Mus caroli; assembly: GCF_978045245.1. NCBI lineage: Eukaryota > Metazoa > Chordata > Mammalia > Rodentia > Muridae > Mus > Mus caroli. Next base: position 43,095,345 of record NW_028227258.1, read on the forward strand.
AGCCTCTGATCAGTTTGATATTGCACTTTTTAAAACCTTTCCTGCCCATCGCTTCCCACTTCCTCTTTTAATCCCTTTCCTCCCTCATTCTTGTTCTCTAGCCATTCCTCAGTAAGTGGTCAGCACACACATTACCTGGCTGGTGTGCAGAAAGGTTTTACCTTCATGGGAAGCTGTAGAGAGCACAGCGTTTAAGAATTGGACCCTTAGGCAGCCATAGTGGTGTATGCCTTTAATCCCAGCACTGGGAAGGTAGAAAGGCAGGTGGCTCTCTTTGAGTTCAAAGTCACCCTGGTGAGATCTAGGACAGCTAGAACTATGTAGAGATACCCTGTCTCAAAAGAAGAAAAAGAAGGAGAAGCAGGGGTGGGGAGGAAGAGGAGAATGAGGAGGAAAAAGAAGAGGAAGAAAAGGAGGAGAGGGGAATAAGACCTGAACTCTTGAAGCTAATGCTCATACACTTGACACAAACAGGCATCACTAGCATCACTAAGATGGTCTGAACATATATGCCCCTCCAAATTTACACACTCAAAACCTACTTCCAAGGCAATAGAAAGGAGGATCTTCAGGAAATGTAGGTCATGAGAGCTCTAGCCTCATGAATAAGAGTGTTTCCTTTAGAAAAGAGATTTGAGGGAGTCCCTTGCCTGTTCTGACATGTGAACAAACTGCCACAAGGCACCTTCTGTGGCACAGGAGACCCAACCAGATATTACAGCTACTGAAACCTCGATATTGGACTTCATTCTCTCTAAAAGTGTGATCAGTGGGTTTTATGGTTTATAAATCACACAGTATATGGTATTTTGTTATAGTAGCTAGATAAGAATAAAGCAATCTTACTACATTATTCTATATACTTTATTTCTCAAGAGTTTCATTTCTCAAAGCTTCTATGAGAAGACTCAAGTGGTGTTTAAAGGACTCTTATGGAGAACTGGCAAGATGGCTCAACAGGTAAAGGCTAACCACCTGAGTTCCACCCACAGGTCTCACACTGGAAGAGGAGAACCAATCAAACCCCCCAAATTGCTGTCTTACTCAGGGTTTCTATTCCTGTACAAAACATCCTGACCAAGAAGCAAATGGGGGAGGAAAGGGTTTGTTCAGCTTACACTTCCACATTGTTGTTCCTCACCAAAGGAAGTCAGGACTGGAACTCATGAAGGGCAGAACCTGGAGACAGGAGCTGATGCACAGGCCATGGAGAGGTGTTACTACTGGCTTGCTTCCCCTGGCTTGCTCAGCTTGCTCTCTTACAGAACCCAAGACTCCAAGCCCAAGGATGGCACCACCCACAATGGGCCCTCCTCCACTGATCACTAATTGAGAAAATGCCTTACAGCTGGATCTCATGGAGGCATTTCCTCAGTGGGAGCTCCTTTCTCTGTGATAACTCCAGCTTGTGTCAAGTTGACACAAAAAACCTGCCGGTACAATTGCTGAGTGCTCATGCACTTGTGCACACACACACACACAAACACACACACACACACACACAAATTATAATAAAAAAATTAAGAGATTTATCAAGGGACTAGAGAGATGGATTGGCAGTTAGGAGCAGTTGTTACTCTTCCGGAAGATCCAGTTCAGTTCCTGACACGTACATTGGGCATCTCAGAACCGACTGTGACTCTAGTAACCCCACCATCCTCCTCTGGCCTCTGTGTGCACTTCTATGTCTACACCCTTCATCCTTCCACAGATAAAAATACACATAATTTTTTAAAGGCATTTACCAAGTTCATAGCACAGCTATTTCAGTAAATGTTACTATTATTTCTAATTTCAGCCTTTGATAGGTAGAATTGGAAATGGGCCTACGTTAGAGATCTTGACCAAAGAGTAACCAAGAGACAGCTGGATTTTAATTTGCTTGAATAAAATGACAATCAGAGGCACTGAAAAAGATCTTTGCCTTCTGGGGAAGGCAGGCTATACCCTCTAGGATAAATATGCCCTATTTTGTATAAAAAGAATGATCAGGCCAGAGTGACACCCATTTATTTATTTGTTTATTGTCTGTGGCTAATTTTGTGTTTCAACAATAATGTTCACCAGTTGTGAAGGAGGCCAGTCCTGTAAAGCCTGAAATACTTTTGAGGAAAAGTCTGCTGGCCCTTAATCTAATCCATTGCCTTCATTTTCCTGATGAGAAAATTAAACAGAATCATTTACTTTGGAAGATGGCAAAGGAAATTTCCTAATATGTCATCTTTGCTAGGGTACAGAAAATTCATCTACTTGGCAACTATTTATTGACATAAATAAAACCTACCTCATTAGCTGGTTTTGTTCTTTCCCTGGCACAGCATGGAAGCCCCCATACAACATGGGGTTTTATTCTATCACTGTAAATCACAGTAGAAAGGAAAGCCATTCCCATTAGAACCAGGAAAATCTGAGGTTAAATAAGAGATGGTATATGTTCAAGCCAAAAGCTCAGTTTCACTTGATACACAGAGTGGTGCTGGCCTCCAATTTCAACAGCATAGTGCATCTAAGGCTGTAGAATGGCTGTCATCCAGAAACAGAGGCTAGGGAGCCCAAGCTCCTCTCTCTTCTCTCCCCTCTCCTTTCTCTCCTTTTCCCTCTTCTTTCTCTCCTCTCTTCTTTCTCTCTTCTCTCCTCTGCCTTCTCTCCTCTCTCCTCTTCTCTCTCTACTCCTCTCTCCTCTCTCTCCCCTCTCCCCTCTCCCCTCCCCCTCCTCCCTCCCCCCTCCCCTCTCCTCTCTCTTCTTTCTGTCTTCTCTCCTCTGTCTTCTCTCCTCTCTCCTCTTCTCTCTCCACTCCTCTCTCCTCTCTCTCCCCTCTCCTCCTCTCCCTTCTTCCCTCTCACCTCTCCCCCCTCTCCCTGCCCCCATCATGCCTTTGATTTGCTTAGATATTTCTTGGAAGGGGCATAGGCCTTTAGAGAAGTTAAAATGTTCTTATTTCCCGTTGCAAAGCTTGATCGCAGTCAATAAAACTAAACAAGACCAGGAAAAGGGTGGGCCCAGCATTTTTATCCGTGGCCTGGAAGGGTTATCAGTGGATTTTTCACTAAAAGAAACACTTCAGGGCTTCAGGGCGGAAGCTTTAATTTGCTCTGATTAGTTTCACATTTTTTCCTAATTCGGCATGAACACTGAAAATAAATGCCGCCCCTTGGAATGGTGACAGTAAAGTTAGACATCAACCTAAACTCCTACAACAGAAGAGTGAGCTGGTCCCCTCTTCCAACAGTGGAATCGAGCAGACTGCAGGAAGAAAAACACTGTTTTCTTCATATGTGAATCAACTCTGTTTTATTTGATGCCATAAAGAATATTGAAAAATGTTTGGGGGATTTACAAGTAACCACTCTTTGTGCTGTCAGAAAATTCCTCGTTATCCCTGTGATGCCAGGGTCTCTTGCCGCAGGTCATTCAGGATGGCCAGGGAGCTGTTTAAAGTGTATTCCCCACCCTTGCAGCTGGCACAGTGAGCCAGGACTTCCAGGTGTCTCACCGGAATATGCGCATTTTCAACAAGCCTCCTATAGAATTTTCATATGCATTCAAGTTTGGAACTGTGTGTTTATGGAAAGGGGAATTAGCGCTGCATGTAAACTCTGCCATCACCTACCTTGCGGCTTTCGATGCTTTTCTTGAAGTAAACATGACATACTATTATATCTTGCCAAACAACAATAAATGAGTTGTGAGAATTAAGAAGAGCCTGAGGTGCCATGTCAGGGCAAGATATAAAATGGTCTGGAAGATTAGCACACTGAGCTAAAAATGACTGTTCTCAGATGCAGAGGTATATATTGTTTGAGAGCACCATTTTCTTTTTAAAAGTCATACTCAAGGATAAGTATGCATTTTAATTTCTGAAAATATTACCTCTACTTTCCCCTATACGTTGGATAGGGTAGCTTGCAGTCTACTATGTATTTTACATGAGAATGAAAAACATCTCAGAAATGACCAATTTGCCGACAACTCACACCAGTCCTCCCAGCCCAATACAATCTGCACAATTAGCGTGTCTCTGGGGCAAAGCTTTGACCTCCCCTAGATGAGAAAGCATCTAAACATTTGAGTGCTGCTACAAACTAAACTAATGAATATTTGATTCTTGCCAGCTGTTCATAATCCTCCTCCTGCCTAAAAGCCTCGAGATTACAAAGTCCAATTTTTGCTTTCTCTGGGGCTTTGCACCCCACATGTACAACAGCCAAACCCCTCTGGTGTTTTCCTAACAACAGCAACAAAGACAGTGAAGGCAGCTGTAATTGAAGTCACTTCTAAAAGATAGATTCAAAAGTTTATTCATTCTTTTCTGCAAGAACATGCAGTTCAAAAGCTGCTCTTGCTCTGCTGTCCCCTTAGGGTGGCTGTAGTGTGAGGTCCAAACTGAAGCCAGCAAGAGGAAGTCACAGGAAGACTGGAGGCTGAAGAAACTGGGGCTGATAACACATACTTTATTCACTAGCATTCAGGCCAATCGGCTGGCAGATACTGGCAGGCATTCAGGCACACATCAGCACATACAGGCCACAGGCAAGTAGGAAGAGACACACGTGCACATCAGCATACAGGACTCTCAGAGGTAGGCACATCTGTCTATAGGCAGACTCACACAGGCAGGCTGGCAAGGATGAGACTTCTGACCATAGTTAAACCCA